>NW_027412593.1:5617974-6317974 GCF_025532065.1 Leptinotarsa decemlineata
AAATTCCGAGGAGTCCTTCTCCGGAGGTTGGTGATATTGTCGCCGTTGGTGACGCGACTACCACCGCTGCCAGCGGACACCGGCGGATCCTGAGGTGTTGGTGCCACAAGTGCGACAGCCTATCGGAGGAGTGTGAGTGAAAAGATGAATACTTTTCTACAGAGATGCAAAGAAATAGAACATGCTGCCCGATCTAGTGAGGCCGCGTTGGACTAACATGAACCGCCTAAGGGTGAAAAGGTTAAGCGACGTAGGGAATTAGAGAAAGAAATGGCCCCGACCTAGATCGTGACATTGCATCTCTGGAGGAAAGGTGTGAAGCGGCAACCTCTTCGATAGAGCTACACAAAAGGTTATGGACAGCTATGGAACTTTTTAGTAGATTAAGTATATAAATATAAGATTAGTTTTAGGTTAGTTAGGAATATTTAATTATGGTAGTTTTAAGTTTTATATTTGTTAAGTTTATATTGAATAAAGGAGAAGGAAGTGAAATAAAGGGTGTACACTGTTTTTTGGTTTGGTACACATTGAACAATGCGATGGTTGGAGCATTTTTCTTCACTTCCTCTTATTATTATTATTATTTTTTTATTTCAATTCCAAGTTCTTCTAGACAAATACCTCACATCAATTTTTGTGTTCTCTAATCACTTGTAAATAATTCCATGTGAAGAAAATTTAAAAAAAAAAAAAAATAGACATGTTTCATAGTGAAATCGACAAGTATATTTCATTTGTATTTTATCCATTCAAGTATCTCTTTCATTGATATGTCTTATGTCACTTTGCAATTTACCCCTACTCATTGAATATGTCTTATGTCTCACTGCAATTTACCCCTACTCAATGTCCACTCCTTCCCACTCCCTCTCGAAAGTATAAAAGTAGAAATCATCTGATGAAACATTCAGTTGATCAGCTAGCATCGAGATGGAACCCGATTCAACCTCCGAACCCTATAGCTGCCCGGATCAGGGGTACAACTTCAATTTCTGGGATAACAGCCAGGTACAGGTAGTCTCTTCACCACGGAACCCCACAGTCCGCCATATGAATACCAGGATCACGACATCAGGATGCAAGTTCAACATGTCACTGGCAGTGACGAAGGACACTTGGACGATTCGGAATATCCAGATCCTGACGGATGGTGGGACCCTGCTTATGATGACATTGTCCCAATGAGCAGCGACGACGACGATGATGACGACGACGACTCTGGCGATGATGCTGATGACGAGCTTGACGTTAGACGTCCTCCACACTCCCCTATCCTCATCGAGGATAGTCCTCCGCCATCCCCAATCCTGATCGATGTGATGTCCTCAATTCGATGATGACATATGATCATCTACTCGTCCATCATTTCCTTTCCTTTCCTTCCACGGAGTACACACTTTTTGGTTGGTGTACACGAGGCACTGCGAGGCTGGGGCAGTGTCTCTCCTTCTCTCCCTTCCTCCCCCTCTTATTAGTTTTTTTTTCCATAATAATCACTAGAATTTCTCCTAATAATCGCTCAGAGTTTCATTCTTGATGTTTTCGAATCTCAAACACTGTTCTACATTTCACCCCCTCCATTTCATTTCTTCCAATATAAATATAGCAACAATCCCAGTTCTATATCATTCTTCCACAATGTCGAGTACAGGACCCATCCAAGTACATGAAATAGATTCAACGTCTGATCATTTGAGTACAACCTTCGCTCAATTTCTGCAGCGAATCTATGATCTTCCTGATGATTTCGCAGAACGAGTGGAACAAGGTATTCAGGACGACATAGATGCTGTTGACGATAATAATGCGGATGATGTGATTAGTATATCATCTGATTCAGATGATTATGACGACGACGACATCATGAGTATATCATCTGATTCAGATGACTACTATGAGGATGATATCATTAGTATATCATCTGATTCAGATGACGATACCATAATTATTGTTTCTGATGATGAGGAGCGTTAGTCCATATCATTGCATGGATTAATAAAAAATAACAGCCCTTTTCAGGGCTACAATTAAAGACTGAAACAATAAAAAAATAGCTCTTTTCAGAGCTACCATTATACTTTCAAACAGAAACAGATTCTTACCATTGTTAACATTATGTTAACATTATAATCTCAAACGAAATATATGTATGTGAAAGTATTCATCATTATATGCATATGAATGATTGACAAATGCCAACTTCAACTTTCATTTAAAGTATTACTCATCATATGCATAGATATTCAATGACTATCAAATTCCAAATTTCGACTTTTCAGTCAAAGTAGTAATTTTATTTGTCATATAATGTATAGATATTCAAAGACTAACAAATAGTAATTTATTTGTCATATAATGTATAGATATTCAAAGACTAACAAATTTCCAACTTAGACTTTTATTAGTCAAAGTATTCATTTGTCACATAATCTATGAATACTAATACAACTAACTACTGTTTGTGTGAATAATGTAGCCCTGAAAAGGGCTGTTGTTTTTTTTTTTGACCAGTAGGTCCACGGTTATTGTGCCACAGGTTGGACATTATTACATATAATACATGTAGATACTCGGGTGAAGTTTGTTAGTGGCCTCTCGCAAGCTTCACACCAATTCTGTCCATTTCCATAATTGAGACAGTGTTGTGGGTGTTGACATGGGCATACCACCCTCCATTATTGTTTCTATGCGAATAAAACCGAAAGCAGCACCAACATAGTTTTTTGTTCTCTCCATCTATTGTGCTGATCAATACGTATGCATCCAATGCACAATACAAATCCAAGGGATCTTCCAGTGTCTCACTGACATTGAGTGTTGCATATCCGATCCTCATAGCACCATCACCTTCAGTTGTGTCAGCTTCTATCCCTTCATCATCTCCTTCTTCATCCATGACCCTCTCAAACTCCATCACGTCATCATCTTCGTCGCTTTGGTTGGCCTCGTTTTCAACTTCGTCTATCTCATCTTCATCGACTCCAACATCTTCTGCTTCAACTATTACTTCCTCTAGCGGAACATTGACATCCTCATCATCTGATTCGTCTATCCAATTGTTTTCATCAACAGCAGCTATTCTATTTAATGCAGCATTTATTTTTGCAGAATTCATCTTGTTGTTGTTTGCTCACAGTTGTAGAGAGTGAATGAATGAACTCTAGGTTTGCAAGTCAACTTATATAGGAGGTGATGCGACTCCCACTTGACTCGTTTAGAGTGGAATAGTAGGAGAAGTTATCCCACTATACTTCCACATGATGTTGATTTGTATAAATAGAGATCGTAGGTATAGGAGAGAGCATTCAGAGTTTCTGTAAGTCATCTCTTAATATTTCTAATCGAATTAGTAAAATGCCGTTTCCAAAAGAGTGGAATGAAAAACCAAAAGTGTGTGTCTACCCAATGATGATTGCAGGGGCTATTGTGTGCTACTTTTGTCAAATAAGTAGACCTAAGGATTCAATCAATCCATGTACTGGTATGTGTAGTGATTGCGTGTTGCGGATTCAACTATCGCCTCCTTCTCATCCACCGAAGCGAACAAAATCGGATTATCGTCAACAACAGTTACAGTGTCTGAAGTGTTCCGAACCTATAATATTTAACAATATAGGTATCTGTAGAAATATTTGTGGTACCTGTGCTGCCGTTCCAACTCCACTGCAACGTTGTTTGCGTTGTGATACATATTCCATGAATTGTTGGAATCATGTATGCAATGCATGTAGAAGTACTTGGGATCTGTGTGAGAAGGTTGGTCAACTCTACCCCAATAGGAGAATCCATTTTTTTCAATGTTGGTGTTTGACGCACGAGCAACAACTATTGAGGAATAGAGTCAAAGAACGTTCCACATCCACAGAGACATATTAACATTTTTCATTTTTTATTATCGTTATTGTCCTCTATTATTAATAAATATATATATTTTGAATTTATTTGTATTATTTTCTAACATTTAAAAATACATGCATGCAACACAAAGTTTTCCTCTTAAATGACAAAGATTGTTACATGCGTGAATAGTTTAGTGAGAGAGCGCATGTGCCAGTTGATGAAAGAGCGCATGCGCTAGTTTATTTTCTTCTATAAATGGTGAGGTCTCAGTAACATCATCACCTTTCCTATCCACATTCTATTGCTATCACATATCATTCCTCAGACCTTAATAATCATGAGCTCTATGCCGCTATTGATTGCTGAAGATGGTTCACCACTTGTTGATATCGATCAGACTGATTTTGAAAATATTCCAGTATTACATTTATCGAGTCAAGATTCGATAAATGATTTTGATATTAACGACTTCGTTAACTTTGCAGATGTGCCAGAACCAAATAAGCAAATTATTATTGAAAATCCGATCGTTTCGCAATTATCATCACTCAAACACTCTTCATCTACCCTTCCTCTTGGTGTTGATAAGAAATCTAGAACAATCAAGAGGAAGGTTACTAAGGCATCTTCATCGATTGTCACTGACTTTAAAGAAAAGAAAGAATCCAAAAGTGTTGTGCGACAGAAAAAACCCGCAACGAAAAGTGACAGATCGAAGAGGAAGCCAAAAGGTACTCCTAAAGAAATGAAGAGTGATTTGAAAGCTGAACCGCTATCTTCTTTCAGCCCCCTCCATCGGTTTGGGGAAATGAAAAGGAAAGCAAAATGCCGTCTTGTAAAGGCACAGATGACTATTGCTGAACTTGAAAAGAGTGAGCGAGCTATTAATGCTAATAATGAAACTCTTGAAGCATTAGATGCCAAGATTGCATTAGCGAAGGTTGAATTGGCTAGAATGTCTAAAGATGCTGATGAACTCCGTTCAAAAATTGGTAAAGATAAGCAATTCCATCAACGTTCGAGAATGCAAGCTCAGGCTGAGCTTGAGGAGTCGACTAAGCTTTATGAGACAGCATTATCAGTGAGAGATAATTGGCAAAAAGAGTTGGATACTGCATTTCAAAGTGACGGCGATTAGTTTTGGGAATGATAATGTGTTTTTCAATATCGTGAGTTGAAAAATATAAGCGGGAATGGAGTATACAATTAATTTGGTTTGGTATACACAGAACATTGCGAATGGCTGGGGCAATGTTTACCGCTGCAATATTTTTCAGTTCACATACTTATAATTGAAATGAAAACAATAATGAACTTTAATATTACTTTATTCATAAAAGTCACTATTATATACATTTAAACCATATTTGATTCATCAATCCAAGAATTTTGTTCGCTAGGAAGGCCTAACCACTTTACATATACTTTATTTTTTCTTCTCTTCAACACCTTCTCAATCAGATATACGTCAGGATTCTCGGTTCGTAATAACTCTTCTTCGTAAAAACATCCTCTAATCGGCTGTTCATTCATATCTTCAAGATTATAAGTCGTTGGGATGGTTTTATTAATTTTAACAATCTTGAATAGCTCCGTGGTAAAATTCGCAGTGTAAGACTTTTCAAAAATATGTTTGTATTTACTTATACGTACAATATCATTTAATTGGAATTTGGGTTTACTTTGTCTTCCTCCAATTCCATTGATACCCTTGAATTTTAATTTTGTTGTTGAATCAACATTGATGGGTGCCATACCTATTGTACGATGAACTTTATTATTATATCTACTAGTTATAATTGGAAGAATATCAAGCCATTTGTGGTGACCTCTCATCGAAAATTCCTTGTAGAGCCATGCCTTTATTGTACGAATCACTCTTTCTGCTATAGCTGCCTTCTTTGTGCTAAATGTTGAATAATGATTGATATTATATTCTCGCATGAGAGATGAGAAGCTTTTATTGAAAAATTCTTTCCCTTGATCGCTTTGTATGTGTTTGGGGGAGTATTTGGCTTCTTTCAGTACATGTTTCATTGCATTAGTTACTGTACTACCTGTTTTATCTTTAACTGCTACAGTCCACAGATATTTGGAGTAACAATCTATCACTACAAGTATATATCGGTATCCTTCATTACTTTTTGCATAAGGTTGCAGTTCAGCTAAATCTATTTGCCATAGATCTGCAAAACCTTTGATGGTGGTTATTCTTCTACGAAAATTACGTCTTGCAGGTTTATGTAATTCATTAACAACTTGTCGTTTGACATCACTTATTTCATTAGTCATTCTATTTCAATATGATTAAAGAGAAAAGGTGATAATGTTACTGCATTGAATGATGATGTGACAGTGATCATTACATGTGAATATGTTAATATATTATACCTTCTTCACGTAATTCTTCAATTATTGAAATTATTTCATTATCATGTCCGGTATGTCCGGCTGACTTTGAAGCTACCAATAGTCGTAGGCGAGCAACTAACTCTTTCGGTGAATTCCAGTACACATAATTCACAGGTTTAGAATTATATATTTTCTCCATTTTCACTCGTTTGAGTGCTCCACCAATTTTACTTCTACTTCTTATTGGATATTGTCGTGAGTCTAATAGAGGTTTGATAACTTCACGAAATTTTTTAGAATTTGTATTTTTAAAACCATTCTTCAGATGATATTGTTTATATGGAGCATTCGTTATTTTCAATATTTTGGAATATACTTGACGAGTTTCTTCATTATCAACATCTTGTGGATTCTTCAAAAAAATCATATCATACAATTCTGGACTACCTGCGCATTCATATTTTTTCACTTTATTAGCATCCCAAAATGAAATGTTTCCATCTTTGAAATTTACCACTAGACTTCCCATTTTCAGCTTTTGTGTAATTGGATCCATACGTACGCCAAATGTTCCATCATATGCTGGATTTCTAGATTTTATATTATTCAAATGTTTCATCAAAACATCTTCACCACTTTCATTCATAACAGGTGAGATGTCAGGATCCGAGGAATCGATGTGGGACGATGATGGTGTTTCGAATAGAGTTGTTCTCATATCGTCTTGAAGTGTGCTCGTGTCACTATTCACAGATGATACACTACCAAAAGATTGTTTTCTTCCTATTGGAGTACTCATGGGATAATTTGAAGTAGATTGAACAGTTCCATGATTTGGTGATAACACTGGTGATTTAGAAGTAGCGTTTGATGATAAAACATTCAATGGTTTCATTATGGGCTCATACAATCTTTCAAGTGTCGTACGATTTTCAATATTATCATTCTTGATAGAGTTGAATTTCTGCCTGACAGCTTCTGTTGTCTCTACTAGTTGACGTTTCAAATTTATTTCATTGTTTTTATTTTCAGGATCTTTTTTTGTATTCATAATGCCCTTTTTTTGAATTAAAGCTTAATTCGTTGGTGAAGTGACCACTACAATATTCAGTGATCGAATAAGTTCCAAAAACAAGATCATGGGTATATAAAACTATCGAATCCTTTGCGATATCTACCTTCATCTATTTTTCTATCCTTATCAATGACTAGAAATCCATATTGGTCCTCCCAGCATTTAACACACATCAATTGGAATTGTTTGAATGTTACATCGGGTGAAACATGATCTGAATAAATGTGATGTAAATTCGTCTCATCTTGTTTGAACATTATAATGAAATTGGTATTGTCACGCACTAACTGTTTGGGTACCCGTGAATATGTCTGTGCTAGATAAAAACAATCAACATCCTTATGACGTCCCATACAGAAATATGATCTAATAATATCTTGCTTTTCACATATCACATCATCGAAAATGAAAACAGAATTAGGCTTAGCGTCGGAGGGTTCCACTATTTCTGCATTATTGCTGAATGTATAAAAACCTAATCCTTTTATAGGTTCCAAAACACTTCGCAAGTACTGATATTTAGGTTGATTGAGTGATTTCGAATAGAGATACACATTTCTAAATCTCAGTCCTTGTGGATGTGTTAATAGTGATATCATTGCATTCGTTTTTCCACAATTTGAAGGTCCTATAATGAGTCCTCGAACTGATGATGGAAGTAGTGGACCATGTCTGAATACCCTTTGTCCATTCAATCCACAACCAAATTTCTCATCTAGATTATCTACAGCAAACTTTTCTTTCTGTTTTACAATGCGCATCGTGCCGTGGTTGGAGACTATATAAATGTTATTAGCTTATTCATTTCAATGTGTACCATCAAACGATACGGACGTATTGAAAGTGATCGTAAAATTAAAAGAGGTTGTGGTTTTGTTAATGATTTAATAAACAAACTTCCTTTCGAATTACATCTACCCGGAGGTTATCAATACTGTGGACCGGGTACAAAATTGAAACAACGTTTAGCTCGTAACGACCCTGGAATCAATAAATTAGATATTGAATGCAAATAACACGATATTCAATATTCTAAGCATCCATCCGATCTTGCAGCAAGACATTTAGCCGACAAAGAACTTGAATACAGCGCTTGGGATAGGGTTAAATCGAAGGCGCGAGTATTGGGAAAGAGCAGCTGCATTACTTGTCACCAACATTATGAAAGCGAAAAGACATATGGGCATGGGTTGTAGTACCAATAAGAAAAAATGTAAGAGGAAACAAACGAAGAAAAATAAAATTAAAAAAGTTGCATTTGGTGCTGGGATAGTCCATAAAGTGCGAAATGTATTGAAGAAAGCTGGTGGGAATCAATTTGTGACGAATAATAGCAAAAAAGCTATCACTGTGGCATTGCAGGCGGCACGTAAATACCTTAAAGCTGCCGGTGGAAAGAAGAAAATCCGCACACCACGCATAATTCCTGTTCCCAAGATCGGTGGACTTTTACCATTGATACCAATTTTTGCTGGACTATCCGCACTAGGAAGTTTGGCGGGAGCCGCTGCTGGTATTACCAAGGCCGTGAATTCGGCAAAAGCCAGCAGAGCGGCTTTAATGGAAGCCAATCGTCACAATAAAACCATGGAGGCTGTAGCATTAGGCAAACGCGGAAGTGGAATATATCTCAAACCATACCGTAAAGGTTTAGGACTATATTTAAAACCATACAAAGCCACAAACAAAACAAAAAACTAATTGAACCCCTACCTCAGAGGCCTCTTACTGATCTCGATCTCAGTTATTATGCACAAAAAATGAAAATTCCACATTTTCGTGGTGTTTTTATGCGTGATAGATTACCATCTTCAGGTCCAAAACAAAACGAGACAGCTATTGTTAATTTAGATGGAATAAGTGGACCAGGAACACATTGGGTGGCATATAAAAAATGTGGGAAAGAAGTCACATATTTCGATAGTTTTGGAGATCTACCCCCACCATTGGAATTGACTCGATTCTTTCGAAAATGTTCGAATGTAAAAATCAAATATAACTATGATCGACAACAGAAATTTAATACAGTTCTCTGTGGTCACTTGTGCTTGCAGTTTCTCTCTAAATAATTTTCCAAATAAAAATGGATTCAACACCAAAACTGGATCGGGAGGCTATCAAGGGAATGGGGTTTTCACTTAGAATGTTTTCAAAATATGGTACCTTGAAAAAAATGGATAAAGTGATGCTTGCAAATATGCCTAAGGAAGTGATACTTGCATGTGTTGCACATGAGATTGCATATGTTTGGGAAAAGTTGCCTAAGCATCTGCAAGATGACATCGATATAATGAAACATAGATATTGTTATGAGCACCACCACCACGATCAAAATTCAGAATCGGATGTTAATGACGGTCCTATACCTCGTAAATCTATGTGTTGTATTTGTAATATAGAGGATGTGAATATTGGTATCAATAAAAATGATACTTATTACAATACAACACCTTCCAAAAAGTGTAAATTGTCTCAAATGTGCTGTTGCTGTGTACAATAATAAATTGAAATGTGTTTCAAAATATTCATCAGTCATGTCACGAAAGTTCGAGCTACAAGCTGTCGGGACAAGTGTCTTGAGTGCGGATTTTTTTCCACCAATTGAATTGGATAGGAACAGTCGTTATGGATTAGGACTTTTGGGATTCTATGGGTGCAATACAATCAATAATATAACTGAAGCTAATAACTTAGTTAGTTTTAGAATCAGTAATGACAACTCATCGATACCCCAAAAGTTGACAATTGAAATTCCATGTGGTGCTTATGAAATAGAAGAGATCAATGCCGTCATACAGAAACATATCATGTTCAGATTGTTTCATGATAAAAAACCAAATGATGTCGTTGCAGATGATATTTTCTATCTACACGCCAATAATAATACATTCAAATGTGAAATGCGATCCAAATATGAAATTGATCTGACACATCCAAATTCAATAGCAGAAATGATGGGGTTCGCTCATGAAATATTTCCACCAAATCAGATACATGAATCATCATTACCAATAAACATTACAACTGTGAGACTTATCCGCTTAGATTGCAATATAATATCTGGTTCATATATAAATGGTGAAGAATCCCACATTCTTTTCTCATTCGATATTGATGTTGAACCTGGCTACAATCTCACTAAAGAACCACACAGTATTATATATATGCCTGTCAGTCCAGAAGGTCGTCAATTGATTCACAACATTACAGTGCGTATTTTGGATGAAAAAAATAACCTTATCGATTTTGGAAGTGAAGAAGAGATTTTCATTATTTTGGAATTGAAGAAAATCGAATAACTGTTGTTATGGGTTTCATTTATAATAGACAAAATCGCATTGAACAATCCCAAACGAGTTGCACTATCAAAAAGAAAGGTGTGCATAAAAAGAAGCTCATTCCACAAGTGTATGCTAAACAGTTAGCACATAACGCTCTGTCTGTGAGTGATCTTAAATTTTTGAAATCGATTGGATTGAAAGTGAGAAAATAACAATGGTGCTCGAAACAAACAATGAAAAGTTGAATATATTCAATGAACCAGTGCTCGATCATTCTCTCATAAGTTTACATGAGCACACATATAAGCCCTATGGATCACCGCTATTCAGGAATTCGGATGAAATCAGAATTGCAATCAATAATCAAGATGTTATACTAGATATTGCCGAGAGCTTCATTTACATAGAAGGTAAATTCACCCCCAAAGATGTAGCGAAAACATGCTATCTCTCGAATAATGCAATTGCATTTCTCTTTGACGAAATTCGTTATGAAATGGGTGGTGAACAAGTGGCTGTTGTTAGAAAACCTGGGATAACATCTACAATGAAAACCATGATATCATTTGGACAATCTCATGCTAACACATTATTGACATCTGGTTGGGGACTTTCACAATTGAAGCAAGATATCTTGGATACAAACAGTCATGTTTTTAGTGGAAAACTACCACTGAAATATTTGATGGGTTTTGCTGAAGATTACAACAAAAGTATCTTGAATGCCAAACAGGAATTGATTTTGATTATCGCTCGATCATTCAAAAACTCATATATAGGTGAGGTTGATGCTGATTTGGAAATAAATAAAATCGAATGGAAAATAAGGCATATTGTACCAGATGATAAACACAAGCTCAAACTTTTGAGTAGAATAAACAAAAGCGGTCTGAATGCCAAAATCAAGTTGGCGTATCGTATGTGGGACCTCTATGAACTACCATCATTACGTGGGACTTCTTCAGACATATGGGCCATCAAAACAACTAACGCATTGGAAACTCCTCGTTTTGTCATCATCGCATTCCAAAGTACTACCACATCTGAAGATAGAACACAAGATATTACAAAATTCACAACTGCTGATATCAATAGTATTCGAGTATACTTGAATTCTGAAGTTTATCCATATGAGCGTTGGAATTTGAATTTCGATAAAAAACTTGATGCTCCTGCTTATTATGCTTTTGAGAGTTTCCAGCGAAGTTATTATGATAAAGATATGAGTGAACCTCTGATGGACATTGGACAATTTAGAGAGAATCCACTATTCGTCATCGATTGTTCCCATCAACCGAATGCAACAAAATCATCAACTATTGATATAAAGATTGAGTTTGAGACGAGGAAGACCAAGTTTCCAGACAACACTAAAGTATATGCATTAATTTTGCATGATACAGTTTTAACATACAATGCATTGGATGGTTCAGTTCATAGCAGATATTGACACTTTTTTTTTCACTCTATCATGTACTGTTTTATGATCTTTTTTTTTTTTTTTATTTGTAACTGACTTATATCATGTATTGTATTTTATATCATATTTATTGTTTTGTAATCATTTTCTATTGTATTTCATCAGATTTAAATAAATAAAACATGAAAATAATACAAAGTTTTTTATTTGACATTATTTATGATTTACAGGAACATACAGACTATCTAAAATAACTTCTTCCTCATAATCATCATTTTCGCGACCATCTTCAATTTCCTCTCGATTTTCATCATTCAATTCAAAGTGATGAATAATCCATTCTGGCAAGTATGGTTGGAGGCTATACAGGAATCTTCTTAGGTTCAGTTCAATCATAACCTCACAAAGTTGCCACAATTCCAATTCATTATCCAAAAATTTGTTGCAAACTTCTGCACCACTCCAATAGTTCTCAGCATCACGAAGGCATAATTCGATTTGTTTTTCATCATAGCATACACTCATATCATAAACGCTTGCATGTTCGGCTCCATCACCCAACACCTTCAATTTAGACGACAAATGTTGAACCGATGATTTGAGATCTACAATATCGACCCAATCTTGACTTGCGTACTGCATCCACATCTTTAAATGGTGGAACTGAAATCGAATAAAAAAAACAATAAGCAACCTCCAATTTTTCAGTGATATAATACTCACATTCCCATTTTACTTGTAGTTACAAAGTGAGTGTATTCAACTAAGTTAGTAATGTTTATATTTCCATATAATTATCATCTAATATATGAATATTAATAAAACAATAAGAAATTCATTATAATTACTATTATTATTCAATCATATTGAATTTGACTAGAGTTATCGTTTTCACACCAAAAAAACTTTGTAAGCTATGACCTAAAGGAATTCACTATAAATTATTACTATTATTCAATCATATTGAATTTGACTAGAGATCGCGTTTTCATGCCAGCAAAACTTTGTTGGCTCTGTCCTAAATACATCATCGTATATTTACCACCTGATGAGTTGATACAAGATATATCGTCATCACTGAATTGCAACGAAATACGTTTTGGTAGCCATGTTTTAAATAATTTATCATTGCTCACATCTTGCAAAGTTAATAAAATTGATTTACCAAATCGTGTAGAATAAGTTGACATATTTTTAATTATGTACACTTCATCAATTGGCAATGATGATAAGGCCTTTTGCTCTAGTATTTCAACCTCCTGTACAATCAAATTATTAATTTTATTCAAGTCTACTTTTGAAACGGACATGATGAAAATATATATGAAAATATAAACAATTTCCAACAGACAAATACACTCACCGTCTTCCTTCTATTACGAACTGAATAACACTCTACCAATTGCTAACTGCTGCAGATATATTCGTCTACTGATTTCATAGTGTGCCAGGCATTTCTTTTATATTAAACAGTGTGAGTCACCCCCACCATGAAACCGTGAAAGATTCACATTGCTAGTTGCTATCCACTAGAGATGCCTGACGTCACAGCCAAGCCCATCTCCCAACTTGATGCGATAACAGTTGCCGGTACGAGCAAGCAGTGGTCGTTGCGGTCTCGGAGAGGGTAGACGTTAGGCAAACGGTCCTCGGCTGCCGTTGTGTCACCATCGATAGCGGGGCTAGAGCGAACCTTCATCGCTTCGGGAGAGGTGAGGGCAGACCGATGAATACGCATTACTCTGCCACACGTCGTGGAGTGAACATGTCGCTCTCTAGCCGTTGAACGGTTATTGCTGTGACGTCACTCCACTACTAACTTGGTGCCCTAACACCGATGGAGCATTTATTACTTGGAGGATCTTCGAAGTATGCAGACGTATGTTTGTACATAGACAAACAAGCACATGATGAAACCCTGTACCGTGCATTCTCCTACACACACACACACACACACACATAAACACACAAAATCTCATATGAAAAAAAAATCTGAACGATCCATGCACCAGACACTTCAAGGTCACAACGCCTTGACTTCACTGCACAACAAAAAAACTTCACCAAACAACAACCAATAAAAAAAGCAATTAATACGTCATAGTGGTGGGGGGAGGCCGAGAATCAGCTGTAAACAACTACTGTCACTCACAGCTCCACAGTTTTGTGGGAAGAAATTAAGATGAGAGTGAAGAAAATGAATTTTTAAGGACATGTTGCATCCAAGTTGGTGGTAAGCTTGAAGAAGCTCTTTAACCAATGCTGTGAAGTTATCATCTCTTTTGTTACCTAAAAACCCATGTACAACCCCCTTAAAGGCTTCCCAGGCTCTTTTTTCATTTCCTGTTAAAATCATGTCAAAAGCAGGATCATTTACGATTTCACGGATTTGAGGCCCAATAAAGATGCCTTCCTTGACTTTAGCATCACTCAACCTGGGAAACTTTGCTCTCAAGTACTTAAAAGCTTGTCCTTCCTGGTCCATGGCCTTCACAAAGTTTTTCATTAGTCCCAACTTAATATGTAATGGGGGAAGGAGAACATCCTTAGGATCTACAAGAGGCTCGTAAACTACATTTTTCTCATTAGGGTTTAGGTCTCGTGTAGGCCAGTTCATTTTTTTATAGTGAGATTTTCTATCCCGACTGTCCCACAGACACAAAAAACAACAGTACTTGGTGAACCCTAATTGCATTCCTAGGAGTATAGCAATGACTTTCAGATCACCACAGATGTGCCACTTGTGTTGTTCATATTTGATTGATTGGAGAGTGTTTTCACATTTATATACGTTTCCTTCATGTGAACTGCATGACCTATAGGAATAGAGGGTTGCTGATTTCCATTATGCAGAAGTACAGCTTTTAAGCTTAGTTTTGAAGAGTCTATAAACAGTCTCCATTCAGATGGAGTGTGATCCAAATTCAAGCAGTCCATCAAACCATTAACATCAGAACAAACTACGAGGTTTTCTTTTTTCTCAAAAAAAAGGAAGCAAATCTTTTTGACGCTGTCTGTACTGAGATATTTTCACATCATGTTTTAGAAGATTCCACTGTTGTAGTCTTGACCCTAACAGCTCAGCCTTTTCCTTAGACAAGCGAAGATCTCTTATAAGGTCACTCAACTCTGCTTGACTAATTCTGTGCGGATCACTAGACCTATCGACCAGTCTTCATCACCTTCCTCTAAAATTTCATAGTTTTGGGGTGGAGAAGGGACTGGCAAATTGTCTGACTGTGGTACAGGCCGAAGAGCAGATGGGAGATTAGGGTATTTAACCGTTCCTCTTTTCTTCATAGATAAACCTTGCTTAATGGGAGGAGTTAAGCAGAAATAACAGTCGTCTGTATGATTGGTAGGCTCACGCCAAACCATAGGTACTGCAAAAGCCATTGCCCGGTTTTTATTTTTCAGCCACTCTCGCAATATGACGGAACAAGAATTACAACATATATGAGGAGCCCATGATTTATCTTGGTCCCCAACTTTCACACCAAAATAATGTTCATAGGCTGTCTTAACGATAGGTGTCATTTTACGTTTCTGAGCCCTAAATGTTATTTCACCACATATATAGCGAAAGCTAACGACAGAATTCACACACTTTCGAAGCATTTCAGATCAGCACTTAAATTAATTTAAAAATCAACTTCACACGATAATTTCAATAGCAACCACGTGCGTACAATTGACAAACTCACATAGGTTATGTGACTGTTGGTGATGAAATATTTCATTTGTTGAAAACTCAATATACATATATATATATATATATATATATATATATATATATATATATAATATAATGATACTATATCTTGAAAACAAGAGCTAATATATAATTTTTATGGTCACTTTCGGTTTTAAGACGTGGAAATACATTTAAATCATCTAATTTCAACCCCGAAACAAAAACTTTGTTGTGTAATAAATAATTATTTATCAATACTGACAATGCGGATATTATCCGTATTATAAGAAATTGAGAAAAGCAACCATCGCAATTGAATATATCTTTTTCTTCACAAATACTCGTCTTCTCTTTTCTTCTATAAGTTTTTCACAACATTCTAATTGATGAATTGAAATTGTGATTGAGATCCCTGCCACGTCATTTCTAAAACAAATTGCCGTTTATATTGTCTGTGAAAAAAGATTAATTGATGGATGTAGCCGTTACTACCTACGTGGTACGAGATCATCAATGAAAATGAGAAATGAAACTTCCTTCATTTTCATACCACTAATATTCATACCACTTGTATTTGTAATCAACGTTAGTGCAGTTTCGTCATGCAAGGACATTTTCAAACGAATACAATTAACATTGTTGACCGGAATATATATCTATACAACCACTTTAGGTAATAACAGATGGTTCTTAATGACTCCATTACCTGTATTTCGTTTACCTGTGGCAATGTGGGTACGCTCCCCTGAAAACCGGCGTGAAGACCTGGCTGATTTGGTCATTCAGTAGGTTACATCTGCTTGTGTTTATGAATTTCTAAGTATTCCAATTAATTGACTTTTCAGCCTTTGCTGGCCTGCATAGTGCATAGTCCAGATGAACTGGACAATATGTCCGGAGTGTAATAATGTTTATGTAGTACAATGTGACCGAAGTCTCTCAAAACAGTTTGCTGAATATGAGAGGTCCTTCAGACCAGGTAAAAATGATCCAACATTTTCAAACCATTCTTTGGAGTACACCCACAAGGTCCCAAAACTAAACGATACAGAAATTTCGCACTATGCAGGCAAGGGTTGGAAATTCAATTATTTGGAAACTTTGGAAATTCATAAACATAAGCATTGCGGATGTAACCTACTAACTGACCAAATCGACCTAGTCTACTAGCCGGTTTTCAGATTAGCGTATCCACAGGTAAACAAAATTCAGGCAATAAAGTCATTAGGGGCCGTATGTTATTACTGACAGTAGTTGAATAAGGATGCACATTAGTGATCGATTAGTATTCGTTTGAAAATATCCTTGTAGGAAGAATCTGCTGCAGTAATACTAGTTACAAATACAGGTGGTATGAAAACATAGGAAGTTTCAATTTGAATTTTTCATGTAAAAAAGAATGTTATGTGTTCTAGAAAAATGTACTTTGAAATACAGTGCATTTCTTTAATGTCCTCACCCCCTTTTATTTTTGAACGGGTCAACCCAAAAAATTGAAATCTGGAATTATTAAAATAATGCATGAATACTTTATTTTGAAGTGAAATTGACAGAAGAAACTCTCAAGATGGCTACTGGGCGCCATCTAGGAAAAAAATTAAATGAAAAGAGGGCCTTGTGACACATCATTTTGAAGCTCCTGACAACCCCAGAATATGAAATCAATATCTTCACCTTCTACAAAGTGACGGAACATTTAATATTTTCCTGAAGACAAACACATTAATATCCATATTTCTGGAAATATTCCTTTTTATCTGCCACATGGCAATTCAAACAACCCGATAAGGTTAGTTTTCAACAATCTCTAAAATGGTCAATTCTCGTCCATTGAAAGAAAAAATTGAAGCGATTTTTATTTATGGTGCAACCAGACCAAACTCTCACCAGACCGAAAGGATTTTCAATGAACGTTTTCCGATTCGTCCTATCTGCAGAAAATATTTGAGGTACTTTTATCCAAATTCACAATTACCGGTAGTGTACATAACAAAAAGCCCCCGTTCATTTGTCCATTCCGGAAGAACTGCAAGTGTAAATAATTGGTGAGATGGTAGTAATTTCTGAACAGTCTACTTATTCCGTCGCGAATGTTTGTAGCGTGTCTCCTTCTACTGTCTGGAGACTTTTGAAGAGGAATAGGTATCATCCATACAAAATTAAAATGGTACACCAATTAACTGAAGATTAGCCTCATCGAAGAACAGAATTCTGCGAAATCATGACGGAAACCATTGCAAGGCATCTTACCTAACTCCACAATATTTGTTATTGGAGTGACACCAACCCTCACGTTTTCTGGGAAACACATACCCAATATCCAAAAAATTGATCAAAATTCAATAGGGGAACTGTATTTGAATATGCTGGAAACTACTGTTGACCCTCTCACACTGAAATCGTCGAAGCGAATCCTAATGAATTCGATATGGATATTGTATTCCAACAAGATAGAGCACCACCACATTACTCCAGACAAGTAAGAAACTATTTGGATACTACTTTTCCCGGTCGTTGGATTGGCCGTCGAGGTCCTACAGAATAGCCAGTCCGCTCGCCAGATTTGACATCTTTGGACTTTTTTATGGGGCTATTTGCAGCAAAAGGTGTACCAAACTGAACTTGCTTCAATATTGGATATACAGCAGAGAATAATAAATATTTGTAGAGATATTGACGTTACTGTGTACGAAAATGTTCGGCGTGAAATATCGGATAGGCTGTTCATATGTCAAGAAGTTCAAGGCAACCATTTCGAGTATCTTCTGAACTGACCTCAAGCGTATTACCCTATATTACGTAGTTAAATATCAATGTATTCAGGCAATTATTAAAAGTTCCGCCATTTTATAGTAGTTGAAGACCTTGACATTATATTCTAGGGTTGTGAAGCATTTGTCAGGAGCATCAAAAAGATGTGTCACAAGACCCCCGTTCCATTAATTTTTCTTTCCCAGATGCCATCAGTCGCCATTTCGAAAGTTTCATCTGTTAGTTTCACTTCAAAATAAAGTATTCATGCATTAATTTCATTATCCCAATTTTCAATTTTTTGAGTTGACCCGTTCAAAAAATAAAAGTGGGGGAGACAATAAAGAAATACACTATATAAAGTTTCTCTGTGTTGCTAATGATTGTCAGACATAATGAAATGTCCGTCATGGTATTAGCCTGCTGTATTCATCTCTATAGGGACGTTAGGAGGTGTGAACGTTTCGAATTTCAAGGGAAAATGTTTATTTTCTCGAATAATTTGAAAATCACAAATCTATAATATGTATTCGAGAAGAGCAAATTCTGATGTAATTAAAAAAATAGTTTTCCAGTCAACATATCTCACCTAGATGAGGATGACTTAATATTTATTCCACATATCCTTTCACTATCACGAGATACGGGTAATATCTATTTTGTATGTATTTTAACTTCTAACCGTGACGCAAAATAAATGACTCATGAATCGGATTCGTACCTATGTGAAAGTTGTGAACAGCAAATTCATAGAATGCCGAAGAGAATACGTATTATTTTTCTCCTCTGACAGTGACGTAGAACTTCTCAAAAAGAAGAAAATACGACAGATTAATTTTTGATTATATTTTTTAGAATTTAAAAGGAACTGCCTACCTACAAAAAATCAATTTGTTGATAGTTTGATGGCTAGTTTATCTGCTGATGATGCTAACTCGGTTAACGAAACGCGCGTTGAAAGATAGTATTCTGTTCTGGTGTGGGGAAAATGTTTTTGCAGATTCATTTTACGCCAGTGGTTCCAATTCTACCTATCAAGTTGTTGATGTTTTAATTTTATTTTGTGATTCTGAATAATTTCATTATTTTGCTGTGATTGATAAGTATTTGTTTAATAGGTGTCCAAAAGTAGCATATTGTTTTAATGGTGTTGAAAAAATGTACGTGTACTCTTGAAAAATGTCTAGTAAAAATTGATGAAGAAAAGAGAATTGAAACTTTCTATGTTTTTTACCACTTTAATTTGTAATTTTCAAACTTATACATCTAACTAAGAATGATTGATTACATTAGCCCTTATATACCACCACTGTAGGTACTAATAGATGTACTTAGCTTGATTGACTACCTGAATTGTATTTACTAGTGACGATGTGGATATACTTATTTGAAAACCGGTGAGTAAACTAAATCAATTTGATCATTTAACAGGTTGCGCCCGCAATGTTAATGCTTGTGAATTTTCAAGGATTCCAAATTATTGAGTTTGCAACCCTTCCTTGCATAGTGCAAAATTTCCTTATCGTTTAGATTCGGAAACTTGTGATTGCATGCCAAGGAATGGTTTAGAAACGTCAAATCATTTTTTCTAGTCTGAAGGATCTTTTGTTCAGCATACCGTTTTTGGAGATTTCGACTACATTGTCCCACACAAACACTATAACACTCCGAACACTCAAAGTTATGAACTCCAGATTTCCCCAAACTTTATCTTTGGCATTGAAAAGAAAATCAGATAACCTGGCATGTGGTCTGAATGCCACTTCCACATTGTTTTTTATGAAGAAACCAGCAATCATCTCTGTTTTTTTACCAAAATATGTTAGAGTTACTCATTCCCACATAGCAATAGATATTCCAGGTATATTTCATGAATATACATTTAAGGATATTGTATTATGCTATGAATATGCCATGGATATATATATATATATATATATATATATATATATATATATATATCTTCTGGAGAATATTCCCTGGAAGTGCTCCTGGCGAACCTTTGATAAATTTTAAGAATATTCCTTGGGAATATTCTTGGAATATCTTATAATATCCTTATAATATCTAAGGTATATTCTATTAAGAATATTCCAGGAATAGAACCCGAGGAATATTCATAAAATATTCAGGATATTCTTAGTTTATTGAAGGAATATACAATAGAGAAACACCATAGAATATTCTTTAAATATATTTTATGAATATTCTAGGAATATTTGTAATATTCCAAGAATGTGACGAGTAACCGCTATTAGGCATGTATATATTGCATTTTGATACAAGATTCATACAAGTAATAAAACACATAATATTCATAAACAAATATATTTTAAAAACAATATACACTGAAATATTTGACGTTTCAACCAATATTAAAAATGAAAAATCTAATTCAAAATATTTATTCATTGAATAAAATATTCCTGAATACTGTCATATTACAAATATTAGAAATGTATTCAAATTAGGATGTTCCTACTCTCAAACAAATGTATACTAAAAATATACTAAAATAACAACTCTGTGAATTCATCAGCACTAATAAAAAAATAATAAATATATCATTTCATTGAAAAAGAAAAAGTGTATTACATCAAGAAATAGGTTAGGTTAGGTTTCTCACTTAGAAAAATAAACCCACAAATGAAGTATTTAAAATGAGTGGTATGATGGGTTCTTCAATGAATTTCACTTACTTAAAGTTATTCAAACTTTGCTCACCAGAATAGTTTTCCTTATATTTGTCCAACAATGCATCAGCCAGTGTTTCAATAGTAATACCTGGAACAAAATGTACATTAACGTTCATTATCACTATTTGAAAGTGGCACAATAAAACTGGAATAAAAATCAAATAGATATTTTTCGCATAGGTTACTCATGAACATTTACAACATTTTATGACTTGGAGAGCAACTTGCATTATCTTGTTGAAAAGTAATCATTACGTTTTCAGTTCCTTGGCGCACCTGCCTGTACTAGGTACCACTCTGTTTCCTTTTGGGTAAATTGATACTATCTTGAAAACGAGTGATAAAAATTATGAAAACAAATGATAAAAAAGAATGTGTCATTCACTTACTTTTCTCTATTGAAGATACACAACTGAAATCACTCTAGTTCAAACATGTACTTAGTCAAACCAACAAATCCCACACACCAACTCTCCTCGAACCTAAAATGAGGTATAGTAGGTTAATCACCATGACTTTACTATCGATACTATTGCATTTTACTTACTTTCCTTGAAGACTGAATAGATGCAACTCTCCTGTTTGAAGATCCAAAATCAAACTATTCGCTGTACTGCAAATTGGACAACCCCAAATTATAAATGGTACACTGAACGTGACAGAATTATACTTTGATAATAACACCAACACACCATGCATTACACACGCGAACTTGCCACGTCAACCGCCATGTTGAATCAAATGTCGAATTTAACGCAAATGTACCATGCATTAAGGGACAGCCGCTTTCACAGAGCTTATTCGACTGTCGCGTGCTACACTTCAATTGACCAATGAGAAACGTTTACACTTCCCCATTTCTCTGTTTCCAGGATTTTTCGCTTTGTAATTAAATAATTTCAAATACAAAAAGACAAATAGGATGAGAATTAACCAATTTATTGATGCAATTGGTTCATTTATTGGCCCATTCAAATTTTTTTGTCGTTTCCAACAGTTGCTGTTGGAGCAATTCATCCAGAATTTTTGCGTTGAGTTCAAAAACTGGTTAACACTATCAGGGTTATATACATTAGGTTATGCATTCGATTGAGATCTTCAAATATTTTTGTTTTTAATACTATTGAATTATTTGAATACGTTATTATAAGATAATTCAAAATTCCATTGTATAGAATATTCCAAAATATACCATGGGGATATATTCTAAGAATATACCATATGGTATATTCGATCGACAATATTCTTAGAATATTCAAGGAGAACAATCCATTTATAGACATTCTATGCACATTCTTTCGGGAATAATCCTGCCATATTCATTCAAGCATATTCTATGAATATTCTAAAGGCATGTATATATTCCAAGAATATTCTATGAATATTTGGAATATATACGTTCGTTTTATGATATACAGGGAATATTCCATGAATATCTAGTGCTGTGTGGGTTTCTTGATTTCTGATTGTTTGATGTGGGGGTATATTAATCTGTGAGTTGATTTACGGCTTTGTTTTCTAACTTCTGGATTGTATCTACGTTGAAACCATTATTATGGCCTATTTGTGTAATTATATCAATTTCCTTATCTGGATTGTTAGCAGACAAAGGCAGTGAGAATGCTCTGTGCAATATTGAATTGTAGGCTACTGATTTATGACTGTCTGAATGGAAAAAATCACTTGAGATGGTAATGTCTGTATAGCTAGATTTTCTGAAAATATTGAACTCAAATTCATTATGATTGTGTCTAATGGTCAGGTCTAAGAAATGTATCTGTTTCTTTATCTCTGTTTCGAATGTGAATTGAATGTTGCTATTTGTTGCATTTGAAATTATTCATGAATGTCTTAATTGGTTCAGATGTCGCGTAATACCTCTGAAATAGGTGAGAATATCGTCTACATATCTGTACCAAAAATGAATATGGTTTTTACCCACGTCGGAATTTACTATAGTAGTCTCCAAGCTGTTCATAAATATGTCTGTTGAAAGTGGACTGAGGGGTGAGCCCATTGGTAAATCTGAATCCTATTCATAAAATTTGTTGTTGAACTGTAGGTAACTCTGACTTAGGTACACATCATACATAAACCATATCACTTCAAAGGAAGTGATATGGTTTACTTTGGCTGGATCTAATATATCAAAAATGAGGGGCTTACATTCATTGTACGGTATGTTGGAGAACATACTTATTACATCGAATGAAACTAAAATTGAATTATGTGGCGTGGTTTGGTTCCTTATGTTTTTCACTGAAGTCAGTGAATTTTTAATGCTGTGAGGTGGGACGAAATTGGTAATATTTCTGAACAACTTGTTGAGACGTATTCCTAGTTCTCTTACCGGACTATTCATATACGAAACTACCGGTCTTATAGGGTTATCCCCTTTATGTGTTTTTATCAGGCCATATAGTTTATAGAGCAGAAGGGGTTCATGTTGGTGATTGTCCGTTTCTCTGATTCCGTGAAAATGATTTAAGTATCAGAGAGAAAATGTTTTAGTTAATTTTGACTATTTTTCGTTGGGTCTTTCTTGATGACAGTAAGGTTTCCATTTTGAATGACTGCTTCAATTTTCTGGATATATGTTTCTCGTTCAAGGATAAAGATTTATCAGTTTTCGTGAAAACAAGATCATTTTTCATATTTTCTGTTGTACCTATAGTTTCTATTATGCCTGTTTCTCTACGGTTTGATAAAGAGTATGGATGGTTCTGAATTAGTTCATTGATTTTATATGCCCCTTCATTTCTATTATCTGTCTGTTTCAATACAATAGCTGTATCTATTATCATCGTATCTAAACTGTTTTAATTGATTGTTCTTGGTGTATATTTTGGCCCTTTGGACATTGTTGAAATTTCCTCTTTGTTAAACTCTACTTTGGTCAAGTTACTGTTTCACTGAACTGGATATTTGGTTCGACTGATTCGTTATGTATGATATGTTGTTGTTTTTGTATTAGTGCCCTAAGTTTCTTAAAAGTGAAGATTGTGTATAAAAATAGCATCCAAGTGACTTAATACTTATGTTATGCTACAAAGTAATACTAATTAAAATAAAATTACAGTTGTGTACAGAGAGAGTGAGGAAATAATTTAGTGGCAGTATATCTATTGGTGTTCTAATATTTTGATAAATTCCAAGTAATTTTCGAATATAATTTTTTTTATTCTATAGAGAAGATTTTATAATTTTCATTACGTTCTATCCTTAGGGGTAGAATATTACAAATTCAGGGGTATTAAAAAGTGATGACGAATATTTCAATTGAATTTTGGAGTGGATAGCAATTCGTTTGTTGTACTTCTAGCAATATAAACTGTGGAAATATAATTATGAAATGTTTTGTTTTTGAATGCATACATACATAATATATGAAAGTATGATGTTCGAATATAACTAAGATCTTCGGAATATATAAGATCAGTACGATATGGTAATGTTGGGTAATAAGGCCAGGTTAAGGAAAAACTCAATTTATTTCGTGAACTATAAGTACATCTAAACTTTGGATTATAGGAACAGGTAACTAAACATATATTCTATAATATTATAATATCATATCTTCAAAATAAACGTACACACTCAACAGGAATAAAAAGGAAAAAAGTTTAAGTTGGCCTTATTACCAGCACGGGCAGGTTATAAAGCCAAGAGTAAATAATCAAGGCAGATAATAAGGCCCAACAGTCGAAATAGTTCATGGCATGCATTCTGGGCAGGTAAAGTCTTTTGTGTCATCTTTTGAGAGACCAACACATTCCTCATGCACCCAGGTACCACATAATACACAGGATCTCATATCAACCACATAATCATTGTCGTCCCTTCTTTGACGAAGTAGGAATTTTCTTAGAGCTGTCGTCCCTGAATACATTTCTTTTTATTTCTTGGGCTCGATAATTCAATGCCTTTTTACGTACGGTGATTTTAGTAGGCTGCATGTCCGGGGTAAGCAGAATTTCCTAAAAAGAATTGTTATTTTTGTTGTGGGCTTCTTTATCAATAAACCGTACTAGTGGAATTTCATCCTGAGAATTCCACTGATATTCCATATTTAAATCTTTCCTGACATCATCATGGATATTGGGATCATGGTTCTCAACAGTTTCATGCTGGTAACGTTGTGTAGGAAGACTGGGCGTGAAAGCTTGTTCTGGAATAACATTTTCATTAACGAGGTATATGCCTGTCGATCTGAGTCCACTACATATGTTGCTGATAGTCATACTCTTTCCCCAAACTGGAGTGAAGACATCAGAATACCTCTCCTTGTTTAGTTCCCTATCAGGATGTTGATCCCAATAATCCAGGAGTTCTTGATCCCAGTGAGATTCAAACAAACGAAATACGGACTTATCTATTGGTAGTGGTCGTGGGTAGTGTTTCTAGGTAAACACAAAAGTTCAATTTGTAGAGATTTTGCTTTATCAGCGATAGTAATATCTAAATGGCTAGATGCGCCATAGAAAATATGGATCGTAGAAGGAGGAGACATAAAGTTTAAAAAATGATCCAACCATTCAATGAAAATCTCCGTTGTCATGCTTCCTTTTGGGGTCATGTGCACAACATAACCTGCTGAAAGCCCATCCGTCAACCAAGTCAACTTGCCACTTGGGTGTCACACCAACAGGTGGTTCCACTTATGTTTCGCTTGCGTTTACGCAGCTATTTCTATTAAGTACTTTCTTAGTTTTTCCCATTTTGTCTTCAATCGAGGACCGTCTGCCCGGTACTGATGATGCCCAATAGGCTGAAACAGCTGTCTACCGGTGGCTCTTAAATTGAAATCAATATGGGAATGATCAAAAAGTACTCATCTATTTATTTTTTGATTTTCATGGGATTATTTTCCAGCAGCTTGACTGCATTAACCTTTTTAGATTTCATATCACTTCTAAAAACATTTGGATTCGTTTTTCGATGGCATTTCAGGTTAGCTTCCCAAATTTCTGCTACTGCAGTTGTCGGTTGATTGATCAAACCACCAATACCACAATAAAAACTTGGCAAGTTGACTTGGGTGTCACACCAATAGGTGGTTCCACTTATACTTTCTTGGTTTTTCTCATTTTGCCTTCAATAGAGGACCGCCTGCCCGGTACTGACGATGCCCAATAGGCTGGGCTCTTGAATTGAAATCAATATGGGAATGATCAAAAAGTACTTTATATATATATATATATATATATATATATATATATATATATATATATATATATATATTTGATTGATGCAACTAATTTTCCTTTATTTTGAGTATTTCAATATTAAATTCTACAAAAAAGATTTGAAGCTTTATATCTTCTATTAATTATCTGCGAGCGCTTTCGACAGTTGGTAGTACTGTCATCATCTGGCACTGGAGTGCCAGATGATGATTAGTCGGAACAGCACTCAAGAAAAATCATATGTAGATTCGCCTCTCTGCTGGAATATTATTACATATAATATGCCAAAAACTCTTAGGTTACCTCCATATAAATTCTTATATCTCAGAAACTCACCGAGTGTTATTCACCTCAGAACTCTTTATATGGCGTTGTCCAATCGTGGGACTATACGGCGGCGTGTCTTTTGTTTTCTTCCTGGGCTCAGCAGTACAGTCATTCTCCTGCCAGTTCCCTCCTCCTATACACCTATCTTTCTTCCTTTACCTCCCCTGACTTCCGCATGTGGGATAATGATTTATGTATTATGTAGATTTTCGTTAGTTCTATAACCCGAACAGGAAAAACAGATTTTTGGTATAGTTTGGTTTGTTCGAATTGCGTCTGCAATATGCAATTATAGCTTGGGGGTGTGCAGTAGGGATCCATCTGAAAAAAATATCACTTCTTCAGAAACGTATATACTTCGGGTAGTATTCTCGATAAATAAGAGTTCCCTTATATACATAGTAACACAAATTTACAACTTCTTGCCGAACATTCATATTTTCAAAAACATTCAGTTGAAGAATAATAGATAAAATTCATATAAACGGTGAACAGGCGGGGTTGAGCTATAAGAGCTGCTTTGAACCCAACCTCAAATAGTTCTGTGAGACTACATTATTTGGGAATAGCCTAAATAGAAATTAAAACGGTCGGGCCATGATATCATTGCTATGCGAGAAACAAGCTTTTCAATTTCTTTTTGAAAATTTTCAGTGGTTTTTCTTTGTGTTTCCTAGAAATGGAATTATACAATCTAGCTGCATTGTAGGAGAAGCTACCAGTAAACATTGCTGTGGAATGTCAGGGAATGAGTAAAGTAAAGAACAACTAAGAGATAGAGAAACCAGTTTTTTACTTAGATAAGGGGTTTATCCCGATAGAAGAATTTTGTGTGTGAAATTGTGTGTGAATTGTGTGTGGAATTCTCTCACATAAATCTATAAGATATATGTGAACAAAATCAATTCGTTGAATCTAATGAATTCATTCCTCCGCATCACAAATCGAAACGCAATCCACAGTATATTTTAAATTCAATACAATTATTATTGATAACCTGTGCGTATTTAGATTTTTAATATATCGTATTAGGCGTATTTAAATAATCAGTGTTGTATTATTCAGATATGCACGAATGCTTATTGAACAGTCGTTGCTGGCAATGGCGCCTGTGTAGTAATAATTTATTTTCTTGTTCATTATTCACTACATAGTATAAAACAAAGTCGCTTCCCGGTGTCTGTCCCTATGTAGGTTAGGTTAGGTCAAAAGTCAATAGGTCAATCCGACCCTCCACCGCAACCCGCAAGGGTTCATTGTGGCTCACACATATTCACACTCTATCAAATAAACCCAGCTTCTTATCGAATCCGATTAGTTTGTATATTGAGTGGTATTTCAGTTCAGATGGTAAAAGTACGGCTCTACCAAACTCTGAAAACCTGATTTGGTCCCCAGTGGGGCAGGCACAAAGTATGTGCTCTTCTGTTTCATCATTTTCCAAACAGAGGCGACACACACTGTCTTCCGACAGTCCGATTCTCTGCATATGATTATTCAAATGCCAGTGACCTGTGAGAAGGCCTGTTAGATATCGTAGTTCATCCCCATTGTAGTCCAATAACTGTTTGGTATCAAGTTTCGGAGGCGAATAAACGCCTTAGAGCGAGAAAATCCTGGAAGCGATGCTAGTGACAAGTTCCGGTCCGATGAAGCTGCTTGCTGCACCCTCCTTTGCAAGGGAGTCAGCAGCCTCATTGCCTTCCAGGCCATTATGGCCAGGACACCAGACCACTGACAATCTGTTATGTCTTCCTTTGGAGGAGAATCGTTTTTGGCAATTTGCTACCAATTTAGACGTTGCTCGGTAGAAGCCAAGAGCTTCCAACGCCGCTTTACTGTCCGAGAATATTTTTATTGACTTGTGTATGAAGTGGATTATTCCAATCTCTCCGCACAAATTCAATAGCGTAAACTTCCGCTTGAAATATAGTCGCATAGGTTCTTAGGTAGGTTGATATCTCTGTCCTGAGCAAATGGCAATTCGTTGTGGATTTCCTTCTCCATTGTGAAATTGATGGAAGGTCTCACGCTGTTGATGTGTTTCAGGAAGGCGTCTAGTTCAGTATTCCCATGGTTCCATATTATGAAGGTGTCGTCAACATATCTCAACCAGACTCGAGGTTTCTCGTGGGCTTCTTCAATGGCTAGAGTTTCAAGCCCATGGGAATACCATGGGAATACTGAACTAGACGCCTTCCTGAAACACATCAACAGCGTGACACCTTCCATCAATTTCACAATGGAGAAGGAAATCCACAACGAATTGCCATTCTTAGACCTTTTGGTGAAGAGGACCGATACTGAGTGGGAAACATCTGTATACCGAAAACCCACTCATACGGGACAGTATCTGAACCACGAATCCAACCACCATCAATCGACTAAAAGAGAAATCATCAAGACTCTATTAGACCGTGCTTTTGGAATTTGTAAAACGAAGGAAGGTCTTAAGAAGGAACTAGACATCATCAAAAATGATCTTCAACGGAATGGCTACTCCAAAACGATGGTAGAAAAGACTTTGGCTAGAAGACAGCAGGAGCCGCGCAAGGAAGAGAAGCCGTCACAACCTGTGCTTGCACTTCCATACATCAGAGGATTATCGGAGAGGATAAGAAGAATTGGTTCGAAATACAACATCAGAACCTGCTTCAGATCCAGTAACACTATCCGTAGCAGCCTCACGAAAACCAGGCCACCAAACGCGGACTGCGATTCCAAGAATTGCATTTACCGGATACCCTGTGAGTGCGGAAAATCCTATATCGGTGAAACTAAGAGGCCATTGAATGTTCGTATTGCCGAGCACAAGAAACACACACAGCGAGGGGAAACCAGCAAATCAGGAATAGCAGACCATGTTTGGACCCATCAACACAACATCGAGTGGTCCCAAGCTGAGATCTTGCACAGAGAGGAACATTGGTTTAGGAGAAAATTCAAGGAAGCCGCATACATGTTGTCCAACAACGTATTCAGCCAAGCCACCGTAGAAATACGCAACATATGGAAACCCATCATCAAGCGAAAAATGGCCAACTCCTGCCAAAACGGTCATCTCCCACGGAACCAGTGAAGCGGAAAATGAAAAGCGGGGATAAGTGAAAGTACTCGAACGACCTATAAATAGTTATCTCTCGGAAGAATCAGTCCAGTCATCACCCGAAGACGATTGTAGATACTAACAATCGAAACGTCGTGAACTAACGTGACTTGGAATCTCTCCACTTTTTTATTTTTATTTTCTTTCTTTTTTCATTTCCTTATTTCTATTTATTCAATTGTTCTATTTTTACTTATATTTTATTTCACCCTTATTTCATTTCAGGTTTATTTTGGTCAATATAATTGTAATTTTCAGCTACTCATTTTCAATTCTTCTTTTTTAGTTGTTTCAGGGATTTCAAATCATTTTATATAGTAGACAATGGAAGTCCGAACTAGTGAAATTCATCATGAAACATTGTCAATCACCTTCAAACAAATATATATACTTAGATCTTCAAAAGTACGTAACAGATTTGAATGCAAGTTTTTTCGATAGATAGAGTGATATACATGCATGTATATAACATGCATGATATAGTAGAGAAACACTGATAATTTCAGAGGTTTCTGATGTGATGTCGTAAATAAGCACATTTTTTCTCTTACTTCGCAAACGCTGTCTAAACCCAAAGAGATAGATCAAAATAAGATACGATAGTATCACCGCGATGATAATAATGATAATAATGGCTTATTTTCGAAGCGATTTTGAGCAATCATCAATTCTTATCTAATCAGGTATTTCGAATACATTTTCTTTTTAATATAGATAAATTAATGTTTTCGAAGGTATTACCGATTTAAAATGAAGGGACATAGTGGTTGCGGCGGTTCCGGCAGTGGGGGCCGGCGGTGCGAGCCTATAAATAGCGCTTCAAAGGCCGCGCTTAGCCCCAGCATTTTATGATTAACAGCGATCGCACGTGTTTATATGTATATTTAGTATCAGGTATGCACCCGTACGGAACCGGGACGGTCGCTAGTATATTATATTTTCTAAATTCATAATATATTTCGTCACGAACAAGTTATAGATCCCTATGGCTTTTGTTATTATCTTGTTCAATTATTTTTGTTTTCACTGTATGTAATTTGCATTATTGTATACGAAAATAACTATAATTATTATTAACCCCTTCATCAGTGAATCCTGATGTCTAAGATTTTGTTCGGGAAAACAGGTTATACTCATAAGTTAATATGATTCACTAATTATATCGTAAATACTACTATCGTAACTATTACAATCTCCAGTTTAATCGAAAAGTCGATAACTTGCCATCCTTTGGAAAGTTGGTAAATAACATACCGACACTGGCAATCTCCAATATATTTTTTGTACATCTGTAATTTAAATTAATGAATCCCATTCGCCGAACAGCATAATAGGAACATCGCTGAACCTGATCTTCATTTCTTTCACTCAGTAGCGGACTGGCGTAGGTAGTTTGCATAAATACGGTATTACTTGATTTCATCAAATCAACAAACATTAATTCATAGTAAAAAAAATTAAAACAAGCTTCTATTTATGTGTTCAAAAAAGAAGAAAGTATACTTCAAATTAAATAAAACACACCAATTTATTTCTTATATAACACAAAATTTTTATGATACAAAAGCTTGTTGGGAGATTACCGATTTTATAAAAAAACTCGATTGTTTTCAATGTCAAGATCAAGGTGTTTATCTACTTACGTGAATCACCCATCTAGCTTCATTATCAGCTACCTGTTCAAAAAATAAGGTGAATTTTAATTTTTCCCAAAAAATATTCATTTATTCGTCAATTTTTATTTTTTCCCCTTCGAAGTAATCCCTCTCAGATATAATATACGTGTGCCAGTATTTTCCCACAATATCGAAGGTTTTCTTTCTTCGTGTCGCATATCTCAAGATAATAATCCTTATAGAATGTACGACCGTGTGGTAAGAACTTCTAATGCACTACGCCACGATAATCGAAAAAAAACAGTGAGCAAAACCTTGACATTCGTTCCAACATGGCGTGCTTTTTGTTCTTAGCTCTTTTGGGCTCATCCATTGGGAAGACTGGTTTAAACGACATAACCATATACATATGATTCGTCACTAGTTATGACCCTTTCAAGCAAATTTGGATTGCTTTTGACTTTGACATCATTCCGCAGACTTTTCAACCTGTCTTACAAAAAATGGGTTTTTCCTTCTTGTTAAAAGATTGCTCACGTTCAGCATATTCCCAAAAAGAGCAAGAAAAATCTTCCAAAAAACTATAGACCAGTCGTTTTGCTATCAGTGATATAAAAAATCATGAAGAAAGTCGTATGCCACCATATCCTCAAATATTTGGAATGCTTCACACTTTGAGCGATCATCAATATGGCTTTCGGAAACAAAGATCAACAGGCGACCTTTTATCGTATGTCACCCATATTTGGAATGACGCAATCGAAAGACATAGAGAATCAAGAGCTGTTGCGCTTGATGCCGTGTGTGGCATGAGGGTTTGCTGGCCAAACTTCGATGCTGTGACTTGTCAGATCATTTTTGTGTTTGGCCCTTCAGCTTCCTGAAAGAACGTTTCCTGCAAGTGGCCGTCGATGGATATCTCTCGAGCACTTTCACCATCAAAGCTGGTATTCTCCAGGGATCCATTTTGTCTCCAACCCTCTTTTATTATATATCAACGACTTACTGGAAAAAAACGAGAATCAAATATATTGCTCTGCTGAAGACAGCACACTTGTCTCGTCATTCCATTTGCATTCATCTTCACCGGCAGCAGGAGGTTACATATCTTAAAAAGGATTTAGAAGTGATTTCGAATTGGGGTGAAAGTAACCAAGTTCAATTCAATGCCACAAAATCCCAGGCATCGGTTTTCTCCAAGGAAATAAATGTCTCCGAACTGGATATAATAATGTCAGGTCAGACAATTCCGCTTTCTGCTTCGATACGTTTGTTGGGGATTGAAATGGACACCAATATGCCTTGACACAATCATGTCACTGGAATTGCAAAGGTTGCTTCTCAAATTCTTGGAACACTGTTCCGAACCAGAAAACTGTACACACGTCAGCATTTTTTGATGGTTTTTTAAGCTCAGAACAGACCTTCTTTGGAGCATTGTTCTCCTGTATGGAGCTCTACCACTAAACATACCCTAAAGTTGCTGAATTCCATCCAGAAAAGAGCCATTCGCCTGATTGGAGATTCGAACATCACGTGCAACTTTGATAGCCTGGAACATCGAAGAAAGGTTGGAGATTTGTCTCTCTTCCATAGATACTTTCACGGGAGATGTTCAAGTGATTTGGCACATTTGATTCCACCAAGAGCGGTACATATCAGAAATTTGCCACGGACTGTGGCTGCTCATCGTTTTGAGGTTCAACTCACTACACCTCGAACTCCATTCTGTGATTCATTTCTTTCGATAGCAAAAAATCGCCGAACACGCAAAATATTTCTGACTTTCATGCATCTCACCAACAAACTAAACATGCTAAACAGCTGAAACTGTGAACATATGTTCGAGACGAGTGTACCACCATTGAAAAAATCGCTAATCATATGTACGTAACCCGCAAAATTTGATCATTCATCCTATTTTTCATGAACAATTCACTATACTAGCAACTCGAACCAACTTCGAAAAAACATATATGGTTGAAAGTTTCACCTTCGGAAAATCAAACAACAGTCAAGAATATTTTCGAAGGCATTCCAGATGATGATGGGCCAAAAGCCCGAAACACGTGTCTATGGTTTTGCCACTTTCATGAGTGCTATGTCCGATATTAACTTCTGTTTCTATATATATATATATATATAATATATATATATATATATATAATATATATATATATATATATATATATATATATATATATAGGGATGCTACCCATCAAATGAACGAAACACGAATAAGAAGTGTTTGTTAAAATTGTTGAGCATTTCTTCCACTAAATCCCGGTAATTTTCCGATTTATTGTTTCCAAGAAATTTTTTCCACAACTTTCACAAAAGAGCACCATGCATTACACTCAATTTCAATCATCGATTCTGTAAAATGCTAATGAAGAGAATTTGCTGGACAAGTATTCAAAACAAGGACGATTCTGGTCTAGGGCCTTTACAAATTGTTCCATCAGCCCTAGTTTAATATGTAACGGAGGTGATATTATTTTCTCTCGGTCGATCAATGCTTCGTTAACTACGTTAGCTTTTCCGTGAACTAAAGCATCTCTAGAATGCCATTTCCTTCTGCTCCAGTATTGGTCCTTAGCCCTGCCATCACAAAGACACAGGAAACAAGGATATTTTGTATAGCCACCTTGTTGTCCCAGGAGAAAGTTCACCATCTTAAAATCAACACAGATCGCCCACTGATGTTGGTCATACTTGATGTTTTTTAGTAGCAGCGATATTGTTTTATATTCTTCTTTCAGTTTTGTAGAATGCCCAATTGGTATACTTCCATATTTGTTGCCATTATGTAGGACACACTTCAAACTTCGTTTGGAACTATCGATAAAAAGACGCCAGTGATCTGGTGTATACTCCGATACACCCACTTTTCCTAACAGTCCTTTAATATTGTTACAAAAAAGAATATATTGCTGATAAAAAAAGGCAAAAGATCTTTTTCTCTAATACAGTAGTATGTCATTTAGGTGTCTGGGTGAAGAAGTTTCTTTTCCTTCAGTCTGGAGGCAAGCAACTCGGAAGAATCCTTTGGAACGTTCAAATCTCTAATAAGATCGCTTAGCTCTTCCTGAGTAAAGCCCTCAGGACGTGTTGAATCCCCTTCAAAATCACTGTCGTCTTCCTCAACTCTATTAGAGTTGAGGAATGGGTATCTGCTCAAGCTGATGTGGAATTGGTCTTATTGCTGAATCCAGGTTATGATATATCCACGTATGTCGATTGTTACGATTAATGCCCTTTATCTGCATAAGGCAGAAATAGCAATCGTCAAAATGATTTTTTGGTTCCCTCCATACCATTGGAACAACAAACTTTAAAAATTTCCGTTGTCCTTTCGTTCTGTCGCAAGTTGTCAAGACAAGTTTTGCACACTACATGTGGAGCCCAGGATTTATCTTGATCTCCTAAATGAACATCAAAATGATCTTGATATTCCCGTTTTATGAAATCACAAAAGGGTTTTCTACTTTCCTTTACATTGTACTCGCCACATATGTAGCAAAAAACATTCGAGTTATTCACACAACAACGCCTGCTTGTAGAAGCCATGGATTTCAGTTGTCACAAACTCTTGCAACGAAACTCAAGTTCAGACTAAATTTTACAATGGAATGCAGTCGACTTTATAGGAACTCATTAAGGCCATTTCCGAAAAAAAAACTATTCACTTATCGGACAATAGGTAAGAATCAATTAGCGCTAATTTCATGTTATGGGCATTTCCAATAAGTACACTGTAATTAAAAGTCATTAGTATGCATTTGTCTTAGAATTTGTTAAGTTTGTTCATAAAAATATTGCAATTATAGTGGTGGAATATACAGAAATGTAAGAATATTTAAGTATTTGTATTTTTGGAATCAGCACAGATGAATTAACCAAAGACAAAAATCAATTAACAAGATAAACAGTTTTTGGTGGGCTGTGTTATAGGTGATTCATAACTCAAACTAAAAAATGTGATACACAGTTAGCAATAACTGATATAATGTATTGCAAGATTTCCACAGTAATGGTTTTACAAAAACCGCAACACGTGTTTTAGTATACAATAGCTACCTCAAGAAAGAATGTTGCTTAGGAAACATGTGTCGTGGTTTTTGTAAAACATTCATAGTGGAAAATGTTTCAATACATCATCAGTTATTGTCAATATGAAGTATCGGCAAGTTCTATATCCACTTATTCCACAATTCAAAGTATCAAATATGGGAACCTAATCACCAATTGAACTGTCTGTTATAAATTATCGACAGTTTGAACTGTCCATTATAGATGATCAATAGTTTTAACTGTTGTTTATAGGTGTGGCAAATTTTATAAATAATAGTTAGGTCAATAATTAATTTCATTAATATATAGCACAATTAAGATTGAACAGTCAGGATACTTGAGGATGTTGATCTCTGAACACATTCAATCAATCAATCAAAGTAATACTTTTGAAATAAAAAATTTTGTCTTGAATCTGCCCGTTTTAGAAATATTATTCATCTTTTATTTCCATCTTTACATTATTTCCCGGACAGAAGTTATTGATAATGAGACATTTTTGAACTGATACCCTGTATAACTCTTTCACATCATTTATAAATAATTATTATTGAATATTTGTTCATGTTCAGGTAATGCGGCATGATTATTGATCAAACTTGAAATTACCAAAAATATCTATGCAACTTACGAATGGATATCCCGCCGAATGAGATGAACATACAACTTTTTTGTGACTAGATTTTTGTATTTGGCTGTCTCACAGTTTTCTCAAACGCTTTTTATAGTACAGTTTTCCACATTTGAGTTCCTTATGGGAAGTCGCTATTATGTGAGAATTGTGAATTCTTAATGCATTATTTTGTTCAAGCTCACACTTCATATACTTTCAGTTTATTTCGAAATTTAAAAAATCTATATTGTTTGTTCACTCTGTGTAGAAATAATGTCAATGTTATTCAAAGGTTTTTCGGTAAAACCAGAAACCCTTTTGTGGTTGTATTGGCAATGAAAATCAAAATTCAGGTCACCAAAACAACAATCCAATGACCTTTGAGGTGAACTTAATGAATACATCTCTCAGATATTGAAACAATACCGCAATATTTAAACATGAAATCAGAATCGAAGTTTCACGGATCCCTTCATCTATAGTAACCAATATATATTTTTTTAATTGTCAATATTCAGTCCACTGAATTCAATGAACTCACTTATTTTATGGTTCGTCCTTGTTGTCTGAGGACAACCATGAACAATATCAAATTTCCCTAACTGAAATACACAGCAAATGAATTATTTTCGGTTGCAAATTTGAACAAATCACTCAACGTCAAATACATTCTTGTGACAGTTGGATGTCTTGTACTTTTTTGGAAAATAAAATTCAATATCAAACAACAAGCAATTTGATGATTTTTTTATAATATTTGAAATCAGAAATCTTCTGACGAAGAATTTCAAAAACGAGGTTTTAACGATGAACGAGAACAAGAATTTTTCCTACTTATTCACCAAAGTCAAATGCCTATCCATGCAGCTGCAGAATGTATTATCTTTCCCACCAACCGATTTCCTGGAGTCTTTGGTGTCCACTAGATACTCATTAGGACAACAAGAGGATTATTCCGAATTCTTGGGGTTCTTGTTGAATACTCTTCGTGAGCAAAAAAATAGCAGAATCCATACTCCTGACCACTCTGAATTCAATGATTTCGTAAGTATATCTCGTCTTGTGTTTGTAAATCTTTTGCTGGAAAAATTCTTACCTGTTTACTTTGTAGTAAATGTACAAGAGGTAGTAAAAACGTTTGTGAATTTCTAGTACTTCAACTAGCGTTCCCTAATATGACTAATATAACCAGTTCGTGCAAAGCTTATTGTTGAATCATCTGAAAATGAAAATTTTAACAGGTGATGATCGACTGCATTGCCAAACATGCGCCAAACTGACTGTTATAAGGAAACAAGTATAGCTGAGGCACCAGTCAATCTAATAATAACACTGATGATCTTCAAACAGTATTCAACCTCTAACGGAAACACCAAACTCTTACGAAGGTTCGAAATAGATGAACACTTCAATCTAGTAGACCACTATTATAATCTTCATGCAGTCGTTGTTCGCTGTGGTTCTGGCGTTGAATCTGGTATTGAATGTATTGGAGCCTCTGGAGATACCCTACATTTTGTTTTATGAAAGAGAGGGTTTTCCGGGTTTTCCAGCAGCCAATTAGATAGATATATAGATAATTTTATTAATCTCCATAAATCATTTACATGACATAAGTCCAATGGTAGTCATAAATATAAGATAAATAAAATAGAGAGAATAGTCAGGTATTTACACATAACATTAAGTAATTAATGTAGCATACAATATACAAATATAAGTCTAGATTTAGATGACAACTATTTACAAATCTTGTTAAAAATATAAAATAAAATGTACATATAAAACATATAAAAAGTGATCAAAGTTTGTCTATAGGTCATTGGATGTAGTTCTAATATTTAACTCAATGTAGTTAGTGAATAAAAGAGTGATGGAGCAAACAATTTTTCAGGTCGGATTTGAAAATTTTTGAATTTTTTGCTAATTTTGTGCATTCAGGAAGCAGGTTATAAAAGAGCCTCCAGCATACCGAGGAGCTTTTGTGTACCATGTTTTGTTGAATTGATTTAGGTGTAAGTTGTTGTTTTATAATTTCATGATTTGTATTGAAAATAAATTTTCGATATGCATGGCATTCGTATAAGTATATGAGCCCACTTTAAACTGTAATATCTCAGTGAACACTTATTCATTCTTGAAATGAGCGCAATTTGGATTCACGCGACGTAACACAAGTCGATCAATTCCGTCAACATAAAAATTGTGTGCTCGGGATTCGACGAAGTCAACGAAGGCCATTTTTTTGCTGAAGGTTCTACCAGTGAGAAAATTATCGAAGTGCTTGAGAAGATGGTAGTCGGTTGGCGAGAGGTTAGAGAGTATGGTGAGTGAAGCAGATCTTCGACGCTCAATTCGTTTAATTTTAGGACGAGCATTTGTGAAACGTGCGGACGGGCGTTCTCGTGCAGCAGGATAAGATCTCTTCTGTTGACCATTGCTGGCTGATGCTTACGCAATTTTCGGTATATTTCGTCGATTTCCTCACAAGGGGGCTCTGCTGTGATGGTTAGGCCCGGTTGCAGAAAGTTATAGTGAGTTACACCACCCGCTGCGAAAGACACGCCCGAAGAAGCCATTGTATGACGAAACACGTGTTGCGTTTTTGTAAAACTGTCTAGTGAAACTCTCACAATAAAGTGTTTTTGAATACGATCTTTTATGATGTGTCAGTCTTCACCAGTGTCCTCACATCCCCGTTCTGGATTACTGTAGGTCGACCACTTCGTGGGTCATCTTCGAGGCTGGAATCTCCGGAACGATATTTCGAAAACCAATGTCGATCAGTGCGTTCATTTACGACTGGTTGAATTTTTGGGCTGTTTCGGCAGTGGTTTGATTCAATTTGAATTCATAGAGAAAAATTGGCAAAAAATCGATCCACGGCATAACCTAGTAAAATGCTGAAAAGAGGCAAACATTGAAATTTAGAAAAAAAATTACAAGGTGTTTCAAATTCGTTCCTCGCCATTGAGATCTCGGAAACTATGAGAGATACGAAGATAGTTGAATTAGAACAAAGTTGTGCATTCACTTCACTATTAATATGCCGTTGTATACCCGGAGATATCCGGAAAAATAGAAATTTGGGAAAATATTCTTTTCTGGCTTTATTTTTTAAATGATTCGAAAATAAACTGCACTTCTTCAATGACACTTTTTCCTTGCTATATAATGATGTTTTCAGATTTGCTATCCGATGTTTCGTCTTCCGACCACTATCATCAACTTTATTTTTTATTATGGGCGCTATATTAGATTCTTTCTGTTTTGAATAGAACCAAATTTTACCTTTTCAATGATGTATCGTGAGTTATCATTTCTTTTCAATAAATTAAAGAAATTAAAAAAAAATAATAATTCTCATCATAGGCTCATAGGCTTTGAGTTTGGTCCATTCTGTCTTCGTATTTTTCCTCGGCTTTTCAAATGAACCAGACTCGGTGAAATATTGATCCAATAACTTGAACATAGATCCATGTGGTTGTCGTCTTTGGGGATACAAGTTTAAATACATTTTCGATATCCTAACACTGTTTCTATCGTATTTGTAATAAATTTGTATCATATTTCCTTTTTCTTCATTCGTGAAAGCCATTTTCTGCCAAAAATTCAATGACTTGTACAATAACAAAATGTCATTGAGTGTAACAAATTGTAAGTCATATTTAGAAACATCAAAGTCAAAGCCTATTATGAAAAGAATACATTTTTTCAATATCTCCAATTTTAAAAAATGAATGATAATTTATGATACATCATTGAGAAGTTAAAATCTGATTCTATTCAAAACAGAAAGAATCCAATATAGCGCCCATGAAAAAAATAAAGTTGCTGATGGTGGCCGGAAGACGAAACGAGGCATTGAAGAAGTGCAATCGAAGTATTATAGAGTAAGGTGAATTTGAAAATGATAGAAACTTTTTAACCGGCTGATGAGCACTTGGTATTTCAACCATCCTCATAAGGGGGTGTAAGCTAGTACGAGGTTCCCGAAATAATTTTTTTTAATCCACCATAATAGTAGAACAAGCAGTAGATACCCATTTCAATTTTTAGTATTTCTAATATGTCATTTGCTTTTATATTTCAAACAGGCAACAGTCATACTATAACCAGACTGGTGTCTCTAGCTCATAAACGTCAGTCACAAAATTTTTGAATAAGCCAATTTACGATTTACCTTCTGCATATTTTGTTTTCACTCAGAAATTCTTTATTGAGCCGATTTTCGATTCACATTTTACATAGTTTGTTTTCAAAGTATAAACGCTTCTAAAACATGTTTTTGGATTCCACTGAAATTCTACAACTCTTGTACCTTTCCAGTCTTACAGATTTCACGTATATTCAATAAAATTTGTCTGTTTTTTTTTATTTTATTATCTGAAAAATAAAATCAGGTGAGAATATGTGTAATGAACATTGGTTCCCCAAAGCAATTTCTTTCAAAGAAATTTTTGTTTCACCAGACTGGTGTCTCTAGCTCATAAAGGTCACTCACAAAATTTCTGAATGAGCCAATTTTCGATTCACTGTTTTCATATTTTGTTTTCAAAGTATAGACGCGTCTATAACTTGATTTTGAATACCACTGAAATTCTAGTGTCACAGATTTCCCGTGATATTGTATATTTGATAAAATTCGTCTCATTTCATTAGTTCGGACTTCCATTGTCTAATATGATATAAATTGATTTGAAATATCTGAAAGAGTCTGTAAAAAATTAAAAAGATCAGCTGAAAAAGAACAATCATATTAAGCAAAAAACTGAAATTACAATGAAATAAAATACAAGCAACCATCAAAAAAAAAAAAATCGAACTATTAACACGAGATGAAAATTAAAAATCATCAACAAGAAATGAAAATTTAAAATTAAAAGATTTCAAGCCAAGTTACTTCACGACGTTACGATTGTTAGTATCCACAATCGTCTTCGAGTGATAACTGGACTTATTCCTCCGGAATCAGACTTTCGTTTATCCCCTCTTTCCGCTTCATCGGTTTCAACGGGAGCTGACCGTTTAGCGGGAGTTGGTCGTGTTCCGCTTGATTATAAGTCTCCATATGTTACGTATTTCTACCCTAGCTTGGCTAAATGCGTTGTTGGACAACATATATGCGGCTTCTTTGAATTTTCTCCTAAACTAGTGTACTTCCTTGTGGATGACTTCAGCTTGAGACCACTTGATGTTATGTTGAGGATTTCAAATATGTTCTGCTATTCCTGATTTGCTGGTTTCTCCTCGCTGTGTGTGTTTCTTGTGCTCGGCAATGCGAACTTTCAATGGCCTCTTAGTTTCACCGATGTATGATTTTCCGCACTCGCGGTGTATCCGGTAAATGCAATTTTTGGAATCGCAGTCCGCGTTTGGTGGCCTGGTTGTCGTGAGGCTGCTACGGATAGTGTTCCTAGATCTGAAGTAGTTTCTGATGTTATACTTGGACCCAATTCTTCTTATCTTTTCCGACAATCCTCTGATGTAGGGAAGTACAAGTACTGGTTGTGGCGGCTTCTCTTCCTTGTGAGACTCTTGCTGTCTTCTAACCAAAGTCTGGTCCACCATCACTTTGTAGTTAACATTCCATTGAAGGTCATTTTCGATTATGCCTAGTTCCTTTTCCAGACCTTCCTTTGTATTACAGAGCTCGAAAGCACGGTCTACTAGAGTATCTTAGTCGATTGATGGTGGTTGGATTCAGATACTGTGCCGTGTGAGTGTGTTTTCGGTATACAGATGTTTCCCATTTAGTGTCAGTCATCTTCATCAAGACTCGGGGTTTCTTGTGGGCTTCTTCAATGGCCAATGACCAATTTGTATCATATTAGACAACGGAAGTCCGAGACTAATGAAATGCATCACGAGACATTGTCAACCACCTTCAAAAAAAATTATCTCAGCTTTTTTTAAATTTCATTATCTGAAAAATTAAATTAGGTGAGAATCTGTGTAATGGACATTGTTTCCCCAAAGTAATTTATTTCAAAGGAATTTTCGTTTCTATATGTTTTTATGGATTGTTTGACTAATATTTTGGTTTCTAATTTTCAACAATACCCTAAATGATTGTTCCAAAATTGTAGTTCCCTAATTCTATTTCCTCTTATGCACTCCATACTGATTTCCACATTGTCTGTCAATTTGAAAACACACATCTCATGAAAGTATTAATCATCATAAAGTGAGAACAAACATTGACATTATCATCACAATAATGATAGCTATGTTCTATTCGAATTTAACGGGCTTGATGGTGTTTGCGTAATATGCCAAAGGTTGGTGATTATTAGTCATATGCAATAAATTTGTCGACAAAAATAATGAACATTATATAGACTTTTAAACTTCTAACAGTTTCTATTCCGATGTGGATGTGGAACCTGATATATTATACACTACGTGGAAGAAATTAGCTGTTAGAACTTGTCGCGATAAAGTGATTAAGTAGTGTTTCAAATCACTGATACGGACAGTGAAATACTTTGTAACTAGCAACCGGTAGATTGAAAGCACTCTCAAATTATCAGTACTGTCATTGGGCCAAGTGAAATATTATACAGGCCGTTTCTTTTTAGCTGTTCCCACTATTCTTATCTAGGACACGGTAAGACCTACAAAGTCGATTGAATCCAGTGGTTATTTTTGAAAAATATCCGTCAAAAACTAGAATTGTCTGTATAAGATTTTTCCTGTACTGACGAGATGTAATACCTCAAAGCCGCGGTCTGCAGGTGATCTACTTAAATAATTTCAGCATGGTACTGCTGCTAGATGAACGAGAAACATCTTTCAGACTAGCCCCTCTAAGGAAACTTGCATAAATGTATGTCGAATAAAATTCAATATCCAGCGTGGTATTAGCCGAGGAAGTAGTTGTTTTCCGACAGAAGTTTACCAAACCCTACTGTGTAGGTAGTTGGGAGAGATTAATATTTCGAAATTGATTTCGTATCAACTTGATGATGCATAGTAGTGAATATTCATATATTCATAAAGGAAATAAAAAACTTGATTATAAAACAAAGGTGGAGAAACCATGATGGAAGCATACGAATTATTAGAAAAGATAGAAAATATCGAACTCATGACAAGAAAAATAAAATCAATCCAATCTAAAGGATATGAAATACATAGGAGAAGGGTGTACAAAATGACAGAGTTTTTGGAAATATAATATTTATTTTGAAATGAGACACTTTTACTTAACAAGTCACAAAAAATGAACAACTGTTTTAGTTTCATCATTGTTGGTAAGGCATTTTGCAAACAAATTGAAGAAAACAGTCTAACAGAGATTCCAGTAGAATGTGTGAAAAATCATTGGTAGGGCAAAATGGTGGTAGGGCAAAATGGCATACATATATTTTAAGCATAATTTACAAAGATGTTGTTCGGTACAAATTTTGCAAATGAAAGTTTTGGTTTTTTTGTCTACTCCTGCACATTCCGCATGAGCGAATAGCTTATATAAAGAGAATTGCAGTCATATTTCTCCAGGTTTCGAACTCCAGTACAGGAACAATAATTTTTTTGTCATTTGAACAATGATTTTTTTCTGCTTCAGATTCCAAATCAACCACGATTTTTTTTGATAACAGTTCTTTTTGCTTTTTCGGGGACTTTTTGGGTCATTTTTACTGTTTGGTTTCGATTGAATTTAGTGGACTTTCATTTTCCTTGACTCGAAACATAAAGTCCAACTGCTTCTCAAAAATTCGAAACACTGTTATGAACCAAAAAACTGCACACACCTCAGCAATTTTTGATGCTTTATAAAGCTCAGATCAGACCTTCGTTGGAGTATTCTTCTCATGTATGGAGCTCAACCCCCAAACATACCCTGAAGCTGCTGGATTCCATTCAGAATAGAACCATCCGCCTGATTGGAGACACGAACATCACTTGTAACCTTGATAGTCTGGAACATCGAAAAAAGTTTGGAGATTTGTCTCTCTTCTATAGATACGTTCACGGGAAGTGTTCAAGTGATTTGACACATTCTATTCCACCAAGAGCGATACATATTAGAAATACGCGACGGACTGTGGCTGCTTATCGTTTCGAGGTTCAACTCAGTACACCTCGAACTTAACTGTTGAAAAATTCTTCCATTTGTAGAATGGCGTTTATATGGAATAAACTTCCTGAGAACGTTTTTTTCAAATGGATTTGATTTCCAGCTATTCAAATCCAATTTAAATCACTACTTATGCAACTGAAACTCTTAGCCAAAGTTTTATTATTTCTAACTAACGAAAATGTCAATTTATCTAATGAACAATGAAAAAGATATGTTGCTTGTGAAAATGCCAGATTCCAAAACACATATTGCACTGTTGTAATTGGGCAAGTAAACCTGCTGTTGTTAAGGCAACATTTATCTTTACGGCCATCCCATACTCCCCATAAAAAAAGAAAAATTTCGATTCAGACTTTTGGTATCCACAGAACGGAAATCAACTGTATATGAAGCCTCAACTGCAGGTAATGCGACAAAGAGGCAGACAAAACTCGTCATGTTTTGTCTGCCACAACAAGTATTTCGCTAAACATTTGCTTCTTTAGGCGTGTCTTTACTATTCAGAATCTATATACAAGTCAAATACGTTCGTTATCTCTTTCAGTTTGTTACATATTTTTAAGTATTTACATTTTTTGGTGCCCTGCTTTAGGCTAGTGCCTCTTCAGGGGCTATGTTGATTCATGAGTTAACTTTTACATAATGATTAAAGTTATTGAGTTAGTGTTTGTGTTATCTTAGTCTGAGTTTGTAGTTATTGTGGTGTCACTGTTTGTTTGTCCTGTGTTGTTTGGGTCCATTCGTGTGCTGGTCTTCTTCGTGGCTTGTCGTGTGTTGTCTCTGGTTCTGGTGTTCTTGATAGGGTTGTTTGTCTCGGGTCTTCCTCAGCTGCAGTCTGTTCTTCATCTGATTGCCAGCGGGAACTCGTCCAGGATGTCTTGGAACCTCTTCGGGATATCCTCCAGGGCTCCCAGTAGCCTGGCTGAAGGAAATGGGAGTTTCTTCCTTGGGATCCTTCACGCGCCCCCGCGCAGAATATATATACTTATTTGATGCTTTATATTTATTTCTACAATTTGAAGTATCTTAATTTCAAGTACCTGAGTTTCACCTAGCCAATTATTATTGAGGAAACTACTTATATGACCTTACATTCTTTAGGAAAAAGTTCTCCCCGTGCGGCCAATATAAAGTTATGGGTAAGAGCCACAAGGTAACTTATATACTACTGATCTATTCGACACTGAAATTTGTTTTTGTGATGCAGTCTTTGGAACCTTTGTTGTAGCAATGAATATTACTGGAGTTTTTTCCCAACACCAAACCGTTTTTGACACCTCGACACGTGTTTCGATCACCAAGTAATCATCTTCAAGAGGAAGATTAAACTGAAAAGTTTCCAGACCTTGCAATACCTCAGGGAATTACTAGAGAAAAATATCGATGAATTCTTACTAATTTGTGTATGAAATAAAATCGGTTCCAGATAAAAGGTTGCTTTTATGAAGAACAAGAAGAAACGGCCATGGGAAAACCCTTGTCCCCCTACCTGGCAGACCTGTTCATGAATAGCTTCGAAATGGAAACCAAAGAAAAGTTAAAGTATTTCCCTAGGATTTGGCTAAGATATGTGGACGATATTTTCGCGATATTCGATACCAAAAAATCGAATATTGAGGACTTCGTTTCCCTTTTAAATAATAGATGTCCATCAATAAAATTCACGTATGAGTTAGAAATTAAGGTACAACTACCATTTCTTGACGTTTTGGTAATGAGGAGCCAATATGGAGGGTTAGAATACGATATATTTAGAAAAGAAACAAGCACGTACAGGTATATTCCTGACAGTTCACATCACTGTGGACAGCACAAACGTGCTGGGTTGAATTTTTTAATGCATCGTCTTTTGACTTTCCCTCTAACACATGATAGGTTCACAAAAAAAAGACGTACAATACAGGAAATAGCAGCCACTAACGATTTCTCGAGGGGTATTGTAGAAGACATAATAAGGAAGAAGAAGTTTAGGTTAAGAATGAACGAAAAGACAAAAACCAAGATGAATACATTTCAGTTCCATACTACCAATATACGAAGAAGTTTGGAAAGATTTTCAAGGAACTAGGTATGGAGGTGGTTTTGGAAACAAGTCATACACTACAGAGCCTTTTGGAAGTCCAAAAGACAAAGTAGGAAATTCGGAAAAGTCTGGAATTTACGAAATTGAATGTAAGGACCGCGATGCAAAATATTATGGACAGACAAAAAGATCTCTTAAAGTAAGACACAAGGAACACATAGCACACTCAAAATATGGAAGACCTGAAAAATCAGCAGTCGCCCATTATATTTTGCAACAAAACCATTCCATAGACTTCAGTTCATTACGATTAGTTAGACAAGTTAACAACAATAGGCAACTAGATGCCTATGAGAGTGTGGAAATAACATACTATATAGCTTGTTAAAATAATATTGGATTTACTGATTACTACATAAAGACACATTGTAGAACTAAATTCAGATATGAATATTGTGAAATTAAATTTTTTATATACTTAGCTGAAAATTGTTTTATATATAACTATAACATTCAAACACTACAAAAGGACATATTGTAAAATAATAGATAAGGCCAATTGTAAAATAATTTAGGGAGGTATACCTGTATGGTTTACCTGTATAGTATACCTTCATAGCACAAATAACGTTAGCTTAGGAAAGTTTCCAGTTTAATCTTCCTCTTGAAGATGATCACTTGGTGATCGAAACACGTGCCGAGGTGTTGAAAATAACGCTTTGGTGTTGGGAAAAAACTCCAGTAATATTCATTATTCTATACCTTGACATTCTTTGGTTGTAAAATTCCGTATTATGTTATATAACTGAGACTTTTTTCTAATAATCGAGTTTCATTCAGTGTGAACTCCGTATCGGTTAGATTCACAAATCAATGGAAAAACTCAAGGTTAGAATAATTTTCAAAACTTTCGGCCAGTTTTTTTCTTATAACAATTTTTTTTAATGAATTATGCCACTAACTTTTTTTTTCTCTTCAGTAAGGTGAGTTTGGGGTATACTTTGTTTTCATACATCGGTTGAAAAACATATGTTTTGTGTTATTGAAGCACATCGTTGAATTAGTTTGTAATACCAAATAACCAAAAAACCCGTAAGGAATAACTGGCAAACTGTAACTATAAGGGCTGTCCATCCTGATATGGAGGAATGGGTGATATACAACGATATTAGAAATTAGTAGCGGCGGTATTTTTGGAAGAAAGAAGAGCAAGAAACTGTAAATCAGAAAAAATCATCTTGAAAGGACATTTGAGTCCAGCAACGCATTTGTGGTTCAGCCAACCTCCACTGATGAGACCTATGGCTGGTCGAAACAGCGCTGTCAGGTGTTGAATTGTGAATGTGTTGTGTTTGGGCTCTGGTTTTCAATAATGTATGTAATGGGTGATATACAACGATATTAGAAATTAGTAGCGGCGGTATTTTTGGAAGAAAGAAGAGCAAGAAACTGTAAATCAGAAAAAATCATCTTGAAAGGACATTTGAGTCCAGCAACGCATTTGTGGTTCAGCCAACCTCCACTGATGAGACCTATGGCTGGTCGAAACAGCGCTGTCAGGTGTTGAATTGTGAATGTGTTGTGTTTGGGCTCTGGTTTTCAATAATGTATGTAATAAAAACCCAAATCACATAAATGACTTGTGAACCTATAGTATACTCAAGTTTATTCATATCCATATTCGTGTTATGAAGTTATGAATGAATGTATATATGATATTTGTTTGAATATGTAGATTAATTCCAATTTTCTGCAAATTCGCAAGAACGGATAAGATATCAAATTCATACCACAGATCCCCCAAGCATTGTAAAGAAAAGGACCGAGTTTCTAGTAGTATGAAAGTTTTGTTTTCATCAAGATTGTTCAAATTTCATAGAATTAGTTCTGCTGAATAATAATATTATTCGACTAGTTTTATTGCTAATGACACACCACAGAATTGCAAAACGTTCACCTACCGTGAAGAATACAGATGAAATTAACTGTTTCTTGTTGAAAAACTGTAGCCGATTTAAAGAAGACATTCCATCGGTCTGGCTTCCAAACAATTCCGTGCTTTCTATTTATAGCTCGGCGGGCGATCAATTGGAGCGAAATTTGAACTAACCGTTGATTTGTTTTGAATTTCGAACGGAAAAAAGTATCTCGACGACTGCAAAAATATAGATAATACAATTCAATCCTCTCTGAGAACATTCATTAGAACATTCGAACCTTGCCCAGTATCGAAAATTTTGAAAATTTTATGTTGGTAATATTGTATTTAGAGCATGCATACCGACAGTATGGAATTGCAGTGGGAAATGTAGAACCTATTTCTTTACACGCCCAAATTAAAATTGCTTTTAGGAAGAAATTGTTTTGCGGTTGACACGATTTCAAATCATATATTATTATTTTCCAAGAAAACAGGATATAGTATTGAAGGATTATACAGGGTGTGTTTTGATTATAGCGAAATTTGGTAACTAACAACTTCCTTATTTCAACTGAAACACCTCGTATATTTCCACCATATAAGAGGCATCGGGATTGTAGAAGAGTTTCACGTGATGAATCGCTTGAAAAAGCTAATGTTTAGCGAAACATGTTGTGATATATTTTTTCAATAAAGTTTGTGAAGATCAAATCGTTTAGGTGTAGTTTGTGAAATTACTATGGATCTTCATCAAGTATCGGCCGAATCAATTAGAAAAAAAAAAGTTATTATAATTATAAAAGCGAAGGAGCGAATGAAAAAGACAAGTATCAAGGTATCACAATAATAAAAGTTTTATAAAAAATAGAATAAATTAAAAAAAACACAGTTATTTTTATTATAGAACAAAGTATTGAAAAAAAAATTTGTTTATAACAAAATTTTTTTAAATGAACAATTAAAGAAAGAATAAAAAAAAGTTTTTTCAATACCCTAAAGAGCAATAAAATTTATGATTTAAAAAAAACGGTTCCTTAATTTTAATATTTAGTTGCAAAAAACGATTGTTAATTATCAAACGCATTTTTTAGCAACAAAGAAATTTTTTTAGGAAACCATTTTTTTCAAAAAATCATGATTCGTTTCCATTAACATAATGCAAAAAAAAATTCGAATTGCTTATAAACAATGTATTTGTTGATAATAAATTTATTAAAAATAGCTGTAAAAATTTTAAAAATATTATTCATTTGTTTTCAGCCATGAGACATTGAAACAATAAAAAATTAGAAAAAAAATTCTGTTATGTATTTTTTATAAAATTATAATTTTCAATTGTCAATAAAAAAAATAGAAAATAAGGATAACTTCACCTAAGGAAAAAAATGCCAGGGTTTCAGTTTAATGACTATAGGGATTTTTATATTATCTTTTAATTCAGAAAAAGTTATTAATTAACAAATTTATAATTAACGTTAAAATTGGGATACAAATTTTTTGACTGCGGATTATTGTTTATTGATGTATCCCGACATTACATGAATTTTTTCATTCCTTAATATTTACAGTTAATATGTTTAAATAATTTTTTTTGTTTTTATGTCAGAGTGACGAAAGGCGCGCGGAAGCCAGACTACCCGCTTATGGCTCTATTTTCAGGGCTGTGTAAAAATTATAAATAATCGAGATACAGTTTCGGGAGTCGAGACTTTTTTTACGCAAATTCATTGATCTTTTCAAATCTCTTTTCAAATTTCCAAAATTTTGAAAATTTTCCGAGATATGAAGAAAAAACTAAAGCTCCTTTTTTTTCACTCAATTGTTTATAACTTTTGTAATTTTCATCGACGCGTTTTCGGACCTTTCCTTAAACTCAAACGTATATTACCTGGCATAATTTTAGTATTGTACCCAGATGAAAAATGATACATTTTGTTTACCCAGAATAGTTAAAAATTTGATTTCCGAATAAAAAAAAGTTCCGATGTCTGTCCCTATGTATGTTCGGATCTTTCAAACTACGCAACGGATTTTGATGCGGGTTTTTAATCGATAGAGTGATTCGATAGGAAGGTTTATATGTATCTAACATGCATAAAATAGTAGAGAAACACTGATAATTTTAGAGGTTTCTAATGTGATGTAAAAAAATACTTTTTTGCGCTGACATTGCAAACGCTGCCGCTGGCTGAACCATACGAGATAGATGAAAAAATGTACTACAGTATTGTACACCTTAAAAAGGTCTACGGAAAGTTCGTGATGGTATATGACTATCTATTAAGGATAACCCACAATAATCATTTTTTATCCTTTACTTTTTACGAGAAATAATGACTTATTCACAAAGCGATTTTAAGTAATATAGCATTAACCCTTATCCAGTTAAGTACCTCAAATACAGTTTGCATTTAATATATATATCAATATAACCCTTCACAACTTCGCCCTATAACACTTCATAATCAACAGCAATCGTACGCAATTATCGGGGCTTTCTAGCGGAGAAAATATAAATACTTCATACTGTAGTATATTTAGTATCAGCAGTGCACCCGTGCGGAACCGGGTGCAATGCTAAATGAGTAAAAGCGATGACATATTTCCTTGCATAGGTGAGATCTGAGAAATCAACGGAAGACTAAATCTACGAATATTAAAGATAAACGAGACTTACCAAGCATATAAGGAAGCGAGTAATACGACTCAGAAACGGCAATAGGAAGGCTTGTCAATGAAAAGATCCTGTCAAATGTGAAGAATATTACCCACCAAATCGGGAGAGTTCTAGAGACATCTTTAGTAATATTATAAGTGTGAAAGTTTGTGAGGATGTATGTATGCATGTATGTTTTGAAACTTTATTTTCCCCCTTGGGGTGGAAATTCCTGATTAACTTTCTTGATGCTTATTTACGCTATACAAAAAACCTACCTGCATATTTCAAAATTCTATGTTCAGTAACTTCAGCTGTACTTTAATATGAGAGTGTCAGTCAATCAATAGGTACCCACCTATACAATACTAGCTGTTCCCCGCTCTTTTACTGGCGTTACCGTGGGAACCTACCCTATGTGTTACTCCAGGTCATGATCTATCTATATACCAAGTTACATCTGAATCTGTTGAGCTGTTTAGGCGTGAAAAAGTAAAAAACGTCAATTCATACATTACATTCATCCATCCTCGCAAACTTTACGCATTCATAATATTAGTAGGAGTAAGATCAGTAGGATTACCAATGTATTTCATTTTAATTCTTTCACTTTTTTTTCTGATGCTATTCAGTGTGGTGAGTACCTATTGATTGACTGACACTCTTATATTAATGTTTAGCCGAAGCTACTGAACTTAGAATTCGGAAAGATGCAGGTAGGTTCTTTGTATAGTGTAAATAAGCATTTAGAAAGGAAATCGGTAATTTCCACCCCGAAAGGGAAAATAGGGGTTCAAAATTGTATTGAATTTCGTCAGTTTTGAAGTTGGAAACCTGAAGTTTTGGGTTACTAAAAAAATATTATAATTATTTGTTCAAAATGATCTGTCACGAATCTTAATGTGACAAACCAAATTCTACGCGGGCGAAGTCGCAGGCAACAACAAGTACAATATGAAATTGATACCCAATTCAGGAAAGAACTCACGTTATTGCGTTTGAAGACACCAAGTCCTCGATAGAAGTCAGAGTTACTATCCATCACTATATAGGTAAGCGCTATACAAGTAAAGAAATACAGAAATAGTTTCAACCGAGAGGAAATAGAAATCAACATTAGTGATAGAATAGATTAATAGAATAAATCCGCAGACTCAAACCAATTCTGCAGTATCTGCTTTGAGAAAAAAGTTCGCTCTTACAAACGGAATTTCAGGCACAAAAACCTGTTGACCAAGGCCAACAAACCCGGAATTTTTTTTTGATACAGTTATTTCTGGCCTTGAGAGTAGTCACTTTTTGAACTGTTGATAGTTTGAAATAATCATACATTTTCAAATCTGAGAGAGAGAATGCTATGCATATTGATACGGCTAACATTTTCGGAAGTCAATGAAAGTGTACAGGGTGGGCCAAATTGTTTTCGAACTAGATAGATGAAAACTGATGGCTATGTCCGAGGGTCAAATCCAATGGCAAACTCAATGGTGAAAACCGCATATCGATAGCTATCATCGTTTCTGAATAACAGCATATTTTTCAAAAATGTGCATTTTTGAAAATTTGCCGTATTTACTTTTTACTATCAAAAATTTATTGTTTCTATGAAACATCTCCAAAGCACTTTCTTAAGTTGAAATCAAAGGAGTGAAAAACTTATTTTTCAAACGGAATATCAATAATTATTGATGGAAAACTATTCTTTCAATAGACACCCTAATTATATTTCTCGTTCACACAAAAGGGTTTTTAAAAACTTTTTATTTGAACAGAGTAACAACTAATAACTATGAAATATAAGTACTGGCTATTACAAATCAATTGCACCTATTTATATATAAATTATTGCCGACTTTGCAGATATCAGCAAAATAATTGATGTCGTCTTCGAGTCATCGAACAATATCCTGCTGATGTAAGGGGTTATCGAACTGTAACTTCTCCATCCCCTGGGGAAGTCTTGTAAGGGACGAACAAGACTGAAGATGATGCTTCGTGTTCGGGAACTGGTGGATCATCATTGGATGGTTCTTTCTTCTTTTGCCTTTTCAATCTATAAATTACGTATAGAATGAAGATGGTGATTGAAATGTAAATGGGTCATCCAGAAATGGCTTTGATCACACTTCCTAAGCCATCTATGAGTCCTCTTTTGGGTCTACTGAGAGGATAAAGAGTCTATAGCTTTTCCTTGTCAGTTTTCAGTTGGTACTTCAGTCCTTGATCGAAATTTTGCAAGTTGAAGAAATAAGGGTCACTTAGTCCGTTAGGAATTGCTGTGGAGACGGCATCATATTGGGATTCTATAGTGAATATCTCTTCGTGGATGGGTTGAAGATCGTAGTAGTGGATGAAGTTGTGGGTACTAGTCTTGATCTTTGCTTGTCCCATCTTGAGGGGAAGTAGTCCTGGATTTGTCTTGAGGATCTGGATTTCGATCTCCTGTCCTCTCGTCAGATGAAGGCTGTAAAGTAACAAAGGATTTAGTTATCTTATTAGGCAAATGTCTTATATTTTTCTTATTGACGTTTGCATTTTCTGTCTCGACAGTTACTGTTTAGTCTTTTTGGATGGATTTTGGGAAGAAGGGTGGTAGCAGTTTGTTTCTTTTCACTGTTTTTCTTGTGTACACCTTGGTGCAGAGTTTGTAGTTTCTCTTCTCTATGATATTTGTTTTCTGTTTCTGTAAATCTTCGTTGATTTTCCTATATATTTCCTTCGTTTTTTCCCTGTGTTGTTGGACGTAGTTGTTATTCAAGGCTCGTCTTATGTCGATATCGAATGGTTCTTGACTATTGAGATGTCCGTTCAGAATATCCATAGGTTTCTGTCTTGTTGCTGAATGGATAGAGTTGTTGTATCCTAGGATGGCATAGAGCATCTGTTCTTTGATATCTCTTTTCTTATGCGTATCTCTCGATATTCTCAAGTGCTCGATCAATGTGGAATGGAATCTTTCGACTATCCCGTTTGACTGAGGGTTTTCTGGAGTGGTATAGTCAATGTTGACTTTATGTGAGTCAACAAATTCTTGGATCAGTCCATTTTTGAATTCCGTTCCATTATCAGTGACGATCATATGTGGTATTCCATGATGGTTGAGGAATACTAAAAGAGCATTGAGAGTGTTGATAGCATTACATCCCTCTATTGGATACGCCTGGCCATATTTCGAAAATGCATCCACAATCGTCAGGAATTTCTGTCCGCTAGCCTGAAAAGTATCCATGTGTATTATTTCAAGAGGCTTTGTTAGGGTAGGTGTCAGCATGAACTTTGGCTTCTCTGGTCTTCGATCATACTTGTTGATTTGACAAGTTTCGCATAAATTGATAGCTTCTTCGATATCCTTTTTTATATTGGGCCAATGATACAATCTTTTGATCCGAGTTTCCGTTTCGGTGATTCCTCTATGGTTTGTTTTTCCTTCATGCTGCTGCTTGATTATTTCTTTTTGTCTAGCTGAACAATTGACATCTTCCAAAAGGCGGTTGCATTTTATGAGATCGAAAGAGGAATTCTTGAATGTCTCTCTCAAGATTCTGCACATACTGGGGTAGAGTTCTTCATCTTCGAACATCAAAGCGTATTTCTTTCCCGGGCTGATATATTCTTTGAAAAAGTTGAAAATATTTTCGTCCATATTGTCGTTTCCCAACTGAGCATGGTATCTTCTTTTATTCGGGAATATTTCTTCTATCACCGTTCTTGCTGAGTTATAGCTTACTCGTTTGAAGATGACTTGGTTATTAAAGACATTGAGAGGTTTCTCTGATATTGGTATTTCTAATATTGGACTTTCTCTGGCTGTATGGTTGGTGATGCCACTAGTATCTTCGTCTGGGGTAACTTCCGGGTTCAGGTTCACGCATTCCTTGTCTCCTTCGGTTGGGGGTTCATTCTGAATTTTTTGTTCTTGCGGTATGGGGTCCTTATCTTCAGGAAAATGGTGATGAAAACAATTTTTAAACAGATCGTTGATGATGTCATCTGCAGACTCAGGAACTTCTGATGGAGAATGGTCGAATAGAGATGCCTTGTCGTCGTCGTAGTTTGCTTCATGGAGCTCCTTTGTATGTATCTCTATTCTGGAGAGCGCATCAGCGTTGGTATTGCTTGTGCCTTTTTGTAGACCACTTCGTAGTCATACTCTTCTAGCTTCAGGCGCCATCGGACCAGTTTTGAGTTTGGATCCTTCAAGGAGAAGAGCCATTGGAGGGGACGGAGATCTGACAGAATTTTGAATTTTCTGCCGAAAAGATACGGTCAGAAATATTTGGTGGCCCAAACTATTGCTAGCATTTCCTTTTCGATGGTAGAGTACTTCATTTCAGTTTCGTTCAGGGTCCTGGATGCATAAGCTATTGGCTTGTCTTTTCCTATATGTCTTTGGGACAGAACGGCTCCTATGGCGAAATTGCTGGCATCTGTGTTCAGATTGATAGGCTTTGTGAAGTCCGGATACTGTAGTAGTGGTTCATTGGTAAGCAGGTTTTTACAAGTTTGAACACATTTTAGGAATTCTGGCGTATGCTCTATATGGGCATCTTTCTTGAGACAGGAGGTTAACGGTTTGGTAGTCTTGGCGAAGTCCTTGATGAATTTCCTGTAGTACCCTAGGAGTCCTAGGAATCCTCTGATCTCTTTGGCAGTTCGAGGTACAGGATAGTCCATGATTGCTTTGACTTTTGCTGGGTTTGGGTTCATCCCATTTGGAGTGACGATGTGTCATAGAAAGCTGACTTCTTTTTTCAAGAATTCGCACTTGTCTACTTGTATTTTGAAACCAGTTTCTCGAAGACGTTGGAAAACTTTCGTGAGGTTGACCATATGCTCCTGCAGAGATGTAGAGAAGATGCTTATGTCATCCATATAAACCAAGCAGATAGTCCCTTGTAGACCCTTTAGGACATTGTCCATAACCCTTTGAAAGGTCGCTGAGGCATTTTTCAGTCCAACGGCATACGCAGGTACTCGTAGTGTCCGTTTTCGACGTTGAATGCGGTCTTAGGGATGTTCTCCTCTGCCATCTCTGTTTGGTGGAATCCGCTTGCCAAATCCAGGGTAGTGAAATATTGACACCTTCCCAGTTTGTCGAGGATGTCAGAAATGTTCGGAATAGGGTAGCGGTCGTCTATTGTCTTCTCGTTGACTTTGCGGAAATCCACAACGATACGCCATTTTGCTTTTCCAGAGGCGTCCAGTTTTTTTGAAACGACCCAAATTGGTGAGGACCAGGGAGATTGGCTAGGTCTGATGATTCCTTGGTCCAATAACGAAGTTATTTGCTTCTTGACTTCTTCCTTGTGTACATACGGATATCGGTATGATTTTGTGAAGACTGGGATTTCGTCTCTGGTTTTTATATGGTGTTTGACCTGATTGGTGAATGTGAGTGAGGGATCTGGATGGTGAAAAATATCAGCATATCTTCAGCATAATTTTCTGATATGCATCTCCTCTTCTGGATTCAGGTGGTCTGTTCTGATTAGATCATCCATGTTGTTGATTGGGTATGTGTTTCCTGATGGGATTATGTCAGCAGAATAGATATGATGCTCTTGAAGATTTATTGGGCTGCTGCGTACTGGTTCGGCTAGAACGATTTGGAGTTTATCTGGACTGAAGTTGACAATTTCCGTCTAGGCTAGATAATCACGGGCATCAGTGAGAGCTTCACGGATGTGAGCGCTTTGCAGTTCCTGTCTTGGTAACATGATAGTTCCATTCTTTTCCTTCCGGTAGTCGTACTTGGATCACTCCAATTGAATAGAGTAGAACTGGGCCTTATTGGTTTCGTAGTACTGGATTGGGAGAGAGGAGTATTCGGTTAAAAGGGAGGATTCAGGAAAATTCAGTTCAGCTTTGAGAAATTTCAGGTTGTCGAGTCCAATGAGGCCATCAAAAGTTTTGTGGAATTTGAAGAGGTAGAATTTCAGAATGCCGTTTGAGTTAAACTCAGGAAATATGGGAATTTCTGCACTGTAATCTCGAGAATAGTTTTGGAAAATGGAAGTGACGACAAAGGGATCTTTTTTGATGCAATCTTTGTAATATTGGAAAGCTAATTCAGGATTGAGAAAGGAATTTTTTGATCCGGTGTCAATGAGGAGTTTGAGGGGAGGATTTGCAATGGTTATATGAGGAAGTTCTCTCTTATCGTCGAATGTATACAGTTCCACTATATTTCTTGGTTTAGTCCTGAATCCAATGGAAAATTTACATCTGGTTCCTGTTGGTCTTCTTGAACCTGGAATTCTTCAGTTGGTTCTTGATTGGGATAAGAGCAGGTTTCTTCAATGTAATAGGGGTTTGCTTCATATCCAAAGTCTTCGTCATGTTGCTCAATGTTGAACATGGGAACTGGATTGAAATTTGATCTTGCCTTAAATTGGGTTCTCATGCTCCTCGTTGGTGCTCCATAAGTATTTCTGGTACTGATGCTCATTGGTGTTGGTTCTTGTCCGTTCTGCCTGTTTGGTTGATTCTGTCCAAAACGTTGTCGTTGGACTGAAGGCCACATCTGTCTCTGTTGAGTATTTGGTTGCCAATGTGTTGTTGAAATTGTGGTTGGAGTCCCATTGCCTGATGAGGTTGTTGTTGTCCGGGTCGTTGAAAGTGTTGCATAGGTTAGTACATCCGCTGTGGTATCGATTGTTGGGCATATTGGTGATTTGCAGTTGTTTGCTGGGTCGGGAGTGGTTTCTTGGAGACTTGTGGGGGTCCAAACGTCCTTTGTAGATAACGGATATTGTTTTCTTCTTGGATATACTGCATTGCTGTTGCCAAGTATATTGGTTTCATTGTTCTTATGGTGGATCCCATGGGCTCTCGTAGTCCGGCTAGGAATGTTGTTAGAGCTTGTTGTTGGAAAAAGCTTTTCTTACTGATCTTTATCATATCATCGGCGGTATGTAATTCAATATAGTTTGATATTGTGTCTGAAAGTCCCATAACTTTTTCGTAAAAACGTTGTGGTGTTTCGTTCTGGTCTTGTCGCAGGTTTACCAAATCTCTTGTTGAGGAATTTTCATTCCGTTGGTCGGCGAAGTTTTGGATTAGAGTTCCTTTGATGCTGTTCCACTCACTACATCCATGAACTGAGATGACGTCTTTGGCTCTGCCTCGTAGCTTGTTGAGTAGTCCTTGCATCAATATATGGTTCTGAAAACAACCGGGGTCTTCAGTATTCCAATATTCATTCAGAATCATTGTTGATACGTTGATGAACTGGTATAGTCCATTTGGGCTTCCATCGTATTCGGGTACAATCCAAAAATTCTTCAGGTCGAATTGTTTTGCCATGTTGATGGGATTTAAAGGTTGGTCAATTGTTTGAGGAATAATGGATGGGCGAGAATTGGTACTTGAAGGTGGATTTGGTAAAACTAAGGTAGAGGGACGTAAAATAGTATTTGCAATTGATGAAGTTGAGTTCATTTGTGCTTACAGGATGACGATGATGGCTAGTTGCATATTCTTTCATCAAAATCTTATTTCTATGTTGATATTCCTTGACGGACGATAGTGAAGAGGTGTTCTTCTAAGGACTCTTCCAATATCCTACCGACTGCGCCAATTATATTTCTCGTTCACACAAAAGGGTTTTCAAAAACTTTTTATTTGAACAGAGTGACAACTAATAACTATGAAATATAAATACTGGCTATTACAAATCAATTGCACCTATTTATATATAAATTATTGCCGACTTTGCAGATATCAGCAAAATAATTGATGTCGTCTCCGGGTCATCGAACAATATCCTGCTGATGTAAGGGGTTATCGAACTGTAACTCCCTTCATATTCCTAAATTTTTCAATAGAGTTCAAAATTACCTTTCTCAAAATGTAGCACACTTGAGCTTTTAGGCTTTTTCACGCACACTTTGATCAAGTAGGCTTCGGACGATGCGGCGATAAAACAGAAAAAAAAATTGTTCAATTGTAGTCATCAAATAGTGAAAACGTTTCTCACAGCAGTAATTTAAACGCATAGTTTCAATGAATTTATACTAGATTCACTACTAATAAATGGAACTTCAACAATAATAATAATAATGATAAAGGAAAAATAATGTAATACATTTCTTCAGAGAAGGCATACCAAATTTTTACCAGCTTCTTCCACACACAGACGACACCTTTTCTGAACGTTTTTGCTCAATTAATTAGTTTAATAAGAGAGAAAGAAGCAAAACTTTGAATCACTGCCGCTTTCAATTCGTATCTAGAATCATTCGGCAATTTAAAAATAAGATCTTCCAACCTTCTCCAAAGGTAAACGTCCATAGGCGTTCAGTCCGGTGACTTGGCCGATCAACGGTTGGGTCCTTGGTTGGTTATACAAAAAATTGGTTTGGTGACAATTGCAGTGTTGTGAAGCGAAACCCCGTCTTGTCAGAAATATAATTTTCTGAGCTCCATTGCTGACAATTTATCAACAAAGGGTTCAATATTTTTCCTTAAAATTTCTAAACATTTCTGAGACATTCATGACAGTGACATTATAAATGAACGGATCGATAATTCTACTCCTGAAAACACCTGCCCACACACTAAATCCAACTCTTCCTTGACTTATCTGCTCCACAATAGAATAGGGATTTTGTTGTGCCCGAGTATAAAAAATGTAGCGGTTGAAAAATCCGGAACTGCTCACTAAGCTTCGTCTGTCCAAGAACAATTTAACGAAAAATCACGCACTTGGCTACAACTTCCCAAGAACCACTGGAAAGAAGTCATGCGGCGTTCAAAATCTCCTGGTCTAAGTTCTGGCATGAATTTGTGTTTCCCTTCAAAAGTGTCCAATTTGGCCCACTTTGTACTTTCAGTAATGGCACCCAATGATGTTTGGAACATTCTTTCAATTGATTATACTCTCTTCTACATAACATATTGCCAAAGCTGCCAATTTCCATCCTACTTATCGTTGGATGTGGTCTCTATCTTCATGACACTATTCGCAGTATTGGTAGTGGATGTACTTCAAATTTATACTCTTTATAATTTTCATGTTCATCCAATTAAAAATAACATTCAAATCACAATTCTAAAAGTATCAAAGTCAACCTTTTGATTGGTGCATTTTCCTTAATTATACCTAAGAAAACTCAGTCTGTATTTACTGTTGGGGACGCAACGAGGTAATATGGAATGTGTCTTGTTTTTCAATTCAGTAATCTAATCAATAATTTCCATAATCTATGAATTCCCTGCCGTGAAACCTGATCGTTGCCTCTTGCAGATGTTGAGGACAAGACAACCAACAACACGTAAGTGAACTGTATTCAAAAACCTTTTTTGAATGAGAACAGCACCTCACTTTCATTCATAACAGAACATCAAGTGTAACCTATTTTTGCACGTTTGAAATCTCAGCTGGTTGCTCTAGACTTAAATCTTCATGAAAAATGAAAGTCTCCATGTTACTATGCTATATTCGCAATTTCAAACGACCAAAAGTAGGCACAGTTTTTTTATATCAACGGCACATCCAACTCTGGTCATCAACCTCGTGTTCTGGGTAGGTAGTGTTGATAACTTCCCGAGCCACCTAGAGCCACCGTCAGCTATGTAACGTTTCAGAATAATCCTGACTTCAGCTAGATAAATTATCTCCTCAAAAATATGTGGTCAAGGTTGGAACCGAACTCACTACCTTTCGATCGTGAGTCAGGCGCACTACCACTGCCTCAATTCACCGCTGAAGATATGGTATCATGTCCGCTTTTGAAAAGATTTAGGTAGATGTTCAATTCGTCAACTCGACTCTATGACAATTGATTTAACGATACGTTTTTTTCATTGAATTCATTTATTTTAAATTTATCTACTGTACATTCTTGGAGGTGAAATTGAATCGTTCATTATAAGCAGGAAACATTGCTAACCGCATTAGAAGAAACGAAGACCAGTATTCATATATATGTATATATATATATATATATATATATATATATATATATATATATATATATATATATATATATTCATAAAGTGAGTTTCACACACGTGGACTGTTCAAAAAATAAAGTGGATGTTCAAATTCCGCGTTCTTTCAATCAACGATTTTTTTTTTATGTTTCAGCTGTTCAACATGTTCAGTTTGTTGGTGAGAGGCATAAAAGTTAGAAGTGTTTTGCGTGGATCGAAGAATTTGCGTCAAATTTTGTGTGAAAAATGGAATCTAGTGCTCAAAAACATTCGAAATGTTGACAGTTGCATACGATGATTGCAATCTGAGTTAGAAAAATGTTTACAAGTGGTATAAGCTTTTCAAAGAAGGTCGAGAAGATGTTTGTCTGAAGGTGGTTGACCATGTTTCGTGGTGCATTTCATTAGTTCGGACTTATATTGTCTAATATGATATAAATTGAATTAAAATCCCTGAGAGAATCTGTAAAAAAAATTAAAAATATCAGCTGAGAAAACAATTTTATTAAGCAAAAAAGGTATATGGTCATGATATCGAAATCAAAGTGCAATCGTCCCAATGGAACAGCTCAAGAGAGCCAATACCAAAAAAGTACGCAGAGTTTGATCAAATTTCAGGGTTTTTTCGCTGTTTCTTTTCATTACTGTGGAGTAGTGCATCAGGAGTTCTTGCCACATGGTCGTACGGTGAATGTGGACTATTATCTTGAAGTTATGCCCGTCTTACGAGAAGGATTACGAAAAAAATCTGTATTGTGGAAAAACAATTCGTGACTTTCGCATCACGATAATGCACCTGCTCACTCGTCATTGCTTGTTTGTAATTTTTTTACCAAAAACAACACCGTAATTATACCTCAGCCACCATATTCACCAGATTTGACCCCAGCGACTTTTTTCTGTTTCCAAGTTCTAAGAAACCCATCAAAGGACGGCGTTTTGTGACGATTAAGAAGATGAAAACCGAATCGCTGACGGGGCTCAGACCTGTTTCGAAGAGTGGAAAAAACGATAGCACAAGTGTATTATATTTCAGGGGGCTACTTCAAAAGTGACAACATATTATTGGATGAATAAATATTTTTTTCATTGAACATTGAACAGATATGTGGGCAACAGAGTGCGTTGCCCAGTTAACTCAGTTTTATTGTAACCGTAAATGAATTGATTGTAGTTACTCGATAATGATTGATTAGTTATTAATTTAATTGAAGTGCCTATTGAATATTGAATGAAAGTCAATTTCGTTAAAGAAATCAAAGTTTTTTATCGACCTTCTTTGGAAATTTTCACCGTCCACAATATAAAAAATATGGAAATTGTAATAGAGAACTTTATACACGTGTAGAGGGGGCAACCTTTTCAGTTCAGTTTAGTTACTATGTGAACTTAAAGTATTTTTCACGAAAAACAAACGATTTAGATTTTAGATTTCAAAACAAGACATAACATTTTATATGGTCAATACCAAGATTTGTTGTCAAGAAAACAACAAATCTTCAAATATCTTGACTAACAATGGAAATTCTAAAACGTATTTATTTGTGAAAAATATAATATATTTCAACGTAACATAACATATTTGAATGCATTGAACACTTTTTCTGCTAAAACATTCAACAAAAATTTTAATAAAAAATAATAATGATATTTCACCTAATACCAAATGTTATTCTATTCTATTGAATCTCAACTAACAGTCTCTTTACTATGACTTCGGTTCATCCAATCTGAAATACTATTACTTCCACTTTCACTTGACGCAGAACATTGAAACTTGCTTCGATCAGGCACCCCTTGAGAAAACTCTTTGTCAAATAACATCCCATGCTTTGATTTTAAGTGTATTTTCAACCCAGAAGTCCCATAATTTTTCATTTTTAGGAAAACACTTAGTTAGTCTCACTGATTATTTCATATTCACTTAAACCGTAACGCTTACGTTTAGTAAATATTCTGAGCCAGATTCGGAGCCAAATGACTCAGCAGACATACTATTCAGTGAAGAATCATTGTCACTCATGGTAAAAAATAAGAGATAATTTTAATATGAGGTACTTTTTATATCACCAATATTGACAAACCCGCATCAAAAATATAACGAAAGGGGTACAGACTACCACTTTGTAATATCAACCTTACTCAACTAAACGGAATAAAGCATGTAACTGCACAGTATTCAAATTGGTGTTTCAAATGTTAATTTTTGATTTTTGAAGGGTTTTAATTTTTGAAGTGATTTGTTTCTGATCCACATATTGGCAACAGCGCCAAGATCGAGTTGAAATAATTTATACGTACCTAGATATTCTACTTGAAAAAGGAAAATTATCTTTATAAATCAACAATTAAGGCAAAATATAAATTATAGTTCAATACCACATCCACAAGCCACATTAACAACAGTTGTTTTGGTATTTATTTATATAGAGGAAGATAGGTTAGGTGCACAAAATGTCATATGTCACAGAATGTCTCAGAACTCGGAACATAAGTAAACGGCACGCCTCTGAAATATTTCATCTTTGCTCATACAGATAACAGATTCATTGTCCTTCATTAGCTATAACCGATGTTGCCAAATGGTGAAATAGAAACGAATCCCTTTAAATGTTGAATGTATTATTTCATTCCTCTTTTTTAAGTATTTAAATAATTTTTTAAAGAAAAAGGTTGAAATGATAAGTTTAAAATGCGTTGTTTCAGAGCTCCATCATGAAAACTACTTGATTTTCGTCAGGAGGAACATTTCCCATTACCGGACCGAGTTGTCATGAAATTTCAAGATCTTGAAATTTCTTGAGTCAAGACAACATATAAGAAGTCTAAATTTCTTGATTTTTTCTCAAGACAAGAAGAAGTTGTTATCAAGACAAGAACTTTTGTCTTGTCGACCCCTATTCAGAATTGAAGAGGAATCTGAGTATATTAGCAGTTTTTTTCTTTGCTGATTCTTTTCATTTCGAAGAACTTTTGAAATGTGAAATATTCCAAAACTCCCTTGACATGGATTTCTTAGGTCTTCAGTTGATACACAAAATTATTGAACATGACAATTCACTGTGATAAATACTTTGAATTACACGCAGTAACTTATCGAGGTGAACTGAAAAGTTTGCCTTTTCTACATCTGTGTGAAATTCTCCATCACAATATTTATATTTACAAGATTGTGCAAAATGAAAATACCCGAATAAGGTCGATAAAATAACGAGTCTTCCAACAGGGACTTCCAAACTTCGACAATTGATAATGGCCATTTTCATTTTGTTGAAGTTACATCTATCAATTTAGTTTTCATTTATTCAATCTGTTTTGCCAAATCACCATGGACATATTCAGCATATAACAATACGTGCAAATAATATAATTGTTTTATCAAAATGGGTGTTCTGTTCGGGCAACGTACCGCGCGCTCCGTCCATTTTACGGTCGTCATAATCATCCTACCGGGAGAACTATTCGCAATGTGGTGGATAAATTTGAGTCCACTGTTTCAGAAAACGATTGATCAACACTCGTACGTCGACGAAACGCAAGATCTGTCGGAAACATCGCCGCTGTCTGTGAGAGTGCGCAGGAGAATCCGAAACAGTGCATTTCGCGTCGCTCAGAAGAAATCGGCCTTTCGCACCCACAACTTGGCGAATTTTGCGTCGTGACCGTACAAAATTCAAGTGTCTCAGCAACTGAATGTGAACGACCATAGACAACGACATGTGTTCGCTGATTGAACTCTGGTATAGTTGGAAACTGACCTTAATTTTCATTGAAAAATCTTCAGCGATGAGGTCCATTTCTGGATAAATGGGTACATGAGATCCAATAGCGTCCGATGCATCCCGAAAAACTCACTTTTTGGTGTGGATTTTTGGCAAGCGTCGTCATCGGTCTATATTTCTTTGAGTACGAAGTTGGCCAGGTCATCATTGAACACGGCAAGCTCTACAGGTCGATGATTACAAACTTCTTTTGGCCTGAATTGGTTGATCTGGGCACCAAACGACAAGTGGTTTCAACAGGACGGCGCTACGTGCCTCATAGCTCATGCCACATTGAATATTCTGCACGATCGATTTGAGGGCATGGTCATCTCACGTGGAGGTGATATGAACTGGTAACCGAGATTGTGCGACTTTTTCTTGTAAGGTTTTCTTAATTCGCAGGTGGATACGAATAAGCCACAAACCACAATGGTCCTCAAAGACAACATAATCCATGCCACCGGTCAAATTCAGCCTGATTTATGCGACAGAGGCATATAAAATTGGACGTTTCAGATGCGCTTATTCAGATTTAAAAATAGGAAGCTCTCGATGAAAGACCCTTTACTTATTGAACTTCTAGATGCGAAAAAGTTAAATTAAGTTTCGTTAGATCTCTGGTGGAAGTCGAAACCTCTATTGCTCTGACGAAGTACAACAAAATTCTATTGTTATTATGTCCAGTGTTTCATTTGTCGGTATTTAGTTATAGGAACTTATTCATATATCAGTAACAACAACAATTTCAGATTTATTTCTCCATAAAAATGAAATACGCGAAGAAAATATCTGGTTCCTGTTGTCACCAATTACCATTTCACGTTTTCATCAAGCAGTACGCAGTACACACATTCATGATTATGTTTGTTGTTTTTCAAAACATTTGTAATCAAAATTCCAGTAAATTCTCCACGTGGAGGAAATATTAATATTTACTAATACATGGAAGTAAGTTATTCAAGAAGAAAAATGTGACTAATGTCAGCGAGACACGATAATGATGTTGTTTTGTTCATTCACATTCAATTGAATAATCAAAATAAAAACCGGAATCTATCACTACTTCCTAGACCGGATTTATACTTTCAGGCGGTTAAACATATACGTAATCGTGATATCACCATATTTGATTTCCTAGATATTCCAACACTTTTTTCGTTGCATTCTTGTATGAGCCTTCATCTTTCAATTAATAAATATTTCATAACAAATAAGTAAGTGATATCGATTTTATTAACAGCTTTTTTGAATAATTTGAATACAATGTAGAGGTGATGAAGATTTGAAATCCTATTCAAATCTCCACCACCTCCTATTATTTCGTTTTTACAACAATAAAAATTAATTGACGCTCCGGGGCGACTTCATTGACTCCAGTGGCGCATTTGCCTTTTCAGTTTTATGAAAACCCGGAAAAACCTGCAGCACCACATCATCTGAAGATCTTGATCTGCCAATGTCCTCTCTCTCATAAAACAAAATGTAGGGTGTCTCCAGGGGCTCCAACAAATTCAATACATCGTCAGAACACTTCGTGACACGACTATCGTCAAACTCAAACCAGTCCGTTTCGTCTTTGACCAAGGCATAATAATGATCAAATTCAACGCCAAAACCACCGTGAACAGTGACTGCATGAATATTATAATAGTGGTCTGCTAGAATCTTCGAAAGAGTGTGGTGCTTCCGTCAGAGGTTGAGTCTTGTTTGAAGATCATCATTATTAGATTGGCTGGTGCCTCAGCTATACTTGTTTCCTCATAACAGTCAGTTAATTTGGCGCATGTTTTGCAATACAGTCGATTATCACCTGTTAAAAATTCCATTTTCAGATGATTTAGCAATAAGCTTTGCACGGACTGGTTATTAGTGATATTAGGAAACGCTAGATGAAGTTCCAGAAATTCACATACGTTTTTGCTACCTCTTGAACATTTTCTACAAAGTAGACAAATGAGAATTTTCCAGCAAAAGATTTACAAACACAAGACGAGATAGACTATACGGAATCATTCAATCCAGAGCGGTCAGGAGTATTGATTCTGCTATTGTTTTGCCCATGAAGAGTATTCAACAAGAACCCCAAGAATTCAGAGCAATCCTCTTGTTGTCCTCAAGAGTATCTAGTGGACTTTAAAGACTCCAGGAAATCGGTTGGAGGGAAAGATGATACCTTCTTACGAAACTGCAGCTGCATGAACAGGTGTTTGAGTTTGGTGAATAAGTAGGAAACATTCTCGTTCTCGTTCATTATTAAAACCTCATTCTTGAAATTTTTCGTCATGAACAACACTTGTAAAATGCTATTCATGTAGCAAGTATTTCCTAAATTATCTAATCCAATTTTCTTCTCAAAATTTTCAGGACAACTCTCTACTGATTCGTAAGGAAGAACACGTTCCACATAATCTGCATAAGAACCATTTCTCAAGTTGCGATCGGTCCTTCCAAGTGAAGAAGGGTTTCATAGAGGGATTGATTCGGCTCTTGCTTCATGAAGCTCTTCCACTGAAAGGGAACCAGAACCACGAGGACTGGAACTCATATTTGGGGGGTAAAAATCACTCAGTCCATTGGCCGCACTGAAAAAGAAGAAGGTGGATCAATCACTTGTGTATTAACCTTGATAGGAGACTGATGAATATCCACATATATCGGCTTGTATCGAAGACATTTCAGTTTCGTACTGAAATTAGAACAATGCATGATCTCATCAAAATTATGTGAAGGAGGAATAGTTCCACGGACAGAAGCAGCATTACTACGTTGAATAGCTATACTAATTATTTCTATCAAAAAAAAAGGGAGAACTGTGATCTTTCATTGCTTAGCCTATTCTCCTTTCGAGTTCATGAACGAATAACAGAGACTCCAGGTCATAAACACCAAAAGTTTCAACCGCTACTGGATGGAACAGATAGTTGTTGCCAAAATTTTGGTATTTTTTTCTTTTCAATTTTTCGCCAGACAATGCTGCGGTTCCAGCAGACTTTGAACTTCTGTCTAGATGGGAAGCCGTGTACCGTGTCAACGCAAGTGAAGTTCCATACCACAGGTTTACCGTATTTCCATGGTATGAGAGACATACCATCTGGTCGTTCACCATCATCTCGACCGGTACCTAAGGGTTCCAGAATTGCAGGAACATCCGCTGACAACATAGCTCGTTTCAATATATCGTTCACTTGGTGATGTCGAGATGTATACCCTGCACTTCTCCTACAATTCTCCTACAGTTCATTACATTCATTTTGTTTTTGTGTTAATGCTGATAATGTCAGAAACGGATTTTATAATGTTTTGTTCGGATGGGTGTTCGATTCACTCTAAATTTTCATCTGATCTACTCGAAAACTAGATGGCGGGTTAGTTCATTTTATGTACCACCATGACATAGTTATCAAGGGAGAGGCTTTGCTGAGAAGAGTACGAAAAATAGTGTATATTTATATCAAATGAATGAATTTAAAGGGAAAAAGATCCAAAATGTGTAAAACAATTGAGCCCCATAAAAATAGTGTCTTCCTGAGGAAAAATGCCATCGCCTGCACTCAATCAGGCTTGTCCTTTAAGTACTAGTGGATGCAGCAATGTATAATTGATTCAGCCTAGCACCAAAAACAAGACTTGAGGTGGGTTGAAATAGCGCTGTCTGGTGTTGGATCGCGAATACTTTGTTTTTTGGGCCCTGGTTTCATGAACATGTTCAATGGTTGTTCCCCCACATATTTCGAAGTTTCTATGTTGGATAATTCCCTTGTAGCTCGATGAAGGCTAACTTCAAAAAGGGGTTAGACTCAAGAGTGCCCCAACGCCTATTATTCTAGTACTTATTACCCCTTCCATTTTCACACAAACAAGTCTTCACCCTGCCTAAGTTGTTGATAATGGTAGCACGTTTCTTGTTTGGTTTCAGGTCAGTCTAGGATCTAGTATCACTTCCATATATTCAACAACTCCAGACAATTTCATCTCTTTGCCTGAAAATGTGCTGATGAATTCTCATTTCTCTAATAATTTTGCTATAATGTTCAGAGCTTGCTGTACGACTTCGACGATTGAATCGTTTTCATAGCCCAGTATTTTATATATATATTATGGTCTAGAAAACGTAGTATCGTAGTCGACGCCAACTAAAATTAGCGCAGAAACTTAAAATCCTCCGCGCACTTAGTCATCTTTCGCATTGTTGGTAAGGCAACAGCCAGAAGTAAATAGCTGATTCAAAAGAATATTCACTTTAATCCTACTAGTTCAAAACCTGAAATATATCAGTTAATTAGTCAAGTGGAATAAAGAACGCTTTATTACTTACCAGTTCGATAAACTCTTACGAGTTTATCGCCTTTTTACGCTTAACTCCATACTATCCGGATTTAAACCCCATAGAACTGATATGTGAAACTGTAAAAAACAACGTCAGACAAAAAAATTTCACATTGAAACTAGAAGATGTGAAAAAATTAGTATCGATTTATCGGTGTAAGTTCTTCATTAATATAAATTATATTTGGAGCTTCTCTTATTACCAAAGTCTCACTTTTTAAATTCAAAGTACAATATCAAATGAATGTTTATAAATATTAAAAAATTGTTATTACCTACATGCATAATATTTCAACACAGTCTGTCTGCTAAGTGTAAACACTTGTGTTTGACTGGATTAGTTGAAATATAAAAATTATGTTAACTGTTAATAGATATTGTTCATGAAACAATAAACTAAAATGAAGAAATGTATTAATAATAGTATTTCATTAGGAATGAGGATGAAATAAATTATCTGTTGAACTGAACTATTTCAATGTGAGAACGTTTTCAATGTTTTCACTACTATCTAATATCCAATTGTGTAATGTTTTTTTTTTTTAAATACTGTTGTTCTCAACTTTTTAATTTCTCGTGAAATTATATTCTAAATTCTACAACCAATACATATGCAGTGTTGTTGCATTAAATGTAGACTACGCTTAGCAATTTGAAAGCATTTATTGGTCTTTGATCTGGTATCATATTATGTATCTATTATGTCAGTATTTGCGAAATGTTTTTTTTATATAGATGATACTGATTTTGTAAAATGTTTGTCTAAGATTTAAAACGGAATATTTCCTGAATAAAACTTTCGATGGAAATCTGAAAAGTTCTTTAAAAATAATTTTTATTGCATATTTATAAATAGACTTGACATATTTTAATGAATTTTCATATGCACCACCCCAGGCTATGATTCCGTAGGTCATAACATTGGAAAATAATGCATGATAAAACATCAATAGTGTTTTCACTTCGAATATATTTCTCAAAAGTCTGAACCTATAAAGACATTTTCTTATTTTTTTTCTTAATTCAAGTGAATCTATATAAATTCCTAAATATTTCATTTCTGGGGTTCTGTTTAATCTATGAGTGCAATTGCATTTTTGAAAATGTTTCTGTAAACATTTAAAACTATGAATTTTTATTTCATCAAATTTTGGTTGATATTTGTCACTACATGAAAATGTCATGAATTCACTTTTCGTGATATTGAGTGTAAGCAAGTCATAACTCAAGTTAAGTTTCAAAATTGACATGCCAACTTCAGCCTTCGATATGTTCTCATCCCAGTTATCTCCATCCACTACATATACAGTGTCATCTGCATATGAATATAGATCACCATCAAGATTTGTATTCAGTAAATCATTAATGTAAATCAAAAAAAGGACAGGTCCTAAAACCATGCCTTGAGGAGCACCAGACTTTGTTATTTATTGGTAACTCTTATATTCATTGATTTTTACGAACTGTTTTCTGATTTTTAAGTAACTTGGAAGACTGCCGTTTGTTCTATGAAACATTTGAGCAGAATACAATTTTTCTTATTTCTTTCGCATCTATGACAGCTTTTAATTCGTTCACTCGATGTTTTTGTTATCCAACTGTTTTTAGGTTGAATTTGAACTTTCTCTGGATTCTATTGAAGTTTTTGAAAATTGTCATATATGAACTACGTTCAAATCAGTTTTTCTTGCCTAGGTAAACCAATGAGTTCATAAGTTTTCTTTAGTTTCCGTTGTTGATGTAATATCTGTAATATTTCTCAGTTGATTCGTATCAAATCTTTTTTATTTCTTTCTTCACTATTTATTTTCCACGAATCTGTTGTATTTATTCTTTCTGTGCTCATTTCTCCCAAGTAAAATCAATATATCCATATTTTCAACTTCCTCGTACTTGTTAGAAATAAATTCAATAGATTTTTGTAGTTCTTCCAGCGTTTTTATTATATTTTCTACTTCTTTGCATTCATCATTTTTTTCTTTCTGGTTGCTGTTCGAACACATCCACCTTTTCTCATTTGCTTTTTGCATTTCCTTCGAAAACTGTTCGAATGTATTGTTTGATGTTCTAGCACTTTTGTAGTCTTGAGGACAAACGCAGGATTTTCTTGATTTTTTTGAGTGTCATCCACTTGCAGCATATTCCAATGGAAATATCCACATTCCTCCGATGTTTTTTAAACTTTCGTTTTTTTATGCCTTCATATTTTCTAGATATTTTGTTTCTTCTCCCATCTGAACAAATATGTTGGCTTTTGTTCTGATTCTGTTCTGTTCTGATTCTGTTCTGATATATTCAAGTTTTTTGTTGGTTGTTTTTTGCACAAAAAATCTCCAATATATATGAAGAGATAATAGGCATATAATAAAGATATTATTAGTAATAATAATTTCATATTTGAATATTCCCCATAAAATATCTTCACACTATTTTGGTTTATGCTGTCAATACCTGCAAGCATCGATGTTTCAGTGACCCCTACAATGTCATAGTCTGCAGCAAAAATCTGATCATAATTTGTTGGTAACAATATGACTGACACATATTCAACATGACCTGACGTTATAGAAATATACAAATTTTTCAAGAAATCAGAGCACCAAAAGAAAAAGTATTAATTTTTGTGAGAAAGAGCTCAATCCATTTTATTGGTTGAATCACCAGTTAATGTTATTGGCAATACTGCAAACCAGCTGTCTACCTCATGTTATATATTTTGTTGTAGTATATGCGAGCTGAAAATAAATCTCGTGCACATTTGTGAGTCATGGATAATTAATAATGATTTATAGGTAATTTTTTTGTATTTTGTATAACTCATTTCCTTTTGTATCTGAATGAATTAGTACTATCATTTATATAACTGAATTAGGCATTTCTATTTGTATCTAAATGAAATAGTGTTATCTGTAGAGTAGGGAGGGTGAGTGTAGGCCACATGTGACCTATTGTACATCCTCCCGAAGAGTTGTCCTCCTAGGTCATCGTCCATCCTGTCCTTTCCAGGAAGATAGACAGGTCACTGGGAGACATCTCCTTTATATCGGCAGGTGTAGGCCAAGACTCGCCAAACACACACTCTCCTATTGACGATAACTCCGGACACTCGCATAGGACATTCCTGACAGTTTCATCTTCCTGTTCACACATCCTGCATAGAGGTGTGTCCACTAGCCCCATATTATGGAGGTGTTTCCTTAGTTGACAGTGGCCAGTCAGAAATCCTACTGTTGAGCGTAAATTTTTCCTGGTCATCGCCAGATATTTCTTCTGCGCCAGCTTACCCAGGTCGCCCAGGGTGATCCTGGCAAGATTGCATCTATTGATTCCATTCCATCTCTTGAGATTGAGCATGGGTGTGACGATTGGCTAGTTCCGCAATTGTCGAAGTCATCAGGCCGTAGGTGTCACTAGGTCCTAAAATTCTTAGTCCAGCCGCTTCCTTGGCTAAAGAGTCGGCAATGCGATTACCTTTACTCGTGTCATGACCTTTGATCCACCTCAGGATAATGTTCTTATCTACCGAGGCTTTGGCTAAATCTTGGTGGCACACTAGTACTAGCCCTGAGGTAACAAGTTGTCTGTTCAAGGCTATAAGGGCTTGTCTGCTATCAGTGCAGATTGTTATATTTTTGCCAGAAATTCCTTTCCTGGTTATATCTTTTGTGGCGATTGAGATACCAGCCAGTTCTGTTTGAACCACGCTGGTATTTTTTTCCATTCCTCACTTAATCCTTAGGCTTAGTGATCTGAAGTACACTCCACATCCTGAGTTTTCTTTGGTTTTTGAGCCGTCTATATATATACGTATTGCATTTGTAGCATCTGACTCTGTGTTCTGTTTCATTTGTATTTTGTAGGGTTTATTTAACACAAACCTGGGTTCAATTACATTCCTGGTTGCCTGCAGCAGAGGTTGCGCAGTAAGCGCTTCTCGTCATAGGCTCAGCCTCATTTGACCCATTCACACTTCGAGGTTTACACCAGCCGTCCGCAAACGTAACATGGCCTCCTTAACGTACAGATCCAGAGGGGTCAGACCAGTCATTAATTCCATACCATTAGTATAATTGAATTATTAATTTTCCTCTATAAATGGGATTGCATGTTGAAAAGTAAGACCCTTTACCTCTCTCTCAGCTCGCACAAGTCCCCAGAAGACTTTTGAGCGTTGCTCTTATGCAGTTGACAATTTGAGATTTTGAATGGTTCGTCTTTTCTGCATTAAAAAAAAATGCATCAGAATGTTCAATAATCAGTTTTTACTTTCACTTGCCCATTAGCTTCCATAATGTAAATATACCCAATAACATCGGACACCTCTAATCTCAAACGCAACTTCACCGGCAGATGAGTACACAGTATAACCGAAAAGACAGGCATTGAAACATTTTATGGTAGGTCACGCACTCGGCCATGACAAAGAAAGGTGAAACTTACTCTAGCTGATGTCAGTGTGATCAGGTCCGGCCTTTGGGCTTTTCGCCAGACGGACAAAATATAAGTTTGGAGCCCACACTCCTCGAAATTTTTCTGAAAGTCCCTTGTTATGATCGAAAATTGCAGGAAAATTACAATACCCTGATAAATACATTGATGGTAAAAAAACGTTCTTCACAACGAGGCTTTAGAAACAGAAAATAAACTTTAAATTGGATCAAACCCAATAATTTATTGTATTACATAATTCATTAGATATATATGTTTGTCACAATATTATAAAAAACAACTAACTTTTCCTTTAAATAATCAAAATAATAGATAACTTTATTCATTTCAACAAATGGAAATGTGGAGTACGATTTTTCAGTGTTTTTCAACTCAAACAAGAAGAATTGTTAGAGTTCTATGGTTTTTATATTCCATGTCATATGACACAATGTCGTTATGTATTAGTAGTAACTTTGGTAGTGATGTACGTTTATAATAAAAAGGCAGACCACTGCGGTATTTTTTCCTTTATTTAAAATATAACGTTCTCCATTTAATGCACAAATAACAGCTTATGGGCCCAGAAGATCTACCTACAGGACACAACTGGAAGTTGAACAAAATGGAGGCGAAAAAGTTTAGAATATTTTTATTCGATGGAACAGATTTCGGCAGCTGGAAATTTAGGCTGGAAGCAATCCTTGATCAGTACAACTTGAAATTATTCGTGGAAGATTTAGCTACCATTACCAATGGGAAAACACCAGAGGAAAACTGGCCTTGAGTAAACTAGAAAAAAAGTGTAAGGCTATTATAATCAATCATATATCAGATGAACAGCTAGAATATATTAAAGACCAAAAATCAGCCAAGGGAATTATTGACACCTTGAAGTCAGTGTTTGAAAGGTAAACAATTTCAAGTCAGTTATTTATACGAAAGAGATTACTGACCCTCAGATATCAAGAAGATGATGATATGAATCAGTATCTACTTTAGTTCGATAAGCTTATCAAAGAATTGAAGGAATCTAGAGCTAATGTAGAAGATTCCGATGCTATATGTCATTTGTTACTAAGTTTGTGGCTGCTTTGGAAACTATTGATCAATCAAAGTTATCGTTGGAATTTGTGAAGGCTCGTCTCTTGGATGAGAGAAACAAGAGAAAGAACTCTGGAAGTATTACCAGCATCTCCCAATGGTCAACAGCTTTTGGAACTCAAAACTTCAGTTATAACTGCGGAAAGTCTGGCCATAAGAGAAATGAATGTCGCAGTAAACCCCAAAATAGAAGTTTCAGTCACCATAATAAAAACCATGGAACTCTAACACAAGACTTGAAGCTTGTGTATTCATCTGTATCAACAAACATTTTAGAAGCCTACAGTGATTCAGATTGGGCTAGTGATATTAACACAGGCATATCTACCTCAGGTTGTGTTATAAAAGTTATCGGAAATTTAGTGCAATGGACATCTCGAAAACAAAATGGTGTTGCTCTCTCATCCTGTGATGCTGAATATATAGCACTTAGCTCTACCATAACAGAAGTGTTGTGGGTCCAAAAGGTTTTGTTGGATCTTGGTTTTCAGTTGATTAGTCCAACAGAAATATTTGAAGACAATCAAAGTGTTATATTTGTAGCAAATCAAGACAAATGTGAAAACAAACTGAAACATACTGATATCAAGTTGAGTTTTGTACAAGATATAGTACGCAAAAACTTGGTTAAAATATCCTATGTAGAATCAATTCTGCAACAAGCCGATGTATTTACGAAAGGTTTAAATTCTGTTCAATTCAACAACATTCTATCACTTTTAGGTTATGAATAATGTTTATTTTTTTGACTTTCGTTAAATTGTGGGTGGGTGTTAGAGTTCTATGGTTTTTATGTTCCATATCATATGACACAATATCGTTATGTATTAGTAGTAACTTTGGTAGTGGTGTATGTTTATAATAAAAAGGCAAACCACTATGGTATTTTGTCGTTTATTTAAAATATAACGTTCTCCATTCAGTGCACAAATAAAAAGAATTAGGTATTTATATAAAGATCAAGTTACAAATTATATTTTTTTATCTACACTAGTAAATCTCGTGTGAATATTTTATATCAAATAAATTGTGACTTAGAATGAATTCAAAGTTTACTTTCTCCGTTTTACAGCATATGAAAAAACTTGTTTTCGAAAAAACAACTTTATTTTATTCTTTAGTTATCGCTGGACATGTTCCTCAGTCGGATCATTTCATTCAATGTGTCATTGTTGCATGTTCGATCCCTACAATATTTGTTTGAGAATCACCAATTATTCTTTTTCTTTGCCGAATTATAACTCTTTAAAATTGGTTTGTGAACAGGGTTACCAAACATCCCGGATTTTAAGGAACAGTCCCTCAATTCATACTTTTGTCCCGCGTCTCGGTAAACTTTGCTGAAGGACCAAATTTATTTATTAGTCAAGAAACTAGAAAATAGAATAGAATACAGTTTTTACGAATTTTTGTTGAAAATTCAGTAAGGAAATTAGATTAATTCAAAAGAAAAAGTTTGAGCGGTGAATTCAAGATGTTTTTGAAAACAGCAGTAAAATACTTGAAGAAATTATTTGATTTCACGGATGCCAATCCCCTATTTATTTCAAGAACAATGGCCTTATATCACAATCTTTAATTCAATGACTTGACCTCTATCGTCGAGCAAATGAAGCTTGATGAATGGGTATCCCTAGACGATTTATACGACGAATTTTCGACAATAAAAGACTGTATTGAAATGCTTGTAGCGGAAAAGCAAATAAGCGTGGGGAGTAAATGGAAAATGCTATTTCAAAAGAGCCCCGAGCTGCCAAATTTATTTAAGGTTGTCTCATTTTGCTTGAGCATTCCATCATCAAATGCTTTCGTGGAAAGGGGGTTTTCACATATAAACAGATGTACTGCACAATTGATGAAAGCTGAACTAATTGTAACTATTAACTCTGCGTCCACGAGCTGCAGTGAATTTTTTGACAACATGAAGAAAAATCCGAATATGAAAAAAATAATCACTGCAGTAAAGTCAAACACTAAATAGAATTTTCTGAAAAAATAAAAGTTGATTGAAATTTGCAATGGATTGATCTATAAGGAAGACTTTTTCAGAAAGAAAATGAAGCGGCAATTTAAGAAACTATGTTGAATGATATAAATTTAAAAAAAATATTTCATCTTTCACAAAAATAACATTTTATAAAACCTTTAAAACCAAAGAAATATATGTTAAGTAAACCACTATGTCATTTGTATCTCCGGTTTTCAAAAAACTTGAGCACCATAAACATGTCCCTTATTCTTATCATCACAATTTGGAAACCCTGTTTATGAACCATCTTGTTTTCCGCTATTTTGATGTTTCCCCTTGAAGCCCGTCATCTGATATCCATATCATGGAGATGCATGCATGCATGCACCATCTTTGGGAGTCCACCATATTCGATTCAGAGTGACTTACCAAACAGAGTTACCAACCGTGAAGCGCCTCAAACTGACTGAAACGTGTAAAACAATTTTTATTTGTATATGGTCAATTTCAGTTGCTGCAGTTTGTAGAGTGAATCCAACGGAAAAAATGAACTGATCTTCAACATTTGAGTAGATTGAAGAAAATTTGCTCATTTTTGAGGAAGAACCCTAATAATAGAATATTTTCGAAAACTGCACAAAATTTCAATCTGTCAACATTATGGTTGCTATATTCGACATTGAAATCTACAACATCAAAAAAAATACAGGTACCAGTTAAGTTTCAACGTCACAAGCTATCTTTTTGATTCCTGTCAGTTCTTCCAGAGTTACTTTTATCATATTGTTACTGTAATTTGTTTATGAAATGTAAAGACATTGTGCGTTACAATATGCCGAGTGTAATTACTGATGAACATCAATAATATATAATTCACTACGAAAAAGCTACTGTGTTATCGAAACATGTGATATCTTTTAAAAATAATGTTTCTGGAAATCAAATCGTAGGGTGTAGTTTATGATACTCAAGGGTTGTTGTACATTCGCAAATAAATTCAAATGAATTTCATATTGGACATTTCGATAACGTAGCTTATGATATGACCTTCTAAATTCGGGTTTTGTTGATTCATAATCTTGGTTTGAGTCAGCATTCATGAACTGTCCTACATTAAACGAACAATAATAAGAGATGACATAATCCATCGATATTGCACTTTCAATATAAGATATCTCTGAGAGTGTATTGTTTCATTTGTTGCCACATGACTGGACATCAGTCTTTTGGCAAGAGTGGTGTTTTCTGACATTCGAAGAGCCTTCAGATAATCAATAATAATAATAATATTTATCATCTTCTTTATCATCTTCATCTTTATGAAATTTTGGGTTTTAACTAGGACTATGTCTATTAATCCAAATCTTAACAGGATTATTTTCAGCTATACATTACTATCCAAACATTGAATTAGCTTTTAATAGAGTTTCTCATATTTATCGTGATGTTAATTATAGTCGACTAATTCGAACCCTTCATGCTAATGGAGCATCATTTTTCTTTATTTGTTTATATTTACATATTGGACGAGGAATTTATTATAGATCTTACATATTAACTGAAACGTGAATAATTGGTGTAACACTCTTGTTTATAGTTATAGCAACAGCCTTCTTAGGTTATGTATTACCTTGAGGTCAAATATCTTTTTGAGGAGCAACTGTTATTACAAATTTAATTTCCGCAATTCCTTATTTAGGTAAAATAATTGTACAATAAATTTGAGGTGGGTTTGCTCTTGATAATGCTACATTAACTCGATTTTTCACCTTTCATTTCATTTTACCTTTTATTGTTTCAGCTTTAATCATAATTCACTTATTATCCTTACATCAAACAGGATCTAGTAATCCCTTAGGAACTAAAAGAAATATTGATGAAATTACTTTTCATCCTAATTTTTCATTAAAAAATTTAGTTGGATTTATTATCTTATTATTTATACTAATTTCATTGATTCTATATCAACCTTACTTATTAGGTGACCCTGCCAATTTCACTCCTGCCAATCCTTTAGTCACCCCAATTCATATTCAACCAGAATGATATTTCTTATTTGCTTTATTCTATTATTCTTTATTCTGTCATTAATGCAATTCAACTGTTTTCTTTGAAAATTGATGACTATTATCAAAAAAATAAAGTGAATATGTTTAAAAAATATGTTTATCCGTTAACCAGCTGTCGCAACCCTACCAACGAGAACCCTCAGAAGTCGAAACTTGTGCGAGCTAAGGACTAACGAGGTCTTACCTTTTAACGTATGATTCCCAACACGGGTTGGACGATAGCGAGTGAAAATCGATCGTTCAGCCTGCGGCTTGAACCACCGACCAACACGGTAGTCGATCCTTTCTTATTACACTTCTATAACCAACAAAATTTCAGCCTTCGAAAATATATCGGTACGGAGAAACATTATGAAAAGGTTACTTCATTTTATGAACGCGCCTTTTTCCCTGCGGCTGGTGCCCCGGTTGGAATATATAAAAATCCTTTCTTATTGCACATTTACAACATAAAACAAACCGAGATACAAAATTTCAGCCTCCAAAAATATATCGGTGCGGAGATACAGTGATGAAAAGGTAACTTTATTTCATGAACGGGCTTTTTCCATCGCGGCTGGCACCCCAGTTGGAATATTCAAAATCCTTCCTTATTGCACATCTACAACATAAAATAAACCTACATACAAAATTTCAGCCTCCGAAAATATAGCGGTATGGAGAAACAGTGATGAAAAGTTGACTTTATTTCATGAATGTGCCTTTTCCTCCGCAGGGACTTACCAGTACGGAGAAACAGAGATGAAGGAGTGAGTGACTTTCGCATTTATGAGTACAGTGGAAGTCCACTAGTCCGGCATCCAACAGTCCGGAATGCCCGATAGCCTGACATCGCTCCGGAAAATTGTAAAACTTTTGGTTTTCTCCAAAAGTATGTCTTTAAAGCAAATAAAAACGCTCGAGAGCTATTCGGAAGTTTTCGGGGTTAGGTTAGATTAAGTCCAAAGTGAGTGGGTCTATTCGACCCTCCACCGCAACCCGCAAGAGTTTATTGTGGCTCACACCTATTTTCACTCGACCAAACAAACCCAGTTTCTTAACGAAGCCGATTAGTTTATATGGTGAGTGGTCTTTCAGGTCAGATGGTAAGAGTACGGCTCTGCCAAACTCTAAAGACCTGATTCGGTGCCGAGCGGGGCAGGCACAAAGTATATGCTCTGTTAATGAGGTAGTCGAATAGTCAAGTTGCAAGATTTCCACCTTGATACACACGACAACCTTCCCATATGAGGGTTTTTGCACGTCAGCTACACCTGACGATGTCTTAGATTCAGCCGTGCAGGGCTTTTTCGCCTCTGGTTTTGGTGAAACCTCACTTGAGCGCAAACATTTGCTAACCTGCTCATGGGGGTTAGATCCCCCACCTGAGACAGACTCTGCGTACGCCGCAGCTCTCGCTCCTGAACTAAATTTACAAGGAGGTCAATTGGAGTCGTAAACTCGACACCCATTTCCTCTGTAGACTCGCTTCTGAACTAAATTTACAGGGAGGTCAGTTGGAAGCGTTAACTCGACATCCGTCTCCTCTGTAGACTCGCTCCTGAACTAAATTTACAGGGAGGTTAGTTGGAGTCGTAAATTCGACACCCATCTCCTCTGTAGACTCGCTCCTGGAATAAATTTTACAGGAAGATCAGTTGGAGTTGTAAACTCGACATCCATCTGATAAGGCTCAGTGTCATTCATCCTCTCGGCACGGATACACACACCTTAGGATTAGGCCATCGTTGGGATACCATTCAGTTAGGGAATAACTGAACCACAAGTGATTCTGTCATTCCCGTATCCAGCGGGGCTACGTGGAAGCAGGCATCCGATGGCCGGTTTGCTCAACTCCCACATGCCAAGCCAATGCACTCGCCGAAAACAGCATGTACAGTGGTTCAGGCAGTGGAAGATGAACAAGGACAGCCAACCAGCTCGAGAGCTATTCGGAAGTTTTCGGGGTAGTTCGGGATCAAAAAAATTTTGAAGTAATAGATGCCAGGTGAAAAATACGACACTTCAAAAATGCTGGAGAAAATTCTGGCGAGCTGCAAACCTTGCATCTGACCTAACTCTACAAACTGATGAGGAAGAAAACCATCAAGACGCTCTGACCAAACTTTCAGATGTCGTTAGAAGTGCTGACATTCCCTTGAAAAACCTACCTGAAGATGAGGTAGAGCAGTATAGTAAACCCTCAGCCTACTTAAAATCTTGAAGAAAGTGACTCAGATGCAGAAAGGGATGAAAAGGAAAAAATCAGCTGGGCAGAAGCTGCAGAATCACTGAATTAGTTAATCTCTTTTGCTGAGGCTAGTACTAGCTACAGTGCTTCAGAAATTATTGATTTCCATATCATATAAATTTTATACTAAACGCCAAAAGTCAAGAAAACAAAAAGACATTCGTGACTTTTTTCAATCTAAGTGGAATATATTTTTACAGTACGTGTACATACATTATATGAAATGTTAAATAAAACTTTGTTGTATTTGCATACTGTATTTGTAGTTTAATTATTAACCTAATTGTTCTTATATTTACGATTTATGTATGTATGTAGTTAAAAAAACAAATTATATTTGTTTTACGGCAAAACCTAAACTAAAAGTAAGGGGCACCGCCCGATAAACCGGAATTTTCGGTAGTCTGGCACCGAGCTGGTCCCGAACGTGCCGGATTATCGGACTTCTACTGTGTTGAAATAGTGTTCCAAGTTTCTAAGACGATGTTTTTGTGATTCGACGAAGGAGATTCCTCTTATCTTTCACTGCAGCTGTCACTACCCAGCAACTAGTTGAAATCAGAACCTGAAAACAAAGCATCCGTATCCGATAATAGATAGCGCCGTTTCGATCTGCCAAGGTCATTTTAGTAATGCAAGGCTGAACCCTATGAGGTTTCCCAGACGTGAACAAATATACAAATTATCTGTTAACGAAATAATGTGTAGAATATTTCACTATAAACAATATAATCGATGAATACTGATATGGTTGTCACATTTTATTGAAATTTAGCCTAGAGCATGTATGAGTTGGTGATCAAATAAAATTGAAAACTCGTCCAACAAACACTTCTGTACACCAGAACTGTAACACCGTTTTCGACGCGCAATTAACCAACCAAATTGGCGTTATTAAGAAGAAATATAGTTATCATTTTCATTCAAAACTTCTGCGTTCATACATTCATTGTTTTCATTCAACTTTTCAAAAAACTTTAAATTTCAGCTTTGATCATTCGGTGAAAGATTGGAATGAAGTAAATTGAAACGATAATTTTATAGTGTTATCAATCTCAACAGTTATTTACCCCAATTGTAAAATTTCTAGTGATATAAATCTATACACGAGTATCTGTTAATCATAATGTTTGTGTTTGATTTCGGTCTAACTTTGAATAGTTCAGTATAATTATCCACTTACGCAGTCTTATCAATTCAGGCATCTGAATAGTTCACGTGTAATCAAATCATGGCACTAAATCGAGTTATCAGCGTAACTGTAAAGAACGAGATGGAAAAGGAAATAATAAAGGATACTAATTTTTTTCATTTTTTAGTTTGTGTTGCAGAATATAATGATAAAACAACGATAAAAATAAAATAAAAACAACAATAAAAATTAATTGGCGTTCCGGGGCGACTCCATTGATTCCAGTGGCGCATTTGCTTTTTCAGCTGCAGAACCACAGTGAACAATGACTGCATGAATATTATAATAGTGGTCTGCTAGGTTGAAATGTTCATCTATTTCGAACCTTCCAAAAAGTTTCTTGCTTCCGTTAGAGGTTGAGTCTTGTTTGAAAATCATCAGTGTTATTATTAGATTGACTGGTGCCTCAGCTATACTTGTTTCCTCATAACAGTCAGTTAGTTTAACGCATGTTTGACAATACAGTCGATCATCACCTGTTAAAAATTTCATTTTCAGATGATTCAACAATAAGCTTTGCACGGACTGGTTATTAGTCATATTAGGAAAAGCTATAGGAAGTTCCAGAAATTCACATAAGTTTTCGGTACTTCTTGAACATTTACCACAAAGTAAACAAGTGAGGATTTTTCCAGCAAAAGATTTACAAACACAAGACGAAATGGGCTGTACGGAATCGTTCAGTCCAGAGCGGTCAGGAGTTTTGATTTTGCTATTGTTTTGCTCACGAAGAGTATTCAACAAGAACCCCAAGAATTCGGAACAATCCTCTTGTTGTCCTAACGAGTATCTAGTGGACTTCAAAAGGGAAAGATGATACCTTCTTACGAAACTGCAGCTGCATGAACAGGTGTTTGAGTTTGATGAATAAGTAGGAAACATTCCCGTTCTCGTTCATCATTAAAACTTCGTTCTTGAAATTCTTTGTCATGAACAACACTTGTAGAATGCTATTCATGTAAAAAGTGTTTCCTAAATTTTTCAATCCAATTTTCTTCTCTAGATTTTCAGGACAAATATCTACTGATTCGTAAGGAAAAACATGTTTCACAGAATCTTCATAAGAACCATTTCTCAAGCTGCGATCGATCCTTCAAAGTGATGAAGGGTTTCCTAGAGGGATCAATTCGACTCTTGCTTCATGAAGCTCTTCCAATGAAAGGGAACCAGTTCTACGAGGACTGCAACCCATTTTTTGAGGGCAAGAATGATCTGAGTCCACTGACCGAACTGAAAAAGAAGAAGGTGGATTAATCACTTGTGAATTAACCTTGATAGGAGACTGATGAATATCCACATATCTCGGCTTGTTTCGAAGAGGTTTCAGTTCCGTACTGAAATTAGGGCAATGCATGATCTCATCAAAATTATGTGAAGGAGGAATAGTTCCAAGTACTGAAGCAGCATTGCCACGTTGAATAGCAATACTAATTATTTCTATCAAAAAAGAGGTAGAACGGTGATCTTTCGTTGCTTGGCCTATTCTCCTTCCGAGTTCATGAACGAATAACAGAGACTCCGGGCCATAAACACCAAAAGTTTCAACCGCTACTGGATGAAACAGATAGTTGTTTCCAAGATTTTGGTATTTTTTCTTTTCAATTTCTCGCCAGACAATGCTGCAGTTTCAGCAGACTTGGAACTTTCGGCTAAATGGGAAGCCGTGACCGTGTCAACGCAAGTAAAGTCGCATACCACAGGTTTACCGTATTTCCATGGTATGAGAGACATACCATCTGGTCGTTTACCATCATCTCGACTGGTACCTAAGGGTTCCAGAATTGCAGGAACATCCGCTGACAATATAGCTCGTTTCAATATGTCGTTCACTTAGTGATGTCGAGATGTACGCCCTGCACTTCTCCTGCAACTCAAACCATGTGTACCTTTCTCATCAACTATACTACCGCAAACACAAGTATGAAAAACACAAATAGATAAACCCCTCCTAAGTCCTACTGCTATTCTAAAAGATTCATCATCTAATAGTGTTCCAAGAGACGCAACAGGTAGAGCATTCAGCCAAGCACCCCATTCCTTGATCATTGCTGCTTTCAGACGAGCCTTATCATATACACTTGTAGATTTCAGAAGTTTCAGTTATAATGTTCAGAAGAGGTCGTTCCCATACACTTTGTATTTCCTTTTTATCTGTAGGAGGAGCAATATTAGTTGTAGCATGCCAAAGTGATTCACCTTCAGAATAAAAAACGTCTTTGATATTGATAAATATGAAAGGATAAGATAAGGATAAGATCTGATAAGATCGGAAACACTATTGACTGATGACAGAAAAGCTGGTAAAGCTAAGGAAGAAGCCGAACGTACCCCTAATCCGCCAAGGTTTACAGGAAGAGTTGCTTGGAGCCATGAATCCTTATTGAAATGATTGTTTGTAACAAATTCCGTCGTGTTGCAGAGTAAATCATCAAATTCGTCAAGCTCTAACTGACTTGACCAAGTGGGGGAACATCTGAGGACGTACATGAGTTTTGGAATCGCCAAACAATTTTTCAGAAGAAAAGGTAGCAGTGGAATTATCAAGCTTATAGCAGTTCGATTACTTTTATAAGTAATTTACAAAGAGTTATCGACGGTGTTTCGAATCATCTTCCAAAATGAATGCAAATATCGATTATTCAAACGAAGTTCTTATGAAATTATTTATTATACACATGAACAAAGTGATCAAATCATTGTCAGAACGTGTAAAAAATTCAACCAAATGTATCCTGAATCAACACCAATGAACGAGAGAAAGTTTGTAAGGTTACAAAATAAATTCCTTAACTATGGCTCAAAGTTTCCAGGGAACAACTGTACCAAAAATCAGTCATTTCTAGGTAAAAAGTAAGATTTTGTGGGCTAAAACATGTGAAAGTACAGCCAATAACAGAATAGGATGATTCAAAATAACAAAATTGTAAACAAAATATCACATTTTCACAATAAATGCTGAAATTGTTGTCCATTACATTCTGAACACTTTAAAATGTTTTTGGTACGCGACTTGTGGTTGCTTTTTCAATTTCCCGGGGATCCAGATCTTCAATACTCCGCACTATTCGCCGTCGCAATTCTTCTTTGGTAGGCACTGGAGTACTGTATACCCTTTATTTTGAAACGCCCCATAAAAAAAGTCAAGTGTCGTGAGATCGGGTGATCTCGGTGGCCAATCCCACGGCCCTAAACGCCTAAACCAACGATCGTCGAAGAGTTCGTCAAGTTTCCTGGAAACTTCCTAGGTGGAATGAGCTGGCGCTCCGTCCAGTTGAAACCACGAATTCCTATATTCCTCTAAAGGCAAATTTTCAAGAAAATCGATTACAAGCTTGGCTAAACAACGCATTCAGCAAAGCTAGCGAAGAGATACGCAACATAAGGAAACCTCTAATCAAGCGGAACACAGCCAACTGCCGTCAAACGGTCACCTTCCGCTAAAACCGATGAAGCGGACAGAGGAAAGAGGGGATAGGTGAAAGCACTCGAATGACCTATACATAGTCAGATCTCTAAAGAATAAGTCCAGTTATCACCCGAAGACGATTGTGGATACTAACAATCGTAACGTCGTCAAGTAACTGACCTGAACGAATTGTTCTTTTAGATGATTTGATTTACAGCCAGTCTTCAAGTATGCCCACTGACTATATGTGAAAACTTTGAGAAATGTAAGTAGTATGTTCACCTACCTTCAGCACCTGTTACCTGTAAACTGGACGTCGGCCCAAGCTAACAGATATACTCGAGGGGTATTGTAGATGACATAATAAGGAAGAAGAAGTTAAGGTTAAGAATGAACGAAATCTCGACTTTTAGAAAGGACAAACACCAAGATAAATATATCTCAGTTCCATACCACCAATACAAGAAGAACTTCGGAAAGATTTTCAAAGAATTAGGTATGAAAGTGATTTTTAAAACAAAGCATACACTACAAAGCCTTTTAGGGAGTCCAAAAGATAAAGTCGAGAATCCGAAAAAGTCTGAAATTCACGAAATTGAATGTAAGGACTGCGATGCAAAATATTATGGACAGACAAAAAGATCTATCAAAATAAGATATAAGGAACACTTAGCACACTTAAAATATGGAAGACCTGAAAAATCAGCAGTCGCCCATCATATTTTGCAACAAAACCATTCCATAGACTTCAGTTCATTAAGATTGGTTAGACAAGTTAACAACAGGCATCTAGATGCGTATGAGAGTGTATAAATAAGTAATCATACTAATATTATGAATAACGATGGTGGACCAATACCTAATATTATACTATATAGCTTGTTAAACTAATGTTTCATTTATTACACATAAAGACACATTGTAAAATTAAGTTAAGACAAGTAGATAGGGCAATATTATGAAATTGAATTTTATATAGCTGATAATATTTTAATTATTAGATTTACCTAACTAATACATAAGGACACATTGTAAAATTAATGTACGACTTGTAGATAAGGCATTTTGTGAAATTGATTTTTATATAGGTTATATTATTTCAATTATTAGATTCACCTTACTATTACATATGGACATATTGTAAAATTTATATAAGACTAGTAGATAAGGCAACATGTAAAATAAATTTTATATAGCTTATAATATTTCAATTATTGGATATACGTGTCCATGACACACGTTGTAAAATTATTTCAGGACGATTACATAAGGCAAATTGTAAAGAAAAGAGAAATGAAAATTTCTATGTTTTTTATCACTTTTATTTGTAACTAACGTTACTGCAGTTTCGTCCTTTAGGGACATTTTCAAACTTATACAATAAACTAACAATGATTCATTACATTCGCCATTATATACCACCCCTGTAGGTACTACTAGAAATAGAGGTACTTGACTTGATTGAGTACCTGAATTTACAGTTCACAATGCAGATGTGCCAATTTAATAACCGGAGAGTAAATTGAATCGATTTAACAGATTGCACCCGCAATGTTTATGCTTGTGAATTTCCAAGGATTCTAAATAATTGAGTTTGCAACCCTTCCGTGCATAGTGCAGAATTTCCGTATCGTTTAGATTCGGAAACTTGTGGATGCATGCCAAGGAATGGTTTGAAAACGTCGAATCATATTTTCCTAGTCTGAATGACCTTTCATGTTCAGCATACCGTTTTTGGAAATTTCGGCCACATTGTCCCATATAAACACTATTACACTTCGAGCACTTAAGCTTATAAACTCCAGATTTTTCCAACTTGTCGACCTTATCTTTGGCATTGAAAAGAAACTGAGATAACCTGGCATTGTAAAATTAATTTAAGACACTCAAAGAAGCAGATATCTATTATAAATAGGAATAGCTTTGTAACTATGATTTATTTATTTATTTATTTTCAGTGGAATCCAAACGGGACAAACCCAAAAAGAGTACTCACAAATGATGAGGTGAAAATAACAATAAATTATTTGATTGTTATAAATAATATGCAATATCGTGTTATGAACAGTGCAGTGCAGTTCAAATTAAATAGGTAGATATGAAAATGCTGATTGTATGAACGTTCAAGAGACGTGGTGAAGATTGCGAGGAAATTAGAAAAGATGTCAATTTCTATTGATTTGGATATAGAGTTGTAGGATTTACAACACCTATTTAGGGGAGAATTCAAATAGTAATTAGTTTTATTTAGATGTGTTTGGAATGAATATAATCCTGTGGTATTATGCAGAGGTACATTTATCAAAAGTTGGTTCAATATAGAACTGCTGTCCAAACAATTATTTATTATTTTATATAGGAACTTGATATCAGCTATTTGACGTCTATCCGCCAAAAATATCAGATTGAGTTGTATTTTAATTTGTAATGGATCTTTGAGATTATTAAAGAATGTTCTAGTGATTTAGGAGACGAATTTGCTTTTTATAGATTAAAGTCTCTCGATATACGAGATATACAGGGGGTTCCAAATAACTGAAGCAGAACTGAGCTGGCTATTTACATAAGCCATGTAAAGTGTACGAACAGAGTTAGTATCACGGAAGTCATGACAAGTCCTGATCAGTCATGACAATATAGTTAATATGCGAGTCAAATAATAGCTTAGAGTCATATAATACTCCTAAGTCCTTGACTTCAGATGTTTTCTTTAGTTGCTGTTTGTTTATGTGATATTGGTGGTGGTAAATATTTGTGTTTCTTGTAAATGTAATATAGTGGCATTTTTTAAGATTAAGGAATGAAGAGTTTTTCTCGCAGAATTTCACAAGATTATTGATGCCGTTCTGAATGAGGAGTGAATCGTTGGAACATGTCACAGTATGGAATACTTTCAAGTCATCAGGAGACATTAAAAAATCGCAGTAGGAGAAACAACTAGATATATCGTTAATGTAAATGTTGAAAAGGAGACGCCCCAGATGGGTGCCTTGAGGGACTCCGGAAGTAATATTAATGAATCTAGAACTGAATTTTCCCACAGTGACTGCCTGAGACCTATTATTAATATACGACTGAAACCATCTTAGCAGATCTCCGTGTATACCGATTTCTGCCAGCTTGTCGAGTAAAGTTGCATGATCTATCTTGTCGAATGCCTTGCTGAGCGATGTTTCACAAGTCCATGCTGTTCATTATTGATTGAGGATCCAATATCAAAGTATATGTATACATATAGTCACAAATGATTGATTCGAAAAGTTTGGAAATCAAGCAGAGTTTCGATATAGGGCGATAGTTTTCATACAATAACTTATCACCACTTTTGAAGATGGGAACTACAAGTGCAGTTTTCCATATTTTTGGGAAAGAGCCTTCTTTGAAAGAGTTATTGAATAAAATAAATAAAATATGAGACATTGCTTGAGCGCATTGTTTTAAAAAGCAAGTGGGTATACAGTCCACGCCAGGTGATTTCTAAGGAAGATCCAGTATCTTTCTCAGAATGGTATTTTGAGGGATGTGATAAGGACTGAATGTAAAGCTATCGGTTAATCTATTAGTATCTGGTTGATTCATACCTATTGCCGGGTTATATGAAGAAGCGAAAAACTCTGAGAAAACGTCACATATCTTCTGCCTGTCTGTTAAAAGTATTTTGTCTGAATTCTTTATAACATTAATAGGGGTGTGACCGCCCTCTTTCGACTTCACAAACTGCCAGATTTGTTAAGGATCGGAAGTATTTCTCGTTTCTACTTAGTTTATATAGGTGTTGTAGTCGGAGTCAATCAGAAATTTTGACCTGCCTCTCAAAAGTTCAAATGTTAAGTAGTCAAGATTATTACGGTACATTTTCCATTTTTATGACATCTTTTCTTTTCCCTAACAGTCTTTATAGTATTTGCACTAAACCAATGGAGGAATTCAGATTTATGTTTAGCATATTTCGGTACATATTTTGTTATGATTATATCTATGATAGAGTACATTTTAAAAACACTGTCCTCAGTATTTAAAGAAAAAAATTCGCGATTCCAATCAAATGCCCAAAGTTCCCTACGGATTGAGACAAAGTCAGCTTTCTTAAAGTTATAGAAAGGCTTTTCTTGATATATAGGGCTGACTGAAGCAGATAAATGTAATCATTTTATATCGAATTCTATTGTGGTATGTCTCTCATCCTCAGGAACGAGTGGCGTAAGGGATGAAGTTAGGTTATTAATTGCAAAATTATTATTTAGAATTGAATCCAAAGTATTATTGGACGAATTAACATAGGAACTGAATTGAGAAAGACCACAATAACATATCGAGTCAATGAAAAAGTTAGAAGTCACATTAGTAAAGTTCGAAGGAATACAATTTTTGTTTACGTTGTCAGGATGCCATGTGATATTCGGAAGATTAAAATCCCCACAAATAACGAAGGTATCATTGGCGTTATTAATGACAATGCCAGCAAGCTTAGCGCAAAAAATAGTTATTGATTCGGAGAAGTTAGGACCTGGAGGAATATAAACACTGCACAGGTTCAATTCACTAATATTAGCTTTTGTAGGATTTACCGTGATCCATAGGTCTTCCACATCGGTCATCCATTCATGCCTTACCACACAAGATTAGCTGCTATTCACTCTTATCAGCACGCCGCCGCCGTAACAAGCAGTATGCATCATAGCGTCTTCCCTATCCCGTCGAAAAACGTTGTATGTATCACATAATACCTCGGAGGAGTTGATAGAACTATTCAACCAAGTCTATGTTAGACATATCTGTCCTGTTTAAAATCTGTTTGAAATCTGTTTAACCTTTAACCAGCTGTCGCACCCTTACGAGCGATAACCCTCAGAAGTCGAAACTTGTGCGAGCTAAGGATTAACGTGGTCTTACCTTTTAACGTATCATTTCTAACACGGGTTGGACGATAGCAAGTGAAAATCGATCGTTCAGACTAGGGATTGAACCACCGACCAACACGGCAGTTCGAGTGAGTGAACAAAGCACCAACGTCCAACCGCCTGGCTACATATTCGAGATTTAATGAACTTTTGAAAGTGACTGATAATTTTGATTTCAAGCCACGTACGTTCTGGTAGAAAACGGATAAATCCATCAAGAGAAAAAAAGTAAATAATAAATATCATTTGATTAATGAAGAGACTACTTGCCTATATCGTCTCTATAATAAATTCTCGTAGCTCTGGCTCGTAGCTCTGCATTCCACACGGAAGTGGTTTGGGCCCATTATTGTTTCTATTATACATTAATGATATTAACCTCTTTGTGGAATGCGAATTCATTAACCTCTTTGCTGATGATACCTTAATTGCTTGTAGTGACGTCTGCCTAGATACGGCTATTCAAAAAATAAATAATGTTTTACAATCAATTAGCAAGTATTTGAGTTTGAATAAATTGAAATTGAATGTGTCTAAAAGTCAGGCTATTATATTCACAAGTAAATACAGATATGATACCATTAATATTAATAGCCTCAACCTAAACATCAATAATGAACAAATTGAAATTGTATCTAATATCAAGTATTTGGGCTTCCAGTTGGATAACTTTCTGAACTTCAATACCCATTTCAATTATATTCATAAAAAAATTTCAAAAAAACTTTATTTTTTCTCTCGTATAGCCCAGGAATTATCAACCGAAACAAAAATCACGGTATATAATTCAATTATTCAGCCGCATTTTGATTATTGCTCATCAGCCCTGAATATGCTGAATATGCTACAAAAACTTCAAAATCGTGGCATGAGAATAATTCTGAGAACTAATCGTCTCACCCCATAAGATCTATGTTAGCAACGCTTAATTGGTTCTCAGTCGAAAAAAAAATGTATTATTTCATAATGATTTTTGTATATAAAATATTGAATAACCTGGCTCCTGTTTACTTTCATACATTTATAATATTGAATAGAGACATTCACACTTATAACACTTGGGGTAAAAATGACATTCACATTAGCAGCACTGCTTATCGCAGTACTATGAACTCTTTATTTTTCAAAGGTTTCCAAGAATTTAATAAACTACCAGACTTCATTGAAACATCATCATCGTTGAATTTGTTTGAAAAACAATTGAAAGAACTTATTAAGATGAAATAGATATCGTACTGAATGCAATTCTTGTAATTTTTGTAATTCTACCAATTCTATTAATTCTATTTTTAAAATTGTGATTTTCGTATATTATTGTTGCATTGTATTTCTTTTTCTGTGTTTGTCGTTTGTCTAATGTTGTATATATACACCGTTGATTCAATTGGGATATATATGTATATTAGGGTTACCTATTTTTAAATAAAGATCTATCTATCATCTTTTCTGACAAGAATATGTCCTTCTCGTACCCAGACATATTTGAAATTATTTTTTTTGCCGCGTCTTTGCATTCTCTCAACAATGTTTTGGTATGGCTTAATAAATGCTCGTTGATAAACAGCTGGTTGGAGATGTTATCTATATTTAGTCCGGAGGCTGAGTTACCGGACGAGCGAAGATGTGGATACTGGATACGTTCTTCAATACATCTAACAATGATCAGTTTGATCTTCCTCTTGAACATGATCACTTGATGATCAAAACACATGTCGAGGTGTTGAAATAACGGTTTGGTATTGGGAACAAACTCCAGTAATATTCATTACTATACCAAAGGTTCCAAACAGTGCATCACAAGGTATACATATTCTCATACTATGTATGAGTATATGTATACTACGTTATAATGTTATTCTATACCTTTTATTTCTGAGAAAATAAGTAACGTCTGGGGGCTCTAGGATCTTAAACTATAAGAAACTATAGGAAGAGAAACGAAAATTCACGTTATGTTACCGTCCCGGCATGTTCCCGTTCTGTGCCATCCTGTCGCAGTGTGCATGGAACTTCACATGAAAATGGGCACAGGCATGGATATCAATGAAATACTCCTTTCGTCTGATTCAAACAGTATCAGTTCCTCAATTCACCCACAAATAGGTGTGTGTCTAATATCACGTTCACAGAAATTTTCGTTTAGTCGGTTATGATAAAGAGAAATCAAAATAACCTTTTACAGTAATCGCAAAGTTACAATACCGTACTTGAACCTTAATCACTAATGGTACCCCATGGAGACAAAAACATATTTTTTCAATCAAGTAGTTTCCCTTATCTATATAATTATTTTCGTGACACGGGTTTTCAGCAATTCTAAGGATTCCTAAATAGCTGATTATTATCAGTAAGATATTGACGAATTCGCTGATTCGATCGAATTTTTCTGACTTCAAAAACTGTAATCTAGTAAATAAAACACTTCAGCTGTCGTTCATCAAAATTTTCCAAAACCTTCTGTTATCGCTCGCATACAAAATATTTTTGACAGTAGACCAAGTCGGGAAAGAAAGTTTTTGGCTTTCTACTACTCCATCTCGATACAAAAAAAGGATGAGAGAATCTTCCAAAGAAAGGAAGGAAGTAATCAATTGGAAAATAAGTAACTGTATACGAGGATGTGTAGATCATGCGAAAATGCAACTTTCAGACACAAACTGGAAGAAAGCCCTACCGAAACAGCTACTTTCATATAAACATTGGATTACACGAAAGGAAAAATTCTTTCGAAACAACTACTTTTATATGAACACTGAATTATACAGAAGATACTTTTCTCTACTCAGTTTGTATTTCAAACATTCGTTATGGAATAAAATAAAATCATTCACAGGAGTTCTACTTCAAATGAATGGTAACAAATTGCACTTACATGGAACACTGTCATCCTCACTGGTAGACATCGATGTTTCGCCGTAAGAAACTTGTCTTAGGGCTCTTCAGTACTAATCAGGATAACATTATAGAAAATACACACAATTTATTCATGAATAACGAGTTTCAATGTCACGGAATAAGTAAGAAAGTTTTTGTCTTTTTAGTACTCCATCTTGATACAAAAAAAGGTAGGAATTTTCCAAAAAATGGATAGAAGCAATCAATATAGCAAAAGTATGAATAAAAAAACAATGAAAATTTGGCATTGTGATAATGATATTGGAGACAATTTTCCAGAGCACTTCCGGCAACATCGGAAGTAGTTTTGAATTTCGTTGCAGCAAATGAAATTGCTTGCTTTATCACAGTTTTATATCCTTTGAAATCTGTTCTTCCAATAACAAGCTGTCATCTTCCTACAAACGACAACCCTCAGATTTTGAAACCTGAGCGGGATAAGTATTGACGAGGCCTAGCCTTTTCCGCCCCGTTTCTTTGAAACAAAGCGCCCTACCAAAAATCATCAGAGGACATTTTATCCTTAGAATAGTCCAAAGAGTAGACCCTTAATTTTTTGCCGCATGTTTAATGAACATCTTTAATAAGGGTAAAGACGCTTACATTTCAACAAACTTGCCGTGATCCTAGGCTCTTTCATTGGGATCATTGGACTTTGGTTTGGATGCCATAACCATATACCCATGATTTGTGAGCAAATTTGGATTACTGTTGACGTCATTCAATAAACTCATGCGACATTTTTTTGTTTAAAATTCAGCAACTTCTTTGATAATGATTCGACCATTCTTCATAACAATTTTCTCCTCTTCCACAACATTTCTCAAAAAAAAATTGATGCAAAATCTTTGATAAATAATTTTTTTTCAATAGCAGAAAATCGCCGAGCTTGCAAAACATTCATGACTTTTATGCTTCTTCCCATAATCAAACTAAACATACTAAACAGCTGGAACTGTGAACATGTATTTTAGACGAGTGTACTGACATAAATTAAATGAAAAAATGGTCAATCGCATGTACTGAGCCCGCAAAATTTTAACATCTACTTGATTTTTTCAACAGACCTCGTAGTTGTTAGTTCAACACTAGACTTGAGTGCCAGTAGGGGTGTTCAAGTTGTATCTACTACAACTTTTTTATCTTTTTACTACTCAGTATTCAAGCTATTCGAAATTGAATGAAAATAACGTTGGACGTTATATACGTTTGGACGTTTTATACGTTGCTTCTTGTTTAGAAATATAACTTTCATTCGGGATCTCAGGAATAAATTATTGATTGGTCGTTAAGTATCAATATTTTCGATATGAGCCATAGGAAAAGTAAAGTATTCTACTCGCGAGAAATGATTAGTACTCGCTTGAATGGTTTACTTCATTTTAACGATCATTGGTCACATTATCGTTCGTTCAATTACACACTATTAGTTGATTGTTAGAAGTTTGGACAATTATGAAATTCAAGATGTTTGACAGAAAACTCAATAGTGAGTATAAAATGTGAAAAGTATGAGCTCACAGTAAAAAATATATATCATATAATATATAATATATATCATATAAAACTTAAATCTTTTTCATTCCTTTGTCTCTTTCATATTTCAAATATGATTTAAAATATGAATTGAAAAATGCATTGGGTTGCGTATCACCTGCATATTGATGAACTTTACCATGGAACAGATGACAATGAAAATCTGCCGTATACAACGAAAACGATTAGGGTCCCAAAATGCTACTTTGTGGCACCCCTCCTTCAATAACTTCAAAATATATACCACACCCAAAGTATTCAAATTTTTTCAGCAGTAGAGAATGGTCCGATGTCGAACACTCTACTGAAATTCAATAACACCATAATTTTTTTATACTTGTTAGCCGTCAGTATACAGTCAGTCACTTGGAGTGAAGTTCCGATGGTACTGTGCTTTTTAGGGGGTATACTAATAGGGCAATAGTGCGAGATATTCTCAGGGTTGTTATTTTTTCGTACTGGTATAATATTGGCCACATTGCACACCATGTTTGAAACAAATGTTTGGTATTCACTCATCACAAGATGAGTGAATACCAAAGATAGCATGTTGATATTTATATTCTCAACTCCCTTCACCTATGGTTTTATCTCACGAAGACTTCTCTGAAGGCATTTCGTTGAAAGATTATTTAGAATGAATTGGTTGTCATTCATTTAGTCTGGTTTGCAAAATCAACATGGACATATAGAGCATTCAACAACACGTGTAAATAATAAAATTGTTTCATCAAAATGTGTGTTCTGTTCGTGCAACGTACCGCGCACTTCGCCCATTTTACGGTCGTCATAATAGTCCTACCTAGAGGACTATTCGCACTGGTTCAGTAAACGATCGACCAACATCCGTACGTCGACGAAACGCAAGATCTGCCGAATACATCACGCTGTCTGTGAGAGTGTGCAGGAGAATCCGAGGCAGTCGATTTCACGTCGCTCACGAGAACTCGGACTTTCGCAGATCACAACTTGGCGAGCTTTGCGTCGTCACTTAGGCCTGCAGCCGTAGAAAATTCAAGTGACCCGGGAGCTGAAGGTGAACGACTATAGACAACGGCGTCTGTTCGCTGAATGTGCTCTGGAACTGTTGGCAACTGACCCCAATTTTCATCAAAAAATAATCTTCACATGAGACCCATTTTTGGATAAATGGGTACCTGAACAAAAAAATTGTCGAATTTGCGACGATACCAATCCACATAAGATTCAAAAGTGTCCAATACATCCTGAAGAAGTCACTGTTTAGTGCGAATTTTGGGCTGGCGGCGTCATCGGTCCATATTTCTAGGAGAACGACGTTGACCAGGCCATCACTGTCAACAGCGAGCACTCTAGGTCGATAATTATCAATTTCTTCTGGCCTGAATTGGATAATCTGGACACCAACGATATATGGTTTAACGATTTAACCCCGTTAGACTTTTTCTTCCGGGGTTTTCTTAAGTCGTAGATGTATGCGAATGAGCCAACAACATAACCCATGCAATCGGCATCGGTAAAATTCAGCCTGATTTATGCATCAATAGGTCTTTTAAACGAATACAAAATTTTTGAAAGACCCTATATTTATCAAGAGGGGAGGTGGAATTATTTTCATCGAGAGTAGGGGTCAAGACAAGATGAAGTTCATGAATTGAACAGGTTCGATATCCCCAGTGACATTTGCAGTATTTTTGTTAATAATCATCGATTGTCTTTGCAGAAGATTTTTGGATTGGTCAATAGGTTCGTTAACAATTTTTTTTTAATTTGTAATCTACGGAAGCGCAGAAGGGCCAGATGTTTGCACTATTTGTTTCTTGGAAATCACAAATTTAAAACTCAAAAATTCGACTTCAATCTCGAAATTACGGCTTTCAACTAGAAATTTCGACATACATAACGAAATTTCGACTTCAAACCTGAAATTTCAACTCAAATCTCGAAATTCCTCGATTGAAGTCGAAATTTCCGGATTGAAGTGAGGGTGACGACACTTCCCCTCACGAAGACGGCATCTATGAGATCAACAGAAAACTCAATCCCTGAATACCAAAGATAAACAAGGCTCCCAAAGGCGGTCAGTTGCAAAGGTAAGCTTTGACATCGATCGTCAACGAGATTCTAGTTATGAATTAGAGCCCAAACGTCATTGTTCTAATTAGTGGTGCTAGACTCAAACACAAATGCATTACTCAGTCATCAAATGATGACATCTCCCCTTACGCCGATCCCATAAACGCCATTTGTGGGATCGATCCATTAGATGCATTTGTGGTTCAGCCTAGCACCACTGATAAGAACTATGGCGGGTCGAAATAGAGCTGTCTGGTGTGTAATCATAAATGAGTTGTGTTTGGGCTCTAGTTCAAAACTAATTGCCTCGCAGTGAAAGCTACAGTAAAAGACAGAGGACGTATCTCGCCAGCAGTCGATGTCAAAGCTTGCCTTTGCAACAGACCGCCTTGGGGAGCCTCGTTTATCTTTGGTATACTAGGATTGAGTTCTCGATCGATCCAATACATGGCGTAGATGGAGATACCATCGCCTTTAAATAACGATTTTAACCTCAAAATTTTTGTTTTGAAGTCGTTTTTCGGGATAAAAGTCGAAATGATGTCAAGTTCAAAGTGATAATTTTCAAATCAAACTCGAAATTTCGAGTTTTAGAGTCGTAATCTCCAAGAAACGAATAATAAAAATATGTGGCCTTCTGCGCTTCCGTGGTATTCTTCGTAAGACCCATCTGTTTTGAAAGACCTCTATTTCGAAATAACACTTTTCTTCAGTTTAATGAATCACTTCAGGTTAGGATTCAACTACGGGACAGGTGCTTTAGTTACTTTTATTGTTTTGATAGCTACATGGTACCAAATAATGATAGTACTTTATAATTCCAAAAACTAACGTTATCAGTGACAGTAGTCAGAGAGAAAATAAAAATGGAAAATAAGTCGCATGAAAATACATCATAGGTGAAATGAGAATAATACCATCTTTGGCGTACGCATTGTTTTTCTGAGTTTAATCATATTCAACTAAGAAATGATCAGACATTTTATCCATCCTGAATACTGACACATTATTAATCATGTTTGCACCAGATGAAATAATCACTTCTTCAACTCTAGTAAGAAAGTACAAAGCTGTGCCAACCCATATTTATTTTATCAAAAAAATAAGTCTTTCGTGTAGTATTCGTATCAAGTATAGAGTGCATTCCATTTGAAACGAGCCACCCTGTGAAACTTTTGGTACAATGATTTGCAGGAAAACACGTCAACCATAGTGTACAGGGGGACACATTTTGACATATTCACATTTAATATTACTTTCCCTATCGCACCCCCAGAGCATGTCACCATTTTTTTTAATGGATCACCTTATATTGTTTCGCATTATCAAATGCTCCATGATGAGCGGATTTCAACAAAGTATGAAACATATGGTCTGAAGCTTGTGTGTGTCACCATTTTTTTTAATAGATCAATTGTTTTGCATTATCAGATGTTTCATGATGAACAGATTTCAAAAAAAGTAGAATACATTATGGTCTGAAGCTCATAGTTTGGAGGCTAAAAATTATTTGAGTTGAAAACGAGCCACCCTGAATGAACTTCTGTAAATCTGTTACCCAGGTTTCATGGGTGTTTTCGTGAAGTATACTTCAAATACTGAATTCGATATTCTCTTCATTTTGTATTTGTCTCATTCTACAATAACGATTACCTACCAGGTGAAGTTTCTGTTTTTGTGAATTTTTGAGAAGCAATTGATAATTATCCAGGAAGAAATGTACGACACAAATTCGTTTCAGAATTATTGAACAAATGGAAACTGGATCTGTTAACAATAAAAAGCATAACCGTTCAAGAGTTGTCAAATATGAAGCTATTTGTACTGCAGTTTTAGGGCACGTTGGACTAATGGAAAATTCGCAATCATTTACTGAGGTATCTCGAGAATCAGGAATCAGTCATACAAATATTTTCCAAGATCCTTCATAAGTACAAATTATACTAGTTCATAAATTAAACGAAAATGATTTCGATAGACGTATCGAGTTTTGTGAAAGTCTCACTGAACGGATCAACTTGCATCAGAATTTCTTGTATAAAATTTGTTTTTTGAATGAATGTACGTTTAGTTTGAGTGGAGAGGTGAATCGGCAAAATTGTCGATATTTGAGTTTACGAATCCTCATTTATACCGTCAAGTTCATACCCAACGACTTCAAAAACTGAATGTTTGGGCACGAATTTCAGGTGACAACATCATAGGACATTTTTATCGATGATAATTTGACTAGTGATAAATGTTTGGATATGTTAGTGAATCGAATAATACCGTGCATCAATGGGGCAATTGAGTAGGATATAAATTTATTCGAAAACAAAATAGTTTTTCATGAGGATGGTGCACCTCCTCATTATGCAGCTCCAGTGCGACAATTTTTGGATGATCATTTTCCTGGTCGCTGGATTGGCAGTAGAGGTCCTACAGAATGGCCACCAAGGTCTCCGGATCTCACTCCTGTAGATTTCTTTCTATGGGATCATTTGAAGTCTAAAATGTATGAGATAGAATCAACAACATTAGATGATTTGGTAGAGAAAATCATGAGGCGTTGCAGAGAAATAACTCCCGATATTTTCAACCATGTGAGGGCGGCAATGGAAGCTCGTTTGTACCATTGTATGGAAGTTGGTGGAAACGTTTTTGAACATTAACTAAAGGAAATTATTTTGTTCTCATTGTCCAGCCATCAGATTTTGATTCAAGAATTTATAAAAAATCTCTTCTGATTTATTGCTTCCATATTTGTCTCTAGAACGAATATTTCAAAATGTGGCCTTTTGTTGATCTTTTTTTTTTTTTCCTGCAAATCATAAATTATTCAGGGTGGCTCGTTTTCAACTCAAATAATTTGTAGCTCCCGAACCATAAGCTTCAGACCATATGTTTTATACTTTGTTGAAATCTGCTCATCATTGAGCATCTGATAATGCGAAACAATATAGGGTTATCCATATAAAAAAAAATTGGTGACATGCTCTGGGGGTGCGATAGGGGAAGTAACATCAAATGTCAATATGTTAAAAAGTGTCCCCCTCTATCCTATTGTTGACGGTTTTTTTTATTTTTCTTGAAAATCATTGTACCAAAAGTTAATCAGGGTGGCTCATTTTAAACGGATTGTCATATAGGAATTAAAATCTGTTGAAAAATCTATTGAATCTGTTTGAATCTATTTTTCTGTCAAAAATGACAGGCTGCAGAAGTCGAAATTTGTGCGAAGCGAGGACTAACGAGATACTACCTGTTGACGTGCGATGCCTAGCACGGGTTGGGCGATACGCATTGAAAATCAATCGTACCTACTGCCGTAGAGCTCCAAGCACCGTTTCTCATAGCGGTAACTGAATGAGTAGAACGAATCACTTACGTCAACCCTATTAGCTACCGCCCCACCAAACACTTTGTCAAACTCGGGTAGAAAATTCGTAATTGTATTTCTCAACTTTTTTGAACAGTTTGATAAATTAAAGCTAGCTGGTCGATAAAGTGAGCCCATACATATTTTCATTACAGTGATCTTAATAAAAATTGAAATTCTCTCTAAATTAGACTAAGGAGGAGTTTTAGCAACTTTAAAGGCTTCCTTATTTGGAAACCGATTCCCCTACCCCTACCCTCACGCCCCTTTACCCACAATAACTATAACTTGTTCAATTGATGATCTATTTATTTTGTAGAAATTCATATCAAATATAGGATACAGAAAATAACTTTTGTCTAATTTCTACTAAAATTCTACAAAAAAAATATTAGTAGAAATTAGACAAATGTTATTTTCTCTATCCCATATAAAATAACTATTATTTGACTATAACTATTTTCATCATAAACAACGTCACAAAAACTTGGCTTCATTTTCAACAGTACAAATTGAAATTATTTTTCAGACATAACGGAAAATTCAACTATTTTGAAAATGTTTGACTGGGTTGCCCCCAGCATAGACAATAAAACACTGTCAAATTTTCAAAATGTTTCTATACATAGTTTTCCAACATGGTCATAGTTTCCAACATGATCCTTGATGGAACCTCATGTATAACATATTTCTGAAATATTTTCAACAATAATTAACTATTTAATGTATAAGTACTTTTCCATACCTTCTATGAAACATTGAATTCGTTGTCGTTCAAAGAATTCTGATAATTTTCGACAACCGATTTGCCTGATAATGCTCTAGTATAGTGTATAAACCAAAAGAAAGTGACCTGATTCAGAAATTCCCATGAATTTGATTACGTTTGTTTAGAGCTAAGCAACGTTCAAATAAAAAAACCATTTCTGTGAAAAATAGTGCTAGATCTTTTGTAAAAGTTACATTTTGCTAAACTCACCCATAAAATTCATCAATATTGTAATCTGTCAAGCACGAAGTCAAAGAGGTAATTAACTTTTGAGAACTCAAACCTTGCAATCATCGACAATATTAAATTTGATGTTTTCTTGGTGGAGGAACCATTTTGGTCAAAACTCAGCACTTTCGAATATTTGTTAAAATAAACTTTGGTACAACAAACCTTTTTCATAATTTTTCAAGCGAATGTTTCTTCAATTCAATTCAATTAAATAAAATTGTTCTGATAAGTTCAAAAAAGTAAAATGTAAAGATGAAAAAGACTCAAACTCATAAAAAATATTCGCAAGATCAATTAACAAAATCATTGACCTTTCAAATGTAAATGCCTTTCAAACATTTCCCGTCAGTTGAGCTGACTTTATTAGTTTTTGTAGTTAATGGAATATTCTGACCAAAAAATCATCGTTATACTTATTTGATGCCAGTTAAAATTTTTACATTGTTTACTTAAACTATTCTTTCGTGGAATTAGAATTGAACTGACTAGATGAATATCATAATCAAATATTTCCAGCCTTCAGACTACCATCCTTTGTATATTTGAATATATGAGTGCCACACTCAACAAAAACTTCACTAATCACTTTTGTCCTAGCCCTTGACGACTATTATCTGCAAGTTGACTGACCCGAATAGACGGACCTCTTGAACGACAGCGGTAAACACTCGAAAAAGCCCTCAAACCTTAACCTTACCCGTCTACAATCATCACACACCGAGCCGTATCTACGACACCTCTTTCATGGAGGTGGGGCGACTCGCGGACCCCACCATATCTATATAACCACGTTCTCGCGTTCGTCAACTTCAGTACGTAAAAGCTAGGTCATTCTACGATAGTGTCTGGCAGTAGCAGGTCGAACCACCACGTGTGACCCAGATTTACACGACTACCAGTGTATGTGCCTTAGGACAGAAGACTGATAACTTCCAAGTGATATTTTGTGATACTAGTTCAGTAAGTTCGATAAAAAAAATTAAAAATGCCGGCTCCACAAGAAATTCAAACCGAAATCGACGACGTTGGAGAGCTAATCTCATCCGCTAAACTAATGGAGGCTCGGGACAGCATTTCCTCCATAGACAGCGATGTCTCATTGTCTTTCGATCAAGCTCCACTTACGGAACCCCCTACAGAAGCCGAGGATGAAGGGGCGCACATGGCAGATCTCAGCGACAGCGCCTCGGACACGGGCTCCGCAGGGGGTGGCAAAGACTCCGGGTGCGAAGTCACTCCGGAGGTCACCGAACCTCCCTTCACACCGCCTTCCGATGAGCTGGCCGACAAAATTGTACAGCAGGTAGAGTTTTACTTTTCCGACGCTAATATCACGAAGGATGCCTTCCTGCTGAAACACGTGAAGAGAAACAAGGAAGGGTACGTCTCCCTCAAGCTGATTTCTAGTTTCAAACGGGTCAAGCACATCACGAAAGATTGGAGGGTTGTAGCTCACGCTTTGGTGAGATCCAACAAGCTAGAAATCAACGAGGCTGGTACGAAACTCAGAAGATTGGAGGCTCTGCCTCAATACGACGAAACCACCCCATCCAGAACGGTTGTGGCGGTGCACATGCCAATTGAGAAGCCCACGATAGAAAACGTGGCGGAACTGTTCAAATCTTGTGGAGAAATTGCCCTAATTCGTATTCTGAGACCTGGCAATCCTATCCCAGCTGATGTGCGGCAATTTATCAACAAGAACCCTTCTTTGGCTGGCATGGTGTGCGCCCTAGTAGAATTCGTAAATTCAGAATCTGCGAGAAATGCCATCCACCTGCAGAATTCTCTGGGAGAACCTATGAAGGTATACGAATTGAACAATGTCCCTCACCCAGAAAGGAAGAAGAAGATTAATAACAAGAAGAACAGTACTACTACCAATAATTTCTTAAATAGTAAAAACGTCACGTCTGAATCGGATTACATTTCGTCGTCCTGTCAGAGCGGTTCGGAAGCTGAGGATATGAAGAAATTTGATCCAAGAGGTAAGAATCTTCCTAATATTACAACATCGAATGAGTAATGTGAAAACAGATTTTTATTATTCAATTCGTCGACGCCGTTCGGCGAAACGGAGAAAGAACTTTCTCCAATTATAATTTTTTTCTTGCTTGAGTGAATTTCAATCAATTATACACATTCCGAGCATATGCTGTTACAGGAGAAATCTATTTTCTATACTGTTCGAATTCTGAATAATAAATTCTCAATTTCTATGTTAAACTATCTAAACTAAATATATTTCGATTATCACCCACATGCAGGTTTATCATTCAATGTCTTTACTCGTATTCTCATTGAAACGTTCCATGTATGTGCTAGTAATTACATTAAGAAGTATAAGAAAATAATAGAAATAATGCGCCGATGAAAAATAATTTGAAAGGAGGCAGTTTTTGTTGAATATTTAATTATCGGGTATTCAGGTTTTTTCACTCTTCTAATATTATGAATTCATTTATAACCTGATATTAATAGGATATTCTGGATGTTGTTACATCTTTATATAAAAGTAATATTCTAGTTGACTTAATAGATGAAATGAATTATCAAAATTAAAAAAACCTTTTGTCGATAGTTTTATGTCATAGTTTCTGTTTGTTGTTCACAATATATTTCGAAAGGTAAAGAATATCAATAATTCAAAACATCCAATTCATTGAGATGAAGAACCCTATTAATTTTGGGAAAATTTTGAATCCAGAATGTTCTGTGTAGAATTTTTGAATTGCCATGAAGAACATATAAGTAACATGTTTTGTTCGTCAAAAAAAGCATCACGATTCGCAGAACAATCTTTATTTTCCAACGTGTATTTCTAATAAATTTCATACTTCAAAATTCATTTCCTTTAACCTGCACAATTTCTTTATATCTTATTTTCTCTTAGATAATAATGCTTTTTTCATCTCAACCACACTGTATTGACATTCTCCACATCTGGTCATGATATGACATATATGCCTTATGTACCAAATCCTTATATTTCTTTCAAATTTTTAACTTTGAAAATAGCGGGAGTGGTCCTTTTCGTACTGCTCAATGAATGTGTAATATTCACCTAAAATCACTTTGTTCCATTATCCATAAAATCAGTTTGTAGAATATCAATATTTTTTGAAGACAAGTACTTAATTCTATCAATTGATAGGATATACGAACAATTGATATAAATATACGCTTACTCTTAATTATTATATATTTTTCTTCTATCAATGAAACATTCACTATTATCCATAAACATTTCAGACATTTTTTCAGAAATTTCAATTGTTTTTCAAAGCATTACAAATTTAATCTCATACATTAGCTGTTTCGTGTTGATGCATGGAGACATTTCCATGATATGAAGCATATATATTTCATTATATAATACTCTGATAACTGTTAAATTTCTACAGAATAAATTGTTCATTTTCATTACTTCTAGACTGTCGAATCATTTCATAAATTTCAAAATGAACTCCGAAGGTATTAGAAGGGTATTAATTAGGGTAACTCGTTTCTATAATATTCCTGACTCAAATAATCAAAAAGTTATTCGAATTTCGCTATGATCAGTTGCTATTCAACAAATCAGAAAATAAACAAATCACCATACTATTTTTATATTTCATAATGTATATCACAAAAATACTCAAAATCATAGACTATCGGATATCTCACAAAATACTTGATTGCAAACTTGGGGAAAATATGTTCCATTTCATTCGTAAACGAGAAAATTTGTAATAACAAGCAAAATTCATTGCTTCAAATGTATTATAGGTTGAAAAATTTAATAACTTTTATATTTTTTTTCTAATGGTAGCAGAATGGAAAATTATCTTTTAAAGATTTGCTTTATGTGAACACGTGAAATGGCATAGTAAACATGTTCTATTCTCTTCGTCTATATTCTCAATAAAATAACTGTTTCAAAACAAAAAGATTATTCTGGCTTCAAATGAAATCTAAGGGGAGACATATCTGTTCTTATTTTTCACTGTCATTCTATCCACATAATCTTGTAAACTCAAGAATGTCAGAACAATGCCTCCAACATTTCAAAATAATTTGTTCATTTCGCAAATCTTTGTCTATAGGGAATATTCTTTGTATAAAATGGCTTTAAAAATAAATAAAAGGTTTGATAAGACTATTCAACAATTCCAGAAAAATACCGACTTTATTTATAAACCACACAAGTTCTTATCAAAGTCACCTCTATATCGTAAAAATTAAACACATAAAGCCACATACCACTGATAGTGATATAATGTTTCTACGTCACGTTACTCCAGTTGTTTTATCAATGACCAAACCACTATATAAACATTTCTATATGCATAGATCATACTGAACATCTCTTTCAGTTTCAATTAATATAAATTTTCCCTTATTTCTTTGAATAATTCATATAATATAATGAAATATCATCTGAAATGAAATCTCAATCCATCCAAGAACTTTTTAATTGGAAGAAAGAAAAATAGATTTGATAGAACAATCAGTAATAACATTTCAGTGATCTAGCTCAGCTCAGGTTATCGTTTCTTTCAATTTGAATGATTTGGCCTATGCACTTCCTCTATACATACTTTGCCAACATTTCATTTGTCTATAAACATTGTTCCAAGTTTAAAAAAACGTTTTCCACTTTGCTTTCCTCGTCAGCCTAGTTTAGCTTAAGTTATTTTTTTTTTAATTCGGGTGATTTGTCCAAGCTCTTCTCCTATACACTTGCCAGCATTTCATTTTTCTATAAACAGTATTTCAAGTTTGGAAAAACGTGTTCTATCTTGGTTTTCTCGTCAGCCACATTTTATATAGAAACTGGCTCCCCAGACACACAAATTTGATCTCATCTAGAGAAATTACCACTCCAAAAATCTTGGAATCGTCTATTATTTGATATCTCTTCAAGTAAACTACTCATTTTGCTACACCTCCCACTGAAAAAATCGACTCACTAGAGTTATGATGAAGAGCTGGGCTTGATTGTTTTTCGGCTTTTGGATCACTGTTGACTCCAGATCAGATTCAATAATTTGAGCCTTCCATATTTCTTCCTCAAGGGTTGCATGTAACGAAAATGGTATTTCTGTTCTGAGTTGTGGGAAAGACTAGTCTATTTTCTAAATTGAAGGTTCATCTTTGCTATTTGCTATTCATCTCTGGTATTAGCTTTACATGATCGTTGAAAGGTGTTTATGCTGATTTCGAATAAATGAATATACTTAGGAAAAACAGCATGGCGGAAAATAATGATTTAAATCAAAACATGGTGATGCATTTGATTAAACGAATATTTTTTTTATTCCAGGTAAAATGCGTCGTGGCTCATCAGCACACTTCCCCTCTCGCTTTATTGAACCCGCGGCCTGGCTGCAGAGGCGGCTTTCTGCTTCCAGCACGGAAGCTAACTTCATCTACATGCCGAGGCGCCTCTCCTACAGTAGCAGGGATTCCAGCGACTCGAGTCTCTTCTTGCCAAGGAGAATGAGTGCGTGCAGCGTCTCTAGTAACGACAGCTTCAGCAGGAGAATGTCATCTGCCAGCGAATACAGCAATCCAAGATCGAGGAGCAATAGCTCCGCTTTCCAAAACGCTGAAAACGTACTCAGAATGCCCAAGGGTCCCGACGGCAGCAGAGGTTTCAGGCAAAGATTGCCAACTCTGGCGCAGTAGGTTAAGTAATGGCTCAGGCCGCATTGAAGTGTTTCTCGATTTAGAAATAGGTGGGCACAAAACTCAAATCTGTTCATTCCTTTCGATTTGTTCTTGAGCTGAAAATGTTGTTGTTGAGCACCCTCTGTACCTAAGTTCTTATAATCCGTTCAGTAAGCAGAATGAAAGGCATTCTAATCTGCATACTCAATCAAATCCGTAGCCAAGAATGGTTTTCACGTATTTCAAACTTCTACCTATAAGACTTGATACAAACAACTACTGAATATTAAATTCTGACTACCAACAATGTCACTAACCGTTATTTTTTAATGCAGTAACTATTTGTTCCATATTCGTACGTTTAACGTCATATTTATACACATGGGTAGGAAAGTAATTATTCAATAATTAGACGTCAACAGCATCAGCCCGGTAAATGTGTATTTTGAACAAAACTTGGAAACCAATTTTTTTTGAGATGAGCTATTTCTGCCTTCCAATAGCACACCCCTACCTCTCAAATTGAATATACTGTAGTGAAAAAGCAATAGCTTATGTCACACTCACTGGATTGATCACTATATAACAAATTATCAAATTCTTTGAATTTTTCTGGATTTGACTTGAGAAAAAAATATCATCAACTTCCCTGGGAATGTCATCACCTATCTATTGAAAGTTCCTGATACAAAAACTTGAAAAGTGGCCATAACTTTTTTCTATCTCATATTTTGGTAAAAATATTCTCTTACTTGTGAAATTCCAATTGACAAATTCCGTTACAAGCGTTTATAAATAGAACATATTTTCAATAGCTCTCAGACCTTAGACTCTCGATCTAACATCAACTACTTCCTGAGATTCTTTCAGATAAACAATCGTTCAAAATGTATTCTGAAAGAGGAAGGTCAACGAATATTACAGGAAATAAAAAATCCATGTAAGGAGAGAGAAGTTGACCCTGTATATCCAAGGCGTACTCTTCCATACCTCTTTGAATAATTAATGAAAATTACAACAGGAAGTAAATATCGTACACGACTTGTCAGCAATTTAAAAATTGGAAATGTCTCAAATTGCCCAAAGCATATCCTTTCGAATTGTTGTTACCTTCGAGGAAACAAAGTTGGCCATCAAAACATGTTGCTTTCACGTAGTGATTAAAAATTCTGAATATATGTCAATATTGAGATTTGAATTATCATGTATTCAACTTTGACCAAAAGCGCCATTAGATATTAATATTACTTGTTACCGTTACAAATTTGTATAAATCGATAATTGACTCACAAATTAAATAGCATGAAATCAATGTTATGTATTAAATTCAAGGTGACGCTCATGCCATACCATATATTACCATAGTTTTTTGTCACCTTTCGCGTACTATCTTGTAACACCTCCAAGGTCAGTCTCACAACGGATAATCGTGTAAATATAAGTGCAGCAGGTGAATCATCTCGGTTCTTATTCATAACAACTTATTTTTATACGGTTTCAATACCTTGAAGATCAACCAGTTCAATGTTTTTATTGAACGTTTCCAACTTTGTAACCAGATGGCCATTAAGAAGGATTGCTGAGTCAGAAATTCAAATGATTGTTATCATTCAACTGAACTGTTAAAAACTCATTATGAACGTTTTTCGAAAATTGTTCATATGGTAAACTGAAAGTTATTTCTAATTTTTGCAGATATTCTATTGAGCTTATCAAGAAAATAGTTGAACATTTTCCAAAAGATACAGCTAGAGGCGATTCTCTTCCTCCAAAAATATGCCTTGATATTTTTGTAATTATTCGTAAAAGATACTCTACTATGTTTATACACCTAGATATTTTTTCCATTACTCGGTTTTTCCAAAATGTGGAAGGTCAAAAAACTCTCAATATAGTTTTCCATTTACTGTTTCGAGCTACTTACATGCATCTTTTTATCCAATTTCACTCCCCAGCTCAAATCTTATATAAAGTCAAAAAGTGTTTCTTTGGATGTTTCGATATCTGCATTTTCTGAATTTGAGAAAAAAATTATCATTTTTATTGAGTTATAAGGGATGAAATAGCGACCAGTGAATGAGAACGCAAATTGTATTAATAACGTTAAAATAACAAAAACAATTCACGTACGCACTCACCGATCTATTCCAATTTCTAATTATCGTGTGATATTTGGTCTTGCTTGAAAAACTGTAGAAAGTACATTTACCGAAGCCTTCTCTTTTCCATCGATAATTATTTCCCATTGTAAAGTAGTACGCACGGCTCTGATTCCAAACGTGAATGCATTCAGTTTGCGGCCTACTTCTAGTCGCACTTTCACCGAATGTACAGTTCGAAATTATTATTTTAAAAAATGAAGAAAACTCAGAATTTCTCTATTAGAACGGCACGACTATCAGTGGTGTGATTTCCATTCGGATAACGTCACGCTTTTTAGTTTCCAAATTGGAATGTATTTCAATGCATTTTAAGCATTTCCAGTCAAACGAACACAGTCAAATACAGAAAAATATATATTAAAAGCATTCTCTGTTGAAAAAAATACCAATAAACGCATAAATATTTCACTGAATCAACTACAAAACTACTACTTATACCTACACAAGAGGAACGATATGAGAGCAAATAAAATGAAGGACATTTTGATTTCGAAAAACCTGATTACATTGAAATCGTTGTTTAACTTGAAACAAATTATCAATTATGTAAATGAAGTATTGAATCTAATGAATCATCAGAACTAAGCCGTAGAAATACCTATCAATAAAACATTTTTCAGGGAAGATGTTTAAAATCTGTGCCGAGCTTTGTTCAAAAACAACTAGAAACGTAAACATCATTCAAAGACAATTTAAGAAGTGACTTGAAAAGTGACTGCTGTTTCATTTAATAACACATAAACAAAGACAGATCAAATTATTCTTCCCATGATCTTCTGACGAGTTTCTTTAAAGAGACGTATTAGAGAAGACATATTCTGATTTTGAAATGTCGGAAAAAATTTGTTGGTGTGAATGAACTTTTGCTTCCATACCTAGCTGTTATTATTCAATTAAAATTGTAAAGGAAAATAGGTATACTTTCTAACCTGACTTGTTTTCATTCGATATGCTTCATTTATTAATTTATGATTACTAATTAATTGGTAATTTATGTTTTGTAGAGATAATTATAGGCATCCGTTTTGTTTTAAAAATGGTGATCTAACCTCTGTTTATGAATATGTTATATTTTCAATGTGTGAGGTAATTCCGATTAGGATTTCTGTTTTTAATGAGATTTAAATATATGTATATTTTTTAATTTATTACTAGGTCTGTTAAGTTCGATGTATAGTTCTAGGTATATTTAGGGTTTTGCAGTTACAACTGTTTTGTACTATACTTTTCACTTGAATTTCAAGTATTTTTATCTTGTTTCAATTTTATACATTCCTTTTCGGTGTATAATTTGTACTCGTATTGAACATTTATATTTATTATATTTTATTTATTCAAGGATTGCAAATTAAAGCCACTTTATATAATTATTGTTCTTCATTTCCTGAACCCGTCCTCCAACATTCACCTGGATCAGTTGCATCAAAAAAATATTTTATTCACACAAACAATTACTCAAAAACTGTTTATGATTTAATTTCTACTGTACTGAAAATCATTTACTGGTATGTCAAGTATTGTGAAATAATGGAAAGCAGTATTTTGTATCCTGAATATGGATGGTTTATTTCCAGCTCGTCTTCAAAACGAACTGAACGTACTTTTACACATTCTCATGAAATTTTATAATTAATGTGTCGTGGAATTTCTACATGGGCTGAAAAGTTTCGGGGCTAACAAATAGATGGCGCTAGTCTCATTGTATTCACCGCTTTTTCGGTTAGCACTAACCTTCAAAAGGAAGCTGTTGGAATTTCATGATATTCTACTCATGAGTTGGTGAGTTATTTTGCTAAGAGTGACATTAATTTTGTTATTCTCAAAACAATATAAAAAATCCACAAAATCGTTTTGAATGATCGAAAAATGAATACGCGTGAGTTAGCTGACATTGTAAAGATATCCAAAGAACGTGATGGCTTTATATTGCATGAGCATTTGAGTATGAGAAAGCTCTGTTCGAAGTGAGTGCCTCGCGAGCTCACTGTTAACCAAAAACAAGAACGTCTTGATGACTTTGAGCATTGTTTGGCCATATTTAAACATAATGAACCGGAATTTTCGCATGAATATGTGACAATGGATGAAATATGGATCCATCACTTCACTCCGGAATCAAAACGATCCTCATCTGAGTGGAGAGCAGCTGGTGAACTTCATCCGAAGCGCCCGAAAGCACAACAATCGGCTGGAAAGGTTTATGGTCTCGGTATTTTGGGATATGTGTGTTGTAATATTCATCGATTATGTTGAGAAGGAAAATACCATCAACAGTGAATATTATATAGCGTTATTGGAGCCTTTAATGCCGAAATTGCAAAAAAACGATCCCATTTGACGAAAAAGAAAGTGTTGCTTAATCGAGACAATGCATAGTGTAACAAATCGATAAAAACGATTGCAAAATTGCATGAAATGGACATCGAATAGATAGATTTATTAAAGCTTTCAATTTAAACAATTGATAAAACTCAAGTCATAGAAATGATTACATTAACATTACAAATGTCACTTAGTAATAATTTAAATAAAAGCATGTGATATAGGTAAATACAATTAGTATATAAAAATGACAGGAACAAATAAGTAAATATTACAGATAAAGATTGACGAGTAGAATTTAATATGCAATATTGAAGTTACTAGGAAGCTTAAATTTGATACAGACTGAAAATGGTTATTTGTCCATGGATTCTTGTAATGAATATGGCTCAATGTCACACAACAGATCGAGAACACGTTTTTTAAACATTTGTTTTGTCCGATCTTCTTTGATACTCAAGGGTAAATGGTTAAAGAATTTAATTGATGCGTAATGCGGCCCATGCTCTGTGTTTTTCAATCTGTTTAGGAACAATATAATTGGATTTCTGTCGGGTGGAATACTCATATCTATATTTGTCATCTTCAAAATTCGACTTGTTCTCGTTTACAAAAAGTACACAAACATAAATATATATATATATATATATATATATATATATATATATATATATATATATATATCATATACAGTAAGCATTTTGTCGCCCTTGAAGGTACCACGACAAGTGTCTGTGTAATTCATATTGAACATTGTTTCCAATATACGTTTCTGCATTATGGAAATACGTTTCAGTTGTGTACTCCCTCCCCATACTAATATTCCATATTTCAGATAAACAGTCCCATAATATGCCGTTTTCAGTGCATCGATTTTCAAGTGACGTCTCAATACTCGAATTGCATAACACTTATTTGCTAGTTTTGTTTGCAAGAAAGTTAATATGTATCTCATAATTCAGTTTATCATTTATATAAATTCCTAACAGTTTTGTACTCGTTGAAATATCTAGTCTTTCACTACTGAGGTGAAAATACTCCGTAATAGAAATATTCACGTGAACAGTTTTGAACAAAATGCAGTCTGTTTTGGATGTGTTTAACAATAACTTGTTGGTATTGAAATATGTGGATACTATAGAAATACTATTTGAAATATATTTTTCCAAGTTAAGGTTCCTGTTTACTGGTACAATGAGATTGGAATCATCTGCATAGCTCACAACTTTAGTACTTGATTGTTTGTAAATTTCAGAGAAATCATTTATGTATATAATAAATAGTAAAGGTCTAAGTACACTTCCCTGTGGTACGCCTTTTTCTATTTCGGTGAAGTCTGAGAAAAATTCATTATTTCGTTGTCTAATATGTACTTTTTGCTTTCTGTTACTCAAATACGATTTCAAGAGATCCAAGGCATTTCCTCTTATTCCGTAATTGAAAAGCTATCGAAGTAAAATGGAATGATCAACACAGTCGAACGCTTTACTGAGGTCCAGGAAGACGCCACATGCACAAGAGTTTTGTTCAATTAAATATTGAATTTCATCCACAAACTTGCACAAGACCATTTCGGTACTTTTCCCTTTAAGAAAACCATGTTGGAAATCATTGAACAAACCATGTACCACAAAAAAATTCATAATTCTCATTGATATCAAATAGTTTGGAGAAAGCTGTAAACAAACTTATTGGTCTCTAATTATTCATATCATTTTGTTCACTTATTTTATACAGGGTGTCCCTGGACTTCCTCTTTTCTTTTGGGGAATGTGTAGATGGGGTCAAAATATCACCAGTACTTCATATAACTTTTTTTCCTAAAATCCTTCGTTACCAAGTAACGGGCCCTCGAAGTTACAAAATGAAAAATGTTTTTCTTTGATAACTTTTCAAGTGAATATTCAAAATCATCCAAATTTTGGTAATTGACTAAACAAATGAATTCCGTCGATGAGCTTTCATGCAGGAGTCAGTTGTTTTGCTACAAAGTCAGGAACGGACTACCCCCGATGGTCCACACCCCAAAACTTTGAAATGACAGATATTTTTCAATATTTTTCAACAAAATAAGGTTACTTGGACAATTTTATGAATAAAAGTACTCGTGTGGAAAGTCGATCGAAGCAACGAGTCTTGAGAAAAATGTAGTTCTACTCGACAACATCAAACCCGCTCGTCCACCATTATTTGAAATGAATAATTATCAAAGCAGAAATAATAATGATAACGTTAATTCAACAACATTTATAACAGGAATAATACAAAGTATGCTAAAATGAAGCCGTAAACAAAAAGTACAGTACCTATATGGAAGTTTAAGTCACAATTGTGATAACAGATATTTTTTCAAAAGAAATATCAAGTTCTGTAGATTCGTGGTGTTTTTGAACTAACAAGCTACTCTACTATGAAATATCGAATTCATTCCATATTTTCTATGTACATAATACGTGTGGAATAATCACGTTTCGTGTTGATCAGTTATCTGAATCTCATGAAACTCAACATTCGAATGTTTCAAATTCTTCTTCACAGCTAAACTGTTGAGGAGTTTCACTGATAATTATAATTTTATGGGAGAAATTCTTTAACACGAATCTAAATTTAGCTGAAAAAACGCACATCGGAAAAAATATTTACTATACTAATAAAAAGCAAACGAATGAACTACAAAAACGGCTGCACATGATCAGGTGAAAAATATCCAGGGAATAATTATGTTCCATTTCTTTCACAGATGTTGACAAAAAAACCTTTTAGAAAGTTTTGATAAAAATGAGAAACTGGAATGCGATTTTGTTTTGTTGAGTGGTGCGTTGTCATATGACTATCATTGTATTGTCAATATTCTATAGGATATTTTGAATTTTTTTGATATGGCCGAACAGTTTACATTCAATGAATATGCAGATATGCATGTATTTTATGAACGAGCATTTTGTAATGCTGCAGAAGCTCGTCGTCTGTATTCCGAGCATTTTCCCAATCGAACGGTACCGTCAAGAGAAACATTCGAGCGTGTCGATCGCAGCTTGAGGGAGACAGGTATGTAATAATTGATAATTAATTTGAGCACGTTGTTTTATTTCGATATTATTGTAGGTACAGTTTTGCCAAAACGAGGTGGTGAGGGCGCTCCTAGGACTGTACGTACCGTTGTATTGGAGGAAAATATTTTGGAAACCGTCGCTGATGATCCTTCAATGAGCATCAGAAATCTATCAGAACAGTTCCATACATCCAAGTCCACTATTCATAGAATAATTAGGGAACAACTGCTCCACCCATTTCACATCCAGAAGGTACATGCCATGACACCTCAAGATTTTCCAGCACGACTGGAATATGCCAATTGGTTCATGGATAGGCAAAGAGAGGATATGACTTTTATTATTCGAGTTTTATTCACTGATGAAGCAGGTTTCAGTAGAGATGGAGTTATCAACTCTCATAATCTCCATATATGGGCCGAAGAAAATCCCCATGGGATATTGCAAACCAAACACCAACGGAAATTCAACGTGAATGTTTGGGCTGGTATCATAGGAAACCATCTTATAGGACCATTCGTTCTACAGGACCGATTGAATGGAGAACGTTATTTGGAGTTCATTCAGAACGATTTGAATGGACTTTTGGAACATGTTCCATTGCAAACCCGAAGAGATATGTGGTTTATGCATGATGGCGCTCCTCCTCATTTTAGTTTGATTGTGCGTGACCATCTGAACCATATTTTCCACAATAGATGGATTGGTAGAGGTGGGCCATATTCATGGCCATCGCGGTCTCCGGATTTAAATCCATTGGATTTCTTTCTGTGGGGGCATCTAAAAAGCCTTGTTTACGCTACACCTATTCACACAAGAGATGCATTGTTGAATAGAATAACATTACATTGTGAAGCCATACGAAACGACCCTGGAATGCTATTTCAAGTACAGAGAGGGTGTCTTCGCAGACTAAGAAAATGTATAGAGAGAGAAGTTGGTCATATCGAGCAGTTTCTGTAGCGGATTTTTCATTTCTGTTTGCTCTTGAGGCTCTTGAGTTTCGTTAGTTAAACGTGTTTACATTATAAAAATTCGTTATGAACATTTTACCTATCATTTCCATTTTCCTTAAAAACTAATATTTTCGAATAATGGTAGACATCTCAGGATAAATGTTGTTGAATTAACGTTATCATTATTATTTCTGCTTTGATAATTATTCATTTCAAATAATGGTGGACGAGCGGGTTTGATGTCGTCGAGTGAAACTACATTTTTATCAAGACTCGTTGCTCCGATCGACTTTCCACACGAGTACTTTTATTCATAAAATTGTCCAAGTAACCTTAATTTGTTGAAAAATATTGAAAAATATCTGTCATTTCAAAGTTTTGGGGTGTGGACCATCGGGGGTAGTCCGTTTCTGACTTTGTAGCAAAACAACTGACTCCTGCATGAAAGCTCATCGAAGGAATTCATTTGTTTAGTCAATTACCAAAATTTGGATGATTTTGAATATTCACTTGAAAAGTTATCAAAGAAAAACATTTTTCATTTTGTAACTTCGAGGGCCCGTTACTTGGTAACGAAGGATTTTAGGAAAAAAAGTTATATGATATATTATGTGATATTTTGACCCTATCTATACATTCCCGAGAGGAAAAGAGGAAGTCCAGGGACACCCTGTATATGGGGATATCTACGGCCAGTTTCATTTGATCTGGATAGGTACCGGATACTAGGCAATCGTTAAAAATGTGGCAGAGAACTGGTAATAAGGACGGAATATACTTTTTTAGAATTTTGGATGGCACATTGTCTATACCACTACTTCATTTTATTTTTGAGTTTATAACTGGATTGGATTATTTCTTCTTCACTCACTGGATAAAGAAGTATCGAGTTGTGGTTTGTTTTGCTAGGGATAGGATTTTCCCTGTTATGAAAACTCTCGATAGCTGGTGCAGAGTTTACAAAATGGACATTAAAATCTCTCGCTAGATTCACTCCATTCCCATGAGTATTAGGTAAAACAGTGCTGCTATTTCCTGCCTTGTTGTTGAGGGTATTTATCACATTCCAGGTGGTTCTTGATTTGTTGTCACTTTCTTCAATCATATTTTTGGAATAGTCACTTTTTGATTCATTCAAAAGTAGTCTGTTGAATTCAGTGTATAGGGGAAGATTGGCACCATTCGTACACGGGGAAGCTTCATACAGTCATTACAATCGCCCTTTGAAAAGAGATATCTATTACCGTTTTGCGTCTTTGAGTAGGCTCGTGCGGCCGTCAATTGTCAACGAAGTTAGCTGCCAGTGCGGCCATTGCGAGCAATGCGACAAGTTGTAATGTGTTTTTGCACACTTAAAGTAAATATTTTGTTGATGTTCTAGTGTGTTTCTTGGTTATGTTAATCAACAAATTTTATTGGATTATTGATAATTGGTAAGTAACTACGATCACGATAATAATAATGTATCTTTTTTATGTATTTTTGTACATGATTTATCTGTGGGTGAAAATTTTTCATTTTTGACCTTTGGGGCAGATTCGTATGCCTACTTGAGGGACACATTCATACGCATACGAAGGTGCCGTAACTGTACGAATGTACCCACATGTATATGTATAAACAGTTTTTTTATTTCAGAAAATACGCAATAATGGTGCGGTATTGAAAAAAATAGAGACTAGGTCTACATTAATAAATGAAGAAAATATGTCCTTGGCAATAAAATATGTTTTGGTAAAAAAATTGTCGTATAGAAAAGCAGCGGATAAATATAACATTAGGGCCTCAACTTTGGAGAGTCGGGTAAAAAAAATAAAAGGTAAGCATAATGATGCTGGCACGAGCCGCACGTATCAGTCTAAATTCACCAGTTATCAAGTATTCTCTAGAGAACAAGAGTCCCAATTGAACGAATATATAGAAAAAAGTTCAAAAATGCATTACGGACTCACAATATTACAAGTTAGAAAGCTGGCATATGCTTACGCTAAAGCTCTGAAATGTACGTATCCGCCAAAATGGGATGAAACTAAATTGTCTGGTATAGATTGGATCCATGTATTTCGGAAAAGAAATAGTAGTTTGAGTTTAAGAAAACCAGAAAACACGAGTGCTGCTAGATCTTTTGCTTTCAACGAAACAGTTGTTTATGAGTTTCACGATAATTTGAAAACCGTGTATGAAAGATATAAGTTTACTGCAGATCGTATATTGAATTTCGATGAGTCTGGTATATCGACAGTTTTAGACACTACAAAAGTGTTAGCTACAAAGACTCAAAAACAGGTTGGGCAAATAGTATCATAAGAAAGAGGTGAATTAGTCACATTTAGCGGCATTATCTCAGCAAGCGGAAATGCAATACCTCCACTTTTTGTATTTCCCGGAGTACATTATAAAGACCACTTCATGGAAGGAGTTTCTGAAGGTAGTATTGGGGCTACGAATAGAACTGGCTGGATCAACTCTGAAATATTTCTAGACGTTTTGAAACACATAAAAAAACATGCACTGAGTTCTAAGGAAAATCCAAGTTTATTACTATGTGACAATCATGAAAGTCACATTAGTTTGGCAGCAATCAACTACGCACGAGATAATAGCATAATTTATTTGTCGTTCCCACCACACACGCCTCACAGGCTTCAACCTCTAGATGTTGGTGTGTTTGGACCATTTAAATTAAAATTGAAAACTGCATTCAATGATTGGCGCGTGACAAATCCAGGAAAAACGATCAGTATTTACAATATCCCAAAATTAGCTAAGATAGCATACTTTGAAGCGTTCACTGCTAAGAACATCACAAGTTCATTTAGTTCACTAGGCATATGGCCATTCAATCAATTGGCTTTCAGTGATGAAGATTTTGCACCAATTGAGGTATATACGTCTAGCAACACAAACAATACAACTAATAGTCAACCAATGCAAGAACCCCATAATAATGCTAATAAACATCTGGAACTTTTAGCTTGTAGTGAAGAGTTACTCCGAAATGTTCACACAGATGCTGCATCTTCTTCTCAAGCACATCCACTCGTTAACGTTGAAACACCTGATCTAGATTCTGCATCCGGAATTGAGGCTACACAAAAAACTCCTCCTCGAGTACTTGAAAGACATTATCAGACTTCTGAGCCGCAAGAAAAATCAAGTTCTATTACACCAGCAATGATTCCGCCCTATCCTATAGCTGATAAAAAGAAAAAATGAAAAAAGGAAGGCAACCGGGAAAGTCTAGAATTTACATGGATACGCCGGAAAAAAATAGGTTGGAAGATTTGCAGAATGCGAAACAATTTAAAAAATTAGAAGTAGAAAAAAAAATGAAAGCGAGAGAGTTGAAACGCACTTTGAAAATTGTTGCACAATCTAAGCCAAAAAAATTAAAAAAGAAAAAAGAAAGCAGTGATTCAGAAACTGAAAACTCTGACGTTAGTTTTCAGGAAAGTTTGACATCAGTAGTAGATTATTCTGATGACAATGAAGATGAATATGAATATGTCGATGCTATCGTGAGGCCCGAAATGATTAACGACAACAGTTTTGTTTTAATCAAATTTGAAAAAAAAAATTGATTGTCTACTACGTAGCTAAAATCATAGGCCATTATTCTCAAACGAAGTTTGAGGTATCGCATTTGAGAAAAAAAACAGGAAAATCTTACTCCTTTGTGTTTCCTATAATTGAGAAAACACATAGCGTTGACATTTCTGATATCGCATTGGTTCTTCCTAACCCGAAATCTCCAGGAGATTCTACGGCTAGGACCTCTGAATTATTTACATTTCCTTTTGATTTCACACAGTATAATGTGCAATAATTAGTTATTAAGATCTATATTTTTTAATTGTTCATTACCATGAGCCATTACTTGCAAGGTGCTTACTTTATCTTTCATTTTTCTGATTTCTTCATTCAGCATCCACTTTTTGTTTTTCATTGAATTCTTTTTTATTTTTTTGGTTGGAAAGAAAGAGATGAAAAGCTCACAAAATTTACTCGAGAAGATATTCCATTTCGAATTAGTATCAGCTTCACTGAAAACCTGATACCAAGTGAGTCGTTCTATTTCGGATATGAAATTGCCGATAGTACTTTCTGAAAATAGTCTTTTATAAATGAAATTGGAATTTTTGCACATACAGGCTGTTCGATGGTTATAAGTTGAGCTCGATGACCTGTGAGGCATGAGTCTATAACATTTGAGGTATAGTTTAGTTCCTTTCTGATAATAATATTATCAATACATGTTCCAGATCTGTTGGTTACACGAGTATATTCATTCATAGTTAGGACAGCGTCAAACAGTTTAAGATATCCAAGAATTCTAATTTATCTTTTGATTCTACCATAAAATTCAAATTAAAATCCCCAGCTATAATGAACAAGCCATTACTTCTTAGGAGTAAGGAAAGTAAAGAGAACATTTTCTCAAAAAACAATGAAAAGTCACCATTTGGGGGGCGATATATACATACCATAATGTATATAGAATTGTCCAGATGAAAGTCAGCACCAGCACACTCAAAATTGTTTGTGATTGATAAGTCACAAATATCTTTTCTCGAATGACCTTCAATAAAATCCTTGCGGTAAACAGCAGCACCACCATGTCTACCTTCTTCACGACAAAAACTAGATATTAGTTTATAACTATTTACACCAATAAGGTTCAAATCATCTTCACATCACCAATGTTCAGTGAGGCATAAGGAATGTACCTATATCATAATCCATTAAAAATATTTCCAGTTCATTCGTACTGGTTTTCAGACACTGAATGTTTTGATATATAAGACTTTCATCGTTTGTAGGAAGAGTCAAGGAATTTTCAGCTAGAGTAGAATTTGAGATAGTCTGGGGTATAAAAAATGTTGTGCATTGGTATCATAGAGGGTTTCCTCTAGCTGAGAGAGCTGTGGATACAAGACAGTATCCAGTGGCGCTGCGGCATATACTCTATTCGCCAGATTTGGCTCACAGCGACTACTGGCTGTTCGCAGACCTCAACAAAAAAATCACCAGTTAGAAATATCGTTTGAATGAAGAGATTTTTGATGAATCTAAGGCCTATTTTGGGGCGAAAGATAAATCGTTAGAGCGACGCTGTGATGATTGTGTGGCTCTTGATGGATATTACGTTGATGAATAAGGCCAATTTTGAACAAAAAAACGCGTTTTCTTCTTAGGTCCGGTACTTTTCAACTCAGGTGTTACATATCATGCAGTAAGTTGAGAGCAAGGGTGGTATATTTATTCAAAGAAGTTCATAAAGATTCAGATTTCAACGGTTTGTCTTCGTACTTCAAATAAACTTGATCTTGTAATACACCGAAAAACATCTCTAATTATATTATTTATGTCTTCTGATGTCGTTGGTTTCTCTCGAAAGACCTCTCCTTTAACATATATTCCCATAGATAGAAGTTAGTGAATGCGTGCATTTCTGTCACATTCATCCCAAATGAAGATCATATTTACCATTTCTTCGATGGACAATTTCATTTCTTGGAAAAAAAATAGTAGATTTCAATTATGAATTCACCTGCTCAATAATTGTATGTCAAGTTTGTTGACAATTCCTATAACGTTCAAATGTTCCAAGGGCGATTTAATATAACTGAAATAATCTACATTTCGAATAGATGTTACATAAGCTGCTCTCAGCCAGTAGAATAATATGCCGTACGATATCCGGATACAATGAATATTAGATTCCATAGATTTCGAAAGAGATGTTTTAGAAAACAAGAAAAAGTGTTAAGCACAAGGAGTAAACAAAAAAAACGTGGGTAGCTATTATCTCGTTGAGGGATTGGCTTACAGCTAAAAAACAACGAAATTAGAAGGAAAACACATTGATTCGAAGAAGTTTTTTGCTGCATTACAAGGTAAACAATAATCAAAGTTCGAGGAGAAATATAGCAGACAGATTGATATAATGACTTTTTCGTACTTTCCCCAAGACCTAGATACATTTCCGATGGAAATAAAGTAGTCCATCCCTACATTTTCTGAAAGCTCGTAGTGTGGACTATTCTGGGATGGCCCTATGTACAGGGTGTGCTATTTGAAAAAACCGAGAAAAAACTGATCCCGAGTTTTGTTTACCTCTATATCGAAAAAACGTCATTCGGCAAACTCAGGTAGACGAAATAAAAATACACTATCCTCAAGAATATTTGGTTGGAAAATGTCCTCATTCCATCGAGAAGGAGATACTTGGTATTAATTGGACCCATTTTTCGACATAAATTACACTGTAACTTCTGAATCACCTGGTATAAACCCAAACAATCACATATATTCATCTGGAGTATTTTATTTAAAAAAAAGCATAAGGTTGGTCTGTCACACATTTATTGAACAACCTGTTTATTAGTAACAATTATTGAACTGTAGTTATCACTAATCTCTACAACTTCTTCCGAAGTTTTTTTTTGTATCTTCAATAGGAAAGCAGCTATCGCCCACCCACCTATCGTTGATACACCCTGTATATTTTTCAGAAATAGCTGTTATTAATTATAATATGTGGTTTGTCCTCAATAAGTTATTTCATTGACGAACCCGCAAATTAGAAAAAATTATAAGAGTAGGATTATGCAAATTTTTTAACTTATGATGCACTGTTTCGAACCTTTGGTGTAGTAATGAATATTACTGGAGTTTTTTCCCAACACCAAACCGTTATTTTAACACCTCGACACGTGTTTCGATCACCCAGTGATCATCTTCAAGAGGAAAATCAAACTAATCATACTTGCAAAGTTATTCTTATTTATACCATGAATAGCTCTTCTAGGTACCTGGGTCTTAAGTGTTTTAAATTAATTTCACAATATTGCCTCATCTACTAGTCTCAAATATATTTTATAGGTGAATCTAATAATTAAAATATGATTTTAACAAGCACCCTCATAGGCATCTAGATGCCTATTGTTGTTAACTAGTCTAACTTATCTTCAGTTCATTAAGACTATTACATAAGGACACATTGTAAAATTAGGACAATATTGTGAAATTGATTTTATATAGCTTGTTAAACTTGAAAGTGTCTCGTGCACTTGCAGATCTGGATGTCAGCGAGCCTGCTCGTGCGTCGAAGCTGAGTTTAAATGCTCCAGCATCTTCAAGAAATGCAGAGGCACCGACTGCAACAATGTTCCACTGTACTCCTCCGAACTGAATACAGATGGTGAGGAAGAGGAAGACAAATTCACCTCATCAACCATGGATGAGGTCTACGAGGACCCACCCATCATAGCACCTGTTCGTGAGGAACCAGGACCGTCGAAACGCCTAAGAAGGAAGTGCAGTGAAAGGTCAACTTTTCTTTTCATTGGTAAATTTTTCAATGATTTAATTGTAATTAAATACTTCACTTGTTTAATAAAAGGTTTTCCCATACACATGTTTTCTCACTCTCTTGTCTCCTTCATTATTTTAGTTGGTGATTAATTTTGTAATGGAGGGACTCACAGAAAAGTTCTATATTATTCTACTTCATTTTCATAACAATAACGTTATTTCGAATTTTCTGCTAAGCACCATTTTGTGGAAAGAAAACTCTTTTTATTTCATTCACCATAGTTTTGTTTCGATGTATTGACTTTAGGTCCTGATGAAGCTTTAAAACAATGCGAAAGCTCGGCGAATAGGTAGCATTGGACCGTGAGGGTTTCCATATGCCTACTCATTCCTCGTCAGTTATCAATTTGGGGTGGGGGTGGAGTTGTGATAGGGGGTCTGGAGGACCTAATCGGACCAAAATATAATTCGAAAATACAACCAAAGAATGCATGGGTCGCAATAACACACACAAAAGAAGGCTTTTTTACCATTTTGAGAAAAATTGTACAACTTTGAGATACTATAGCTCGCTCCCTATCAGTCGTAAAAGAAAAAATCATGCATAAAATTTGTAGAGAATTTAATGCTCAACAACTTTGTGTAGGGACTGTTTTTCGCTAAAACCACTCCTTTTCGAAATATTGAAAAAACCAAAAAATGTCCGAAAATTTCGAGGTTTATCGACTACCAAAAGTTGTGCCGAGCCCAGATTTAGTCACAATTTTTTATATTTTACTCTTTATACCCATTAAAATGAAATAAAAAAATTAAATCTTCTACCCCACCTTTTGTAAGGTGAAATCCTCTGGGAACTGAACTAGTATTCCACAACGTAGGTGGGATTCAACGAGGGCGTAATACACCGTTCTAGGACTTTTGATTCCCAAATTTATTGAAGTTAGTCTCACTTCATAACATCCAGTACAAATTTTACTTTTGAGTTGTTTGATATGTTCAATAAATTTGAGCTTATTGTCAATGTGAATATATAGAAATTTAGATTGAGTCTCGTTCTTGATCACTAAGTTATCACCAAATGACAGGTCATCACGGGCACATCTGAATGATAAAATGTTTGTTTCAGTGATATTGAAGGATAGCAAATTGGAATCACACCACTCCTTGATTTTTTCATATCAGTAGATATTACATTGTGTGAATCATTTGAGTTTTTGTTGTTTCACAATATTGTCGTGTCATCAGCGAAAAGAGTGAAATTTCTGGAAATGCTCAAATATACAATGTCATTGACATATAATAAGAATAAAATGGGTCCCAAAGCTGATCCTTATGCAGTTGGACGACAGAGTCATCAACAAAGATAGGAGAAAAAATTACAAGAAAAACAACAACAAACCTATCAAAAAGCGCAGTGTGAAGAGGAAGATCGTAGAAGACAAACTCAGACTGCGATGCTGTCTATTTTTGCATTCACCCGATTCACCGTGGCAAACTTCAAGAAACCCAATCCATCATGGACCTTTAGCTACCCTCAACAGGCATCGGGGAGTGGAACAGAATCGTCTAGTCTCGCAAAGAAGTCTTTCTGGAAATCAAAAATTCAGGAACCGGTCATCTATACCTTATAAAGGTTCTTACAATTTTAATATTATCTGGAACCCTCGGACTCCAGGAAAATATATCTAAACAAAACCTAAAGAACAATCGATGACTTATTCCTCTCAAATTCGGAACAGCTAAAGTCAAAACGCACGCATATACACTTATTCATTATTATGATTTGAATCCAATAATCATGGAGGTAAGCAAACTGAAATCCCACTCAAAAAATGTAAGGACACATCTAACTTTTAAAAATATTACAATTTTTGGAAAAAGGGGTGATTGATAGACTCGACAATATTTTACCACATCCACTCAGAACAAAACGCGGTCTTACAAATGGCGTTGGATCCATTTTCAACTCAATCACAGGAAATTTATATTCCAGCGATGGTGAAAAATATGACCATCTGATCAAAGAAATATAAGATAATCAAAATAATCTAGTAACGAACATCAAGAAGCAAAACTCACTCTCAATCTCATTAATTGATCAATTCAATAGTACAGTACAGCAAGTGAAACATAACGAAAGGCTTTTGGAATAAAAAATAAATCAAATATCGTGAATCATCGTGAATCAGATAATCAATACATTTGAAATCATAAATTCAATTTACCAGATGTTGAAAACTCAATACAATTTTCCAGACTAAACATTCTTCATCCTAGTATAATAAAAACAATAGATTTGTTCAAGGAACTGCAAAAATTGAATAAAATTATTGAGAAAGACCAACTATCAATGGAAATAAGTTTCGAAATTACTTTGCTTTATGAAAAAATCATAAGCCTTAAAAGCTACATACCAAATTCCTCAAATTTCGATTACTATCACCTATTTTCTAGTCCGATATTAACCAAGGGTCAGTTTAAGGCTGTTGTACCTCAAAACAAATATTTGACAAAAAACGAAAAATTGTATGCATTCTTGAGTGATCCTTGTTTGGAGATCTCCCATCGAATCTATATCTGCCAGTCCACTAACATCAGAGATCTGATAGAAGATAATACATGCGAAATCCAGCTACTCAATGTCCAAAACACCTTCACTGGTAAGGAAACAATCATACATTTATCGGGACCAGCCGTCAGACAACTAGACAACTCAAACAAATGGGTTGTCCTACCAGTTCAACAAACTACCAAACTCAAGTGCCAGAACCAGAACGAAATCGAAAACCTACTACCTGGAAGAGAAATATGCCTAGGAGTGCATAGGAAAGTAGCAGGACGAATATTATCATTTGTATTGATATTTTCTTTGATATCTCAAGAGTTTCTAATAAACATAAGGTTGAAATAATAAAAAAACAGTGTGACCCATACTTATGACAATATTTTCATATGGCAACTGAACTCGTCAATTGTTATAAGATAAACTATACCTATCCCAATATTTTGGCAACCAAAGAAATTGATTTTCATTGAACGGCAAGAATTGCAAATAGTTCTGAAGGAGTTTATTTTCAACATTTAGATCAGCATGATAGATTTTTATTTGAAACCGATTGAACTTTTGCATTTCACGAAAAATGCATTGTTAGCGTTTCAAAGTCGATAACCCCATTCAAAAGGTTGTTGTTTTACCATGATTTTTACGTCAAAACTAATTTCCTTCTACAGATAAACTTATACGATTTTCGAATTTTGTGATAAGTTTTGTAATTTAACTTTTCCAGAATGTTATGATAAATATGGATTTACTTTTCATAGAGTTATTTTCACCAAGCAAACTTGACATAGACATTCCATTGGAAGACCGTTACAGTCGACTGTTCAATAAAGTATCTGTTTCATCAGCAAATGTTCCAAGTGTTTCATCCTCCAATCGTTGTCCATTTAATATGATTTGAGAGGTTTCTTTTTGGTGCATTAACTTCCATAATCTGAAAAATAAATAAAGCTGAATCAATAGAGAAGTAAGTATGCTGAAGTATATAATGAAGGAACATGAAAAGTTCACCACGGATAGTTACTGTGCAATATGAGGAGTTCAATTAGTCAGGAAGTTGTTGAATTGATAATTTGCCTACAAGTTGAATAATTGAATTGAATGAGTTGTTGTTGAATTCATAATTTGCTTACGAATTGAATAACCGACTGAAAATATAAAATTTGTATACTTATTTTCCTTTACATGGTTGACGTTTCAAAAAATAACCCTCTTTCTGCTTTCAAAACCCAAAAAAATCACTCGTGGATAACTACTCAATTGCAAACAACTATATTTCCTTTCACACACGTCAAAGGAATGAAAGGTATTCTTTAGACTTTTCATAGGCCTATCCCATACGCCCCTCATATGATGAGGGCCTGATGAAATTATCTTGTTGAATCTGGTTCTTCTGCAGCTCCACAAAAACCCGTTCCATTATCGGAATGAAGTATTTTAGAACTTTCTTTTCTCGCAGCCATTCGACAAATAGCAGTTTCAGATTTCAGCCCACTCGACCTGAGGAAAGCGAAGGTCAGGACCTTTGATAAGCCAAGGTCTTCAATGTTGATCCCATGCATTGGCATTGAGTTGCCACAGGAGTGGAGTGATCTGTGCGGCTTTCATGTGTGTCTTTTACTGAACAGATTCAACGTGTGTGTCTTTTACTGAACAGATTCAACGTACCTAGAAAGTGCGCAAATGAACTCGCACCAGTATTTTGCAGACTTTTCAGCCTGGAAATTTTTCCTTCTTGTTGGAATATTGCTCGCGATCAGTCTATTCCCAAAAAGAGCAAGAAAAATTCTCCAATATTTGGATGGATCATCAATATGGCTGTGGCGCTTGATATTTCTAAAGCCTTTAACCATGTGTGGCATGAGGGTTTGCTGGCGAAACTTCGATGCTATGGCTTGTCAGATAATTTTTTTAAGGCTCTCCAGCTTCTTGAAAGAACGTTCCTTGCAAGTGGCTGTCTATGGATATCTCTCGAATACTTCTACCATCAACGCTGTTGTTCCAAATTGTCTCCAACCCTCTTTTTATTGTATATCAACGACTTATTGGAAAAAACAAGAATCAAATAAAGTGCTTTGCTGATGACAGCACACTTGTCTCGTCATTTCATTTGTATTCCAGGACATCGGCTGCGGATGCACATCTTCACCGGCAGCAGGAGGTTGCATATCCTAATGAAGATCTAGACTAGAAGTGATTTCGAATCGGAATGATAGTAACCAGGTTCAATTCAATGCTACAAAAACCCAGGCATCGATTTTCTCCAAAAAGACAAGTGTCTCCGAACTGGATAAAATAATGCTGCTTCGATAAGTTTGTTGGGGGTTGAAATTGACACCAAAATGTCCTTGCACAATCAAGTCGCTGAAATCACAAAGGCTACTTCTCAAAAGCTTGCAACACTGTTCTGAACCAGAAAACTGTACTCACCTCAGGAACTTTTGATGTTTTATAACGCTCAGATCAGACCTTCTTTGGAGTATTGTCCTCATGCATGGAGCTCCTCCCCTAAGCATACCCCGAAGCTGCTGGATTCCATTCAGAAAAGAGACATCCGCCTGATTGGAGACGAGAACATCACTTGCAACGTTGATAGTCTGAAACATCGAAGAAAAGTTGGGGATTTGTCTCTCTTCTATAGATACTTTTACGGGAAGTGTTTAAGTGACTTGGCACATTTGATTACACCAAGAACGGTACATATCAGAAATACGCGATGGACTGTGGCTGATCATCGTTTAGGGGTTCAACTCAGTACACCTCGAACTTTTTGAGAACGTTTTTCCAAATGGGTTCAATCTCCAGCATTCAATTCCAATGTGAATTGCTACTTTCGTACAGGCACCGCTCTAAGAACGCCTTGAGGATTTTTCTGTAGTGCTTGTGGTTCGTCCATGAAAATAATCATCTTGGTCACAGAGTTGTGATCACCTGGTTCTGATCTTTCATGATCGCGGACCATGCATAGAAGGGGATTCAAAGCACTGATGACTGTACGGGCTTCATTCAGTGCCAATTTGTCCTCCATGCTCCCTCCCAGATTGAGTGCCCTGAGTTGAAATCTTCCCCACACGGTTACTGTGTGCAGAACATCCCATGCCCCCCCGCTACTCTGGAGCGGTCCTCAACTTACTGATGGGCACTTCAGCAAGATTGACATCTGACCTACTGCAGTCGAAAGCCAGCCTTTAGGTGCTCTTACTTTATAATCTAGTATCCAATTTGTCATGTAGACACTCAAAAGTCCACATCCTCCATGTTTCCTAGGGAAGTACAACCGTTAAACAGACGATTCAGGATGCAAACTTCAATGATGATGCATACTCAGGTGTTGTCTATCTACGGCTATCATTCTCTGATGAAACCCATAAGGTATTTCTTATTTGTGCCAAGTCTAAAGTAGCTCCTATGAAATCTCTAAGTATAGCTCGTTTAGAACTCTGTGGGGCAGTATTGTTAGCTGACCTAATTAAATGTGTATCTGAGACCTATGTGAATAACCTCGTTATCGATAGAGTGTTTGCTTGGACTGACTCCATGGTGGCCTTATCATGGATTAAGTCTTCCTTATATAGATGGAAAACTTTTGTATGTAATCGGGTGAGTCATATACAAGAAAATGTTTCCCCGAAAAGTTGGTATTATATTAACACCAAATATAACCCTGCTGATTGTGCATCTCGAGGTCTCTTACCCTCGGAATTACTGAGACACCCTCTGTGGTTCTCTGGTCCCCCTTGGTTAAAAACTTCAGTTGATGAATGGCCTGTCGAACTTTCTCTCACTTTGCCTCCCACCGATTTAGAAAGAAAAGAGATTGTTCTTACGACCTTCATCTCTCTTGAATCCTTAGACACTCTCTTGAAAAAATACTCGTCTCTTGGTAAAATAAAACGCATTGTTGGGTATGTGTTGCGTTTTATCTATAACTCCAAACACCCGCATAATAAGTTGACTGCACCATTCAATCAGTCCGAATTACATAACTCGTTGCTTGTCATGGTGAAAAGAGTTCAACACACGTCTTTCAGTCATAAAATAAATCAGTTAGAAAATAAACTCCCTCTACCTAAGATATTCCGTAAATTGAATCCATTTCTTGGTACAGATGGGCTACTTAGGGTCGGAGGGCGATTGCAACATTCTGGATTGGCATACGAGCACAAATACCCTGCTATTCTTCCCCGATCTCATAGATTGACCGAATTAATAATTGAAGATACCCATAGGGAATATTTTCATCCTGGGCTCCAATCCTTACATTTTTTGTTGTCTCAAAACTTTTGGATTTTATCCCCAAAAAGGGCCATCCGCCACGTACTTTCGAAATGCTTCCGCTGCTTTCGAGTTAATCCTACTCCACTCGAACCTTTCATGGGAAATCTACCGAGTTTCCGTATAAACCAGTTAAAACCCTTTTCATGTGTTGGAGTCGACTTCGGAGGTCCATTTTTCGTCACGCCGTCCAAGGGAAGAGGTATCAAATCCCAGAAGGCTTATATTTGTCTTTTTATATGTGCCACTACTAAAGCTATCCATCTCGAGTTAGTGTCGGATCTGACGACACAAGCATTTCTCGCTGCGCTCCGCAGATTTATCGCTCGACGAGGTAGATGTTCTCGAATATTTTCTGATCACGGAACTAATTTTGTAGGAGCTTCTCGAATTCTCACCGAACTTTTCAAAGAGGCTTGTGATATACAACAAATTACTTGGTCCTTTCAAGCTCCAGCTGCACCTCATTTTAATGGGTTAAGTGAAGCAGGGATTAAGTCAGTAAAGTCACACCTTATTCGCATCATTGGTTCCCAAATTCTCACCTTCGAAGAATTTTATACCCTCTTGACTCAGGTGGAAGCTATACTAAATTCGCGTCCTTTGTATTCGATGAGCTCAGATCCACACGATTTGTCAGTTTTGACTCCCGGTCATTTTTTAACTCAGGAACCTTTAACTGTCTTACCTGACCCTGACCTTTCACACGTGCGGCTCAACCAATTGGATCGCTGGCAATTGCTACAAAAATTGCATCAAGACATATGGAAACGATGGCACAACGAATACTTGCATACCCTGCAGCAACGCCAGAAGTGGTTAAATAAAACGAATATTCTCAGCCCGGGAGATCTCGTCATAATAAAGAATGAAAACGTCCCTCCATTGAACTGGAGAATGGGTAAGGTAGTTAAAATATTTCCAGGGCTTGATGGAATAGCCAGAGTGGCTAATGTCCGTACCGCGCAAGGTCTTTTACAAAGACCACTTGTGAAGTTATGTCTCATACCTTCACAACTTCTCTCTTAACAAAAAAAAATATTTACTACGCCATATTTTGGTGGGGGGAAATGTTAAGTTCTCGGATTTCCCCTATGTATATAGTTATTAATTAAGCATATATCAAATTGTAGTTCTCTTGTTTGCATCACCCCGTATATATATAGTTGCTCGCGCCGATCGTCAAGGGGACTAGCCAAAATATTGCTCTCCGCGATGGACGGACAAAAAAAAAGGACAGTGATAGTACGAATGAGAAAACGGTGTGCTATAGTGTATCGAGAGATTAAGGTGCCGATTTACGTGTACTCACTCATACACACAAAGCAATCAACCCCTTACAGTCCACTATTAGCTACTGATTGGGCGGATTCATCCCCTTTACCCGGAAGCTGCAGAGTAAGAGCAGGTAAGGTGAAAACCTTTGACGATTCAATCCGACATTTGGGGATACATATCAAACTCAATCAATTCCGCAACATCTGAGAGTCCTTCACTGATGTTACTGCCTATGAGTGGCGTTGTTCACTCCCGAGATAAGTTTCTTCGACATCCAGATGGTATATCAGGATGTTTCTATCTACCAGCTTTCTCAAGGATTGACTCAAGGATTGACGGGGATCCTTTTCCCCAGGGGTATACAGTTTGAAATCATCTATATAGAACAATTGGGTAACCTTATACCTCAGGTTACTAATAGGGCCACAGTTATACCTTCGAGTATATCTGACAATAACGGATAATGGCAATAGTGAGATACAGAAAAGGAAGGGGCTGCGAAAATCGACCTGAAATACACCTCTGGGCTTCTGAACTAAAATAAGTGTTCAGCCCATCTGTCGCACTAATGAAAGCTGAACCTGACTCGAATAATTGCGAACAAATCAAATAACTGAATAAACTTCCATGTGGAAATGAAATATTCCTGGCCTCGAGATGCGGAATTCAGTTTCGAGTGGTTTTAGTTTTGAACAATCTATAATACATTCTTGATAAATCCACGTTAAAAAATCTTGCAACGCTACTGGTCATATTTATCTCAAATTAGTCTCGGTGTATTGGAAAAAGTGAAAGTAAAATGGTAGTACATAAATATACAACATATTTCTTTAATTAGTCCAACACATAATTGAGTGAAATTACTCTATCTCTAGTGAAATATTGGTGGGTTATTGTTTTTATCTGAATCAGTGCTGAACCGCTTGAAAAACTTTAGTAAAAAAATGATAAACATTGGTATGAGGGGTTTTCACTTGTTAATTATGTCAACCTGCAAAATATCACCTACCGAGACAAAACCGGAAAGGCAACTGAGACGCACCTGAAAAGAAAAACTCAGTCTTTCACCGATGCAGACCGTGATCCTTTGAAAATAATGGCAACCACCTTGAAACTGTGATCAAGATTCTCAAGCCTAAACCAGGGATTGTGATTGATAAGCTGCAGGATAGTCTGGATAGAGTGGTAACTGAGTGATCCTGACAATCTATGTTGTTGGATTTGAATCGTGTTTTTATATCCATTTGGTAAAATCGTCTATAGTCTGTGTCCTAATAGTAAAAAGTGATAAATGGTCATTAGAAATGTAAAACACTAACAGAGTGTTCAAAAGAATAATTGTGATTTCATTATACTTTTCCACAGCTTGTATGGGCTTGTTTATAATACTTCACCAGGCCTACCCTATTTTTGTATCGCAAACTAACCGCAATCAAAATATTTCATGAGCTTTCGTATCTTTTTATTACTACAGTGACGTGTGTTCCTGTATTTATCCAAAACTACCTGTTAAAACTGATACCTATGTTCATTTATCTAATATACAATCAATATTGTTATAACCTGATATAGTGTTATCATCAGATGAATCCGATAAATCTTCGTCGAATGTTATGATTTAAGGTTCTACAATTTACTCAATTGAATGGTCTAATTTCCACTCGTCGCTCTCTACTTTTATATTCAATACATTTTCGACGTTTCTTAAGCACTCCTTGAAGATTATTTTGACATCTTTCATCTTGAATGTCGTATTTTTCGTTGCAAAAATACCCTTCACTTGAGCCTAAACTAGTTCTATGGCATGATAAGGGGGCAGACGCAGAATAATGATATTTCGTTTCTGTGTCATCTTGTCAAATATATATTTCGTGAAACAAGCTTTATTTGAAGTTCTTTTTCAAACACACGTTCATCAAATGGTATGTTTTTTTGTCGATGCCACCCAATAATATCTGCTTTTCTCTATGCATTAGTTGGTATAATTTCAGCCTTTCTGGAATGATAACTGGCATTATCCATCACAATCACAAAGTTAGGTGGAATGCAGTCTAACATAATAAAAATCAGAATTATTTGACTCAATCAAGTAGGTATCAAATGCCTTAGAATGATCAAATAATATAGAAACACTTTTCATTTATCAGTAGTATCAATTATGTCATCAGTAATAATTTTCAGAAAAGCCAAAGTACAGCTATGACCTGACATAAAACCAAACTGGTTATTTTGAATTATGTCGTTTTTCAAAAAATGTTTTCGAATTTAGTTTTAAAAAACTTTCTCCAAAATTTTCGATAGAGTGGGAACTGACAGGATTTGAATTAAATCATCTGAAGGAACACTCCGTTCATGCCAGTTTCAACTCCCTACACTATAGGTTAATGGACTGACACCTATCAGAAAACAACTACTCCCCTGGATAATACCACGAAGGGCGTTGGATTATATCCGACAGGTGTCAGTGCAAAATTCTTCACTGAAGTTATTTATGCATATGCTGTTAGTGATACAACTGCTGCAATAGATGTTCAATTATTGGAACACACTTGGAGACCAGTTTCGGGCTGTTTGGCCTCTCGTCAGTGCAAGGTAGTGTCTATCATCAACATAAAGTCGATGATTTCCGATAATTGAAAATCGAATTTCTTCAGAGTATCATTCCCCGGAGTATCATTCCTGGGCTGAAGCGAACAACAAACAACAACCTACAGTGTAGGGAGTTGTTCGTTCAGATGATTTGATTTATAGCCAGTCTTCAAGTATGCCCACTGACTGTATTGAAAAAAAATTGAATTATTGGGCAAGGGTACGAGTATAGCGTAAGCTTTTTTCCACGCTTTCCAAAAAAAAAGAATTTTGCCTACAGTAATTTATGAGATGTGTAACGTGTAGCAGTGGAAACAGAGTACAAAGATGTAACGTTAAAATATTAATGCCATCTGTACCTGGTGCTCTGCTCTTCAATTTTTTCATTACTTTGAATATTTCTATCTTATTGACTTGTTCAAAATTCACAGAGGAGATTATTGAATTCTTCAAATCATTTTCGTAATATTTGATAATGTCCTCATCAGGTTCGGGATTAGGAATGTTGTTGATGACATGATCAGTATCATTTAACTGTTTCGTTAAACAAGTATTGAAAGTTCATCAAGTTTTTGAGAGGGGGCCAAATTTTATTTGTGGGGGAGGTACTGCTTAAGATGCAAGGACTTTATAAGCAACTCAGATTCTTCAAGTGATGAAGTACCTTTTCAGCGAAAATTGAAGATGCTCGATGCTCGATGCTCGATGCTCGATGCTCGAGGTATGCTCGATGTAGTCAGGTAAATAAGGTATGTGATACATTGAAATGTGCTTTTCATAAAAAGGATGGAAAATTTCAATCGAAATTAAATACTCATAACAATTTTTGGGTGTTCAATTTAAAGTAATCTATTAATTATCGATGCGAGTGTTCCATATTTGTTCACATACAACTATACGTAACCTGTGAACGAAGTAACCAACCGCATATCCGAAGTTTGCCCAATTCCTCATATAAGGAAAGAAAACTTTTCACATATAGTCAGTGAGCATACTTGAAGTTTCCTATAAGTCAAATAATCTGAAGAAACAATTCTTTCAGGCCAGTCTCCCTACGACAGGGAATTGTTCGGGAATGCAGTTTTCTGTCTCCGGACAACTTCAATGATGTAAGGAACGCTTTTGTCACAAATAGTTCATTTTCTGAATTTGTTATACTTTTTTTTTGTACACATTGTATTCTCTCTAACAAGAGTTGTCAAATAACTGTCATTGATATATGATGGATAAGTCAATTATATTGAACATTTTTTGAATATATTTGAGTTCGTTAAGTACTTTCATAGTTTCCGATCCATATTTCGTCCTACATTCGACGTATTCAGTCACCGGGTAGGTGAATTTCGAATATTTGGCGACCGTGACAGGACACCGACTATGGAGAAGGTAGTGAAGGTACTAGCAGTGCAGCGAAGAACATTCGACCAGGTTTTCAATGATATTTTGAACTTGTTTGGCCAAAAAAACTCTGAAAGGTTACCATATTCAGCAAAATTAATATTCTGGAGCAGAAAATCCAGGTCCTGATGGATTTGCATAGACAAATGGTGGATTTTCCATTAGACAACGAAGATGCTTTGAACAAATAAATATCAACGGCTGATGAATACTCTGACAAGTATTTTAAAGTTAAACTTTTAGGTGAAAGTCTTTCAAACAAGGACATTATGGCTGACTCTCTTCCTCAATGCTCTAATGAAATGAAAAAAAACTCAAACTACCAAAAATTGAATTTAGGAAGTTTGGTGGAGAGATCAAAGAATGGCTTCCCTTTTGGAGTCAATTTCAGAGGGTGCATGATGATGAAGACATTGCACCAGAGGATAAATTTCAGTATCTGATCCAAGCATCGATACCCAATTCGAAAGCTCGTTAACTCATAGATAGTTACCCTCCCAGTGCAGAAAATGGTAAATTTTCGTTTTGAGGACACCCAGCGTTCTTTAAAAAAATTTTGTGTGTACTTGCGTATTTTGATGCGTAGATTACGAATCCGAAAGAAAAAAGCGGCGCTCTCCCTTATTTACAAAGTTACGGCCCTTCAAAGTTCTGAAAAGGGCAACTTTTCAGCCTTCTTTCTCACAAAATAAACTATTTAAAAACAATCATTTCGTCCCTAGGTCACCTTTACACCTTATTCCTCCTTCTTTGACACTTTTCATTTCAATAATGAACATTTTTTTTATAAAAAACTTACTTTAAAAACGAATGCTTCTCCTGGTGACATTCTTTTATTTTTAGGTTACTTACTAGTAACATCTCAGAAAAAAGCGGTTGATACTTGCCGCCGCCTACTATTTCAAATTCGTAATACACCACCAAAAACCAATTTCTGATCTAAAGAATGAAGGTAAAAAACATTTGAATTACTTTAGAAATATGGACTGCATCAGTCGTACCAACCATGCCATTAACCCTAAAAACGTAAAATACAGAGATATGTAATCAAAAAGCAGCTCCGTACATTTTTTAACATTTTTATTGGAAAAATGTTGATAATTGAAGTGAAAAGTGTCAAAGAAGGAGGAATAAGGTGTAAAGGTGACCTAGTGAATAAATGCTTGTGTTTTTAAATAGTTTATTTTGTAAAAAAGAAGGCTGAAAAGTTGCCCTTTGAAGGGCCGTAACTTTATAAATAAGGGAGAGTGCCGCTTTTTTGTTTCGGATTCGTAATCTACGCATCAAAATACGTAAATACACGCAAAAATTTTTTCAAAATCGTCGGGTGTTCTCAAAACGAAAATTTACCCAGAAAATTACCCAAAACTAATTGAGAGCCTAAAAAAAGATTTGGGAGGAAAGATCTTCTTGTAGAATTCTACGTGCGTGAGTTGTTGAAACTAATACTGAACAATTTGTCGACTCAAAATAACCTCAGCATCCTTTATGACAAAATGGAATGCCAATTGCGTGCTTTGGAGACCCTCAATGTAACTTAAGATACGTGTGCAGCCATATTATATCCTTTAGTGGAGTCTTGTCTCCCGGAAGACCTTATACGAGTATGGCAACGAAGCAGTCTTTACGATAGTGACTCTACACAGTCTACACACTCAAAGACCACCTAGACAAGTTGATGAATTTTCTCAGAAAAGAAGTCGAGAACGAGGAAATAATTACTTTAGCTACGTCTGGATTCGGCATTCAGGGTAAATTCAAGAAGAAAAATGATTCCCAATAACATAATTTTTCTCTACCAACCACAACTGGATTGATAAATAACAAACTACACAAAAATGTAATTTCTGTAGTGGAAATCATCCAAGCGAACTCTGCACAGAAGCAAAAAAGTGGACATTATTTGACCGCAAGAAGAAAAGCCTGCAGTTTCATCTGCTTGAATTATGGACATATTTCCAAAAAATATCGTGTGTCCATAACTTGCACTGTTTGCGGTGGTAAACATCGTGCCATTATGTGTCCCAAGTCCGAAGATTCAGATTCAAAAGCAAGTGTTATGAGTACGAGTGTAGAAAACAGTCTATCAAACAGTTCATATTCCGACGTTTTTCTACAGACATTAGTCGTCAATTTTAATGGATTCGACAAATCCAGAACAGCTCAAATAATTCTTGATACCGGTTCTCAAAAATCATACATCACGAAATCTGCAGCTGAAAAGATGGGATACAATTGCTTGAGGCAAGAAGAAATAATTCACACTCTTTTTGGTGATTCAAGAACAAATGTTGTCAAACATAATTGTTATCGCATAAAATTGAGTGACTTGAAGAATAAATATGCTTGCAATTTTGAAGCCCTTGATCAAATCATCATATGCAGTAATGTAAACTATATTCGTAAAGGTACTTGGATAAATAAATTGCAATTTTTTGGCATCGAAATCACTGATGTCAGAAAAGGGCCAATCGTTATTTTAATTGGTGCTGATATAGCTGGAAAGTTATTCACTGGTAACCGATATGAGTTGGAATCCGGCCTACTAACAATTGAAACTCTATTATAGTAGGTTGGACCCTGATGGGAAAACTCAAAGAAAACCATGAAAAAACTCCGAAATCATCGATAGTGTTGTCCATGTTTTCCAAATACGAATCGATTGCTGACTTATGGTCATTGGATGTGCTTGGGATTTCTTATCCGTCAGAAAAGAGGACACACAGAAAATTCGAAGAATTCGAAGATGGCAGATACGAAGTTTGTTGGCTCGAAGATCATACTCCTTTACCGACTAATTATGAAACAGCCAGAAGACGATTAGACTCTTTGCTGAAGAAACTTAATTCAGATGATTTTCGTGATCGATATGCCCAGATTTTCATAGAATGGGAAACCGAGGGTATTATTGAAGAGGTACCCGAGTCGGACTTACTCGAAGAAGGGCATTATCTACCACATCGCCACGTAGTAAAAGAAAACAGCGCGACTACAAAAATCCGACCTGTTTTTGATGCCTCTTCTCGACAGAAAAATCAGCCATCCTCAAACCAGTGCCTAGAAAAAGGTATTAATCTCATTGAATTAATATCGTCTCTGTTGATGAGATTTCGTTTTTCACGATTTGTACTCATAGCTGACATAAAGAAAGTTTTTTTGCAGATAAGCTTGAATCCCAAACAATGAGATTTTTTGCGTTTCCCTTGGCTAGATGATACAGGATTGCTGAAAACCTATCGACATACAAGGGTTGCATTCGGGGTTTCCTGTAGCTCGTTTCTGTTAGGAGCCATTTGAGAAGTTGCCTCGAAAATTCCGAAAATAATGACATGATAACTCCGTTACTAAAGGGTTTTCATCTAGATAATAGCGTTGTCAGCTTAGACACTGAAGAAGAAATCCAGAATTTCATTGAAATTTCCACAAGGCTCTTTGCTGATGGCAAGTTTGATCTGAGAGGGTGGGTTCGTTCTGCCTTCGATGATTCTTCAGCTGATGACAACATTTTTTCTTCGGTTTTGGGACTTTCTTGGAATAGAAACTCTGATACATTGCGGTTCACATCAGAATGCTCTCGAGATATTCAAACTGAAATGATTACAAAATGAGTTATTTTGTCGATAGCTCACCGATTATTCGATCCCATTGGATGAAGAGAATTGGAAACCCTTCGTCTGGAATCGAGTGAAAGAAATTCGAAGCTTAACTAATTCAAAAGCCTGGTTTCACGTTCCAGGAGAGATCAATCTCGCCGATCTTCCATCTCGTGTTTGTTCACGACAATTAATTCAATCGAAATGGTGGGAGGGACCTGAATGGTTGAGAAAATCTCTGAAATACTGACCAAATCACCTCTATACTCGAGGTGAGGAGATGATCCAATCAGAAAAAAGTAGAGGTGTGAATTTGAATAATATTTCAACGTCAATTGATTTTTCCTGGTATCATGAGAGAATTTCGAAATACAGTAAAATCATCCGAGTACTTGGTTGGATTCGAAGATTTATTGTCAATTACCGTTCCAAAAATCAAAAGAATTCTGATGAAGAATTATCCTTGGAGGAAGTGCAGTCTACTGAAAAATATACAATGAGATTTTTGCAATATGAAGCTTTCAATGGACTTGACGATTCTCAGTTGAAGAGTTTCTGTTCCTTCACTGATGATGGTATTTTGAGAATTAGAAGCAAGGTTTCCGAAAGAACTGATAAGTCAATTATATTGAACGTTTTTTGAATATATTTGAGTTCGTTAAGTACTTTCATAGTTTCCGATCCATATTTCGTCCTACATTCGACGTATTCAGTCACCGGGTAGGTGAATTTCGAATATTTAATAGCTCTCGAAAGTAGACTCTATTATTGTATGGAACTAGATAGAGGTCATTTTGAACACTTTATCCGTTTATTGTGTTGCCATTGATATTAACTTTGTTGATTTCCTCAGTAACATGAGCGACAGCGAATTTCCTGTTTTTTCTTAAATAAAACGTTCAACATTCAATTTCCCAATAACGAATGAACCAATTTAGAAAAAAATTACAGAAGTGATAGAGGGACAAAAGACCTTTCAAATGATGTGTCACTCGACCTCCCACGCCATTGAAAAAATTAAGGAAGATAGTTGCTGTCCGCAGAGGGGTGAAGTTTCGAATATAATTTCCATATCAGAATTATCGTATACATGTCCGTTTCTAACTTACATGGGAATCAAGTTTTCGTTGGAACGCCCTCCCTATGTATTTACTTCTATAACTCTCGCATACCGTTATTTTTTGTGATACTAACGAACGCATATAGTAGAATAATTATTCCTACAATAAGAAGTATATGAATAGCAAAGATAAATAAACTTAAGAGAAAAACTAAATATTTTTATAATCGTGAATATATCATTATTAAATGTAATTAGTTTGTATAATACTTTATCATTAATCGTTGATGACACTTTAATCATGTTTTCGACCTCCAAAAATTATCTCAAATAATTTATTTACTAATAGTCGTGACTAGATTTGGATTTTAACTTGTTTTCATGGCAGTATTATCTACAAGGTATTCATTCTTATGAAACGGTAAGCAATTTCCAAATAATCTAACTAATAATTATGCTAAAAAACTAGTCGAAAAAATAGTTCATTTCATCAACGAGAACAGAGCGGATTCCCAAAACATCAAGATAAGTTTGTCTTCTTATAGTAATAATTTTTTTGAGGAACATTTTTAGTAAATTAATTACGAGTTTTACTCCAAGATTCAACAATAACAATCTTCATCTCTTTACATTTCACTTTTGTGAGGTAAAAACAATGAGCAGTAATGAACAACTAGCATTATGAATTTTGGTATCAGAGAACATTCTGTATACTTTATTCACTACAGTAATATATAAACAAATTAGCAAAATATAAAAAGCAGATAGTAGAATTCCGATGCTTAACTATCGTATAAAGGGTAGGCTAACCATCATATGGATAATACAAAAACCAATCAGGAAACAATAAAGTAAATCTACATAACCGTTTCTTTCATTCATTTCATTTTTTATTTACAAAATAATGAACTGATATGTTACTAAACATATGATCAACATGAACATGAAATTATAAAACAACAATAAAAATTAATTGGTGCTCCGGGACAACTTCATTGATTCCAGTGGCGCATTTGCTTTTTCAGTTGCAGGAAAATCTGGAAAAATCTGCAGCACCACATCATCTAAAGATCTTCATCTGCTAATGTCCTCTCTCATAAAACAAAATGTAGGGTGTCTCCAGAGGTTTCAATAAATGCAATACATCGCCAGAACACTTCGTGACACGACTATCGTCAAACTTAAACCAGCCCGTTTCGTCTTTGACCAAGGCCTAATAATGACCAGATTCTACGCCAGAACTACAGTGAACAATGACTGCATGAAGATTATAATAGTGGTCTGCTAGATTGAAGTGTTTTTCTATTTCGAACTTTCCTAAGAGTTTGGTACATACGTCAGAGGTTGAGTCATGTTTGAGGATCATCAGTGTTATTATTAGATTGACTGGTGCCTCAGCTATACTTGTTTCCTTATAAGAGTCAGTTAGTTTGGCGCATGTTCGGCAATACAGTCAATCATCACCTGTTAAAATTTACATTTTTAGATAATTTAATAATAAGCTTTGCACGGACTGGTTATTAGTCATATTAGGAAACGCTAGTTGAAGTTCCAGAAATTCACATTCAGTTTTGCTACCTCTTGAACATTTACTACAAAGTGAACAAGTGAAAATTTTTTCAGCAAAAGATTTACAAACACAAGACGAAATAGACTGTACGAAATCATTCCATCAGGTCAGGAGTATTGATTCTGCTATTGTTTTGCTCACGAAGAGTATTCAAGAAAAAGAATTCAATAAGAATTCGAAACAATACTCTTGTTGTCCTTAATGCTTACACTGTATTTCATGGAGATTTCAATGTAAAATGATTATTTCCGAAAAATAAAAAAGGAAAATACATAGAAATGAAATATTCTTAGTTTCATTTGGAAAGGTATCTCATTTTTGAAATGAAACAAATCATTTCAAACAATAAGACAACCAACAGTGTCAACTTTTCAATCTTGATTGAATAGTTGAATGTGTTGCAATTGGCCAGCTGTTGTTCCAAGCGCACAGTGGCAAATAAATACATAGTTGCTAAAGATCAGATTCAAAATTTGCACATGTGTTTGTGCTCTACTTTATGAAACAAAAAATATGGAAATTTGGACCCATCCAATGACTAGTACAAAAGGCTCGTAGGTAAATGGAAAATTTACTAATTCTTTGATATATTTTCATCTGCATATTATTCTATTATTTTTGTACAACACAAAACGTGGTGTAATTCAACTTCTTCCACGCATACTTCGATATCAAGCGACATGTTGATATACCTGACGAAATTATCAAATTGTACCAAACGTTTTGTCTGGATTGGTTCTGGAATATTAGTAAAAATGTGGTCAATGATACTGAAATACTGAAGGGGTTATCACTTAATCTGGTAGGCATATACTATTATATCATAAATGTAAACCATGCCTTGTCAACAAGATTTTCCCTTTTAAACATTGATTGATTTTTAGGTGGTTTTTCGCCTTTGAAAAATGCCTGGGTGGCTCATCGGTGTCCAACCACTGTTCTCGACGACCCCTGTTGTCGTAGAGGATCCACATTTTATCACACGTGACGATCAGGTTCAAAAAGGATCGTTTAGGTTTCGCAAAATGAAAAAAGAACATACCTCGAAACTGGTATAATTTCTGTCGATCGTTCAAATCTTTGGGCACCCACGTTTCGAGCTTTTTAACTTTTCCAATACTTTCTAGACCATCAAAAACCACATGGGAGCTGACGACCAATTCTTCCGCCATCCCACGCACCGTTTATGATGGATTAGTCTCCACCAGTTTCCACCTCAAATCCTCGTCCTGGATTGCTATAGGTCGATCATTTCAGGGCTCATCTTCGAGGATTGAACCTCCGGAACGAAATTTTGCAAACCAATGTCGAACAGTGTGTTCATCAACACTAATATTGCCTTCACTACCGAGAATACTACCATGACTGCAAAAATGCTGACTACCCGGCAATGAACAACTTTTTCGCAAACTCCGATTGGAAGCAACAGTGTCACTTAGGCGTTAATGAGGCCACTAACTTTCTCTACAATGTTATTTATGATGCAATGAACTTTTTTGTTCCTGTGAAGTTGTACAAAACTTCACACTTCCCTGCTTGGTTCAGTTCAGAAACATATTGTAAAAGAGAAAACAAAACTTCACAAACGGTTTGAGCAATCTGGTGATTATGATGATTACAGAGTTTTTTCAGAAGTTAGCAATCAATGGAAATAGCTATAAACACTATATCACTAATATCGAAAAAGTCGAATCCAAAAACATTCTGGAGATATGTCAATGATAAACGGAAAAATTATGATATTCCAGGCAAAATGCACTTACAGAACCAATATGAAAACTCCCTGGACGGAGTTGTAAATCTTTTTTCAAAAAATGTTTCCTCTGTGTTCACTTCTCACGATAATATACATATGCCCAATTATGCGTTTCATAAATGTATCAATTTCGGCAATGTTGAGATCAGCGTTGTAGAGGTAATTGAAAGAGTCAACTTTATACCAGCCAAGTTTTCCTTCGGTCCAGATACTGTTCCATCAATTTTCTTGGAGAATTGTATTTATACTTCAGCAACTCCTTCCTCTTACTCAACTTTTTAATTTATATCTTAGCTCTGGTATTTTCCCAGATTTTTGGAAGCAAACCTTTCTTAAACCTATACATAAATCAGGGGCAAAAGATGATATTAACAATTACAGAGCTGTTTGCACCCAATCAGAAATACTCAAACTTTTTGAATTTTTAGTAAACAGGCATATGACTTGGCAATGCAAAAGTCTAATATCTCCACAGCAACATGGATTTGTTGCTAATAAATCAACGGTGACAAACCTACCTGTTGATGAAAATCACATATCAGGTGCTTTGGAGAAAAGATTACAACTCGACTCTATCTATACAGATGTTTCTAAAGCATTTGATTGGGTGAATCAAGATTTGCTCATCGCCAAACTGTCTTCGTTAGGTTTTTATGGACCAATCTTGCAATGGATCCAGAGTTTCTTATCTGGTAGAAGCCATATAGTAAAAATAGGAAGGTGTGTATCATCCACAATTCCTGTTTCTTCGGGTATTCCTCAGTGTTCCCACTGTAGACCTTTGCTATTCAACCTATTTATTAATGACTTAGCTACAATTATAAAACATAGTGAGGTACTGATTTTCGCTTATGACGTGAAAATATTCAAATTAATTTCTTCTACAAACGATGTCTCACTCTTACAAAAAGATTTGTTACAATTTTATGTTTGGTGTGTTATGAATCAAATGAATTTGAATATATCCAAATGATTCTGCCAAACATTTTCTAGAATTATTCACCCTGTTTTACATGAATACAGTATCAATAATATACCAATTAATAGGAAATAAGTGATAAAGGACTTAGGAATTATGTTCGTTCGTGAATTGAACTTCAAATCTCATAATGAGTATATTATAGCTGAATCACTCAAGATGTTGGGCTTCTTCAATAGATCATGTAAGGAATTCAGTTTGAACACTCTCAAGTTATTATATTGTTCATTACCCATCTGAAAGACTATTTACTGAAACAAAGATTTATGACTTGAGGCAACTCCACTTTTTCAACATTATGTTACATACCTACAAAAACAAAAATAACATACTACAAAAATTAGACCACACTCACCAAACTAGACAAAAATCAAATTTGTATACGAAAACAACTGCAACTAAAAGGAATCTTGGCCAGAGAAATCACTATTACTTATGCCAATGGGTATTTAACCATGTTCCTGAAAACTTGAAAAAAGAAATAATCATGACGAATTCTATCAGTGTCATCAAAAAAAGGATAAAACAATATATATTCAGTTTGCAGAGAAATAATGTACATGATTTCCTGAATTGTAAATGAGAAATATACATCAGATTTAAATTCGTGTTATCAAATAAATTCATCAATTAAGGTATACATATGTAAAAGGAATAATTATTTAATTGCCAACTGACATGGAAATTGCATTTTATGGCTATGATACATGTGTACTCACCGGATTCCCATGTACAACCTCGAGTTTCTGTGGGATTCATGTTTGTTTACTGTAGGTTTATTCTGTAAACTTCACTATATCCATGCACTTGGTAACTAAACATTATTACTAATTCTATAGTACTCTTTCAATTCAATGATCTATAATATGCTTTTAGTATTGTAATGATTTATATTTACTATTGTTATATTTTTATCTTGTTTTACAAATTTTACTGCATCAATTTTATCTATGTTAAAAAATTGAAACCTACATTGTATTTCATAATTTTAATTTAAAATACTTAAAGAATAAAATAACTATTAATAAACCACCCTCACCGCGGACAGCCACGGTGAGGGTGGCGGTTTCTCTCCTTGTTTATTTGTTTTACATAGTTTATAAGATATAATGTTGAATTTTATCCAAATAAACCTTATTATTATTATTATTATTAGTTAGACGTTAGATCATTATTGGAGGACGCTTCAATAATTTGGTGCCCATATTATGAGATACACATAAACCAAATTGAAGGTGTACAAAACACTTTCCTGAGGATCTGTGCATACAAGTTAGGTCTGAGATGGTGAGAATATACATACAACAACATTAGAGATCAGATGAATCTATTATCTTTAAAGAATAGAAGAATTATTTCAGGTGTATGTTTTTTAAGCAAAATTTTAACTGGCAACATCAACTGTGAGGAGATGTTATCTTTAATTAATTTGAATGTCAACAGACAGACCAGAGCCAGTACCGAAACATTTAAAATACCGTTCCACTCCAAAATTTATAGTTTTTTCTCTCCTGTCACTCGAATGCTCAGAAATGGGAATATGTATCAACAGTCAACTGAGTCGCATTATTTCCTGAAACATTTCCTTTGATTTTTCTATACTATTTCATCGTTATATTGTTTTCTTTTTATACTATATATCATATTATTATTATTGTGTTATGTATTTATTATCTGTACTTCAGTTTAATATTTCACAGACTTTTGTTTTCTCCATGACAAAATTGTACTGTGATTTTATCACTATATTATTGTACTGCGTTTCATATTGTATTATGTATTTATTGTATTTATTATCTTCAATTTAGTTAAGATTCTACAAATTCTTTTTTACAACAAATTGTAATTGGGACTACCCAATAATAAATAAATAAATAAATAAATAAATTATCGTGCTGTTTCGGCAGCGCTTGGGTACAATTTGAATTTATTTTAAAAAAATGGACCAAAAATCGCTTAACGATAAAATATAGTAATCTGAAATGATTTAAATTTGAAAAAAATCAACAGCATCAATGTACAGAGTACGAAATTGTCTATCGATCAGTACATACCACGACAGTGGAATAGGTACATATTTATCGTGATATGGAGCTACAAAAACACATGACATTTGAACGGACCAAACTATTGAAGCAAACTAACATAACTGAAAAAATCAACTTTTTATTCGCCAGTGCCAGAACATTTTTGTGATATTTTGCCAGAAACTTTCGAGTCGAACCTTGTCACAGTTAAATAATCGCCTATCTGCAGGTTCTCCTAAGAAATAATATGTTCATGTTTGTGATTGAAAAGTTACTTGAATAAATTTGATCGAAATTAACGTTACTAAATAACAAAATATGTAATCAATTATGGAGTACTTGATCTACTAGGTATAACGAATGCAAAGCAACAAGTAATCGACGATGCACTGTTATAAATTCGCTACTTTCACCAGGAGCTCGCCAAAGAATCTATCCACCTCAGCAAGAGGGTCACTGGCGTGTAACAAATGTTCTTCATTCTTGACTTTCGTTCTAGACACACAAGTTCAACGTTTCATGGTGTGCTTGACATTGCAAAACCATTCGCACGGAGCAGAGAAATGCTCGGCCATTGTTTTTCTATCATCTGCCGCCTTCCAGTTCGTGTTTGTTATCATTTACAGGTATTTCTATCAGGAGTTACAGTTATCTTTGCATTGAATATATCTACAGGGTGAGCAAAGCAGAATTAGCGTGCTCGCGATCTTGTTTACTCACTTGGAATTCATGGAATTCATAAATTATTCCATCATTATTTTTGTATGATGATTAATATGGCCTAAATATTAATCAAGTCCAAGGAATTATTCAAAACATCCATGCCATTCAAAGAATAACCATTTTTATTTGAACATGTTTAGATCTATGGATTTCTTTCAAATTTTCAATGAAACTGAGAACCGTAACATGAAATAATGAAATGAAAAATTGGCAAGGAGAATCGGGTCGTTCAGTCAAATCAAATTCTCTGTATTTTTTAAATATTCTGATAGTTTGTCGCATTCAGAATACAATGACGAAAATTCCAAATCAACACCGTTATCAACATAGGAGACTTTGAAACTGCGTGTTTCCCTAAATTTGTTGAAAGACATAGACGTCATGAGATATACATATACCACTCGACTGTCGATATATTGTCTGATCCACGTCTGAAATATTCAAAGCGATGCATTCATCAATAGATAATATTTGAGGTTTGAATGAAGATATCTGTATCTGTAGAGTAGGGAGGGTGAGTGTAGACCCAAAGCACTCAGGCCGCATGTGACCCATTGTACATCCTCCCGCAAGGTCGTAGCCAGGGGGGGATCAAGGGGGATTGATCCTCCCCCCGAAAGTTCTACAAGCAACGGCCATCCAAAAAGTATATCAAATACAATGATTGACTTGTTTAAAGATCACAGGAGTCATAAGAATAACACCAACCGCGGCAATGGAATTGATTACTGGTCTGTCCCCTCTGGACCTGTACGTTAAGAAGGTTGCGTTAATGGCCATGTTACGATTGCACACGGCTGGTGTAAACGTCGAAGTAGGAATGGGTCAATTGAGGCTGAGCCTATGGCGGGAAGTGCTTACTGCGCAACCTTTGCTGCAGGCAACCAGTGATGCAATTGTACGCAGGTTTGTGTTTCATAAACCCTACAAAATACAAATAAAACAGAACACAAAGTCAAATGCTACAAATACAATACGCATATATACAGACGGTTCAAAAACCAAAGGAGGCTCAAGATGTGGAGTCTACTCCAGATCACTAAGCCTGAGGATTGAGTGGAGAATGGGAAAAAATACCAGCGTGGTTCAAACAGGATTGGTATCTCAATCGCCGCAAAAGAAATAACCAGGAAAGGAATTTCTGGCAAAAAAATAACGATCTGCACTGATAGCAGACAAGCCCTTTTAGCCTAGAACAGACAACGTGTTACCTCAGGGATAGCACTAGAGTGGCACCAAGATTTAGCCAAAGCCTCGGTAGATGATAACATTATCCTGAGGTGGATTAAAGGACACGACAGGAGTGTAATCGCATTGCCGACTCTTCAGCCAAGGAAGCGACTGGAGTGAGAATTTCAGGACCCAGTGGCACCTACGGCCTGATGATTTCGACAATTGCGGAACTAGACAAACGTTACACCCATGCTCAATCCCTAAAGAGATGGGATGAAATCAAAGTATGCACTCTTGCTAGGATCACCCTGGGCGTCCCTGGGAAGCTGGCACCGAAGAATTATCTAACGATGACCAGCAAAAATCTACGCTTAACAGTAGGATTTCTGACTGGCCACTGTCAACTGAGAAAACACCTCCATGATATGGGGCTAGTGGACACACATCTATGCATGATGTGTGAACAGGAATATGAAACTGTCAAGCATGTTCTATGCGAGTGTCCGGAGTTATCGCCAATAAGAGAGTGTGTGTCTTGGCCTGCACCTGCCGATATAAAGAAGATGTCTACTAGTGACATGTCCACCTTCCTGGAAAGGAGGACAACTCCTTGGGATGATGTACAATGGGTCACATGTGGCATAAGTGCTGGTGGCCTACACTCACCCTCCCTACTGTACATATACTATTGGAATTATGAAATCCGTTAGAAATTTTTTACTAAGTCCTTAGCAAAACGAACCAAGTGCTTGAAAGAAAATATTGAAAACAACTTCCCCGAAACACAATGGAAAAACCTTACGGCAATATGCGTACAAACTTTCAAAGATCTTAGCGACACTACCTATTTCCACATGTACCCCTGGATAGACTTCCTCTTCTCTGAAACGCCTCAAAACTTATTTAAAATACTCCACAAGCCAGGAACGACTGAACGGTTTGGCGTTAATGTCAATCCACCGTAGAATTGACATCGACACCGAGGAGGTAATTGATTTGTTTTCTGCAAAGAAAGCTAAAAAACTAAATTTGATTTTGTAAAAAGATGTTAATATTTCTGTTATTGGTTTTCTAATAAATATATGAGCATGTGACACAATTTTCTTTCTTTCGTTATTTTTATATTTCATGTTTTTCTACTGTTCCACCAAACCAAACCCCCCTCGAAATTGTTTTCTAACTACGGCCTTGTCCTCCTGAGTAGTTGTCCTCCTAGGTCATCGTCCATCCTATCCTTTCCTGAAAGGTGGTCAGGTCACTAGGAGATATCTCCTTTGTATTGGCAGGTGTAGGCCAAGACTTGCCGAACACACACTCTCTTTGGTCTCCGCGAAGGTTTTAGAAGGTGGAGCAACATTACTGTCTTTGCGCGGCTTCTTCAACTCCCTTGGAGTTCCCTCCGTGGAGGTGTACAAGTGAGGGAGCTGGGAGCGGTAGATTGGGGTGGACACTTCTGTCCAGCCTCGGAATTGGTTTTTGTTTTCGTTGTTTCTGTTGTGTTGTTTCATTCATGTGTGTTCTCATGAATAGCAAGGGAAGGGTTGAACACCTCTGGCAGAGTCCCGCATTACCAGAGGTAGGCTGATTACTATGAGATTTCACCCAGTTCCCCAAGGAGATCGTTCGTAACCGCATATCACCCTGCGGCCATTCAGCCGTCGGCACGATTCCTTACACCTTAGCTTGGCTGCTCCTCAGTGGCATGTTTTGCAAAGGCTTTTGGGGAGTTTTAGTTTCCCTCTCCCTACTTATTTCTGCCACTGACCAGGAGTCCGGCGACCCCGTTCGTAAGACCACATTGGATTCGGAAGCCAATCAAAACATCAAAACACATTCACCTACCGGAAATTTAGAGGCATGGAGAAACAGTGATGAAAAGATAATTTTGTTCACGGACGCGCCCTTTTTTACCCGTGGCTGAAGCCCCAGTTGGATTATTTAAAAATCCTTTTTTATTACACATCTACAATATGAAACGAACCTACTTACAAAATTTCAACCTCCGAAAATATAGCAGTACGGAATTAATTCAGGTTTTCAGTAGATATGATATATGTTTCATTTATATTCAAGCTTTGTCATTGAGGTTGTATGACTTCAGACGATAAAGTATATTTATTATTATTATTATTACTTTTTTGCCGAAGTTTGCGCTGGTCAGCGCAGCATTGGGTAATGATCATTGGGTCCGACAATCGTGTGCCCTGAGTAAGCGCAGTCAGCCAAGACTGACAGCCTTCTGCGCCTGTCCGGCTAAGATGTATGCCTCAGTGCGGCAAACCGGTATGATTTTGAGATTCCGGAATAGAGAAGGCATGATTCCACCAAGGACTCCAATAATCAGAGCAACCATCTTGACAGAGTGGCTGGAAAGAGTCTACAGAGTGGCTGGAAAGAGTCTACAGAGTCTGAAAAGAAAATCTCGACATTTTATTCGCTTTTCCCCTCTTTTCGAACGATATTAGTCTCGCCAGGAGCTGAAAACTCCACGATAAATATCGTTTTGCTTTGGTGATCGACAAGGACTACATCACTCGTATGATCCTGAGGGTGTGGATGGAATAGTTCCAATAGATTCGGCACTTCCCGTTCCCCACAAATGATTCAATATCTCCCGGAACATAGGGCAACACCGGTGTCTCGCCAATACTGTAAGAGTGCCGTAGGTGATAATAAAGCACTCTCAGAGTCGCGTTATGTCGATATATATATTGGCCGAGACCGAATCTGCTAGACATGCTGACAGCAAGTGCATTATGGTCTCGGGCGCCTCGCGGCAAGCCGTACACCTTGTGTCAGGAACCTCTATACCCATCACGCGACTGCGGTAGGCTAAGGTGTTGAAGACACCATCCTGGCAGGCTATGATGAACCCCTCAGTTTCCGACTCCCACTTGATCTGAGGAAAGCGAAAGCCAGGCGCTTTGATAAGCCAAGGTCTTCAATGTTATTGAAGAAGACCCATGCATTGGCTCATCCTTGTGTTGCCGCAGATGTGAGGTGACCTCTGCGGCTTTTATATGATCCTTGTGCTGAACGGGTTCCAACTCGGTAAGAGAGTTACCCTAAAGGCAGCTACCCTAAAGAGAAATGCTCCAATTCCTGCTCTCTTATTATCGCGGACCATACAGAGAAGGGGATCCGAACTCCTGACGAGTTTACAGGCTCCATCGAGTACCATTGTGTCATGTAGACACTCCAAACTCAAGTTCACGGCCCTCACAGTTCTGATAACCACATGGGTGACCTTGTGCAATATTTTCGTTACTTCCATTATAATTGATTAGGGAGAAATAAGCCTTGGAAGGAAGTAGTTGTTTACAGCTGATTCTCGGCCTCCCCCCATTTTACAGCTGATTCTCGGCCTCCCCCCAGTTTACAGCTGATTCTCGGCCTCCCCCCACCACTATGACGTCACGTGGGGTGGATGACCTAGACCGACTCATGTGACCTTGAGAAATATGTCTGGTGCATGCCACCTTGAAAAATATGTATGGTGCATATGACTTTGAAAAATATGTCTGGTGCATAGGTGGTATGTGTACATCACAGATTACAGCCGGTTCTGGGCCTCCCCCCACCACTATGACGTATTAATTGCTTTTTTTTTGTTGTTATTTAGTAACATCAAGGCGATGTGACCTTGAAGGGTCTGGTGCATGGATCGTTCAGAATTTTTTTCATATGAGATTTTGTGTGTGTGTGTGTGTGTGACATAGTGACGTAATTACATTTGATTGGTGTGTGTGTGTGAGAATGCACGGTACAGGGTTTCATCATGTGCTTGTCTATGTACAAACATACGTCTGCATAGTTCGAAGATCCTTCAAGTAATAAATGTTCCATCGATGTGAGCCCGCCAAGTTAGTAGTGGTGTGACGTCACAGCATCAACCGTTCAACGGTAAGAGAGCGAGATGTTCACTCCACGACGTACGGCTGAGTAATGCGTATTCATCGGTGTGCCCTCACCGGTGTGCAGTGAAAGCTGTGACGTAACGCATCGCTCTAGCCTCGCTATCGATGGTGACACGCAGACGGCCGAGGACTGTGCTAACGTCTGCCCTCTCCGAGAGCGCGACGATCACTGCCTGTTGTTGGTATCGACATTCAGTTGGGAGGTGGGCTTGGCTGTGACGTCAGGCATCTCTAGTGGGTAGCGAAGTAGGGTGAACTGAAGAGAGTTAAATAACGTGCATTTGTATAGATAATATTGTAGAATCTCGTGAAGTAATAATCTGAAAATTATCAACTTGAGCTGTGCCAAGGTATGGTTAGGGCGAATTGGATACATATAACAATTGACAGAAATTCTCTCTATTATAGCAAAATTTGATCTCACATTTTCGCTTTGAAACCTCATTGAACTATTGAGGCCCGCGTCGGACTGCAAAGTTAAAGGTTATAAAATAATTGGAGATAAGTAATGAGAAGAGTTCATTGCATGTATTCAAATGATTCAACATGAAACAAACCAATGAAGCACAAGTGATAAGAAATGAGAGTTCAGAGAGTGGATTCTTGTTGCTTGTAACTATCCAATGGAATTTAAGATCTGAATCTTGTGCAATGTTATATTTATGATGACGAATGAAAGAACAGTTATTATTTAGGTCTATTTTATGTTTCTTCGATTGACGACTTGTTTATTTTGTGGAAATTCATGTTCACTGAGGATACACTACAAAAACACACTTTTGTCTATTTTCCACTATATTACATTTAAATGTAACCAGTTAGTTTTGAAAATGGTATAATAGCCGAAACCGGTCAACAATAAAGAAATATAGTGGAAAATTGACAAAAGTGTGTTTTTGTAGTGTATCCTCTATTTTATGTACGGAAAACACTGAAGAGAGTGAAATTGAATTACAGAATACATATTCGGAAGAGAAATAAATATAGTAGGATTTGGAAAAATCTTGAGGTTTGGTTAGAATTTAAAAATTGTCGAAAGAGACAACTGCTTTGATGAGCCGATTTTCTATAGTTTGTGCCTGTATTTCTTGGTCCCGTATGACAAAAACTTGTCGATTTTGATATTGCACGTAGCTTCTGCATTCCGTTTCGACCTTCACAGCATATGACATCAGCGTAACTATAACTGAAAAGTAGGATGTGCCATCACTTTGATCGAAAATAAATTCATTCACCTGTCATTGCCAGATTTACCCGGCAAGTTTGATTTGACTTTGAAATAAATGCAAGGTTATTATCTGCCCCAAAACAGATGCGTAGACTCAAAACATAACATTTTACAGGAGAACAGACTGACATTTCCCACGCATATGCATGTCTAACATGAACTAGGTACCGCATACTTGATGATGACTCAAAATGCTACACTATATTTTTTCTTGAAATATGATTACATTACAATTTGAACCAACATAGTGGATAATATTGACGTAACTTCAACTGAAACGTGGGTACCGCCTCACTTTGGTCTCTTTTTTTCCACACATTGGCAAATCTGATGGTGAAGTTTGGTTTAACCTTGAAACTAAATACTAGGATTTTCTCGAGGGTCGAGTTTTCATGTATGCCGATGACATAACATTGTGACGTCCCCAGATCTGAATGAAATTGAAAATGAAACGAAACTAGTAATCAATGAATTCGAATGTTGGTGTAGAAACAATCATTTAATAAATAATGGAAATAAAACAACATTTATCCAGTTCTCAAGTGAGTATCAGCGCCCTTTCCAAATAAATCTAGGTTTCAAAACTGAATTGTCTTTCAATAATCACATCGAATACTTGTGCACTTCTCTGAAAAACGTATTTTGCCTTCCTAACAATGAAATTAAATTTTTTGAGACATAATCTCTTGAATATATACTATGGTCTAGTGTATTATGACCTTAATATAAATATTACCATTTGGGGACACTCATCAGAAATAAATAGAATCTTTATAAGGCAAAAACGCTTCATTAGACTAATTTTTGATCTCAAATACAGATAATCTTGTAAGAAAACATTCCAAGACACAAATTTTTTCACATTACCATGCATTTATCTTTACAAAATATTAAGCTACGTTCATGTACATTCCCATTTGCTAACAAGAAATGAGGAAATTTACTGTCATTAAACGAGACGGAGAAACGATTTCCATCAGGAAAAAATGAACCATAATGAAAGAAATTTTCTCATATTCAAGAAAAAAGTCAAAGACTTTTTTGTAACAAGTTGTTTTTACTTCCTGATAGAGAATGAAAATAATATTTTTGTGTAACATGTGCTGTTATTGATATAAGTGCTATAAAATAAAATATCTTTTGTAAAATGTGACGTGTCATATATACATTCATGTATCAAAAATGATGACTAAAATTTGACATTGACTTCTCCGTCAATGTCATGCTAGACGGAGATTTGTAGACATGTAGTGTCAACACTTGACATTTTACAGGAGAACAGACTGATATTTCTCACACATATGCATGCCCTACATGAACTTCCGCATGCTTAAAAATGATGTAATAATTCAAAATGTCACACTACGTTTTTCTTTTCGAAACATTATTGATTACAAATCTGAAGCCATACACTAGATGATTTTGATATGATTTCCACTGAAAAGCAGGTTTGTTCTCACTTTGGTCTGTTTCTCCCCCACCATGTCAAGATCTGACAGAGCAGTTTGGTTTGAGCTTGAAACTGAACGCCCAGGTTGTGCTAGACGGAGATTTGCGGAGTTTCCAAAAGAGATGCGTAGGGTCATACCATTTTGCAGTAGAATAGATTGATATTTCTCACACATGTATTTGCTCGCCTAACAAGAACTTTCACGTATTGCAGTACAATCTAATCATTTGAAATTCAACACTATATTGCAGTGTCTGACGGTGGAGTGTGGTTTGACTGTGAAAATGAATACAAAGTTCATTCTTAGCGAAAATCATGCTAAACGGGGTTTGGAAGTTCTCCAAAACAATGTATACAGTCACAACACACCATTTTGCAGCGAAAAAGACATATTTTTCACACCTAAATATATTCTCGACATGAACTTTTACATGTCGCAATACACATGTTTCAATTTGAAATGTATCACTATCTTCTTCTTAAAACCCAATATTATCCAAGATTCAAGCCAATATACCATATGACGTAAGCGAGTATTCAACTGAAAAGGAGATATTTCCACACTTCAACCTGAAAACTGATTCCTCCCTTCCACCATTTCATGATATGACTTTGAAGTTGAGTTTGATCTTCAACTTGACTACGTGGTCATTTTCTGTCGATGTCCTGCTATACTGGTTTGTGAGTCCCCAAATATTACATAATGCACACATTTTTCGTACATACACACGCATGCTTCACACCATGCATGCTTATGTTTATGTTGTAGTATTTTTCTCGAGAGAATTTATATGGTTGAAGCTGCGATGATTCTTCAACCGTGTCAGGAATAACAAGTTAAAAGGTGAGACCTCGTTAGTCCTTAGCTCGCAACATCTCAACTTCTGAGAGTTGTCGTTCGTAAGGGGGCGACAGCTGATTAACAGAAAAACAGATTTCAAACAGAAACAGAACATTTACTTGCTGCATGATAAAAATACAGTAATGCAACTTGTCGCTATCGAATTGGGTACTGTAATAGCGTGATCAACATTTTTGTCAACATTTTTAGTGTTGTTCCTGTGAATTTAGTGTTTCAGACTAATATATCATCATAGAAATTCAGTTTTCTGATATACTATGATTCCATAAGACATGTGTCTCAATAGCAGATTTTATTCATATTCATATTTGGTCACATTATTTCTAACGCAAAGTTTTCCCCGCTAGGTAGTGCTGTTTCTAATTTACTGTTCGAGGAATATTTTTCTGGCTCTCCATTTCGGTCAATCAGTTATTGTTGAACCTGCTTCTGCAGTTTTGAAAAATTTTTGCTGATTTGATGAAATATATCGCATCTATCTTGAGCCTCATAATAGATGAATACAAGGAGAAAACAGTGTTATAAGGCTTCTAAACGAATAAAAAAAGATCTGAAAAATACTACTACTATGGGTGGGAAATAAAATCTACTAGCATTCTTAATCAGATGAAATTTGAGATGAAGAAAGGAGCAGGCCTGATTAGCCGGAAAGAAGCATCCTCTAATCGAGTACATTGGGATGATTCAGAATCGGCTTTTAATTCGCGTATCTGGACTGAAGTGATTACTAATCTCAAGCATAAGAACCTTACCCCATTTTTGATCGACTATAAGACCCTTTTTGTGACACTAATTCAAAATGCTTTGAAAAAAGATGCATTTTTAAAGGTTAATATGACATTCGGTGGAGAATTTGAGGTTGTCAAAGGCGATCGAATCTTCAACGAATATAAAAGTATTTCTCAATATCTAACGCATCCATCCATAGTAACACTGTTATGAATATGTGGTTTGAGGATCATGTTATGGAGCCAATCATGATAAAGTTGGAAGAGTTTCAGGAACGTGACAGAGGTTAGACGTTGAAAGCAGTAGTGAATTTGGGGGTTACCGTAAACAAATTTGTGCCGCAGAGAGGTTCATCATACATTGAACTGCCTTCTCAAATCAAACGAAAAATCATGATAATGCCTGCTTCGCTTGGGCCATTGTTTCGGCGTTGTATCCAGTTCCCCATGGACAACATTCAGATCACATTCTATCTTATCCTGACTATTCAAAAGTTCTGAAGTTGTGAGGTATTCACTTTCCGATGAAAATTATTCAGATAAATAGTTTCGAAGAGCAGAATGATCTCTCAGTCAATGTTTACACGTTGAAACTTTTTAAATCCAAGTATACTGTTATACCGCTAAGATTGAGCATAGCAAAAAATAAAAGCAAACATCTGAATCTACTCATGATTCAAGACATGTATTACGATGAAAGATGTAAGGATTCAATAAATGTCTATGATGTTACCTCACCAACCAGAAAACACTTTGTTTGAATAAAAGATCTATCTAGTTTGGTGAGTAATCAACTCGACAACCATAATAGAAACAAATATTTTTGCCATAGGTGTTTTCACTGTTTTTCCACGCAAGCAATGTTAGATAAACACCTTGAAGACTGCTCGAAGACACATTTTGTTATAGAAAATATTGCATTGGATCTCAATGGAAGTGTCGCCGTTAGGCCGATAACAAAGGAAAAGTATATCTCCTTCATTAAAAATATTTCTGGTAGCAAGAGCCACTTCAGATTTTTTAACTCATTCAGATTCATGAGTTTTTCGCTGGATACGTTAGTATCATATCTATCAGATTTCCAAATCTCATATCACAGTTCTCCAACCGCTCGAATGATGAAGAGTAGATTTTGACAAAAAAGGGTGTAATGCGGTATGACTATATCGATTCTTTCAGAAAATTCAATGAAGATTGTTTACTCCCTATCGAAACCTTTTTCAACATATTGGAGGAAAAACCGTGTCCTAGGAGATCTTACTTACGTGCCAAGCTGATATGGGCTACTTTTAATATAAACACATCGGGAAAATATACGAATCTGTATTTGAAAACGGATGTTATGCTTCTGGCTATGTCTTCGAGCAGTTCCGCTCAAGTTGTCATAAAACTTACGGTTTGGATCCTGCCCATTATTTCATTCTGCCTGGCTATGCTAGAGCGAAGCGGCGCTTCGGGAGAGGTGAGGGCAGGCCGATGAATACGCATTACTCTGCCACACGTCGTGGAGTGAACATGTCGCTCTCTAGCCGTTGAACGGTTATTGCTGTGACGTCACTCCACTACTAAGTTGGTACCCTCACACCGATGGAGCATTTATTACTTGGAGGATCTTCGAAGTATGCAGACGTATGTTTGTACATAGACAAACAAGCACATGATGAAACCCTGTACCATGCATTCTCTTACACACACACACACAAAATCTCATATGAAAAAAAAATCTGAACGATCCATGCACCAGACACTTCAAGGTCACAACGCCTTGACTTCACTGCACAACAAAAAAAGCAAATAACACGTCATATTGGTGGGGGGAGGATTAGAACCGGGAAAAAATTTCTGAACGATCCATACACCACACCCTTCAAGGTCACATCACTTGACTTCACCAAACAACAACCAATAAAAAAAGCAATTAATACGTCATAGTGGTGGGGGGAGGCCGAGAATCAGCTGTAAACAACTACTGAAGGATAAGGCCGTGTGCTAAACACTATTCATATTGATATTAATGAATTGACGTATACCGAATTCAGTTGTGAATAATTTCGTAAACTGATTTTATTTTACATGGGCCGTGTGATGCACACCTCACATTTTTGATCAATTATTATATGTTTCATACCGGGTGTACCACTATTTCGTTGTTAGAATTTGTCGAGAGCCGTGTGGTAAACACCCCATATATGGATACTACCGTATATTATTAGTTATCTGTTTCGGACTGAGAACCACGAATCCGCCTGTAAAAGTACTAATTAATTCGTTCCTTTTTTATATTACTAATACTACGTGTATAACCCATATTAATTTATTGAAATGAATTTGTTTACGTTTGATGTATTTGTTTCATTTCACTTCTAACTAAGAGCAGCAGGTACATAGGACTCGAACCCAAAAACGGCAACTAAAGCCCGCCACAGTTAATTTAATCGATACCATAGTGACCCCTGGTGTATTACCTTCTTCACTGACGCTGCCCGGAGCATGTGTTCACGCCGAAAGCTAGCGCCCGAGGCAACCCGTGACCTGGACTAGGCGTTAAAATGACTCGTAACGCGTAAATAGCATTACAACTTTCAAAAAACTTTTCTCTATCCAGTTTGTATTCCAAACATTCATTGTGGAATTGAATCAGATATCATTTACAGGATTGCTACACAATAAAGTAAATGGAAGAGGTGTTATCCTCATTGGTGGATATCCGATGTTTCGGTATAAGACCCTTATTGCCTCTCCACCACTAAATCTGGATAACATTATGAGATGAAACACTTAATTCATTCATACAATTACGACTTCATGTAACGAATGAGTTTGATCTACTCATGTTATCGATTACATCGTAATGACATACATTCGCTCATTTGAAAAAATATTCTAATGAATATTTTTATGAAAGTGGAATAGTATAAATATAGAGTTAATTTTTTTGAATTGGTTGCTTCCTTCCTTTTTTTGAAAGATTCCCACATTTTTTTGTGTAAAGATGGAGAAGTAGAAAGCCAAAACCTTTCTTTCCCATAAATTAACAACATCTAAAAATAAAGTCAATTCAATATTACTATCTTCATTCGGATTTGAAGGCCATCGTGTTTTGGAACTCTTTCCTAACGTTTTGCCAGCACGGGTGGCTGTCTTCTTCAGAGGTTTATTCATCTTTATGATTCACCGATGACTCCGAAGCCTTCCATGAAATTGAACGAGATTACTTATCCCACATTCGTATAATTTCAAAAATATAAACTGTTCAGTACCCAAATTCTGAATTCAAAGAGCAATGCAAGAAATGTCTACAAAATATTTTTTGATATGTTCGTCTCATTTCGTGCGACTACATATTTTCCAAAAAGTTGACAGGAAACTGTCAATTGGTTTTCGCGAAAAGTTGTCCTATTCGGGGTTCCCTGGTTCTATTCATGATTATAGGCCAATGGACGATTCCAGTACCCCTTTTCATTGTTACCACTATTAAATTTTCGAGTCTAAATCGACTGACATTTTCTAGGCCTTTTTTGGAATAATTCAAAGTGGGAACAGAATTTTCAATTTTATAGATTTCTGGATATGAATTGGAGTATTAAAGTTGATATGGACAAAAATAAAAAATCCTAGGGAATTTTAAGTTGTACGTTGTTTAATAGTGGTAATTCTGTCATTTTACTGTCACATGTCATATACCATATGAAATTTCATTGTCGTATTCACTTATTGTTTATTGTATTCAGTAAAACATGATCGTTCAGATGGAAAAAGTCCAACCATCTTTGGAGTTCTGCAACTGAATGGTCTTCAATCAATAAATTGTCTTTCAATAGGGCATCTGGAACATCTTCTGGTAATAATAATGGTGTGGAAAAAGATATTACACAACACCTACAGAATACACTATCAGAACGTAACTACTCCCTAGGATTTTTTGTTTTTGTTCATATCAACTTTAATACCTTGATTCATATATCCGGGAATATCCAGGAATCTATAAAGTTACAAATTCTATCTGTTTCGACTTTGAATTATTCCAAAAAAGGCCTAGAAAATGTTAGTCGATTTAGACCCGAAAATTTTATAGTGGCAACACTGAATAGGGGTACTGGAATCGTTCATTAGATTTGTGAAAAATATGGCAACACTGTTTACGATTTCAACTCCACTCCAGAGTTAGTATCACGGAATAGTAAACAATTATTCTTGTATTGGTATATAAGACTATACATAGAGGGAAAAAACAACTCAAGTGAGTTGTTTTTTCCCTCTACGTATAGTAGAGTCCACAAGGAACAATAAATTATAGTTCAAAATTCGAACAAAATGGCGCTAATATCAAGAGTGCTATGATATGAATTCGAATAATATTCAATATTTTTGATGTCTCGAGTTGGTAATTATAAAGAGCTTATAGGAAGTAACTATTCACGTAGTCGAATATTATTTGATGAATATAATTTAACAAACTTTATGTTTGGAAAGTCAAGGAATCAATGTTTTTTTTTTCGAAAATAGTTCCATTTGTAAGCGAAAGATTCTACTTCCGTTTTATCTAGCTCTCCTTATTCTTTGACTTTTAGGAATTCATTTGAAATTTACACGCTTGTCACAGTGGCGCCTCCTTAATTTAATGGCTTTGGACGGACACTTTCTGATACACAGAGATGATTATTCACAAAACAGCCACACAACACACTGTTTTGTGATGATTATTCGTATTCCTACCCTCCGTATACCTATAAGAGGAGGTTGTGAAATTTCATCTTTTATATTAATATTTGTGGCTGCATATGGCGACACAGTCACGTGATTGGTCTAATTCAGTGTCTAATAATATTGAATCAAATATCAAAAATAATGTAAATTCAACAATGAAGGCAGGTTTATAAAAAAGTAACATTGGACGAACATCATATTATGAGTTTAATGCTTGTACTATTAACAACTAGGGCACTAGTGTGTTTCCGAAAAAAAAAAAAAGCCAAGACGATACAAAATATATTCTTCGTCCAAAATAATTCCAATGGTTTTCCAAATATTTCATTCATCAATTCATTTTTGTTTTGAATCTTACAGCACGATGCAAAATGGGGATTTACTCGAGCGTCATTGAGACATATTAGGTTGCAAAACTTAGATGATAAGAAGAAAAAAATGTTATTTGATATATACCTTTTCATCGGTGGGGGAAACGGCTATAGATGTTTAAATATGTAAAAAAATAACGTTGCATGGATATACTCGAGCGCGTCAGATATTGATAGCATCAATGTCCTACGTATTTTCAATAGTGTTGGTATGTTAATCTGATCGTTTGCATGATGTGGGTGGTTGTACGCAAGGGTTAAAAGTGAAAAGAAAAAAAATTTAATCAAGCGCGTCTGATTTCCTAAGGGGGTGTTAAGTGCAACAAAAAAAAGCTCTCATTCAATAATCTGACGATTTCGATCTGACGCACGCAACTCGCAGCCATTATTATAATGTGCAGAAAAAAATCGTCAATTTGAAATACTCAAGCGCGTCAGATTAAGATATATATGGTTCATCTTTATGTTTTACACGTGCTGTCTCATAATCTGACGATTATCTAGCTAGAGGGATTCGCTCAATCTGACAAAAACCGTTTTTTTAATTTTATTTTTTTAATTCATTGAACTTAATTAATAGAAAAGCTCAGGAAATAGCATGCAAATAAATAAGTATGTTTTTTTAAGTAGAATACTTGTATTTATAAGAAAATAATTTTAAGAAAATGCTCAAAAAAATTTTATTTCTCATAATCAATTGATTAATTTCTTCATTATGATTTCCTACAACGTAGTAACGGCTACGCATCCATCAATTAATTGATTAATTAATCATCATCTCCATCTTCATCACGAACGAGTCTCTGTGATCATGGCAACAGAATTCAGAGTGGGGACGGAGTGAGAAAGTAATAGATAGTGAAAAAGTTAATAAAGAATAGAGGAATAGAAACTCGGAGAGGGAAATATAGGTATCACACAGCCGCACGCATTAAACTTTATCGACGAATTTTTGTTATTTCGGCTTGCGGAAATCGTCAGATTATATATTTTTCGTTATCCTTGAATTATTTCCTTCAAAATAAAAAAAATGTGCTACGCTCGAGAATGTCGAATTGACGTTATTTTTTTTACAACTTTGCTGCCCTCCCCTTTCTTAACGTCACTCTCAAATCGTCAGATTACTGGAATATACAGTTTTTAGCAAGTAATTAACTCACTCTACCTTAATCTGACGCGCTCGAGAATTTCTGACGATCAATTTTTTTTTTACTAATCTGATCCTTTATCCCTCACAGGCGGCCTTATATATGGGGCTCATATTTGGTGGAGGTACTTAACCGGGTACAAGGTATCCCCCTGTATATTAATCTGCCGCACTTTAGTAAATCCCGAAATCCCCGCTTGGGCTATTATTATAGTTATATGATGAAATGGACCTATTATTAGGTCCATTTCATCATATAACTGTGGAAACCTCGATACTTGTTCAATCAGCAAGCCGTCATCAATCTTTTTTTTTCTCAAAATTTTAAAAAATTTGTGTCAAAAAAGTGTAACCTAAAAAGCTAGATGATTTCTTAAATTCGATTAAATTGATAGATTCTTCTATTTGTTCATTTGAAATATTGGAGTGTTTCTTTTGGTTGAGTTCAAAAACTCGCCTTCACTTTCGAGAATCGTGCAGTCTGCTGCATATATAAATATGCTGCCAACATAAAAATTACTTCGATGTGATTGATGTTATTTTTTGGGAAAGAAAGTTTTTGGTTTTACACTACTCCATCTAGATACAAAAAATGTGTGAATCTTACAAAGGAAGGAAGGAAGCAATCAGAAGAAGTAACTCTATACATAGATGTGTAGATCATGCAAAGAAGTAACTTTCAGACACAAACTGGAAGAAAAAGCTCCTTCTGAAACGATTACGTTGTTATTTCACTTCTTGCTTTATTTTAGGGTTGTTCTGGTTCTAACATCAGAAAATGTTTGGAAACTGCGTAGTACATGATGCATAGAGACAAAAAATCCGAAATAGTCTCGGACACTCATTAAAACGAACGCATATTAAAATTGAAAATACTAACGCGCCATCTATCTTATATATAAAGAGTGTTAATTTGACAAACAGGCAGGGAACTTTGAAATGTATTCATAGGTTGGGTTAGCGGTCATTAAAATGTTTTTGGGTGTTCACATTTAATTTAAAACATATAACATTTCAGTTTTGTTCATTTTCGCAACCATATCAAGGAAAAAATCAGGTGAACATGAAAATTATAACCTAATTGATAATAAACTGTTTTTCAGGTTATCAACTCTCGGAATTTTTTATCATCAATAATGAAAATGAAGATATGGATAACTTTTTCAGTAGGGAGAAAATTCTCGTACTTCTGGACTTATATAAAGTATACAAACTTTAGAGTTCTGCAGCACTTAGAATTTGAAGAATTGGTTCATCTTCGTATTTTTTATTTGTCAACGGGCTTCGACCACTTTGGTCATTAGACGCGTGTCCAGAACACGCAGTGGGTAGCAATGATAATCACTCCACGAGCCACCTAGGAAGCATCATGGCTATTCGCAGTCCGTCAGCCATTTAGCGTTGCAGAGTAATCCTAAAGTCAACTAGTTGAATTCTCTCGAGAAAAATGTTTAGTCGAAGTAAAGATCGAACTCAAGACATTTCAATCATGTGTCTGATGTACTATCATGCACCAATTCACCGCTACATAATGTAATTATTATAATTCAAAGATTGAACACCGTAAAAAATTGTTATTACTTTAGTCCACGTTCTACGATTCTCATTCAATACTGCCAAATAGAATGCGAATAACTCTGTCATATTCTGGTTACAGTCTGTATGGTGAAGAATAGCATATTCAAGTCGTATAATGTTTTCACAAATACAACAGTCTTCCGCATAAACTCAAGGATGGGATCCCTAGAAACTATAAATGAAACGTTATCGCTAAAAACCCTTATTCGCCACCAATGACATATATCCTTTCTTTCAGTTTGTAGGTCTTTCTAATGCTCAGTCCAAGGTAGAAATGAGTTCTACATGGAACCGTTTCTTTACCAACGCTTCTAAGTATATATCATCATCACAACTATTGGACCGGCCGTCCCAACATTTTTCTCATAATACATTGCTCACTACATCAGAGAAATAGAGATTTTGAAAAAAGAGATAATGTATGACTTTATTATTATGTATATGGAAATAACTGATTTGAAATATTGCATCCTTTTCCAATATTCTACAATATTTAGATTAGATCTCCCAGATCTATTCAACCTATTGGTACTTTTACTTTCACCGTCGAGTGAAGCGGACGTATCGCTATGTTCTTTTGAACAGAGGTCCATTTTGTTCACGTTTTATCGTGTATTGGATTATATGAATTTCTTCCATCCGGAGTACATGCATCGCAACCTTATAAATGTATTGTTGTCCACCGTGATAAGATTAAAATCTTAGAGGTGACTTTGAAAAGGTATTTGAAGTATCACTTCGTATGAGACATCCTGAATGCCACAGCAAGGGTGTTGATCAGATCACCGAAGACTGGCAAATTGCTCCAGATAGCATAGTCATAATCAAATATGTAAGCAAGAACTGCATCATGGACAGAGATTATAATTATTGGTCCGACCGTCCCGTCACCTTGCACACGATAACTTGCGGACTACTTTAAAAAAAGAATGACTATAACAGATGAGATAAAATATGACTCTGTCACAATCTTACTCTTTCTTTGGCTCACATTTAGAAGGGAACAACTGACTTGGGGTATTGCATCCTTTTCTAGTAATGCTATCCTCAATCTTTTCATTCTACTTCTATGCCAGTCCAGTAGTTGTAAGGTCTATGCAATAAGCATCTAACACTGTGATCGTGATCTAACCTGACTTTTAAGTTATTGCTTGCATTACAAGCATAGCGGGGTTATCCAATTTTTCAGTAGTATTTTCCAATCAATCAAAAAAAAACATGTCAGATTCGTTTGATTCATTCTCATCCAGTACTTTGGATTCGAAAGGAGGCGATAAAGAATTACAAGAATTTTTGATGGTGGAAAAGCAAAAAGCACAATTCAATGCTCAAGTAAAATTATTAAAAATTTTCAATAATTGTCAATAACTTTCTTATTTTCAGATACATGAATTCAATGACTTCTGTTGGGAAAAGTGTGTAGATAAACCTTCCAATAAACTGGATAGCAGGACAGAAACATGTCTTACAAATTGTGTGGACAGGTTTATCGATGTTTCGCTTTTAATCACAAATCGATTTGCCCAGTTACTACAGAAAGGTGGAGGCATGTGATAACCTTTCCAAATTGCATCTATACAAAATTATAGGGCAGGTAGACGTAATATACATATATTACATTTTCATTAGGTAATGAAATAATAGTTTGTGAAAAAAACCTTTTAAATATATTGAGTTGTTTCAGTCGTGATTCTGTATCATTTATGTATAAAAGCTAAACCATAGTCATTTTCAAATTGAATAAGTCTTGTTCACTAAATATACACCTCTATTCGAACTTGAGTATGCATGGGAATATCGTAAATGGTAAGAGATTGAAAGCCACAAAGTTGACTTTTTTAGAGTACCATTGAATAATAATTTTATTGTATAAACTGTACACTGAGTACATATAAAGGAATACAAAGAAAAATAAAAACATTGAATGAGTAATATGTTTCCTATTATGTTAGGTTGCTCTCCATATTTATCTAAAAACAATTTCATTTGCTTAATCGCGAACAACACTGCATTAAGTTTCTTGCAGTAGTACCAAGAAATTTCACATCATGTCACATCATTATTCCATCAGTAATATCAACTCCACCTGGAATGTTATTTTTTCTGTTATCAAATTTAATTGAAACAGATTTAGAGATATTTAATATTAAATGATTGCGTTCACACCATGACGTACATCCATCAATAACCTCTTTGACTCTTCTGAATACATCTTCCAATGTATACCTAATGATTGTCATTGTGGTATCATCTGCAAATATAGTTCTGAAGCTAAGTATGGAAAAACCAAAATATAGGCATTTTATTTTTGGCTGTATCTTGCAGAGATAATAAAAATCTGTTTATACTTTGCCACAGGAATTATCAATGGATTTTCAGAATATGTTTATAGAATTTCTACTTAGCTTCAGCATTGAAAATTTAAATAGGAACTTGTATTTGTTGTAGCAATATTTTCACCTTCCACAATCTGAAAAATATGAAAATTGTATTTAATTGACTTTAATACACATTTGGAAAGGGCAAACTTTTCAGTTTATCACGATAAGTTCCTGCGTAATATTTCTCACATAGAAAAATATTCTATTTGTCAATAACTTTTCGTATTTAATAATTGTGCTTATCAAAAAATGAGCTAAGAAATTATAGAATAATAATAGAATAGGCTTCGTTCACATTGGCTTGCATTCCACATTGTTGAAATGAGTATTCCTGAATTAGTGAATTGCCAAATAATATTAAAAAAAATTAGGAAATACTAAGGTCGAATAAACATAGAAAAAACTATTTATACCTACAAAGGTGTACATGTGTTTAAATATAACTGTACTTTAAGTGTTTTTTTTTTTTCATTCGAAAGCTAAAATGTAATTATGAATTTTGCTCAAATTTTGTATTTCCGATTTTTTGTTCAAAGAATTCTGACTTTCACTAATATGAACCATTTCAAGAAATAATCTTTCAGTTTTACTTTCTTTGATTGTTTTAGGTCATCCCGTGACCTTCCGAAATTACATGCTCTGTATAATAATTTATTAGAAACTCAAATATGATTGTTTTAGTATATACAATCAATCTCTATCAGTTGTTCCAATATATGTTGTTCTAGAAGTAATGTGTTTGTGTAAACAAATTTCATACATAATTGATAATATATTGAACAGCCTAGGTGTAATGAAAGTTAAACAACGTAGTCCTGCTAATTTTTCGACTAGATTAAATTGATTTTTTTTTCCTAAATCTAGTGCAATAATTATGTTCTATTCTGTTAGGGCTTCCCTTGTTCTTGTACATTTATTTTACTATTTCAAAAAAGTATAATTATTTTATACTGTGAACTTTGGTTTGATTGAAGAAAGATATAATAAGTATACTTTTTATTTTAAGTATTTTTCGCGGTAAATGTGTTCGAAGCATTCCACCCCAGCTCAAGATGGAATATTGTAATCAATGATGATGGTTTAGAAAGTAATGGAAAAGTGGGTGCCTCACGTTTTGACTGATCGACAGAAATTGTCACGTTTCGATGTCTGTTCTTCTTTGCTTTTGCGCAACTAAAACAATTCTTTTTTGGATCGGATTATCACGTGTGATGAAAAGTTGATCCGCTACAATAACAGGAGACGTTCAGTACAGTGGTTGGACACCAAAGAGTCACTCAGGCACTTCCCAAAAATCCCCAAAAAAAAAACATGGTTACTGTATGCTCTAGTCAGCAGCTGGTGTGATTCACTGTAACTTTCTGCATTGAATCCCAAGCACCCCAATTTTTATGCTGACAAAATTGACTTATATTACATTGGCAAATGATTCAAATTGTATTAGTATTCACTGAGATATTACAGTTTAAAGTAGACCCATAAAAACAGACAAAACTTTTGAAGCAAGCAAATAATAACCCAAAATAAATGGTTTATATTAATTGTTCCAACATTGTGTGTAAACATTTGAATTTGAATAACATAGACCTTTAAGTTCTAGCAAACTTTTTAGCATCCGTTAACATCGGATCAAGAGCGGGATCTTCTCAGTTCTCTAACTTAAGAACAATCCTGGGAGGTTCTCACTGTCTTCGGGAAAATTTACCACCTTGGAAGGGGTTATTCTTCACTAGGAAATTCATACCCAGATAGCAGATAACGTTCTTTATGCCTGCCCTTTCGCGTACCGGATCAGGTTTTTAACATTTGGCAGCGTTTGACTATTGCCAGGTGACCTAAAAGATCTCAATCTCCAAATAAATAAATCGGCTATAGTACAAAACAGGATTAATTGGGTAGAGTTTGAATAGGTGAGCCACAATAAACACTCGCGGGTTGCAGTATTATCGAACAGGCCCACCCATTTTAAACCAACCTACTTATTGTTTTTCAGAACTAATTTTATACCAGCGATACTTGTTTTGCTATACATTAGCTTTATCAAGCGCTTGATGAAACTATTGTATAGCGAAACACTTGTCGCAATTTTTTTTAAAACCTTTTACAGTGAAAATCATACAATAAACTGTATTAATAAGTTTTAAAAAATAGTATAGCTTTAGCTATAAAGTAGTTTTTAAAGTCGCATCCATATATTGGTAAATTATGAGAAAAGCTGAGTTCAAATGCTTCCGGAATAAAAATCCAGGAATAAAAATATTTCTTATATATTTAATTTATGAAGAAACATATCATTTTTATTTTAGTATACAAACTAATTTTTAATAGTGGTTAAGATAATTTGTTATTCCATATTACCATCACAGTTTTATTATTCAATAAAATTATAAGTACCCTGTCTTCTAGTACTTGACACCGAATTAGATCAATTTTAAGCATTAATAAAATTTTATACCTGTATAATATGAATCAGAGTTTAATGTTCACATAACGAAAATCTACGCTCATAGAAACATTCAGGCTTTCCAAAGTCATATTCCTTTGTAGATTCATCAAACTTTCTTGTCAACATCAACTTCTCTCTATACATCCGAGCATCATCAAAACTCATAGTGAACTTTAGATTTGATTCTCTGTTTTCACTTTCAATCCAACTCCTTTGTTGAGGAGCAACGTGCTTTGTCGAGAGAATTCTTTTATTCGGATCAACAAGAAAAAATACCAAAATTTTCCTATGTCCATTCTTAGTTTTATCTACCAACTCAAAAGGGCCTACCCTGTGTTGGTAGATATTAGGAAAGGCAATACAACAATCTTCACCACAAACAATTGAACCAATTTCTTGGCTCAGGGGATCTCCATCCTCCAGACCATAAAACTCCTTCACCCCCCGGCCATCGTACTGTTCGTAATCTGGATCTTCGATACCTTGTTTGAAGAACAACCTGGATTCTGTTATATTCGAAGATGAGTAATAGTATATCCCTGTGGCTACGATGGCTTCATTTTCAGTACCTTCAACATGCCAGACACCTCCAGCATATTTTGGTTCTTTGGGAGTCAGTTCAATATTTGCCAGTTTTACTATTACTTGCAAATTTCTTCCCCTCACATCAACGATTTCACTTCCTGGTTCTGGTGGTGTGAATTTGGGTATTTCTGGCCATTGAATTTCCCTATTATCTTCTGGTTCTTCTGAAAAGTCTTCTGAATCATAGGAATGAGAATCTTTTTCCGAATCTTTATACCATAAAAAACATGATACTTCTATTCTGTTTTTTGGTATATTCAATAAATCAGTTAAAACACGATTGAACAAAGGAATAAACTTCTCAAATATCTGGCCAATCATTGAGTATAAAGGCTCATGTTTCTTGGGGTTCAAATTATTTATGTATGAATTAATAAAAACCTTTCCTTCTGAATCAACATGGAACTCTGAAGGTAGCCATTGGTATTTGTATATATTTTCTTCAACTGGTTTTGTGGAAATATGTAACTCACTTGCATGTGCTCCACTGGAAGTAGTCTTATATTCATCTTCTATATAATCCAGTTTATCATCTAACTTATCAACTTTAGTAACACCTTTAACATAACAATATAAAGACGGATGTACTAGATCCACTACTTGATTTTTGCTCCAAGGATGATAGTCCTTCTGACTTTCATCTACATTTTCTAGGGTATCGTGAACATATTTTTTGAAATTGTTTTTCAATTGAGGATCTATTAACCTAGATGCCTGCCATGTTCCATCTATTGCACCGACCTCAATCCCATTTGATGTTCGACTGGCATAATACTTCAATTCATCAAAAACATAATCAACTAAGTGTTTGTCCTCATTGATTTCATTTCTCCAATGTTCCAAGATATCATCGTCATTAATTTTCTCTGCCCATCTTTCTTTTTCTCTAATTTCCTGACTCAGTCTAATCATATGAAGCTCACGTACTGTCTTAGGAGTCATTGCAGTGTCCATTGTAAAGGGTGTTGGAAAAATTTGTTTGACTTCAGCTTCCATGATTGAGCAGGTGCTTGGAGTTGGTTATAGAATGTCTACTGAAATATAAATTCAAAAAGTTAGTTTGATAAATCAGATTCAAGAAGTGACATCTGCTGCAAACAGGTCAATGAAAATTAGTAAGGGGGAATTCACACATTGGGAGAGCGTTCATACACCATACTTTCATAGATGGTGTATGAATGCACTCATTTTCTTCAATTTTTTCTTCAAAGGTGAAATAAAAAGTTAAAGATTATTGTATGAACCAGCCAACAGTTTTTCAAATCTACCGATGATTAGCAAGTCTAAAGAAATAACTTTTCCCACACACCATCTATGTTTCTATAATCAATTGATTACAACTGGTCGTTAGGCCCATTTTACATCCGCTTGTAGAAATTATCATTGATCAATAACTTAAGATTATTTCTACTAAACATTTGAAATGAATAATTTGAATACTTTCATATATTATTCCTGGCAAAAAATGTTTAAAGGAAAAAGGCTCAACAGGATACATTATCAGAATAATTATAAAAATTCAGATACATTTTCCAATTAATTAATCTTGTAGTATATGAATATTGAAATTGATCGCTTTTTTCCTCGTTATAGGATCACAGAGGATACCTAACAATGAATTGACCATGAAACAATTGTGATTGTAAAATAGGGAGCAGTCATTTTTTGATAAATAGGCTAGATGTACATTTTGGTGCAAAAAGACCTCGATTCCTAATTTCGAGTGTGTCTGCATCAATATTTTTTCAATGGGAGGAAAAAATTAACTTTGGTTAAATGAAACTTCAGCTGAAAAGAAGAAAATTAACAAATATTATTTTAAACTTTAATAAGTTTTTACTTGGTTTTAAGTTAGATTACCTGAACTGTTTTGTACTGAGAAGTACCTATAACATAAATATATTTTAACTCTGCGGAATACAAAAACTATTTGGATTTGAAAGTGTTATTCTCAAAACAAGTGTTTTCATCTATATTTTTTTTAGTGGAAGAAAAAAAATGTTCCAAATTCAAACCCGTCGCCTGCCAATTGTCACTCTCACACTCACAGCCCACAACAAAACATGACACCTCACATTACCACAGAGTAATAAAAGAGAATAGAGGGGCCTTTTACATCCTTGCATTGAAGGCAGCATAACTTTGTTTACGGGAAGTAAGTTGGACCATAAAACAGTGGCGGTTGGTTTAATTGATAATCGGAGGGATATATATTTACAAAATCTATCATTTCAGGTAAAAATGTATTCTGTTCAAATAGTTCCTACACGAAATCTGATTTATTATTAATGATTATAGAAATGAAGCCAGTTTTTCTACCACCTACTAGATTTTTATTTATGTATGGCTTTATAATAAAGCGCGTGGTTTACTGGGTTAAAATTAAATTATTTCAAATGAACTAATTCATAACAATGATAAATGTTAATTTCAAAAGTAATGAACTTTGCTTCATATAATCAGATGGAGAAATTTGTGATTTATTCTCAGATTTTATAAACAAGCGGTACGGTTTGTGAGATCCGATATGAAGAATTTTCGATTAGAAATCATGATTTTATTCAAAATTTGTATCAAAATAATAATATCAAACCTCAATCGTAATTAATTATTAATATTCATGATTTCTAATCGAAAATTCTTTATATAGGACCTCAGAAACCGTACCGCTTGTTCATCAAATCTGAGAATAAATTACAAATTTCTTCATCTGATTATATGAAGCAAAGTTCATTACTTTTAAAATTAACATTTATCATTGTTATGAATTAGTTCATTTGAAATTATTTAATTTCAACCCAGTAAACCACACGCTTTATTATAAAGCGATACATGAATAAAAACTAGTAGGTGATAGAAAAACTGGCCTCATTTCCATAATCATTAATAAAAATCAAATTTCTTGTAGGAACTATTTAAACAGAATACATTTTCACCTGAAATTATTTATTTTATAAATATATAATATCCCTCCGATTATCAACTAAACCAACCGCCATTGTTTTATGGTCCACCTTACTTCAAATGTAAACACACTCTTCATAACCCCTCACTACCCGCCACACCCCCCTCGTCCTAAAATTGTACAGAAAAGGATAGTACGATACCCGCTTCAAAATACATGTATTGTATTGGTACAGGCATGGCAACTCTATGTCTTATTATTACTCCGGGGACAAAATCATCGTGTTTTATTTCAGAATATTTTTAAATATTACCACAATAATTGAATCGAACTGGCCGATACTTGATAAAAATCCATATTAAAACTAATTAATACAGTTTATTGTTTATAGTGAAAATCATACAATAAACTGTGTTAGTTAGTTTTAGTACCACAATAGTAGTGATTTTTGAACCACCAAACCACATTTCTGGTTTTTTTCTATTGGTTGAGAAAGCGATCAAAAATGTTCGTAGATAAACAATTCATTTTTGTGCGTTTCGGACTTTATTAAATCCATCATCAGAGCTCTATAATAAATAAATTTAATAAGTAAACAGTATATACCAATACATATTGTAAAATTTATAAAGTTTATACAATCTCATATTATGTGAAAGAGAAATAAAAAGGTGCACTTACCAAACATTAGTTATCCATGTCAAAAAATACGTTTAAAATATATGTATCAGACAACATAGGTACAAACGAACATGAGGACTAACCAAATGAAAACACATACACCACGGACACATTAAAAAAGAAAACGATATCAAGGGAGACAAACTGATTAGCAATGGACGTTTTTGTTTGCCTTAAAAAAATGTATAAACAATAGAAGGATATCAGATTACACAGGATGTTGGAAACGTATCTGTATTAAAATATTAAAGAATACGATTTAGTAAATTAAAATAAGCATTATTCAGTCCTTCTGTGTCCCTTCTAGTGTCAACATTTTTTGTTTGAAAATGTAGATCATCTCACTAAACAGTCGTTTACCTAATAAAGGTTGAATATCTAAATCTTGGGGTTTTCAAAGTCAAAACTGTGGTTGTTTTCTCTTATGTGATCAACAAGAGGTGTTGGATTGGCAACATTCAACTTCCTTGTATCTCTTTCATGTTCGGACAACCTGTTTTTTAAGTAACGTCCCGTTTGCCCTACATAACATTCTAGACACTCCTTGCAGTTAATTTTATTAACGACGTTTGATTGCATATTCATCGATTTTTTTTTGTTTCGAAAAAAATCTTTTACCTACAGTGATAACATTTGCAAACGCAATTTTGATGTGTTCATTATTTAGAACTGATCCAAGTTTTTCAGAAAGGTTATGTACACAAGGAATTTTGAAATATTTTGAATTGGTAATTTTCAGTGTGGGTTGTCTATTTTCATTTATAATTTTTTTCACCAATGAAAGTGGGCAATTATTTTTAATAAGAAAATCTTCTATAATTCTGATGTTTTTGTTATGAAAGTCACTATCAGAAATTGTGAGTGCTCTTGATTTTAAGTTCCTAATGATATTGATTTTATTGTTAAAACTGTGTTGTGAAAAATAATTAACCTTTCTGAAAAAGTAGTTTTGTGGTACCAGTCGACTTTTAAAGTCTGGTAAGGTGTTCTCGATATCTTAGTGTCTAAGAAGTCTAGAGAATTTTCTTCTTTCAATTCTGCTGTAAATTTAAAATTTGGGTGGAAGCTTTGAAAAACATCAGTAATTTCCATTTTTTCAATGTTGGGTATTGAAGTGTACTGCAGAATGTGTTTCAAAGCTTTCAGATTCGAAAAGTCGCCGGAAAAGATTCGCAAATGTCGCTGCACAAGGAGTCACGCGTTGGAGATACCTTTCCAGATAGATGCGTCTGGCCTCGCTTGAATTTCCGTCAGCCAAGCCAAATGCAAAAACCATATCTGCCATTTCAGCATGGTACCAAAAAATCATTTTATAAACTCCGAGCTGTGAATTCGTCAGTTAAGGTAATTGTCCCAATTACAGATAGTGTCCCAAATACTGACACTCATGTTAGTTATTATCAAAAAATAAGGTATATGGCTGCATTGAAATTGTGAATTTGGAAACATCAGGCCCAAACAAGTTTCCGTTACAATGCCACAAGTGAAATTTTGAAATAACCGCCTAAGAAACTGACAGCCAGCTTCTATTCTGAGTGCTTCCCGCCATTTACACGTGAGAGCTCGTGTGGTAGTCAATCTTACAACAACTTAGGTATATTTTTTGTGCAAGTTCCGTAAACAGCGTCTGTAGTCCTTTGCGAAATATTCGATACAGGTGAGTTTATGGTTAATATTTCCAAAGTAGAATTATTCCTTTCAGACTGATCATAAAGAATAAATTGAATATTACGAAAAATTTAATTGTCAGTAATATGTACAAATACCTATTGCATCATGTACCGAATACTGACAATACTGTCAATAACTGGTACAATGGATCTGAATGTTTGCTGTCTCTGTTGATTTCTACGAGTTTCCGTATTTTCTATTTCTGTTGTCACCTAATTTAATATTTCTCTGGTTGAGCTATGTTCCAGTTGCTGATATAGCGATTTCATTTCTATTAGCGTTATGTAACTCGATTTATGTGACTGTCGGTATCTAGGACATGCATCAGTCAGTAATTGGTACTTGGGTTTTTTCAGAAAAATGGCTCATCGTCGACTTCAATATTCGGAAGAGCAAATGCAAAAAGCTTCAACAGCTGTTGCTAATGGCATGAAAGTTTTTACTGCTAGTAAAACATACTCTGTACCAACAGGTGTTTACCCCATTGAAAGAAAAATTGGCCCTGATACAGTACTTTCAACAGAAGAAGAAACATATTATTGGTTCGGTAGATTCTCCATGTGGGAAATATAGGATTTCCTGTCACAAAAACTTAGTTGTTGGATAGTGTAGAAATGCTTGTCAAAAAATTGAAACGGGCAAACAAGTTTACTGATGGACGACCAGGCAGGCACTGGTATGAAGTCTTTCTGCGTAAACATCCGGAAATCCGTTTACGAACATCTCAAAATTTGACACACAGTCGAGCATCAATCTCGGAGCAGAAAATAAGACAATGGTTTTCGGATATTGGAAAACATTTTGAACAAAACAATCTCATGAACATTCTTGACGATCCTTCTAGAGTTTATAACTGTGATGAAACTGCCTTTTTCCTAAGCCCAAAAGAAAACAAACTTATCGTCAAAAAGGGAGAAAAGGTTGTTTATAATTTCATAAACAATGACGAGAAAGAATGTTTGACTACACTAATTTGTGGAAATGCAAAGGGCATGTTAGCATTCCCCATGGTTATGTATTCGTATCAAAGAGTACCCAACCATATAATAAGGAACATGCCAGCTGATTGGGCAGTTGGTCGCTCAGAAACCGGATGGATGACCGCTGAGAGTTTTTACGAATACGTTGCGAATATATTCCATCCATGGTTGGTGAAAAATAGTATTCAACTACCAGTCGTCTTGTTCGTTGACGGACATAGTTCGCATTTAACAATGGTTCTGAGTGATTTTTGCGTGGAAAGTGGGATAGAATTGGTTGCACTTTTTCCAAATTCGACACATATTCTTCAGCCTTTGGACGTAGCTGTTTTTCGTCTTTTGAAAGCTTCTTGGAAATCTGTTGTTCACAACTGAAGAATAGAACACAATGGTGAACGGTTGAAACGCGAACACTTTGGGTCCATCCTGAAGAAAGCACTTGAAAATGTTGACTTTGAGAAAATTCTACCAAATGGTTTTCATGCGTGTGGGTTGCATCCCTTCACTCCTGATGCCATCAAATATGAAAGAATTATAAAAGCACAAGAACAAGTCAAAACAGCAGAGAAAGAACATAAAAATGTAAACAGTGTGCTGGAATACTTGCAATTTTTTGAATCTCAGCTGAGTGAAGCAACCTTACTGTCATTCCAAAATTCATCAAACTTGTGGACGGGAAATTTGGAGGATAAAAATTTATTTTACTTCTGGCAGAAACTGAAATCGAAAGTTCAAAGTAGACCCGATACAAATCATCTTCGGAACACTGAAACAAAAACGGATGAAATTTTACTGAATCCGGACATTGAAACAGAAACAGATGAAATTATACTGAATCCTGGCGACGACGCTGAATGGGTGAACCAAATTCTGGGCGATAATCAATCCGTGGAATTATTGGTAGTAAATGATAACTCTGAATCAGTAAGCCACACACCTACTGCAAGTGAACTATCACATATTAATGAGAATATAAACTTGAATAATGCTGAACTGAATATGACAAGTCGAAATTTCATCATAACCCAGGATAGAATAGATGGTATTTTTCCAAATGGCCTAGCAGCTCCAAGTTTAGTTGAAGATAACTCTGAAGAGAACATCGAACCAAACAGTTCAATGACAAATGTATACCAACAAGCAACTGAGGTGTTGATACAGCCTGAGGTAGCTTGCAATTCATCAAACCCCGTCAGTGACATTGAGTCTACAGCGGCCAAAAATGGTGGTGTGCCTGTTAATATACCATCACCATTCAAATCAAGTTTATTCTGGCCTGCTCCAAAGCTGAGCGTTTCCAAAACGAAACCAAAACTTAAGTTACCTTCTGTGGCTACTTCAGATTCATGGAGGCAATACCATCAGAAAAAAGAAGAGGAAAAGCAACGGCAACTTCAAGAAAAAGAGGAAAGAAAACGAAAACGAGAAGAAAAAGCTGCAGAAAAAGCAAACATTAAAAAGAATAAAAAGCAGGTGAGAAGAAAAAAATCAGACAATGAGGAAGAAAGTACTCAGTCAAGAGAAGAAGGAAATAGTCGATCAGATGGGGACAATGCAGCAAATGTCAGTTATCCGAGGAAAACAATAACTCGGAAAGTGAAAATGATTCCGGACTTATAAATCATGCAAGAATTGATGGAATTTGTAAAAATGATATTGAGGAAAACAACTTTGTTGTTGTATGTTACGATAACCAATATTATCCAGGCATAATCTCAGAATTAAATGAAGATGAAGTGAGGGTGAAAACAATGGTGAGAAGTGGACCCACAGGATGGAAATGGCCAGTACCTGATGACGTTATATGGTACTCCAAATCTGACATAATGGAGATAATTAAACAACCTAACTTCGCAGCTGTCAACAAAAGAGGAGTTTTTCACGTTCCTGAGATGCTGAAATATTGAATACCCACTTGTACTTGACTGGAATGTAACTATATTCCTATTGTCTTTAATCGGGACATCTAGATGTCAGTGAATAGGACAAGTGTATTTGTTCAGTGTCAGTAACTGGAACAAAGGTTTTTTTCTGTAAAATTCATCAGGAATATAATGTTACTTTCTTATTGATTCATTCATTGAATAACCTAAATTAAAATACTGAAGATTCAAGTGGTGAAAAATTTTCAAGAAACGCAATAATCATTCCAGATATAATTATCTCTAAATCGAATTATAGTACTTAAAGTGTCAGTGATTGGGACGGTTACCTTAATAGTTAAAAATGTGACAGCGAAGTTCTATTTTTATGAACAAACTTTCATAGCCTACTCGATTTAATTAACTTAATTTGCAAGCGGAGAGTGACAAAAATTATTGAAATCAAATTTGGCTATGAAGATATGCATCGATATAGAAAATTGTAAATATCACGAAAACGTTCACCTCCAGCGTTGTTGAGGAAGTGTACCTTTTTTACTTGGAAAAGGTGTGGGAATTAGGTTTTTCATGAAAAGTATCAAAAGTTTACTGTTAAAAAAGTTACGGCAATTTGAAATAAATAATGACAGCGTACGCAGCGCCCTCTAGATGTTACATGAAAATTAATACAAAATTGTGATTTCCCACGTCAAAAAAACCCCGGGTACCGAATTTCGTGCAAATAACTTATTTTTTGCAAGAGTTATTTTCAAAAAGCAAACAAAAAAATTCAATTTCAACACCCCTTATCTCCGAAACGAAGCATTTTTGGACACAAGTTTATAACGACTTTTTTTATTAAAATTGTCCCAGGAATACGTCACTTGAATATTTTAACGTACTTATGTTACACCCTGTATATGTAGGAGCAAATACTTCCTTTTATGCAGTTGCGGTCAACAAATTTGCGGTCGGATGTGGCAAACGTGCGGTTGTCCGTTTAATCATGCCGTCGAAAATATAGATTTGGAACGCAGCACAGAGCGGTAAAAGCACCTAAAACGTGGCCAAAAATTAATTCTCACTTTTTTTAATTGTTATGGATAGAAATTGACATATTGTGATATTCTTACTAAAAAAAAAAGACAAATCAATAATGAAGATGAAACAAAACATTTATTTGTATTGAAAATAATAATAATAACATTTTTACAATTTAATAAAATTACAAAAAAATATGGATCTTATTAGCATAGTCAACAGATTTCACTTCAACATAAGTTTTAATGAATATTATTCCTGAAGAAGGCTGTCATTAAATTTAAAAAACTGCTTAGCCTCAACACTAAATGGTTGCTTTGGTTTGCGTTTTGTTTTCGTCTCATGCTACTAAGACATGGATCCGAAGTAAGAAAAAGTCGATTAAGTATATCTTCGTTGCACTCTCTTCTGGAAAATTTTCTAGAAAAACTCTCTCTGTACTGTCGAAAGTGTTTATTTCGAGCTTTCGCAGCTTCTTCCTATAATTGTCCGATTGGTAACAAAGCATGAGCTTTGATGAGTCCACTCATCAAGCGTTACTTGATGAGTGGACCAATATTTTGTGTACTGTATAGGCGACAGTTTGCCAAGAGTATAAATTTATGTACATTATCTGCTGTACTCTTGGCGAAGCTTGAAAATCATTCTAAGTTTATTTTAAAGCCAGATGACAAAACCTCCAATATTGTTTTGAATCTTTTTGATTAAGTATATGTCGATGCCCGTTATTGAAGCTGCTTCTTCAGCGTTCTGGAAAAATTTTCGTGAAGTGTTACCGTTATTAGTGTTGCCAGACCCAGCCTCAGGAATAGACACGAGTAATCCCAACTTGCCATTAAAATCTTTTTAAATTTGTTCCTTTGCATTTTGAATATTTTCTTTATCATTTTTGTCGGTTACACGACTCTTATAGACTTTACCATATCTCACCATTAAGCCATTCGTGGTCTTTTTCTAAGAAACGACTTTCTGTACTATTACAAGCAAGCAATTTACGTTTATATACCACTTAAAAGTCTTCACGACTTTATGAAGTTCATCACTTTTTTCCGGGGGGCTTTTGGTTATTTCAACCAATTTTTCTTCCAAATCCTGGAGCTGTCTGTCAAGCAGTCGCTGTGGACTTGCTCTAACAAGCTCGTATAGTTTTTTTGTCATAGATATAACAAAAGGTCCACAATTGGTAAAATATCACTCAAAACTCTAATTTTGCGTTAATTTCAACAGAAAAATTCTATGAAATGTGAATGAATTTGGTCATAAACTTATTCTAAAAACTTTGAAGTGCCATAAAATGTAAGTATTATCTTGTTACAATTAGTGATGATATCCACGATTCCTGAAAAATGACAAAAAATACAAGTATTTTTATACAAATGATTTTACACTCTATAATCGAAAATAAGGCATATTAAATAAAACTTATATATCTTAAAATATAGGACATACCTTCACCAACAATATCCACAGCAAAGGATGACCCATTTATCTACCTATCTAATGTGCATTATTGCCTGTGACAATTGAAGTTAAAAAATTTCATTTATGGCCAGGTTTTAGGTGATTTTATCGCTCTGTGCGCAGAGGCCCGACCACATTTTGTGGTTATAAACTTTTAAATACACGTACCCAGATGGAGGTTTTTATGCAGACGTTCAACGTTTTTGTTGACGCCATTCGCTCTGTTGCCACCCCTCGAGTCCAAGTGAATAGTTTTGAAAATGAGTTCAGACGAGGCAGACGTCAACACAGAACAGTTTATTGAGGAAATCAGATGTCGGACGTCTATTTGGGATGTATAAATGTAGATTTCACAAAGTATTTTACAAAATTTTACTGTGGATCTTTCACAACAGTTCGGAAAATATACCACAAAAACGCTCGATTACAAATATACCTACCCGAGAATTACCCAAAAATGTTTTACAATATTCAAAATAGCCTTCTGTTGATCACTAAAGGGATACTTTATTGTTCATGTAATTTTTAGAATTTTGAATTTTGCAAGGCAACTGAACCCGCAGAACTTACAAAATAGTCTGTCAAATCTTTTTTAACACTGTAGCTTGTTTTTTTTTCTTTAGAAACGCCCCATCGACAGCTCGTGTTCTATTAATAGGATGGACAGCCCACCATCTTTTTCTTCTTTGTTTTTTGCGATATATTACGGAATACTATAACACGCATGGATCCATTCTTTCTCTTGTCTGAACGGTTGCAACTTGCATAAAAAAGTAGCGACGGCACCACAATGAAACGTAGATCGTTGTGCCGTTCGACGGCATGATTAGACGGACAACTGCACCTTTGCCACATCCGACCGCAAATTTCTTGACCGCAACTGCATAAAAGGAGGAAGCACTTGCTCCTACATACATAATTTTTGAGCGTTTTATGCCGTTCGACTGTAAACCGCACGTGCATAAAAGAGGCCTGAATAGGTATGCTGTGCCTAAATGCTGTACAATCACGGTCACATATATCATATGATCATAAGGGCTAATAGGGTGGGGACGGGTGAATGACTACAACTTCAAAAATCTCGAGACAATAATGCAAAAATGGATTCTCAAAATTATAATACATAAAAATAGAACTCACTCAAGCGAAAGACTTTACAAGGCAGTTGGTGTACTTGGTGTACGTCAACTACTTTGTTAGAGTATTTTTGATAATTTAAAATAATATTTCATTAGAAGTAGTGATTCATCCCCATCATACCTACTTGAAATAGAAATATACGCTTGATTACACCTGAATGTGAAAAAACTATAGGACAAAATAATGCCTTTTATCTGGGACCGCGTCTTTACCAAATCATACTAGAAATAATAAAAAATAATGACAACTCAAAGATGTCATAGAAAAAAATGAAAGCTAGAATATTTGATAGAGGAAGAGAATTTTTTTAAGATTTTGTAAACCAGGATATCCCCGGGTAATAAGTATTAACTTATAATCCACAAATACGTGCAGGCCAGTGTAAGGGACAACGTATACCTATCCACCGATCATGGAATGCTTCATCAAGAAATTGACGAACGATTCGTTGAAAATGGGCCGGTGCTCCGTCATTTCGAAACCACATCCTTTGACGAACCAAAGGAATGGGTTTCGTTCTGTCCATTCAAATGGGCAGGAAGAAGATATAGTCCAACGTTATGATTTTCAATAATTCCTACCTAAATATTGACTGAAAACTTCTGTTGGTAGACTTTTCGAAATATTACATGCGGACTTTGTTCATCCCATAAATGGCTATTGCTACTATTGAAATACCCTTCTCTTATGAAACTTGCCTCATCCGTGAACAAAACATATCTGGGAAAGTCGTTCGCTTCTTCGTACATCCTCAAAAACCATTCACAAAATAATCTACGAGGGCCATAATCACCAGCATATAGGGACATCACCTTCTGCAGGCGAAATGGGGTACAATAGTTGTTCACGAGTACTACCCGACCTACTGTTAACATGGTTAACAGTTTTACAAAAAATACTTGAGGTGTAGTAATTAAGCTATGAACCTGAATCATAAACATAATGTATCATGAATTGCAGGGGCTTGTAATCAATCCACAATAAAAATATTGAGAATATCGAAAAATCCTTTGAGATCTGTAACATTTCATAAGGAGATGTTCAGAATATGATTATTACTGTATAAAAAATTTTAAGAGGTAGAGAAAAATCTACATTTACAAATACATTGTATCTGTTGATTAATTTCATAATACTTACGAGAGGAGCTCTTAAAGTTAAGAGAGAATTTGGTATATTGAACATAAGTATTGTTCGAGTACGCCGCCCAGGTACATTAAAAGGGATAAGTGCAAGAATTTCGGGACTGTTTAATTTACTATTGGTCACCTTGTACAGAAACATAATAGCAGATAGATTTCTTCTTTGGTCCAAGGACATTATTTTAAATGCATTTCTTGAATGAGTTGATATAACTGTGTTATAGTCAGACCACAAACGGTATTTTCTATAATACAATATTCTTAAAAGTTTATTCTGTACTCTCTCAATTTTATGTAATGAGGATGCATACTCCGCGAACCACAGTAATGATGTAAACTTCAACTTAGGCTTTATTAGCGCAAAACAGAGTAATTTTATTGTGGTAGTATTTGTGAAAATTGCAGATTGCCTCATCACATATCCTAGTGTTCGGTTGGCGGTGGATACTATATTTCCTATATGCTCCGCAAATGAAAAAACTATATTGTAGGTTACACCAAGATCCTTAATTTTTGTACATCTGATTAGTTTCTCTCCCCCCGTCTCATAATTAAAGATAACTGGTTCTTTAGTGCGAGTTAAACTCATCACTTTACACTTAGTGAGATTGAAATGCAGTTTATTAATCAGACTCCATTCATAAATACTATTCATGTCCTTCTGCAGCATAACACAATCCCGTACTGACTGTATTTTTTATATACTTTGAGGTCATCTGCTAACAGGACGCATTCCGAGTATTTAATAACTGAAGATAAATCATTTATGAATATAATGAAGAGGATAGACCCCAAATTGGAACCCTGTGAAACTCCAGAGTTTGCATGATATTTTCCTGATACATTTCCTTTGTGTCTGACAATATATTTCCTATTTTCCAAGTAACTCTTGGACTTTTTGTTTACTTTTTCAGAAGTACGTCATGATTTACACGGTCAAATGCTTTGGGGAAATCGGTAAATACCGTATCCATTTGGGATTTACATCCAAATGTTTCAAATACCCGGTTTCCAAATATGAACAAATTTGTATTGATCGACTTATTTGACATGAATCCATGCTGCTCAGATATTAAATATTTTTCAGTATATTGATATAATTTACTGTATATGATCTGTTCGAACAGTTTGGACAAAGCACACATAATTGAAATTGGTCGGTAATTTTCAATGTTCGTCTTATCACCAGATTTATAGATTGGTGTAGTGATGGCTGTTTTCCATTGCTCTGGAAAGACTCTCGACTCAAGAATTCTATCGAAAATATGAACAAGTGGTTTCTTTAACCATTCACTACAACCTTTTAGGACATAGGAAGGGATATCATTAGTACCTGCAGTTTTTTTGGTTTTAATTTCATTACCGCTTCCTCAAAATCTGCCTCAGAAATAGCCTTAATTGAAAATATATCGTTAACGTCCCCTACAATATCTGTATTTAAGCTATAGAAGGCTTTATTCAGATCATATACGGAAGAAAAGAATTCTGCAAAGACTTCAGCAGTGTCCTCTTCATTCACTACGTTACTTTTATATAGAACATTTCCGGCATCAGTACAGTTTGTCCTTTTACTTCTAACATAGTTGCAAAAATAGCTCACGTTCTCTGACATATTATCATGCAGCTCTTTGAGATACCTACTTTCTTCCTTTTTTATAATTGATTTCAATTTCCTTCTCATTACAATATATTTTTCTTTGTACTGTGCGTTCCACTAACCGTTCACAACGCCTAAAATACTCATTCAGGCGTTCCACATGACGACCGCGATCGTTGTGGTCGCGGCGAAAACGTCATTAATGACGTCATTACTTATGCTCACGCCTAGCTCACGACGACCCATCTCAAGAGGTGGGTCGATGTGAGCGTTTTGAGTAACTGAGCGCAATTTTTAAAACTAAAAGCAGCAAACATGGCGACAACAACAATATAGTTCTATTGTGCCGATCGAGATACTGTTGTGGATCTCAAACTTTCTCCTGCAGATGCTGAACGTGCGTTAAATGGCCATTTCCCAAAGAGCTATCATCAATTGATGACGGGAAGGAATTGTAGGACATCCGGGAACACGTCGGACTAAATCTTCTTGTATCAGCTCACGTAAATATTTCAATGTACATCTTGAAAGTCTGAAGAGATCAATAAAGAATTCCATGAGTAAAATTTCCAAAATCTATAGTGTATTAAGTGATAAAAAATAATTTACCTGAAATGTCTTTTAAATTCTTCATCTGAATAATGAGTAATTATATTATCGTAATCAATAATACGTGGTCTAAGTTTTCGTTTTTCACGATTATATTTTTGGAAAATTATATTCCATTCTTCATCTGAGCTGGACGAACTAGTACTTTGTGGAGCATTATTTCGATGCACCAACAAATTTCCAACTGCCGCCGTAAAAGGCATTTTTATTATATTCGAACATAAATTAGTTAAATACTCCTCTAAAATTGAAGTATATACATAATTTCATCAACTTTTTGTTTTGTTTTTTCAAACGTGCCATGTGTATTATTTAAATGAACGCTCAAAACGCTTCAAAATCCATTCCACTTGAGTTAATGATTGTGACGCCCAGAACCAAGTGGAACGGCAAAAACCGTGGTCGTGAGCGTGGTCGTTGTGAGTGCTTAGTGGAACGCACTGGTAATAATTCGATACCTTCTGAAGCCTTCTATATGTATCCTTTTCTTTCAACATACTCTTGTTCATATCTCTTATTCTATTCGTATAACAATGGTGTATACTGAATTTAAAGGAGCCGCCTTTCTTCAATCGTCGATGCATAGCAATAAAAGTAGTGAAATGTGGATGACGTCTGTTTGGATATCTATTTTGATATAATTCAGCAGCGGCTCTAGCATTTCCCCCTGTATCACCATAAACGAAATGCATATCTGTATATTCTTCAAATAAATAATCCATTTTGACACGATCTTAACTGACTGATATGATGACACATGACTTAACAACAATATAAACTTGTTTGGGTTACTGTCAATCATGTTTAATGTAAGTATCGATATATCAGTTTGTTTCTACCGGAAACAATGACGGTCTAATTCAGACTCATCCGAACCATCTTTTCAGTTCTTCCATTTGCTTCAGCTTTTAGCTTCTGACGATGATTACTAAGACAATTGAGTGTACTGTTCCTAAACGTTTTTCTTTCGATCCGTGATAACTAATTGCAAAGTGGAACCTTCCAGTCTAATTTGTATGCCATTGATCAATGCATAAAAAATACACAATTTTTTTATTCTTGTTCTTCTTCAAAACCATATGCTGAATGGATTAATTTTCCTCAATAAACCAATTAGGAAAAGCTCTAATAATGATACTCCAACATAAAATTTAACAAATCAAGAGTATTTATCTTCGATTTTCCACAAAAATTGATTCAGATCTAAACTCTTATCTGAATAGAGTATTATGAATTTAAAGTTTGGTTTATTCACAACAATCATAAGCAAGAAAAATTGTTTTCGATTCTGCCTACATTGAAAAATGTTCTGAGAGTGTACAAATATTCCGATAAGTTGTAAGAAATTAGCATTATGCGATATTGCACATAGGAAATTATGTTGATACTCAGGACATATCTTCAGTTTTGCTCAATCATCTCAGGAACCTTCACTTTCAGACACATAGAATATTATGACTTTCTAACAATTCATCTCTCGAACGCACGGGTATTTTGTAAACTTTTTCTTTAAACATTCCCCACAAATAAAAATCTAATGGATTAAGATCGGGTGATCTCGCTGGCCAATTCCATGGTCCCAAGCGCCTCATCCACCGATCGTCAAATAGTCTATCCAGTTCTGCGCTCACTTCTCTTGTGCAATGTGCAGGAGCTCCGTCTAGTTGGTACCAACAGTTTCGATAATCTTCGAGTGGCAGATTATCCACGAAACTGTCTACAGTATTCTCCAAAATATTCAGGTAGCTTCTGGATGTTTATGACTCCTCGTATATCACGTACCTCAATTTGTTGTCCGTCAACATGCAGAAGACATTAAAACTAAATTTTTCTTGAAATCCGGCTTCTTTTGTGACGTGAGGATTTTCACTGGACCAATAATGACGATTTTTTCTATTGAAAATCCCTTCTCTCGAAAATTTCGATTCATCAGTCCAAATAATTTTAGTTAAAAAAAGTGGATCTTCTTGAATGCGTGTCAACAACATTTCACAAAATTCTACTCTCTGTTGAGGATCTTGAGGCTTCATTGCTTGAATTTTGGTGAATTTATAATCATGCATTTTATGTCTTCGCAAGATTCTTTGAACCGATGAATATTTTATACCCAAATCTTCTTCAGCACTTCTTATCGATGACTCGGGAAATGCGTGAAAATATGCTAAGACATTAATCTGGTTGTCTTCGAAAGTTACGGGTCGAGGCAAGTTTCTTGGTGCTTTTAAAGTTGATCCAAATGCATTGAAATTGTTCTGAATTCGTATAAATTTCTTGAGGTTCGTTGGCGGTAGATTCGGATACATTTCATTGAACTTTCTACATGTTCTGCTGATAATTTTGTCACACTGTCCAAAAATAATTAACAAATTCATAAGAACTTCGTTTGAATAGTTTTGTTCCATCGTTTTGAAGGTATTTGCAACTTCTGAAGTGACGAAAATGTCGATATTATTAGGAGAATGTCACAACGCTACTGTCAAATAGTAATCATGGCCTGCTTACCAAATACCGAATGGAAATACCATTCTGAAGGGACATTTTCACAAATAAATGTTCATAAGTCCGAAACTTGACTAGTTAGGTATAGGTATGATATACATAGAAAGAAAGCAAATTTCAGCAGCTTTCCGAATTTTCAATAATAAACAGGGTGTTCCATTTAAAATAATCAAATTTCTGCAACTTTTTCAAGCAAACGAAAAAACTGTATTTTTTTACCACCCTGTATTGAAGTAACGGAGATTAGGCTGACGTGTGGGAAGTGTCCAAGTATCACCTAACTCCAAACCAAATTTCGATATCATAGTACTTCTTAACTAAAAGATATCGGCATTTTTAGAAGTCATGATTTTCGAAGAAAAAAATTGAAATTAATTTTTATTTCGAAAACGGTAACAGATAGGTATAGGGAAATATCAAGAAAAGTTGTCGGGCAATTGTTGGAGATTCCAAAAATAATATTATATACAGAGTGTTCCATTTGAAAAATCAAAGTTGCTACTGCTTTCTAATAGAAGCGGCAATACCGCATTGTCGAAAATATTTTAGTTGGCTAGAGAATGTCCGAATATGACCTCCATTAAATCTTCAAAGTGATCCGTTGTCTGGTTCACCAGAAACGTCTAATGTGCCATCCACCGTGAATCAGCCTGTGTATATATATATATATATATATATATATATATAATTTTGAAATATATATATATATATATATATATATATATATATATATATATATATATATATATATATATATAATTTTGAAATATATATATATATATATATATATATATATATATATATATATATATAATTTGAAATATATATATATATATATATATATATATATATATGATAAATTTTGCCAATAAATTAAATAATTAGTGAAAAAATTAAATGTATATTCTGATCCTTTTATAAAAAATGGTTGACACTTTGGAAAAAATTCGATCTTGAAAAAATTAAATAAAGTTACTTAGGGAACATTCATTCCAGCAGAGTTATTCTGCTGAAAAGTTACAAAAGAATCTATAGCTGTAATCGGCTATAATAATATGGGAACAAATCCAACATTCTCTACCAATCCTATGTAGTCCGAATGAAGGATTTTAGCAAGCCTACAAAAATTAGCAGAAAAACCCTGGTAGTTATTCATATGTGAAATAAATTGATCCATGAGAATAAATGTATAACAGTAAATAAAGAAGTTAACTCATCGTCGATATCGATATCTCTTGAAATGGAACCATAATTGAAATATGTTGTTGTGAAACTGACATCTAAATCCTCTTTTGTAAGAATACTCCCATTCCCTATTCACAATCTTGAAAGCAATGTCTTCGTATGGAGGGCCTGCATGGAATCGTAGGATGGTGAATTCTTTATTTTCCAAGCACGGAATCTGAAACAAAAACAAATGTGAATGATCTGAATAATTTATCTTGTAGTGTAGTCAAGAAAAAAGGGTTTATTTTTCACATAAAAAACTGAATGTTTGCATTTTGTCGTTTCAAAACAATTTCATTTAATTGATTAAATGAACGAGATTCTCTCTATGAAGGTTTTTTAAAAACAATTGAATTGAGCCAGTTGAAGGTAATGATGAAAATTCAAATATTATGAAGACAAAAAAGAGAAGAAGATATAATGAAGACTGTTGAAAGTGTATCAAGTGATTTCAACACAAACACCTCGAATATCAAAAAAATTGCTTTTGAAAAATCATGTTTTTAGATAAATAGATATGGCTTATATATCCCATTTAGGGATTGCGACCCTATTATAGCTTTCTACATCCTATGTTGACTAGGATGGATGAGTCCCTATGATCGCCTGGGTCACATCAGCCTCTCACATATCTTGCAATTTCTCTTAAATTTCCAACTCTGGTCCTTTTCAGATCTTTTGCCACCTCTTTTGACCAACTAGATCTAGGTCCTTTTTTTCTTTTTCCGCTATCATACTACATTATCTTTTTTTTTATCCTCCATATGTGTTTTTTCCATCTGACTCCTTATTTCTCGATTTCTAAAACTATGTCCTTTCCACATTTTTCCGAAATTTATCTGTTTATTCTTCTCCTATATTCATTTATAACGACTCTAATTGGCCTCCTTATTGTTTCCAGTATTTTCCTTTCTACCTCCCTTAATGTCTTCTTCATCTGTCTTAGTCATTGACATTGTCTCTGCTGCGTACAATATTGACGGTCTCATTATTTTTTTATACATTTTCATTTTAGTGTTGCTTGAGATTTCTTTACTTTTTACTAGTTTCCTGTTTTCCTGTAAATTTTTGTTGGCTTTTAAAATGTTCTATTTTATCTCCATTTCCCTACTTGCATATTTTGTTACTGTGAACCCAACATACTTCTCATTATGTCTCTTCTCTAGAGTCACTAAGTCATCTGTGTAGCCTATTAATTGTCCACTTCTTGTTCTTATTGATTCATTGTTCTTGTTGCATATTTAAGTGCAATGTTGAAAATAATTATTGAAATTGCCTACCCTTTCATTTATTTTAAATTCTTCTGTTTCCCCACAACTTGTCTTAACGCTTGCTCTAATTCCATACAATAATATTGCTGTGAGTCTCCTCATTTCAAATGTACATCTATTTTATTGCTGCTATTAGCTCACTTTCAATAATCGAATGAAAAGCCTGTTGAAAGTCTATAAAGAGCAATTCTAGGTTCATCTTGTACCTACACGCTTTTTTCATAATTTGTAATTTCCATAACTGTAGACCTTTCCTGTACGAAATCAAACTGATATTGTCCTATTTCTTTCTCTATTGTTGCCTGTAATGTGTTTTTTACTAGTGTAGTTAACATTTTATAGGCTATTACTGGAGCTTTATTCCAACATCAAACCGTTAGAATTTACATACAATGTTATCCTTATTTATACTGCTAGGTACCTGCATCTTAATTGTCTTTAATTAATTTTACAATGTGGCCTTATGTAATTGTCAGGTAAATCTGATTATTAAAATATTATTTCGACAAGCTATACAGGGTGTCCCTGGACTTCCTCTTTTCCCCTCGGGAATGTATAGATGAGGTCAAAATATCACCAGTACTTCATATAACTTTTTTTCCTAAAAGTCTTCGTAACCAAGTTACGGGCCCTCGAAGTTACAAAATGAAAAATATTTTCTCTTTGATAACTTTTCAAGTGAATATTCAAAATCATCCAAATTTTGGTAATTGACTAAACAAATGAATTCCGTCGATGAGCTTTCATGCAGGAGTCAGTTGTTTTGCTACAAAGTCAGGAACGGACTACCCCCGATGGTCCACACCCCAAAACTTTGAAATGACAGATATTTTTCAATATTTTTCAACAAAATAAGGTTACTTGGACAATTTTATGAATAAAAGTACTCGTGTGGAAAGTCGATCGGAGCAACGAGTCTTGATAAAAATGTAGTTCTACTCGACGACATCAAACCCGCTCGTCCACCATTATTTGAAATGAATAATTATCAAAGCAGAAATAATAATGATAACGTTAATTCAACAACATTTATAACAGGAATAATACAAAGTATGCTAAAATGAAGTCGTAAACAAAAAGTACAGTACCTATATGGAAGTTTAAGTCACAATTGTGATAGCAGATATTTTTTCAAAAGAAATATCAGGTTCTGTAGATTCGTGGTGTTTTTAAACTAACAAGCTACTCTACTATGAAATATCGAATTCATTCCATATTTTGTATGTACATAATACGTGTGGAATAATCACGTTTCGTGTTGATCAGTTATCTGAATCTCATGAAACTCAACATTCGAATGTTTCAAATTCTTCTTCACAGCTAAACTGTTGAGGAGTTTCACTGATAATTATAATTTTATGGGAGAAATTCTTTAACACGAATCTAAATTTAGCTGAAAAAACGCACATCGGAAAAAATATTTACTATACTAATAAAAAGCAAACGAATGAACTACAAAAACGGCTGCACATGATCAGGTGAAAAATATCCAGGGAATAATATTTCTTTCACAGATGTTGACAAAAAAACCTTTTAGAAAGTTTTGATAAAAAATGAGAAACTGGAATGCGATTTTGTTTTGTTGAGTGGTGCGTTGTCATATGACTATCATTGTATTGTCAATATTCTATAGGATATTTTGAATTTTTTTGATATGGCCGAACAGTTTACATTCAATGAATATGCAGATATGCATGTATTTTATGGACGAGCATTTTGTAATGCTGCAGAAGCTCGTCGTCTGTATTCCGAGCATTTTCCCAATCGAACGGTACCGTCAAGAGAAACATTCGAGCGTGTCGATCGCAGCTTGAGGGAGACAGGTATGTAATAATTGATAATTAATTTGAGCACGTTGTTTTATTTCAATATTATTGTAGGTACAGTTTTGCCAAAACGAGGTGGTGAGGGCGCTCCTAGGACTGTACGTACCGTTGTATTGGAGGAAAATATTTTGGAAGCCGTCGCTGATGATCCTTCAATGAGCATCAGAAATCTATCAGAACAGTTCCATACATCCAAGTCCACTATTCATAGAATAATTAGGGAACAACTGCTCCACCCATTTCACATCCAGAAGGTACATGCCATGACACCTCAAGATTTTCCAGCACGACTGGAATATGCCAATTGGTTCATGGATAGGCAAAGAGAGGATATGACTTTTATTAATCGAGTTTTATTCACTGATGAAGCAGGTTTCAGTAGAGATGGAGTTATCAACTCTCATAATCTCCATATATGAGCCGAAGAAAATCCCCATGGGATATTGCAAACCAAACACCAACGGAAATTCAACGTGAATGTTTGGGCTGGTATCATAGGAAACCATCTTATAGGACCATTCGTTCTACAGGACCGATTGAATGGAGAACGTTATTTGGAGTTCATTCAGAACGATTTGAATGGACTTTTGGAACATGTTCCATTGCAAACCCGAAGAGATATGTGGTTTATGCATGATGGCGCTCCTCCTCATTTTAGTTTGATTGTGCGTGACCATCTGAACCATATTTTCCACAATAGATGGATTGGTAGAGGTGGGCCATATTCATGGCCATCGCGATCTCCGGATTTAAATCCATTGGATTTCTTTCTGTGGGGGCATCTAAAAAGCCTTGTTTACGCTACACCTATTCACACAAGAGATGCATTGTTGAATAGAATAACATTACATTGTGAAGCCATACGAAACGACCCTGGAATGCTATTTCAAGTACAGAGAGGGTGTCTTCGCAGACTAAGAAAATGTATAGAGAGAGAAGATGGTCATATCGAGCAGTTTCTGTAGCGGATTTTTCATTTCTGTTTGCTCTTGAGGCTCTTGAGTTTCGTTAGTTAAACGTGTTTGCATTATAAAAATTCGTTATGAACATTTTACCTATCATTTCCATTTTCCTTAAAAACTAATATTTTCGAATAATGGTAGACGTCTCAGGATAAATGTTGTTGAATTAACGTTATCATTATTATTTCTGTTTTGATAATTATTCATTTCAAATAATGGTGGACGAGCGGGTTTGATGTCGTCGAGTGAAACTACATTTTTATCAAGACTCGTTACTCCGATCGACTTTCCACACGAGTACTTTTATTCATAAAATTGTCCAAGTAACCTTAATTTGTTGAAAAATATTGAAAAATATCTGTCTTTTCAAAGTTTTGGGGTGTGGACCAACGGGGGTAGTCCGTTCCTGACTTTGTAGCAAAACAACTGACTCCTGCATAAAAGCTCATCGAAGGAATTCATTTGTTTAGTCAATTACCAAAATTTGGATGATTTTGAATATTCACTTGAAAAGTTATCAAAGAAAAACATTTTTCATTTTGTAACTTCGAGAGCCCGTTACTTGGTAACGAAGGATTTTAGGAAAAAAAGTTATATGAAGTACTGGTGATATTTTGACCCCATCTATACATTCCCGAGAGGAAAAGAGGAAGTCCAGGGACACCCTGTATAGTATACTATTAGGTATTGGTACACCATCCTCATTCATAATATTATTATGTTCACTTATTTCTACACTCTCATTGGCATCTAGATGCCTGTTGTTGTTAACTTTTCTAACTAATCTTTATTAACTAAAGTCTATGGAATGGTTTTGTTGCAAAATATGATGGGTGACAGCTGAAATGCTAATTCTTGTCCATTCTGCCAATCATCTGGAAATGTTTCTTCTCTACATATTTTTTGTGTTAGTTTATATATTCTTTCTTTTAAAGATTCCACACCATATTTTAGCAATTCCATATTAGTACCGGCTGGCGTCAATATTTTGGTTGGTTTCCGGGTTCTGCCGTGGTCTTCTTTGGTTACAATCTCCAAAAGTTTCAACTGCAACAGTCATCTTCAGTGATGTTGCATTGTTTTATATAGCAAGGCGGAAATAAATAGTTCCCCCGTGAGCGAAACAACTGCTAATCCAATTTCCAAAAATAAAAGAGTGTTGGATAAATAATTGAAATATCTATTAAACAAGATATCACAAGACCCCCACTTAAAAAAAGTTGGTAGTTTCCTATATATAATGGAGGCAATTCTATGGATACATCAAAATAAAGATAAATATATATTTCGGGAACATATCTTCATGGACATGATACACGAAATAAAAATCAATATTAGATGCCAAAAATAAATAACGAAAAAACAAAAATACAAACTGAATATTTTCCAATGAAACTGTACAACCAAATACTAGTGAAATGGAAGTATTACACAACTAAAAAATTAAAGTACCAACTAAAACAATCATTGCCTGTCAAGAGTGTGGACTACAGATTTTGTGATTAATGTTTCTGTGTTTTCTAAAGTTAAAACTGTTTATATATGTATAAGTGTGATATAGGTATGTAAATATCTAATTTTTGACACACTAACATATTTTTTATTCTTAAATATTTTTTCAGTATGAGAATACTCTCTACAATTATTGTGACGTCCCTAAACAAAAAACTGTTGTGTGACTATTGTAACACTGTTTTCTGTAAATATTTTTGAAGGTGAATAAATATCTCATCTTATTGCCTTACTCATTAAAACGTACTAGAAATTATACCTTTTTACAAAAATTTTGTCTGACTTTGATTTCCAGTCTCGTTCAAAATCTAAGAGCGGTTGGGACTATTTACTTCTGCACTGCATAGCTTCCTTTTCCTCTGCAAGTGCGTGTTTGTGTTTCAATTACAAAGTGGAATAAACTGTCTAATATTTAAGTGCATACTGGAATATTCAAATTGCCAGATATCGAGTTGGAAAATGGAATACCGAATGTTTTTATAGAATGATTATTAAAAGTATTAACGGTTTTTATGAAATTTCACAAATAAAAGCAATTGTGTATTAAAAAAAGGTTAGGTTGTTCGGAGCAGTAGCCATATCATTTCGTTTTCATTAGTTTGTCAACTCATATCGGATGCACAAATTGATGACGCATGTGTATTCTTTCGTTGGCCCAACTGCAACTGTCTATCAATATTCTGATCAACAAATCTCAAGGATGTTTGTCCGAAAAAAATATACCTAGATGATATCTTACAACTTCAATATGTACTCACCAAAAAGTATTCGGGCGCACTGCTTTTATCTATTAGATCAGGATAGAAAATGTTGAACTTGTACCCTTGCACAATCTTTGGTGGAGGATTGTCCATATCATAATGTGTCTGATTATATTTATTCCATTCGAAACCTGTATGAACTCTGTTGAAATACCTCGGTTTCCGAGGTCTATACTTATCAGACCACAAATAAACTTGGCTATCTAGAGCTTGTTCCACAGAAAATTGTGCTTCGTCCGCATCCATTCCCTTTCTCGCTTCCTTTTGAAGCAGCAACTCTTCCTTTGTGATAACATTCTATAACGAAAGAATTGTATTATTATCATTCACAAAAGTTCACAGTGTCACTATTTTTCGGGTTTGAAGGCCGTCACTAGCGCTAGCCAATTGCTCCAGCAAAAATCAGAAAGAAATTCCAAAAATCTACGGCCACCGAACCCGAAAAATAGTGAGACTGAAAACCTCGGCTGCGAAAGCCTTAACCATTTTGTCATACACAAAAGTTATTTTTATTGAAATCAAGAAGAGAACCTTCAAAGCGTTTTCGAATTTTTAAATTAATTATTTTGAGAAAACCACAGAAATGATTTTGAATCGCATAATTCACCAAAATATAAATTAATTGCCATATAGGAGGTCTGTTTAAAAAATAAGGTGAATTTAATTCAAATATATATATAGGTATGTATATATATATATATATATATATATATATATATATATATATATATATATATATATATATATATATACATATATACATATATACATATATATATATATATACATATATATATATATATATATATATATATATATATATATATATATATATATATATATACATATATTCATAAATTTTTATTTTCCCCTTTCAAAGAAGTACCTCTCAGATATAATAAACTTGTGCCAACATTGTTTTCATTCCTGGAAGCAATTTTAATATGCACTTTTTGTTATGTCCTTGAGCTCACTCAGCGATTCGGTTTTTATTTCATCAATCGTCGCAAACGCCGTCCTTTCATTGACCACTCCAATCTTGGGAATAGGAAAAATTTGCAGGGTGGCAAGCAATGACAGCGAGCAGGTGCATTATCGTGATGCAAAAGCCTACAACACCGGACATTTTCTTAGCACTGCTTCTCGCAAGCGGCGCATACCTTCAATATAATACTCCTTATTGACCATACGACCATTAAAAAAAAAATAGATGTACTGTATGTGGAACATAATAAAGACGTATTATTGACCGTAGTGTGCGCTGGTCAGGCCCTTTCCCCCAAAGCTCCGATACATTCGGGAGGGCGCGCCAGCATTATCAACCAATAACCACTCCCCACACCGTGAGGTAAGTGATCATTGGGTCCGAGAATCATGTGCCCTGAGCAAGCGCAGTGAGCCAAGAATGACAGTCTTCTGCATCTGTGCGGCTGAGATTTCTGCCTTAGTGCGGCAAGCCGGTATGATTTTAATATTCCAGAGTAGAGAGGAGATCATTCCACCAAGGTCTCCATTAATCAGAACAACCATATTGACAGAGTGATCTGGATAGAGTCTGCGGAGTTCGAAGAGAAAATCTCGATATTTCATCCGTTTTTCCTCCTCTTTTCTGACGATATTCGTCTCGCCAGGAGAACGACAATTATCGTTTTGCTCTGATGGACGAGAATGACTACATCAGGCTTATTAGCTTGTATGAGCCTGAAGGTGGGGAACGAATAGTTCCAATAAATTCGGCACTTCCCATTTCCCGCAACGGATTCAATATCCCCCGGACCATAGGGCAACACCGGTGCCTCGTCAATACCGTAAAAGTGCACTCTTAGGGCCGCGTTATGTCGATGGATATAGGGCGAGACCGCATATGCTGGACATGTGCATTAGGGTCTCGGGCGCCTCGCGGCAGGCCCTGCACCGTAGACCGTACCGCGACTGCGGTAGACTACGGAGAGAATGTGCAGCATCCTACACCATCTGGATGCCGGAGAGACGTATACTTACCTCGGGGTGGAACAACGCCACTCACAACTGGTGGCTCTCTCCACGTCAAGTATCAGCACAAACTTCGACAGATCTGGTCATCGGAACTGTCGGGGAAGAACAAAATTCTTCTTGCTTGCCGTTCCAATCTTACTCTACTCGTTTGGAGTAGTGAAGTGGACTCGACGTAAAGACCCGCAAAATGATGCATCTCTATAGGAGTTTGCATCCCAAATCGTCCGTTCTACGGTTGTACTTCCCCCGACAAGAGGGGGACCGTGAACTTTTGAGTTTGGAGTGTCTACATGACATAATGGTACTGGATACAGCCTGTAAAGTCGTCAGGAGTTCAGATCCCCTTCTCTGCGTGGGCCGTGACCATGAGAGAGCAGGAATTGGAGCATTTCTCTTTAGGGCAGCTGCCCGAGCAGCTGATGAACTCGCTATAGTTTTCGACTCTGAACGAGGTGACCACAACTCTGTCACCAAGTCGGAGCCCGTTCAGCAAAAATCTCAGATAAAAGCCGCAGAGATCACCTTACTTCTGCGGTGACACAATGATAAGCCAATGCATGGGGTCTTCTTCAATAACATTGGAGACCTTGGCTTACCAAAGCGCCTGACGTTCGCTTTTCTCAGGTAGAGTGGGCTGAAGTCGGAAACTGAGGGGTTCATCATGGCTTGCCAGGATGGTGTCTTCAACACCTTAGTCTGCCGAAGACGTATTATTATTATTGACCATACGATCATGTGGCGAGAACTCTTGATGCACCAAACCACGGTAAACGAAAAAAACATTGAGCAAAACTTTGATATTTCATCGAACTTGTCATGCCGCACATGACATTACAGATCAGCTGAATGGGAGGATCATCAAGACCATTTCCAAAGATACCCCTGGCTAGTAGTTTGATTCAGCTCTGAAGATCCATCAACTTGTGCTTTTGAAGTCACGGAAGTTATTCTATCATCGATGAATGCATATATTCCTTTTTTAATGAAACGATCTTCTAACGGCAAACCTTGATACAACAGAAATTGCGAACAAACTGTCGCCTCCAAAAATCTCGTCTACCGGCAGTGGCGCAAAAATCCCAGTGCCGAAAACCGAACCAGGTTCATTAATGCTCGCAACAGCTACAAACAGAGGATAAATGAAAGCAAAAAACTTCACAATCAGAGAATGAGAGATAGACCGCTTGCCAATTCCAACAGGTCTAGATCCTTCAGGTCCGTAGCTAAAGATGTTAATCAGAACTTTACAAAATTCACAATTCCACCACTAACACAGGCGGACAGCCATAGAAAAAGCAAATTTACTAGCTGAACAATTTGCGTCCCACTCCACAGTAGATTTTCTAGAAAAGGCACCACCTACTATTCCACCATCGTACTTAAGAAGTGCGGAAATGAACTCGTACCAATATTTTGCAGACTTTTGAACCTGTCTTACAAGAAAGGGGTTTTTCCTTCTTGTTAGAAGATTGCTCGCGTTCACCCTATTCCTAAACCACCATATTATCAAGTATTTGGTGTATGACTCTTCAGCTTCCTGAAAGCACGGTCCCTGCAAGTGGCTGTCGATGGATATCTCTCGAATACTTTCACCATCAACGCTGGTGTTCCCCAGGGATACATATTGCCTCCAATCCTCTTTTTATTGTATATCAACGACTTATTGGAAAAAAACAAGAATCCAATCCAATATTGTTATCATGTATGGAGTTCCGCCCCCAAACATACCCTAAAGCTGCTGGATTCCATCCAGAAAAGAGACTGATTGGAGACGCGAACATCACTTGCAACCTTGATAGTCTGGAACATCGAATAAAGGCTGGAGATTTATATCTCTACTGTAGATACTTTCACGGAAAGTGTTCGAGTGACTTGGCACATTGTATTCTACCAAGAGCGGGACATATCAGAAATACGCGACGGACTATGGCTGCTCATCATTATGAGGTTCAACTCAGTACACCCCGAACTTCACTGTTTAAGAACTCTTTCATTTGGAGAACGGCGTTTATGTGGAATAAACTTCCTGAGAACGTTTTTCCAAATGGATTTAATCTTCAGCAATTCAAATCCAATGTGAATCACTATTTTCGTATAGGCACCGCTCTAAGAGCGCCTTAGGGATTTGCCTATAGTGCTTGGGTTTTGTCCTTAAAAAAATATGTTATTTTTGGTCTTGGCTCCCCTGGGCTCTTCCATTAGGAGGATTGGACTTTGGTTTCAATGTCATAACCATATACCCATGATTCGTTGCGATGGTTCTTTTGGTCAAAATTCAGCAATTTTAAAACGAACTTTGCTGCCACACGATTCATGCCCAAAATTTAAAAAAAAATTACACTGCCCGAGTCAACCGATATGCTGACATCCTCAGCAACTTCTCTACGACGATTCTCCAAAATAATTTTCTTCACTTTCATCGGTTGTTGATTTGTTGGGGCGGCATCTCCTCAATCTTCTGTGAAAAGCTTGTACCACTTGAACATATGTAATCTGACGATTTCCGCAAGCCGAAATAACAAAAATTCGTCGATAAAATTTAATGCGTGCAGCTATGTGATACCTATATTTCCCTCTCCGAGTGTCTATTCCTCTATTCTCTATTCACTTTTTCTCTATCTATTACTCTCTCACTCCGTCCCCACTCTGAATTATGTTGCCATGACGCCATCACAGCTGATCACAGAGACTCGTTCGTGATGAAGATGATGATTAATCAATCAATTAATTGATGGATGTAGCCGTTACTACGTGGTAGGAAATCATAATGAAGAAAAGAGAAATTAAACTTTCTATGTTTTTTACCACTTTTATTTGTAACTAACGTTATTGCAGTTTCGTCCTATAAGGACATTTTCAAACTTATACAATATATAAGAACATTTTAAAACTTACACAATATATAAGTTTGAAAATGTCCTTATAGGACGAAACTGCAGTAACGTTAGTTACAAATAAAAGTGTTAAAAAACATAGAAAGTTTCATTTGTCGTTTCTTCATCAATTAATCAATTGATTATTAGAAATTAAATTTTTGTTGAGCATTTTTTTATTATTTTTTTATAAATACAAGGATTCTACTTAAAAAACATACACTTATTCATTTGCATGCTATTTCCTGAGCTTTTCAATTAATTAAGTTCAATGAATTGAAAAAATTAAAAAAATTTGTTTTTGTCAGATTAAGCGAATCCTCTAGCTCTAGATAATCATCACATTATGAGACAGCATGTCTAAAATATAAAGATGCACCATATATATCTTAATCTGACGCGCTTGAGTATTTCAAAATGGCGAATTTTTTTTGCACATTATAATAATGGCCGCGAGTTTGCGTCAGATTGAAATCGTCAGATTATTTAATGAGAGCTTTTTTTTGTTGCACCTAACACCCCCTTAGAAAATCTGACACGCTCGATTAATTTTTTTTTTTTTTCACTTTTAACTCTTACGTACAACCACCCACATCATGCAAACGATCAGATTAACATACCAACATCATTAAAAATACGTAGGACATTGATACTATCAATATCTGACGCGCTCGAGTATGTCCACGCAACAGTATTTTTTACATATTTAAAAATCAATAGCCGCTTCCCCCGCCGATGAAAAGGTATATATTATATAACATTTTTTTCTTCTCATCATCTAAGCTTTGCAACCTAATATGTCTCAAAAACGCTCGAGGAAATCCCCATTTTGAATCGTGGGCTCCCCTGCTATAAATATAAATTCCTATATTATTTTTGAGTACTTTTTTTGACAGGATTCGAAAATGGAGAACATTATATAAAATCTCATTAGAAAAACCGAATTTTGATATTCCATTGTTCTACTTGAAACCCTGTTATCTGTAACTTCATCCAAAATATTTTTTGATAATTCCACTCCTCATCTCAAACTTTTAATAGAAGCTTGATGTGACACACACATTATATTTTTTAATCAGTTAACTAGCTTAGTGACCCAATAATTTTTCTAAAGAAAGGTTAGTTGGGTAACAGAATGCATTAAAAAAAAAACAATCGTTTTCTTGCCAACGTTTCGATTTTAATCAAATTCTTAATTCTTCTTCAGGGCTTGAAAAGTAGTTTCTTCGTGTTAATATTACTATTTTAAAAATCATTAGACACATTAGATACATTTTTAAAAAATAAAAAACATTGCAACAACCAAATTTTCGAGACATGAACACCGAACGACATGAAACCAAAGACATTTAAGAAAAAATTGATCCTGTTACCCAACCAACCTTTCTTCAGTCATACTTTTTAATCTTTGATTATTTTGGAGTATTTAGTACATATGTATCGGGAAATGTTCCCAAAATTCTTGGGTTCAAATCCCATTGAAGACTGTTTTTTTTTTTCATTTTTCAACCACCAAATTGTCAAACTACTCAGGTTGCTTTCCTTCATGAAGTTGAATGATATTACTTTCATTCAGAATATCCTTCACAAATAAATTATTTGAAATATTCCTAAGATTAACCATAAAAAAAGTATAGTATTGTCATGAATCTGAAGCCGCCCCTGACCGATATGCCGGCCGACTCGGCGAACAAACACATGACATCACTGCTGAAGAATCCAGTCGGAATCCCCAGTAAAACTCTAGAACCGAACCGACTACAGATTTCTAGAAAGGACCGTTACCGATATAAGGCCGGCTTCCCGACCCAAGAGGGCAGTTCAGAAAGTGAATCGAGCGGCTAAACAAGAAATTCAAATAATGGAAATAAATTAAGCGTTAGTTGCTAAGTGTTGTAAATAGATTAGTTTGTGATCAGTGAAATATTGTTGGAAATAAATTTTTTAAGACAGTTAATTCGTTAATATGTCACAGTATTCTACTCGCGAGAAATTTTGCTCGCCTTCAGCTTGCGCCAACAAACTTCATTCTCACGAATAATGACTACATTTCTTGCTTGTTGAATCCTCTACTATTTTTCCTCATGAAACAAACCTAAGTGATTATTGGATCTTACCTCAACTTTTTTACCACTGCCAACAACTTGTAGCCTAGCGAATTCCAACCTTTTTAAGTCATCTTCTTCAGTTACAACAATGGTTCCAGGTTCAATATCTTCTGGTGATAAAAATTTCGGACTGTAGCCTCCTGTTTGATAGGCAATGAAGTATTCATTGAGCATGTCTTTTGCTTCATCTTCATTTCTGAAAAGAATTACTTTCAGTTTCATGCTAACTAAAAACAAGCTATTTTGTCGGTCATATAAGAAATATATAAAAATAAATGTTAAAAGAAAATTCTTCCAGATTTTCTACAAACAGTTTTTGGCAAATGCCTCTTGAAAACGAACTACTTCCTGGCTAATACTACAACAGACATTGGATTCCATCCATAAGGCATTCGTGAATGTTGGTCATAGAGAAAATTCTTAGACATGTCTTACCCTTCATTTTCGCTGACTCGATCATCTTCTTGTGATACACCTGGTTTCGGCTCAAAATTTTTACTGGTACTTGGCTCGTCTACTTCATTGGAACTGGCTTCGGCCTGTGCAGGGATAATAATTGCTTGTTCAGCTTTCAATACTTGCAATTTACGTCTCAAACTGTCTTGATGTCTATCTCTTAGCCGTGCTCGTGCCATATGAGCTAAAGTAACACCAAAACAATTAAATTCAATTGGGAAAATTATTGGGAAAATATTATTGACTAAGTTAAGAGGAAGTTTAGAACAATATAAAGTTTCTCACAAAACTTTCGAGGACAATTCGAGTAAAAAAATCAAAACAATTTTCCGATTAAGGTGTACGCTGAAAACCAATTTGAACCAAAAAAATGGGTTGATGAAGGTTTTTTTTAAACCAAGTTGTCTTCCTTCGAACCACAATCTTCAGAAGTCTTCAAGAAATTTGTACTTACGGGGTCTGTTCAAAAAATAAGGGGAGTGTTAAAATTCATTAGCGATATTTTAATTTGTTGATGTTGGTACACTAGTTTCGAACATATGATCTCAGTTTTAGCTGTAGCATAAAAGTTAGAAGAATTTTGCGTGTTCGGCAATTTTCTGCTGTCGAAAGAAAATGGTTCAGAAAATTTGCATCAAAATTACTGAATTTTAACCGAAAAAAACGTCGCCTTAGCATCGTTCAGGAATTGTTAAATGACGTCAACGGCGATCCAAATTTGCTTCAAATGATCATAACTGGTGATAAACTGCACTCTGAGTGAGAAAAATGTTTACAAGTGGTACAAGATTTTCACAGAAGGTCAAGAACGTGTGAATGACGACGCTTGCCCTGGACGTCCCCACAAATGATGCTGCACTGCCTGAGGCCAGTGCGCAGCGAAATACAGAAGACAGATCCAGTCGTTAATGAACGCGTGCGTAAGGGCCGCCGTAAACGCTCCAAGATATGTACCAAATAGGTACATATTCCAGGATCTAAACGTGAACATACACGACGTAGACGCATACATGAGAAACACGCAGACGACACATTTGACAGAATACGAGCGCACGACAATCCAGCGCTAAGCTATCAATACAACGCACTGAACAGAGATGACCCCAGATTTCGAGAAAGGGGCAAACACAGAAGGCCAACGAATCAGAACCAGAGACCACCCCCGAGAGTCGCTGTCAGGCGGCTCCGGTAAGTATAAACATTTCTTAACCAGATCGAATTCATCTCATTTTCAGACTCACTGAAAAACAAAAATGCTCGCGACAAAAGACACCCGTCTCCGATTAGTTTTTGGGAACCCCATGCAAAAATTCAGTTAGGAAAGTCAAGATAAAAGCAAATAACAGATTAGAAAGCGAAAGCACCTAAAGGCTGACTTTCGACTAAAAGAGGTCAGGGACTGGCTTGAACGTTTAAAGTTAATTTCTTTAGATTTGTTTACTGCCAGTCTTCAAGCATAGCCCACTGACTAATAAGAAAGTTTTTCTTCCTTATTCAGAGGAATCGGGCAAATTTCGGATATGCAGTTGGTTAGTACCTCGTCCACTAGATGGAGTGACATTTTTGTTGTTCGCTCCAACTTCGGACGAGGAATGAAATACTATGAAAGAATTTCGATTTTCAATTACGGAATATCATTGACTTTAGGTCGATGATGGTCACTATTTCGCACTGACAAGTGGCTAAGGAGCCCGAAACCGGTCTGCAAGTGTGCCCGTTCCAAAATTGAGGGTCGACTCTTTCAGTTTTATTGCCAATTGCATATGCAGGAAATTTTCTATGAAGATTCCTGCACCGACGCCTGTCGGATTTAATCCAACACCGTTCGTGGTATTAGCCAGCGGAGTAGTTGTTTTCTGATAGGCGTCAGTCCATTGAACCTACTGTGTAGGTATATCCGAGACGGGCTTGAACATTTAACGGTCTCACTGTAGAAGTAATGGAAGACTAGATAAAATTAACAAAAATCTGCAAGAAACAGAATTGATTCCAGTTCAACAACTGCTTCTACAGACAGCATGAAGGCATGGTAATGGAAAAGCCACTCTATCCATTCATAGCTGATCTGTTCATGAGCAGATTTGAATAGAAAGCAAAAAATAAGTTAGATTACTTTCCACGGACGTGGATCCGATTTGTTAGAAGATGTATTTGCGATTTTTGATACCAAGAAATCAAAGGAAGAGGACTTTGTTTCAATTCTCAGTAACAGAACCCCAAACATTGAGTTCAAATTTATATGGGATTGAAAACAACTTAGAGTTACAAATTTTTGGAAGTCATAGTGATTAGAAGTAACCAGGGTCTAGAATTTAATGTTTATACGGAGAATACCAGTATGTTAAGATATATTCCTGATGGCTCACTAGATTTTTTGATGCTTTCGAAAGTCTGGAAATAGCAAAGTGTGGCATGAGAATTATGAACGATGACAACGGTTCCATTCCAAACAGCCCATTATATTCCTTTTTATGAACCACTTAGAATTTGAGAGAGCTTTCACTAGAATATTTCCCGCAAATTTCTATCCGAAATCATTGATGTGAATCGGAGAATGAAAGTGTGACCTACAGATATAAATTGAGAGTTTTGGAGTTAGGTATTAGTTTTCTTCATCTCCTGAAGACGCCAACTTGGTTGGTGAAACACACGCCGAGAAGAGTATTGCATTTCTGGTGATTGGGAAAAGTGCTTGTTGTTAAATTTATTCTATGCCACAGGTTCCAGTTTTAACTTTTATCTATTGGCTCAACAATTAGATGTCTGAGCCTTCTATAAATACAGTTGAAACTAAAATCCACTAAATATTTTAGCTTATGGCTGTCGAGTTTATTTGTACGTTTTTGCAAACATTCCAAGTGTATTGGGCTAATATGCAATTTATGAGCAGAATATTATTCAAACTATATGTATTTCTACACTACACTACATGGTTGATGGGATATTTTAAAAACGATGCCTACATGAAATATATCAACAAAGGCATTTCTAGTACGAAGGGTGCTCCAATAAAATCTCTCGCAGAAGTGATCAAAGAATTTTGGTCAGAAGATTTATTGGATAAGTGGTTAAACACTTTTCCTTGAAGAGCCAAATCCAAACTTTGCCCTCCTTTCATGGATTACGCAAAGTAAGATGCCAATGAGTTCGTCCGATTTTTTTTGGAAGGCTTACACCAAGACATAAATAGAATCACTCAACCAAACCAACTTGCCGGAAATTGGGGTAATATTAGTGGTCAGCGAAAAATCGCAAGAGCCCTGGTTAGAATATTCCAAGATGAAAAATTCCAACATTATGGACTGTTTGTTGGTCTTCTAAAATCTAGATTGAAATGTAGATACTGTGGACACTCATCAGTAACCTTCGATAGATTCTGGATTTGTATCTCTATTCCACAAAGCGATGGCCGAATGAGTTTATCATGATGCTTGGAGTCCTTTACTAAAGAATGAATTCTAGATGGAGACGAAAAATCAATGTGTTCGAAATGCAGAGAAAGAAGAATGTGTACAAAATCCCTATCAAACCATAAGTTTCCCTGGGCATTAGTAATACTTTTGAACAGATTTTCGCCAACAGAAACATTGAATGTTGCTATCGACTTTCCTCTGGATAATCCCCACAGTGGAATACCTACAGTGGATATTATACAGCGCACTGTAGATATCCGTATATAAACACACTGCATGAATATAACCATTCTCGCGTGTCTCCTATGTCACTAAAATATGTTGTGAGTGGAGAGGCCTATGTTCTCTTCTATGAAGAGGAGAGAACGAAATAGCACCCTTGAGGTGATTTAGTTAAGTATTTAGATTAATGTGCAAAATGTTTCATTGCATATAGATTAGATGTTTATTTCCAACTTGGTATATTAAGAACAATCTTTTTAATTTATATTTTCAAAGTAGTTTACATTTGGGAATGAAAGTTTTCTATCGTCTGCTATTTTGTTAAACACTTCAGCAGATTCACTCTTTTTTTTACACCCTGTGTTAAGATAAGACTATGTTGATATTATAAGATTTCCACGTCGATGATTGATCACATATCAGCTCTAAATATTTGATTTCATTTGTATATTCAAGGGTTTCATTTTTATAGTTGGTTCATTAGCACTTCATTGTGAGATCTTCACTGCACAGTTTTACAAAAACGCAACACGTGTTTCATCATACAATGGCTTCTTCATGGGTGTCTTTACTTTATGGCTTCTTCTTGCGTGTCCTCACTTTATGTAAAGACACATGCGTGACTTTACTTTATGTAAAGATACGCCTGAAGAAGCTATTGTATGGCGAAACACGTATTGCGTTTTTGTAAAACTGTGTAGTGAAACTTTCACAGTAAAGTGTTTTTTTTGAAAATATTTAATTTATTCAGTCTGCTTTGCCAAATCACCATAGACGGATTCAACAACACGTGCAAATAATAAAATTGTTTTATCATAAAAGGTGTTCTGTTCGGGCAACATACCCCGCGCTTCGCACCTTTTAAATTCGCCATAATCGTCCTACCGAATGCACTATTCGCAAAGTGGTGGATAAATTTGAGTCCGCTGGTTCAGTTAACGATCGACCAAAACCCTTACGTCGACGAAACGCAAGATCTGTCAAAAACATCGTCGCTGTCTGTGAGAGTGAGTAAAAGAATCCGAGGCAATCGATTTCGCGTCGCCCACAAGAATTCGGCCTTTCGCCGAACACAACTTGGCGTGACTTGGACCTGCACCCGTACAAAAGTCAACTGACCCATACCAGAAACTGTAGAAAAACGATCATAGACAATGACGTGTTTTCACTAAATGGGCTCTGAAGCAGTTGGCAACTGATCATAATGTTCATCGAAAAATCATCTTCAGCAATGAGGCTCATTTCTGGATTAATGGATACATGAACAAACAAAGAACAAACAGAGAAGCCATGACAGACATTTGAACGACGTTCCATCATCAATGAGTCTTTAAAAAAATAAAAACTTTGATAATATCTCACACACACTTTGTTTTATTTAAATTCAAACATAGAAAGTGTTTAACGAAATATCCTAATCATATATTTTTCTCATTTATGAAAATCATCAACTTATCAGCAAACTGGTTGCATATAAATTTGGAGTCATCATTAATGGCAATGAGCAATAAAGTGGGGCTGTTAACAGAGACTTGTGGGTTACTATTATCTGAGAATAAATTTAGGAGAGTTGTTACCAATTTAACGTATTGATGTCGTCAGGTAGGTACCCTATTTGATGCTTCTTGGTCTTGTGTTTATTGAATTCTGTATATTTAAGTGATTTTCACTTCCTATCGTCCAACCCACGCTAGGAATTACACGTTGAAATGTAAGACCTTGTTAATCCTTAGATCGCACAAGTGTCGACCTCTGAGAGTTGCCGTTGTTAGGGGGACCACAGCTGGTTTACAGAAAAACAGATTTTGTTTTTTTCAACAGAATAATAACTGGTAGTTCCTTCTATTGCTGCTTTTCTTTAAGTTTGAAGCTTCAGATTTTTTTCTTTGACAATTCTTATCCTTTTTTCATTCATTTTTTGTTTTTTTTTTTCATGTCTCATTTCAGTACGTAGAAAGTAGATGTCACTACCAATTTACACATGCCTAATTCAAAATTTGTTTTAAAATCTGTTTTTCCGTTAATCAGCTGTCGCCCCCATACGAACGACAACTCTCAGAAGTTGAGACACTTGTGCGAGCTAAGGACTAACGAGGTCTTACCTTTTAACGTGTGATTCCTTGGTATTTTTTACATGTTTTCAGTTGTCTTTGTTAATCAGAAAATAACGTATAATTGATTTTTCCTCTCTGCTAGGTTATTCCTTTATATATTTGTGAATTCCTTATGTTTCAATTAGGTATTTGATATTACTAAATTCTTTTTATGCTTAAGTAAATTAGTCTTTGTACATCATTATGCAATATCCTTTACAGTAATAAAGAAAATATATAGTCAAAGCTGATACCCATAAAATGTGAGTCAGTCACTCGATAAGACTAAGAATAAGAAAACTTTATTGACTACATTGTGAATAACTTACACGAGTACCAAGTCAGTAACAGTACACATATAAATGTTAATACAATAAAAAAATATATATGAAAAGAAGGTTAATGTATAGTGGATGTGGAGTTCATGTATTCCTCTATTGAATAGAAGCAATGTTCAGTCAATGTTTTTAAAAAGTATTTTCTTAAAAAGATACATGCTGAGCTTTGTTAGGCCTTAATTAAGTTTATTGTACAAATTCAAGTTGGGAGAGTTGGAAGAAGACATTTTCAGTCTGAACCTGTTTGGCCTCACCTGACTATTATTTCGGGTGGGATATTTGTGAAGTCTGAGTTCAACTTCAGATTTCCCCTATTTCTGTGCAATTCAATAAGGGTTTGATATATATATATATATATAATATATATATATATATATATATATATATATATATATATATATATATATATATATATAGATGCAAGGAAGTGGCATTATTCGATTTTTGATGAAAAGTGGCCTAAAAGGTTGGTCGTAGCGCGTACCTTCAATTATTCTCAATGCCCTTTATTGCAACTGGAATACTCTTTTTGTCTGACTAGAATTTCCCCATAAAATGGTACCATAGCTTATAAGCGAATGGAAGAGGGAGTGGTATGTAGTCAATAGCACATATTTATTCACAATATTTTTCAGTTTACGCAGCAAAAATAGTTGGCTAGACAGTTTATTGCATAGATGGTTTACGTGGCTATTCCACTTTAATTCATCATCGAGAGTTAAAAACCCAGAAGTTTAGCAGTGGATCCATTCGAAATGTTTTTATTACAGGAGAATATGATGTGCTGGGTCTTATCATTGTTCATTTTGAGTTTGTTTGTCGTAAACCACAGCAGTTCATTTAGTACAAGTCGACTATAATGCGAATTTATTAATGAAGTGTCGTCAGCAAATGCAATACACATATCCAGAAACAAGTAATGAAATATATCATTGACATAAATGGTGAACAACAATGGTCCAGGTACGGATCCCTGTGGCACGCCATGATCAGTACGAGCCCATAGCGAAGTAGTTCCGTTGACAGATACCACTTGTTGACGGTTGGTTAAATAGGACTTTAAGAGATTCAGATAGTAACCATATCAACAATAATGACTGAATATTGAGAAGAAATGGTTTCTCTGTAAAATGTATGAATGTATATACCTTTCAACTGAGATAACAAGGACTCCCAATATCCAATATCAATTCCATCTGCTCTACTACTGATTTTGGCCTCGATTTGTTTCTCCAAAGCTGCCAACTGAACTGCTGTTTTCCCTTTGAATATGGAAGTAACATCCGATGCAACTGCTTGATGAATTCCTTCACGTCTGTTCAAACCCATATCAAAATCGTCTTGTTTTTCTAGTTTTCGCAATTTTTGTAATTCATCTTCCACAATGACAGTAATGTCATTCCAGTAATCCAAATTTTTTCCTCTCTCCAGCTCTTTATAAACTTTTATATCTTCTACGAGATCCTCGAGATCTTTAATATGTAACCCATTAAGATATGTATAGGGCTCATGCATTTCTACCGCATCCACTTCTTCTTCAGCACTTATATATTTGGCGAGGAGGTCGATAGGTTTCGCTGAAACATTACTCACATTATTTATTTCATTAAAAATTGAAGGTAAAAATGCTTTATAACGTACCACTGCTTTAAAAATCGACACTACATCTGAGGAAAGTGTCCGGTTTATGCATATGATAACATAACCAAAATTATTCTGCATTTGATATTTTGCTATATCTACTAATATTCTGAAAATAATTCCATATAAACAAGTTCAACACTTTTTCATTAATTTTGAGATTAAGTGCTGACGAATTTTATGAAATTGACCCAAAATCATAACTTACGCCTTTCACTATTAGTGAATTTGAAAAATAAAAGCAATTATTTATCAAACTATAAGATCTCATAGCGCACAAAGGATGAAGTGGTAATTGGCATGTGCTGGTAATTGTATCCACGTCCAATTTACTCAAGAGGTACGGCTACAGAAAGAGAACTACGTCGTAAGCAGGGTATTGATGAACCCAAGTAAAAGACAAAAATAGTTTATCCAATACTGAGATATTTAGGCATCATAGGAAATGAAAAAGCTGATGAGACATGAATCATCAACCCTTTATATGGGCCACGAACCGTGACAGAAAATAGATCAATGAAATATTAAGATTCAAGTGAAGAAGGCATTCCACCAAGGGATTCAATCATCAGAGATCATTCTGATCAACGAAGTGATCTAGTAGAGTGTGCCGAGTTAGAACATCAACCGTTTTTTATCCTTTCCTAAGAATGATTTCAAAACGGAAACTCCGTAACAATTACTGCGTTACTTTGATGGACGAGGGTTATATTTTCCGGAGGGTAGAAAAAGGAGTAGATAACTACACCTGATTCAATAGGTAATATCAATGTCTCGTCAATACCGTAGGAGTACCGGTGATAATACAGCATTTACACAGCCGCCGTTTGCTGATAAATGAGACCTCCTATGCTAGACATGCTGCCATCAGTCAATATAAGAGTCTTGGAAGCTTAGCTGTAGACCTTGCATCTGGTGTCAGGAACCTCTAATACCCATTATTATTATTATTATTGTTTTACCTCTTCCATCCTGAATTCGAATGTGAGAACGCAATCGAGCTTGTTCTAGATGAAACTGATCTTCGTGACGCTCCCACTCCTCAAATTGTGCCGCTTCTTTACTTCTCTGTAAAAGTTGTGTTTCTTCTTCCCTCTTTTGTCTTTCTAATTCTCTTTCTTGTCTTCTCTTCTTGACCTACACATTACAAAAAATAAGAATAAAGGTGAGAAACACAATCTAATAACATAATTCACAATTAACAAAACTCAATAATCTCCGATTGGCGATACTTCTAATATAGAACTTCTTTCTCACCTTCTCAAGTTCTCTTTTATTTTCTTCTTGCTTGAATCTGTTTCTTGCTTCTATTTCTTCGTGGCTGACACCTATTAGTCCTTCCTTTGATAATTTTTTATTCCACACGAATGTTGACAAAAGATTTCCGTCGCCAAATGGATTATCGCTATTGGTGTAGTGTAGGTATTCATTATCCCATCCCATCCGTTCTTTCCTTGACCGTTCCTTTGCTTCCTTTTTCATGAGTCTTCGAATCCTACAGAAAATTACAATTTGATAAGCAGGTTCAGTTAAATTCTAAACTTGAAAAATCTGTTTGAAAAGATTATCTACTGTTTCGAATCCAATATAGGCTCTGAATCAACAATTAATAATGTTCTATCAGCTGCATAAACAAGAATATATTACATGGGCTGAAAAGTCCAAAAACAATGGATCAAAAGCAATGGACGTCCAAATGAGGCAGTCAGTAACACCAGAAAACAAAAAATCCAGAAAATCATATTGAATGATCAAAAAGTGAAGTTCCGTGAGTTAGCTGATATTGTAAAGGTATCAAAAGAAATTGATGGATGTACCTTTACTACGTGGTAGGAGATCATCATGTGAAGAATGAGAAATAAAACTTTCTGTTATTTTACCACTTTTTTACGTAACTAATGTTGTTACTGCAGTTTCGTCCTATAAGGACATTCTCAAACAATTACAATAATAACACTAAAGTTTATTATATATAATTGATCTGAAAAAACTGCAGTAACAACATTAGTTACGAATAAAAGTGGTACAAAAACAAAGAAAGTTTTATTTCTCATTTTTCCATGATGTCAACCTCTCTTAAGATGAGATTCGCATCCAACGCGTTCAATGCTGTAGTATCGAAGGATTTGACGGTACCAGGGACATCGGATTAGTTATAATAAACATTCGGAAATTGATATTGTTTGTAGTTTATTCGCTGTTGTTATTATTGTTTTTAGTTTTTGTAGTAGGTTATAAGTAATTACCACAAAATATTCTATAATAACCTTAAATTTAGTTTTTATATGAGCGCACGCCCATGGTAAAAGAACGAAATTGGCTCCTCACTTCGTTTCGAGGTCACCGGGAACTTTGTGAATTTATGAAAGTAGTGGGAGTACTTACTGGTTGAATTTCACTATGATTTGACTATGAGAAAGCTCTGTTCAAAGTGGGTGCCGCGCGAACTCAGTGTTGACAAAAAACAAGAACGTTCTGATGATTCTTAGCAGTATTTGGCCATGTTTAAACACAACAAACCGGAATTTTTGTCGTCGAATTTTTATAATTTTTTCAGCTCGTGTTAATAGTTAAATTTTTTTTGTATTTTTTTTTGGTTGTTGCTTGCATGTTATTTCATGATAATTTCAGTTCTTTTACTAATAAAATTGTTTTTTCAGCTAATCTTTTTAATTTTTTACCAATTCTTTCAGGGATTTCCAATCAATTTATATCATATTAGACAATAGAAGTCCGAACTAATGAAACATTGACAACCACCTTCAAACAATAGTAGGGGAGCCCATGATGCAAAATGGGGATTTACTCGAGCGTCATAGAAACATATCAATTTGCAAAGTTTAGATGATAAGAATAAAAAAAAATTATATAATATATAACTTTTCATCGGTGGGGGAAGCGGCTATAGATTTTTAAATATGTAAAAAAATATTGTTGCATGGACATACTCAAGCGCGTCAGATATTGATAGTATCAATGTCCTACATATTTTTAAAAATGTTCGTATGTTAATCTGATCGTTTGCATGATGCGGGTGGTTGTACGTAAGGGTTAAAAGTGAAAAGAAAAAAATTTAATCGAGCGCGTCAGTGGGTGTTAAGTGCAACAAAAAAAAGCTGCCATTCAATAATCTGACGATTTCGATCTGACGCAAACTCGGGCCATTATTATAATGTACAAAAAAAATTCGCCATTTGAAATACTCAAGCGCGTCAGATTAGGATATATATGCTTCATCTTTATGTTCTAGACGTGCTGTCTCATAATCTGACGATTATCTAGAGGGATTCGCCGAATCTGACAATTTTTTTTTATATTTTTGAAATCATTGAATTTAAATAATTGAAAAGCTCAGAAATAGCATGCAAATAAATAATTGTATGTTTTTTAAGTAGAATACTTGTATTTATAATATATAATTTTAAAAAATTCCATTCACATTATTTACAAGAAACATCAACTTGGTACAATTTGATTATTCTAACGAAAATGATCGAATAACTAGAGTGAGTAAGATTAGCGACCTAGGCATTATATTCGATTCCAAAATGATTTTCGAATCTATCGTAAACTCCGCCTCACGGATGTTAGGCTATGTAATGAGAACATGTAAACATTTCGAAAACATTAAATATTGTTACGTTTTTCCCTGTAGGTTGCCAATAATCGACTACAATGAATAATCAAACTTAACTTTATTTGACTTTAAATAACACAAACACTTCAACTATTATTTCAATGTCTATAGCCTTACTGAATTACTTCGCGTACCGCACTGTAACTTTCACTTGACTGTGTCGATATACTCGCGGCTAGCGTTTAAATATCGTAATCGAATGCCGTAGAAATTTCGCCGAAGTTCTGTCGAAATCAGTAGCATTATTTCTCGCTGCTTCTAAAGCGGCAGGGAACATTGTGCATTCACGCTCTCTTAACTACGTCATGTTTAGTTTATGGTTACCAGTGGCGGACGGCGTTATTTTCTTTCGGGCATGATATACAACACTATTCAGTGTATTTGTGTATTGTAAGCTAAATTTCGCTTATATTATATGGTGTCCTCAATACAAAGCCAATATAAACCACCTGGAAAACATACAGAACAAGTTTGTCAAATACATTTGTTTTAAACAAAATTTGAATCACAACGGCGACATTGAAAATGCGAGAAAACATTTCAATATTATATCCCAATCAATATATCCCAATAATATTTTATTTCTACACAAAATTATCTCAAATTCCGTAGACGATGCCATAATACCAAACCAAATTGAAATAAACGTTCCTATTCGGCCACTTAAAACAAACTACTTATTCCACATACCTCTCCGGATAACTGATTCGTCTCAAAATTCTCCTTTATGTAGAATTGTACGTAACACTAACAGGTATAGTGATCAAATTGATATTTTCTCTACATAAAACCATTTTGAATCGTTTCACGTAGTTTTGCATAAATTATTTAATTCTGTCCACTGATAACTATTTTTTGTCTTTGTTACTTTGATATATTTTTGTTTCAATTCATGGTTTGAAAATATTATTTAAGTTTAAGTCAAAGTTAAATTGTTACTTTAATGTCAGGAATTTTACAACTTATTATGTATTATTATTATTTATTAAAAGATATTCCAATTTCGGATACTCTAATCGAAACTTTTCACGGACAGGAATATGTTGAAATTATTCTTCGGGTTTGTTCCGTGTGGTGTATTGTCATTCCCGATAGGAATAAATTTCGCAACGTTTCGACAAAATCACATTTGTCATCATCTGGCGATTATTTGTAAAGTGTTCGGAAATCGTCTGACCCTACTCAGACTACTGTGCGGGTACAATGATGTTATTACATATATACCGTTCTTGATACCTGAATTTGGTACCTGAATATTTTGGTACCTCAGTTCTTTTTCTTCTCGATATGACCTCATCTCCCCGTAAAGGTTTGAAATGTTAATCGAAGGTTTTCACGAACAGGAATATGTTGAAATTATTCTTTGGGTTTATTCCGTGTGGTGAATTGTCATTCCCGATAGGAATGAATTTCGCAACATTTCGACAAAATCACATTTGTCATCATCTGGCGATTATTTGTAAAGTATTCGAAAGTCGTCTGACCCTACTCAGAAGACTTCTTACTGTGCGAATACAATGATGTTATTACATATATACCGTTCTCGATTACCTGATTTCTTGATTTTGTCGAAACGTTGCGAAATTCATTCCTATCGGGAATGACATTACACCACACGGAACAAACCCGAAGAATAATTTCAACATATTCCTGTCCGTGAAAACCTTCGATTAACATTTCAAACCTTTACGGGGAGATGAGATCATATCAAGAAGGAGAACTGAGGTACCAAAACATTCAGGTACCAAATTCAGGTATCAAGAACGGTATATATGTAATAACATCATTGTACCCGCACAGTAGTCTGAGTAGGGTCAGACGATTTCCGAACACTTTACAAATAATCGCCAGATGATGGGAATGACAATACACCACACGGAACAAACCCGAAGAATAATTTCAACACACACACATATATATATATATATATATATATATATATATATATATATATATATATATATATATATATATATAAGACTTGTGTAATATTATATACAAGAGAGTGAATCTGGCAGAGGACAGTCAACGATACGGTGTTTAGATGAAGGCGTCCGATATAATATTATATATATATATATATATATATATATATATATATATATATATATATATATATATATATATATATATATATATCAGAATAATTAGTGACTGGATTAACTATAAATCGGTTCAATTCGTGAGGTTGCAGTCAATAGCTGGGCTGTTACAAAGCCCAGCTTTGTATATTTCGGTATATTTCACACCTTCGTCGGGACAACTACAATATTAAGATTATATATCTTGTAAAAAATATATAAATATGGAGAACTTACTAACGTGAGAATAAAATATAAAAAGGTTCAAAAACAGATAGGAAAACATTAAATAATGACAGTTGATAAAAATTTTGGCTGACAATGTCAAGTGGGAAAATTCTGAATGATAGTCGAATTGCTAGATCTTTTATTTTCTTTATCATATTTCAGTAGGTACGTGTAAATTTTGCTGAGACTGTCAATATCAGTTCGTTTATTCATTGAATGTTCTTCGTTATTAATATGCATCATTTCTAAAAATATTCTTTCAGTTGTATTGGTTTCTCTGTCTAAAATATTTGGATTTTCAAAATTTATTTTATGATCCTCCGAATTAACATGTTAATTAGGCAAGTTTCTTTATGTAGTAAAAAAAATCGGACGCATTCATCTAAACACCGTATCGTTGACTGTCCTCTGCCAGATTCACTCTCTTGTATATAATATTACACACGTCTTATAATTGATGAACTCATAACTATATTAATCAGAATGATGCACAATCAAATACACAATGCTGATTGTTTACATGAAGTGACCTTGTTAGAGAATGAATAAATAAACGTATTATACATGCATTTGCTAATACCTAAAAAACGACGATTTATTGAAAGTTTCAACTTATTCAAATAAGGATTACTTATTGCACTTTGTATTCAGAGGTCCAACAAATATACAAGGTAATGTTATTTTGTCGAAACTATGGAAAATCTGTTCATTTCAATATGTACTTTTATTAGTGTATTAGAGAATATTCTTGGAAGAAGCGAACTATATATAACACGCATATTCAGAAAACTTTTGGGTTTTCTGTCTTCATGTGCATCACTTAGATCGGTTGGCAGTTTAGAGGCTATTAGCCACTTCTATGTAAAATCGAAAGCCAAATAACCTTGTTTATTTTGATTCAACTTATGCATTGAATAATGGAAATGCGAGGAAAAACAGAGCTGAGTTCTCAAAAAACTGTGAAAAAGACTATTTAGAGATTGGACACTTCCATATTAATGGTGGAAATAAATTCATTATTGATTTGAATGACGACAGTGACAGTTAAACAGAGAATATGGAAGAGGAATTATCAGAAGCTCTCGAAGAGAACGAAATATTTATTACACACACACACACACACACACACACATATATATATATATATATATATATATATATATATATATATATATATATATATATATATATATATATATATATATATATATATATAGGGCTATTCAAAGAAAACTAACTCTTTGTTTTTGCCAAGCTTTCGGTGGTGCTTACCACCTTTCTCAGGACAATAACATGAGATTGAGAAAGAAAATTTTATGGAAGTGAATGACTGTCGTTCACTTCCATCAAAAAAAGAAATGTTTCATGTTTTGTAGATATAGGTACTAATTTTCTGACTGATATACTGACTAACAATATGCCATTGAGGAAGTTCTGAAATTCCGAGTGTATCCGGAGTTTTGAATGTTACCAGATTTTTTCTCTTCAATGATGTATCATAAGTTATCATTCTTTTTCTAAAAATTAGAGGTATTGAAAAAATTTATTCTTATCATAATAGGCTTTGACTTTGATGTTTCTGAATTTGACTTTCAATTACACTCAATGACATGTTGTTATTGCACAAGTCATTGAATTTTTGGCGAAAAATGGCTTTCACGAATGAAGAAAAAAGAGATATGATACAAATTTATTACAAATACGATAGAAACAGTGTTAGGACACCGGAAATGTTTTTAAACTTGTTTTCCGAAAGACGACAAGCACATGGAACTATGTTCAAGTTGTTGAATCAAAATCTCACCAAGTTTGGTTCGTTTGAAAAGCCAATGAAAAAATACGGAGACAGAATCAACAATCAAAATTTGATAAATGAGATGAGAAATAGAACTCTGAACAAATAACAACAATTAACTAAAATGTAAAGACAAAAGTAAATCACAGCAAATGCTCAAAATGCTGGCCTTGTTCATGATAACACAAATGTGCCCTTCTTCGAATATTATTCATTGCACGATTAATTTCCATCCTCCTCAATCTTTCAAACTCTCTAACAATGCTGTGTTGAAGGTCCTCAATATTTTGATATTATCTCTGACCATAAACTGTACCCCATAAGAATGTATCCATAACATCTATGTCTGGAGACCTTGCTGGCCACCTAAAATCTGGTTCTATTCAAAACTCCGGATACACTCGGAATTCCAGAACTTTCTCAACGGCATATTGTTAGTCAGAAAATTAATATATCTACAAAACATGAAACATTTCTTTTTTTGATGGAAGTGAATAACAGTCATTCACTTCCATAAAAAAAAGAAATGTTTCATGTTTTGTAGATATACTAATTTTCTTTTTCAATCTCACGTTATTGTCCTGAGGAAGGTGGTAAGCACCACCGAAAGCTTGGCAAAAACGAAGAGTTAGTTTTCTTTGAATAGCCCTCAACACCTGACTGCAACCCCAAAATACTGTTCTTCGTATAATATATCCAAGAATTATCCTGAATATATATATATATATATATATATATATATATATATATATATATATATATATATATATATATATATATATACAGTGTCATACATAAAGTCCGCATCAAATGGGATTTTTTTTTGTAATTAGTAAATCAAAGTTTAACTGTTTGAAAAGTGCAGTAAAGAATAATAAATTATTGACTTTTCATTGATATTGTTTTTTAATTATGCTTATGTATCAAGCTATTTCGCAAAAAGTAGAAATAAAGTGAAATATTTATCTGTTTTTAAAAAAGTTGAAATAAGTTGTATTTAGAATTGCAATTGGTAGTAAAAATGCGTTGGAAAGATAAGTTAGGCATAAAGCACTACCTTTGTTAAGGTTTGGCTAAATTTGAGAAATCGGCAAATGTCAAATTTTCGAAAAACTGTAAAAAAACTAAATTTGTACTAGAGAGCTAAAAATTGGTATATGAGTAAAAAAATGAAAAAACAATCATCTTTTCTCTTTACCGATCAATTTCGAGCAATAACTGCTTTTCTGAACATTTTTTGGAAAAAATGTCAAATTAGACTGGGAAGAAAAATCACTTGATAGGTCATATGCATGTCATTTGGCATCATTTTCAAAGCACAACCTAATGGAGACATCAAAAGTTGCTTGAAGAGATGAACAAAAAAAAATCCCATTTGATGCGGACTTTATGTGTGACACTGTATATATATATATATATATATATATATATATATATATATATATATATATATATATATATATATATAGTAGATGGGTAGTCTTTGCTGGCTAGTTAGAAACAAAATTACTGAACTATTGGGCTACGCAGCATGCAAAAGAATACTCTTAGGACATTGATTCTAATATTTTGACACTTTTTATTGTTATCATCGAAGAAAATTGACCACGAGGCTCTATGCAAATGGTGGAAAAAATCATCAAATATATGTACAACAAAACATTTTGGTAAAGTTGACAATACAATCTTTGTAACAGATTAAAATAATAATACTGTAAAACATTCTTGAAACTTTCAGTCAATATTTTGAATAAGTTATTATTGTGATAAATGAACCACTAGTACCCAGAGATCGCATATCACTGCGGCCTCTGCATGACAAACTAGGGCTTATGAAACAATTTGTAAAAGGTCTTAATAAGGATGGTGATTGTTTTGAATACATCTCTGAAAAGTTTCATAATATGAGTACAGAGAAACTGAAAGCCGGAAGCACGAAAAATTTAATAGTTATATGAGTGTATTAAAAAATGCCTGGAATAAAATCGTTTGGATTACACAAAATTTTCTGGGAAACAAAAAGGAGGAAAGCTACGCTGAGCACGTTGAAAACATTATGTCGCACTTCCAGTAGCTTGAGTACACTTCCTACCCAGACACTTATATCTCTTGACTCAAAAGGAGTTGGAAGAAATAGCAGCTGAAATAAATATTGATAATGAGAGTGACTTTGGTTCTGATGATTCTTTTAGAGATCCGGATTTTCTTCTGGACACCGCATCTCTACAATTCAGATTCGATCCATCTGATGAAGAGGATGACGAAGAATCTTCGGACATTGAAGAAACCCTACAAGATTTGGCCATGAAAGAGGCTCTGGAGGAAGATAATGACCAAATTGAAGAAGATAACGGGCTGCCATCATATTCATGTGATTGGAGCGAATATGTGGGACGCCATAAGAACTTTACTGGTCTCAGTGGACCGCAACAAGAACTACCTTCTGAAATAACTCCGTTTGAAACATTCCTTCTGATCGTAGATGATGAAGTCATAAAGCTTATTGTTACTGAAACCAACATATTTGCAGCACAAACTATAGCATCGATGGGAGTGAAGAAATATTCCCGCATAAAAAAATGGGCACCTACCAATCCAGAAGATATCAAAAAGTTTTTGGGATTGACAATGTGGATGAAATTGATTCGATGGGTGCACTACCAGATTATTGGGCGACTAAGGGAATTTATCGTCAAGACATTCCTAAAAATACTATGTCACGTAACAGATATCGTTGCTACTAACTCTAATGCATTTCAACGACAACGAAACAATGCAAAACGGTGACCGTTTAGGAAAAATCCGACCTCTAGCTGATATTCTACAGAATAAATTTCAGTCGCTATTTCAACCTGATGAAGATATCGTTATAGATGAAACTTTGGTATCATGGAGAGGCCGCCTGATATTCAGGCAGTATATCCCAAACAAGGCTCATAAGTATGAAATCAAGCTGTTCAAACTTTGTTCGACTGATGGTTACACATAAGCACTCGAAGTCTATGCTGGGAAATCAGCGAATGGGCAACGTGAAATTGGATTGGCATCAAATGTTTGTTTGAGATTATGCCAGAAACTGCTCTATCAAGCACTATACGTTGATAATTTTTACACAAGCTATGAGTTGGCCAAAACAATGCTCGAGAAGTTAACACATGTTGTTTGAACCGTAAGAGCTAACAAAACAAATATGCCAAAAGAAGTTCTTCACGCAAAAAGAGGGGGGATGGTATCTCGCGAAGATGAAAACGGAATTGTTATTTTGAAATGGAGAGACACGCGAGATGTGAGGTTGCTCTCTACAAAGCATGCTCCAATTATGGTACCAACCAATAGAATTGCTGAAAACGATCTGCCTATAGCTAGTACCTCCAGAATCCCTAACGTTCAACCTTCTACTACTGGAAGAGATTCCCCTTTACCAACCGAGAGGCAGGAATCTGAGGACTCCCAAGATAGCGACAATAGACCATTGGTTACACCAATGAAAAGGAAATCTCGAAAAGCAAAGGAAAAGCCAATGACAATTTTGGCTTACAACAAAAGCAAATCTGGTATTGATTTGTCTGACCAGATCCGTGCATTCAGGGATATGTTGGCAGCAAACCTACTTGGCCATGAGCAACACTCAGAAACGCCAAGGGTACCTACATCTACAACTAGATATCACCATCTAGCTGTGAGAATTGGTGAAATCGAAAAAAAAAATCCGTTGGAAGTGTTCCGTGTGTTATTCAAAATTACAAAAGACATCAGGTCGTATAGTTGCAAAAAATAAAGCAAAAATGACACACAATCATTGCAAAGAGTGTCCCGGGCAACCACAAATGTGTTTTTCGTGTTTCAATGAAAAACATTGATTTTTCTTATTTTTGTTCTATTATATATTGGGTATCATTCTCTGGAATAGGAATGCTTGTTTATTTTCGTAATTATTCAATAAAAAATATCAAAAACTTTTTTTCTTTACTTATGATGGTTAATCTGAGTCACTGTATACAGCGTGACTCACGGTCGATAGTAGGTTAGACGTTTCTGGAAAACGCAAAGCATGATTTTTCGGAAAATTTCACCTCTCACATTTCCTCACCTGTTCTATCGATCTAAAATATTTTCAGCATTGCGGCGTTGCCACTTCCATCAAAAAGTCCTAGCAACTTTATTTTTTTTAATGGAACACCCCGTATATTAATACATTTTTGGTATCGCTCTGGTATTTTAATACTTTTTTGTTAATAATGTCCTATACCTATCTCTATCTGTTTTCGAGATAAAAAATAAATTGTGCTAAATATAGTCCAAAACATAGCCTTAATTGATATTTTAGTTGATATTTTGATGATAGTTTGGACAAACTCGAAATATTCAAATAACACCAAGAAATCGACTCCATATCATACAGGGCGTGCTAAAATTACTATTATTTCCATTGTGCTTAAAAGTAGTCAAAAGTTCATTTTTTCAAATGAAACCCCTGTATACAGGGCTTTTCATGATGAGCGTTAATTAGCCGTTTCTGACAAACTATTTAACGGATCATCCTGAAAATTTCACAGTATGCTTAAATCAATATGACCTACACGCCTAAAATATTTCAGATGAAGCGGCGTTGTCGCTTCTACTATAAAGTAGCGGCTTCTTTGATTTTTCAAATGGAACACCCCGTATATAATATCATATTATGATTTATTATCACTTTGTTAACAAATTCATATACTATTTCCCTATATCTATCTATTACCGTTTAGAAGATATAAATTAATTTCGATATTTTTTTACCAAACATGATCATTTATAAATGCTGATAATCTTGAACTCTCTTGCACTAAAAGGATCAAATTTGAAATGGAGTGGTGTGATACTATGAGGATCTTCACTCCGAGTCATATTTTCATTTGCCTCATGAGTGGAACTCAATTTTTTCAAATAGTACACCCTGTATATTTCAACATTTTTGAGCTCTACATCCAATTTTAGATTAACTTTGTTCAGATAATACTATTTCTATTTTGAACCGTTTTCGAGATAAACTGTTTCAAACAGAAACTGACGTGGTTTTCTTGCTCGTTTTTTTGAATTCATCACTTATTTTGGATATTCAACATTTGTTTTTATACTTAGTAATATTTCTTTTTGATCCAGTTTTTTACCTGTCTCAGATCAGTCAATTCGAAATTGGTATGTACCTACCTTAGAAAAAGTTACAATTTGTATACATTGAGGTATTGGTCTCTAACGTACAACAGTACACATCAATATTTTTTAATAGTGTGCTTTGGAAAAATAAATAAACCAATTATTTAACGTCAGACTTTCGTTGGTGGTTTTGACTGATTGTGATAGCTACCATTTATAATAGAATAATGTCAAGATTAGATTACAGTAATGAAGATTTCTTGAACTCATAAATAATTTATGGTGAGTGCAAGAGAATTGCAAGTAGAACATGCCGAGTATTTCATGAAAGATATCAACAACTTCCGAAGCCAAATAATAATGTGATAAATCGACTACTGAAAAACTGTAGTAGGTTGAATGGAACCTTCCGTCCAAAAATCATTCGTAAGGAGACTAAAGTGGATGATGATGACAATGGTATAACAGTTTTGGGATACTTTCATGCATTTCCAAATGCTTCTCTGCACGAGGCTGAAAGGGAGATAGGTATACCCTACGTGTCAATTTGTCGAATTCTTATAATAAGCATAAATGGCATCCCTATAAGTTCTACTGTGTCCAACATTTGAAAGAGACTGATTTACCTCGTAGAGTGGAATTCCTTGAATGGTTACTTGTCAAGACTCAAGAGGATGAACATTTCCTTGACAATATCATATGGACAGATGAGGCCAAGTTCACAAAAAATAGAGTTTTCAATAGACACAACAGTCATTATTGGGCGCCAGAAAATCCCCATGTTGTCCGCCAAACGGGTTTTCAAGAAAGATGGCAATTCTATGTATTTTGTGCCATAAAGAATGAGTCAATTTCTTATATCGAGTTTTATGATGATAATTTGAATGCATCAAAATATGAAGATTTACTGAGGAATGGAATTCAAATCATTTTAAATAATAGACCAGTAAGAGAACGTGTATGGTACCAAATGGATGGTGCTCCACCCCATAATTCTCATTCAGTCAGCGAAGCTTTAACCGAAATCTTCGAAGACAGATGGATTGGTAATAATGGACCTTTTCGTTGGCCTCCTAGAACACCAGATGGCAATCCATTAGATTATTTCGTGTGGGGTTTCATTAAAAATATGGTTTACTCTACTCCAATAACAACAATGGAAGATATGAAATCGAGAGTTACAACTGCTTTCAATAGTTTGACTCCAGACTTGATGAGAAGCGCTACACATGACAATCTTTTGAAGAGATTACATGTTTGTTTAAGTAGAGGTGGAGATGTGTTTGAACATATTCTGAAATACACTGACGATTAAATGAACTCATTAATTCATGGGTTTATTATTTTCAGTTCGTGTTTCAGAGTTAATCTTTTAAAAAAAAAAATCGGTTTCTGTTTAAAATCTGTTTTTCCGTTAATCAGCTGCCGCCCCCATACGAACGACAACTTGCAGAAGTTGACAAATTTGTGCGAGCTAAGGACTAACTAGGTCTTACCTTTTAACGTGTGATTCCTAACACGGTTGCAGAATCATTCCAGGTTCAACCAGATAAATTCTCTCGAAAAAAATATCTGGTCGAGGCGGGAATCGAACACACGACCTTCCGATCGTGAGGCGCACGCATTACCACCGCGGCCAATTCCACATTAATAAAACTATTGTTTGAAGAGAAGTTTCATTCGATTGTTGAGGAGTATTTTAATAATTATATTTTCATTGTATTATCTGTGGCTAATTGAGAAACATCAAACGAAATATGTTTTACAAAAATGAGTGATGAACAAGGAAACCATGTCAATTTCCGTTTGAAACGGTTCAAAATAGAAAAAAATTGAGTTCCACTCATTTTTTCATGAGATCAAAGTATCTGCATTTTTTGAAGACCCTGTATGAGGCAAATGAAAATATGACTCGGAGTGAAGATCCTCATAGTATCACTCCACTACATTTCAAATTTGATCGTTTTAGTGCAAGAGAGTTCAAGATTATCAGCATTTATAAAAGGTCATGTTTGGTAAAAAAAATATCGAAATTAATTTATATCTTCTAAACGGTAATAGATAGGTATAGGGATATAGTATATGAATTTGTTGACAAAGTGATAATGAATCATAATATGATATGATATACGGGGTGTTCCATTTGAAAAATCAAAGAAGCCGCTACTCTATAGTAGAAGCGACAACGCCGCTTCGTCTAAAATATTTTAGGCGTGTAGGTCATATTGACTTATGCATACTGTGGAATTTTCAGGTTGATCCGTTGAATAGTTTGCCAGAAACGGCTAATTAACGCTCATCATGAAAAGCCCTGTATTACTCGGTAAATTGAAAGATGGTGAAAAATGCTTCAAGATAATATATCATGTCCCTATACCTAAATCGTCAAGTTTTTTCAATAAAGTCGCTTCTTCCAGAAACATTATTTTTTTTAGAATTTGGATTTAGGTAGCAATGGAATTATCAAGCTTATAGCAGTTCGGTTACTTTTATAAGTAATTTACAAGTTATCGACGGTGTTTCGAATCATCTTCCAAAATGAATGCAAATATCGATTATTCAAACGAGGTTCTTATGAAATTATTTATTATACACATTACATGAACAAAGTGATCAAATCATTGTCAAAACGTGTAAAAAATTCAACCAAATGTATCCTGAATTAACACCAATGAACGAGAAGAAGTTTTTAAGGTTACAAAATAATTTCCTTAACCATGGCTCAAAGTTTCCAGGGAACAACTGTACCAAAAATCAGTCATTTCTAGGTAAAAAGTAAGATTTTGTGGGCTAAAACATGTGAAAGTACAGACAATAACAAAATAGGATGATTCAAAATAACAAAATTGTAAACAAAATATCACATTTTTACAATAAATGCTGAAAATGTTGTCCATTACATTTTAAACACTTTAAAATGTTTTTTGTACGCGACTTGTGGTTGCTTTTTCAATTTCCTGGGGATCCAGATCTTCAATACTCCGCACTATTCGCCGTCGCAGTTCTTCTTTGGTAGGCACTTGAGTACTGTATACCCTTTCTTTTAAAACACCCCATAAAAAAAAGTCAAGTGGCCACCGAAATCACCCGATCCCACGGCCCTAAACGCCTAAACCAACGATCGTCGAAGAGTTCGTCAAGTTTCCTGGAAACTTCCTGGGTGGAATGAGCTGGCGCTCCGTCCAGTTGAAACCACGAATTCCTATATTCCTCTAAAGGCAAATTTTCAAGAAAATGGGTTACAGTCGTCCTTAATATTTGTAGATATCTCTCTACATTCAGTGTGTCTTCATAAATAAAAAAGCTAATTTTATTGTTCTTCAGAATACAGTAAACATTCATGACAAATTTTTCTTGAAAACCCATTTTTTTTGTAACATGAGGATTATGATCAGCCCAAAACTGTTCATTCCTTCCATTGAAAATACCATCCCTCATAAATTTTGATTCGTCGCTCCAAATTATTTTTGACAAAAATTCCCGATCTCCCTGTGTATGAATCAAAAGGGATTTACAAAAATGCATTCTACGTCCGAAGTCTTCTGCTTTTAGAGCTTGAACTTTGGTAAATTTATACGGATGCATTCCGTGATTTTTCAAAATTCGTTGTACTGAAGCATGTGATACACCTAAATCTTTTTCTGCACTGCGAATTGAAGCTTCTGGATATGCATAAAAATATGCCAAAACGTTAACATTATTGTCCTCATTTGAAGTAACAGGTTTTGGTAATGTTGAAGGCGCTTTTAACATGGAGCCATAGTTAAGGAAATTATTTTATAATCTCACAAACTTCCTCTCGTTCATTGGTGTTAATTCAGGATACATTTGGTTGAATTTTCTACAAGTTCTGGCAATGATTTAATACACTGTCCGTGTATAATAAATAATTTCATAAGAACTTCGTTTGAATAATCGATATTTGCATTCATTTTGGAAGATGATTCGAAACACCGTCGATAACTCTTTGTAAATTACTTATAAAAGTAACCGAACTGCTATAAGCTTGATAATTCCACTGCTACCTAAATCCAAATTCTAAAAAAAATAATGTTTCTAAAAGAAGCGACTTTATTGAGAAAACTTAACGATTTAGGTATAGGGACATTATATATCATCTTGAAGCATTTTTCACCATCTTTCAATTTACCGAGTAATATACAGGGGGTTTCATTTGAAAAAATGAACTTTTGACTACTTTTAAGCACAATGAAAATAATAGTAATTTTAGCACGCCCTGTATGATATGGAGTCGATTTCTTGGTGTTATTTGAATATTTCGAGTTTGTCCAAACTATCATCAAAATATCAAGTTTTCATGAATTGAGAGTACCTACTGATGTACTTAATTTCAATTAAGGCTATGTTTTGGACCATATTTAGCACTATTTATTTTTTATCTCGAAAACAGGTAGAGATAGGTATAGGACATTATTAACAAAAAAGTATTAAAATACCAGAGCGATTCCAAAAATGTATTAATATACGGGGTGTTCCATTTAAAAAAATTAAGTTGCTAGGACTTTTTGATGGAAGTGGCAACGCCGCAATGCCGAAAATATTTTAGATCGATAGAACAGGTAAGGAAATGTGAGAGGTGAAATTTTTCGAAAAATCATGCTTTGCGTTTTCCAGAAACGTCTAACCTACCATCGACCGTGAGTCACGCTGTATAATGTACTACCAAATCTTCATAATTCCAATTTTCCTCAAACCAAGGTTCACAATACTTTCCCCAGAGGACACGCAGAAGATTCTCTATTTGAAATGCACGGCATCGTCTTTCAATTTTGATATACACTGTCAGGAAGTGAAAGATGTCTGTCTTTCAAATATGACCTGCAGAAATGTTGCTGTCTTTCATATATGAACGACGTGGCACGCAATGTGTTAAACAAATAGAGAAATTCAATATTTTTAAATTTTTTTTTGCTATTTTGTTGTCTAGAGATAGGTAATTATGATTTTGAAAAAAATTATCTCAATTTTAATTTTTAATAGAAAAACAAAAGATACTAAAAATAGGTATCATCGCAGTTGATAATCTTTGTTACAATATGTTAAAACAACGATAAAAATAAAATAAATACAACAATAAAAATTAATTGGCGCTCCGGGGCGACTTCATTGATTCCAGTGGCGCATTTGCTTTTTCAGCTGCAGGAAAACCCGGAAAAACCTGCAGCACCACATCATCTGCAGATCTTGATCTAACAATGTCCTCTCTCTCATAAAACAAAATGTAGGGTGTCTCCAGAGGCTCCAATAAATTCAATGCATCGCCAGAACACTTCGTGACACGACTATCGTCAAACTTAAACCAGTCCGTTTCTTCTTTGACCAAGGCGTAATAATGACCACATTCAACGCCAGAACCACAGTGAACAATGACTGCATGAATATTATAACAGTGGTCTGCTAGGTTGAAATGTTCATCTATTTCGAACCTTCCAAAGAGTTTCTTGGTTCCGTTAGAGGTTGAGTCTTGTTTGAAAATCATCAGTGTTATTATTAGATTGACTGGTGCCTCAGCTATACTTGTTTCCTTATTACAGTCAGTTAGTTTGGCGCATGTTTGACAATACAGTCGATCATCACCTGTTAAAAATTCCATTTTCAGATGATTTAACAATAAGCTTTGCACGGACTGGTAATTAGTCGTATTAGGAAAAGCTAGATGAAGTTCCAGAAATTCACATAAGTTTTCAGTACTTCTTGAACATTTACCACAAAATAAATAAGTGAGGATTTTTCCAGCAAAAGATTTACAAACACAAGACGAGATGGGTTGTACGGAATCACTCAGACCGGAGCGGCTGGGAGTATTGATTTTGCTATTGTTTTGCTCACGAAGAGTATTCAACAAGAACCCCAAGAATTCGGAACAATCCTCTTGTTGTCCTAACGAGTATTTAGTGGACTTCAAAGACTCCAGGAAATCGGTTGGAGGGAAAGATGATACCTTCTTACGAAACTGCAGCTGCATGAACAGTTGTTTGAGTTTGATGAATAAGCAGGAAACATTCCCGTTCTCGTTCATCATTAAAACTTCGTTCTTGAAATTCTTCGTCATGAACAACACTTGTAAAATGCTATTCATGTAACAAGTGTTTCCTAAATTATCCAATCCAATTTTCTTCTCTACATTTTTAGGACAACTCTCTACTGATTCGTAAGGAAGAACACGTTTCACAGAATCTCCATAAGAACCATTTCTCAAGCTGCGATCGATCCTTCCAAGTGAAAAAGGGTTTCGTAGAGGGATCGATTCGGCTCTTGCTTCAAGAAGCGCTTCCACTGAAATGGTACCAATTCTACTAGGAATGCAACTCATTTTTTGGGGCCAAGAATGACCTGAGTCCACTGACCGCACTGAAAAAGAAGAAGGTGGATCAATCACTTGTGAATTAACCTTGATAGGAGACTGATAAATATCCACATATTTTGGCTTGTTTCGAAGAGGTTTCAGTTCCGTACTGAAATTAGGGCAATGCATGATCTCATCAAAATTATGTGAAGGAGGAATAGTTCCAAGTACTAAAGCAGCATTGCCACGTTGAATAACAATACTAATTCTTTCTATCAAAAAAGAGGTAGAACAGTGATCTTTCGTTGCTTGGCCTATTCTCCTTCCGAGTTCATGAACGAATAACAGAGACTCCGGGCCATAAACACCAAAAGTTTCAACCGCTACTGGATGAAACAGATAGTTGTTTCCAAGATTTTGTTATTTTTTCCTTTTCAATTTCTCGCCAGACAATGTTGCAGTTCCAGCAGACTTGGAACTTTCGGCTAGATGGGAAGCCGCGACCGTGTCAACGCAAGTAAAGTCCCATACCACAGGTTTACCGTATTTCCATGGTATGAGAGACATGCCATCTGGTAGTTTACCATCATCTCGACTGGTACCTAAGGGTTCCAGAATCGCAGGAACATCCGCTGACAACATAGCTCGTTTCAATATGTCGTTCACTTGGTGATGTCGAGATATACGCCCTGCACTTCTCCTGCAACTCAAACCATGTGTACCTTTCTCATCAACTATACTACCGCAAACACAAGTATGAAAAACACAAATAGATGAACCCATCCTAAGTCCTACTGCTATTCTGAAAGATTCATCGTCTAATAGTGTTCCAAGAGATGCAACAGGTAAAGCATTCAGCCAAGCACCCGATTCCTTGATCATTGCTGCTTTCAGACGAGCCTTATCGTATACATTTGTAGATTTCAGAAGTTTATCAGTTATAATGTTCAGTTATAATCGATTTTCGATCGATTGTTTAAATAGTTAGTTAAGAAATAATTTTGCTTTTAAAAATCATAATTTACACTTTCAAATAGTTTGGCAGTATTTTTTTTTATTTATTATTTAATGGTTTATTAGTTTAACAATTTGTTATAAACAAATATTGACCAACAATTTTTTTCTGAAGCTGAAAAAAATTATAAAAACAGCTAGGTATATATAAAAAAGTGCCATAAATTTTTTATTTATTTATTATAATACTTTCTTATAATAAATATATATAGCTGTTTTTATAATTTTTTTCTGCTGCAGAAAAAAATATAACCTTGGTCAATATTTGTTTACAACAAATTGTTAAACTAATAAACAATTAAATAATAAATAATCTTTTTTCTTTGCCAAACTATTTAAAAGTGTAAATTATGATTTTAAAAAGCAAAATTATTTCTTAACTAATTATTTAAACAATCGAAATATAACAAAATTGATTTTAAGCAATTAAAAATTAAAATTAGAAAAAATTTTTTCAAATCATAATTATCTCTAGACAACAAAATAGCAAAAAAAATTATTCAAAAATTTTGAATTTCTTTATTTGTTTGAAACATTTTAATAAACAAATTACGTAAAAAATTCATATTCTATGTTAATAACTGCCATTGTTTAATGTGAAAACAGACATTGCTAAATATCAATTGAAAAAAAATTTTCATCAACAATTTTTAGATATTTCATTTTGCAATAGTTATAAGAAATCATAATTAACAAATTAATAAATTTGTATGAACTTTTATCGCAGGATCATATGAAGTATATATATCTAAAGGGCTCCACGAAGTTTAAAATTTATATGCCAATTATTTATACCTTTTATCCCATTATTTATGCCAACGCAGATTGGGAAAAAACTTGTTAGTTAAAAATTGAATAACTTTTTGAAAAATGGTGATAAAACTTTTTTTCTACGAGACTCGATTCATTCAAGTGTTAAAAAGATACTAGATTTTTTTTAACACTTTAGCGGCATCGCGCGCATGCCGTAACAGCCGCGCGGAACCCTATTTTCAACCTCAAATTAAAATTATAAATAATGGAGATACAGTTTCGGGAGTCGAGACTTTTTTATCGGAAATTTCCTCCTCTTTAACGAGCTTTTTTCAAAATTGCTTAAATATTAATATTTTTTGAGTTATTAACGAAAAACTAAATACCATTTTTTTTAATCTTATTTTGTTAATAACAATTGCAATTTTTTACCTGCACCAAAATCCTTCAAAAACATTTTCTAGAGATGATTCGGAATCGAATGAGCTACCGCTCATATTTTTAGAACCTTTATCTCTATTTTTCATGTTTTTGAACTTGTTGATTAGACTAATAGGAGGAAAGCAATTCATGGACAATCCAATTTATGTTCAGAAGAATATGGGAAGAACATGTACAAACGAGTAAAGAGAACAAGGTTATTGAAACGGATGTCTTGAAAAGATAGTGATGAGCCCATAAGGCTGCAATGTTTTTTAAAGAAATGGACAAGTTACGAGTAGCAAATATAAAAATTATCATTATTACTATTGCGAAAACCTTTAAGAACGTAAGTGCCTCATATTTGGGACCTATAAATGAAGATAGATAAAACTAAAATTAAAACGAACCTTTTTTCTTCAGCAGTTTCTGTAGCCTTGAGCAATTCTTTCCGTTTCCTTTTCTCTTCGGCAACTTTGAGCCGTTCCGCTGTCAATTTCGCCAACAATTTCGTAGAATCAGCCGAAGAATCACTGTCACTATCACTGGAACCATCATCTGAGGAGCTGCTTCTTGATTTTTTCTTCTTGCTCTTTGATTTCCTATGTTTTTTGGTCGATTTCTTTTTCTCCCGTTCTAAACTTTTCTCCCGATTTGAATATTTTTTGTCTTTGTCTTTCATATCTTTGGCAGATTTTGATCTATGTTTACTAGATTTTCGGAATCTTGAACTCGAATCTTCAGAACTATCAGAATGTGATGTTTTTCGTTGCGAGTGACTAACACCTCTACTTTTGGACTCTTCATGATATCTCGACAAACGTGAGCTATGAAAAAAATAATGCACATTTAGGATCGAGCTTTTTTAAGTTGCCTATTATATTCATATTGGACTATGAAAAGTCACATTTGTATCTATACTTCACATAAAAAAAAATTGGAGGATGTTGAAGAAACATGTAAGAGACAAAGAATGTTGTGAATGAATGTTTTTAGAAATGAATATGGAATGTCTGATTGAAATGTCGACAATATTGAGCTCAACATCATCCTGGCTTGCCTTTAATACAAAAAATAAATACAGAGTTGAAAACTGGTATTGAGAATTTTAGCACTTCAATCTCTTCATTATCTAAAATTGTTAATGAAGTTTAATTCTGAATAAAATTCCTTACTCAATCCTGAATGTGCATAATTTTATTCAAAAATGTCGAAAGTAATCAACCTTTCATTTGAGGGATTATGTCATTCATCCATATCAGTCGTGTACATCACTTAAGACATGATTACATACAGATTTGTAATTAAAAATTACTCCAACAAAATCACAAAGAGTTCCTTCTGATTCGTTTGATGAAATACTCTATTTTTAAGATGAATCTAGCCAAAATATTCGTGAATATCAGAACCTACTTAACTGAAGAGGAAGTAATTTTTAGGAAAGATGAATTTTTCGAAAAAAAGCTTTTTGGCCCTCTACTTCTCTATTTTTATGCAAAAAAATAGGGGAAGAACTTGACCTCAATAAACTTCTCACAAGGATGTGTAGCTCGACCACAAAAGTTTCTTTGAAATAAGTAACTACTTTAAAACACATGAACATTAAATTACACAAATAAATATAATTCACAGGGACTATACAAAACGTAATATACAGTGCATTTCTTTTAATGTCCCTCCCCCGTTTTATTTTTTGAACGAACCAACTATTTTCAAAATTTATGAAATATTCTAATGTATTTTTCATTCAAACAAGTAAGTCTATTATTTATTTTTTATATAAAAGTAAATCCGAAATATACTATCAAAAAAAAACTCCCATATATGTGTAACCGATTTTAATAACTTTTGCTACCTGTGCTGTGCCTCTCACTTAGTGAATCATTAGAGTTTCAACTTCATTGGTGAACTAACTGAAAAAACAGGTTCAAGGGCGATTTTTAAAAGAACATATATAGGCGTTAACCTTTTTGTTTTCACTCAGAATTTAAACGTAAAATCTTTCCCTAAATGACAGGTCATAAAAAATTTTACTGTGATTTCAGTAGAAATATGATTTTAGTATGCATTTCGACTGGACGACTTCCTTATTGAATTAATGTATATCAATTAGAAATACATTCAACCTGATCAAAAATGAACTTCATAAAAAACCGATATGGTAAAATAAATATAAAGTGTTACACAAGTACTTAGCATATGCATCTTTATAATTAAACAAAGCAACATGTTGAATCGGCTACGCCAACTAAATGGGCTAAATCAATTTTGTGACATGCAAGAACTGGAAAAACCTATTGTAGAGAAAATTATGGCTATTACTGTGTTCATCTCAGAGTGATGCCAAATGGGGGTTTTAAATCTGTGTCTACGAATTTATTTGGTCATGAAATACTACACTTGAGCTGATTTTTGCATTTTATAAACATAATTCAGCTTGCCAAGATAATAGTTGAGCTCAAAATCAACACAGAAAAATGTGTGACTTGACTAGATTTATAAGATATAATCAGAATGGGCACAGGTATTCTTAAATAACACACTGAACGTACACATCAAAATATTGTAAGGTTTTATTAGGCAGTCAGTGGGAATATAATTATTCTAAAACCACAATTATTCCGATAATGTATGATTCAGATAACTGTTAGAGAAAACAAAAGATACTCCACATAATATAATTATTTGACTAACAATGTATTCACCGCCTTGGAAACAATGGTATATCAAAGGTAACTAATCAAGTAATGGAAAAGGATCAAATAATTTTGAATACTGTTAAATCTGATATGCAAATTGGAAAACATGAGGGACAAACGGAAATTTTGTGGAGACTATAAGTCCCATCTCTTGTTCAAAAAGTTTGGTTCGATTATTAACCAGCTAAATGATAATACTATACAAAAGTGAAGAATAAATCTAAATGAGTGCTAAGTTGTATCACACCCGTTTCCAATACAGCAAAATGAGATAAAAATACAAATTGTACATTTTTGAGAGTGCTAGGTAGAAATTATCAACATAGCGTTCTCATATACAAATAAACGTAAACATATCTCAAGAAATGCAATATAACATGAATATCTGAGATCTATATATCCGAATCACACAAAGTAATCTTCAACCCATAAGTAATTTGGTTAGCCAATTCTAATTATTCATAATTACTAATTTTCTTCACGTTCTTAGTCTTCTCTGAAAGATACTTGATGAAAAAATTTCCCAAAAATATATCTTTCTCCAATTTTGTAGATAAATGTCACCAGTTTGTTAGATTTATAATCTATGTTATATCGCATGTTATATAAAAAGTCAAATATCTATGTTGAAAAGAGAAATGAAAATTTCTGTTTTTTACCACTTTGTGTTTGTAACTAACGTTACTGCAGTTTCGTCCTATATGGACATTTTCAAACTTAAACAATAAACAATATTGTTTAAGTTTGAAAATGTCCATATAGGATGAAACTGCAGTAACGTTAACAATAAACAATGTTGTTTAAGTTTGAAAATGTCCATGAAACTGCAGTAACGTTAGTTACAAATAAAAGTGGTAAAAAACATAGAAATTTTCATTTCTCTTTTCATCATGATCTCCTACCACATAGTAACGGCTACATCCATCAATTTATTCAAATATCTATGATTAAATTAATTATAACCTTTACTGTTTATAAGGAATTCCTCCACAAAAAAATAGTCTTCAAATAACATATCTAAGTAACACTTGTGAACCGTTTACTAAACACTTCTTCAGGGGTGTTTCATACTAATTACCTACTTTGATGACTACCTAAAACCACCAATCAACCTTACTTGCAATATTCAAGTAATTACCAATTTTAACAATAAACAACTTTTAAAAAAATCAGTTCGCCAGAACAAATATCAGGAGATAACCGAGTCTGACTCATCTCCTGATGATGCTAACTTGGTTAGCGAAAAGCGCGTCGAGAGTACTACTTTTATTCTGGTGTGGTAAAAAAAAGTGTTTTCAGTAGATTCGTTCTACGCCAGAGGTTCCAAATTCTACCCGTCAAGTCATAGTAATGATTAAAAAAAATTGAAGTGGAGACCAGTGAAGTGTTGAATGTGTGTTCACTCCAGATTTTCTGAATGTGAAAACAATTCCATATTTACAAACCATCTTTTGGAAGAGGGGCATAAGTTCAATCACCATGACGTGTTACATTTGAAAGAGATAAGTATGGAACTCATTTTTTTTAATCCTTAGAAATCAATGGATTCGAAAATTCGAGCCATTTACTCATTGACCAAGAAGAATTGAATAATTTTCCTTTGTTCAATTCATTTCTTAACGTTGAAATTGGTAATCAGTTTAATATTCCTGGTAAGGTTATTATGTGAACTTTAGTAGTTTTTAATTTATTGTATGTTCAATTCAATGTTTGTTCTTAGAATGTAAAATTGGTGGTGATAAGTAGGTAGTACGAATGATTTCAATGCAAGCTAGTAAGATATTTGAAAAGTAAGAAGAATTTAGTTAAAATGGAACACACCTGAAGAAGCTGTATATAGTTAAACAAGTGTACCTTGAATATGTTATCATGGATATTCATCAAGTATCGGCCAATCCCATCCACGTTTTAAAATAATTAGAGATTTGATTTATATATCAGGTATAAGTAACTCAAAATCTATCAAAAAAAAAAGAAGTGAAATGGTATATAACCAAATTCTTTGCAAAAAATATATTCCCTTCTGTTTTTAGGAAAACTCCATTAGAAATAAACTCGGTTCTCAATTATTAACATATCTATATTCCAAAACAAAATAATTTCTCAACGTCACCACAGATTTTCAGTAGTAGAGGCGTTTTTTCCATGTGCTTTCTCCAATAGGCTCCCTCATTCATAATCTCATTGTCAAATGTCTAAAAAAATGTTCCAGTTATTTCGTGGGTGACCCTATTGAACAAACCAGATGAAAAAAAATAAGATGGGGACATTGTTGAAAAATTACAGAATGCATTATATCCGTATCAGGAATTGAGAGACACTTTTTTTTGAAATTGATTACTTTCTCCAAGAAAATAAGTGACTTGTTTGTAGAAAATTTTATGATGGATAAAAAATGTTATATATCAATTCATCATATCTTTAGTAGTTTTTAGATTATTCAAAAGTGGTGATTTCTACGAAAAAAACAAAAACTTTTGATATTTCCGAAGATATTGAGAAAAAAATGTACTTTGACATTGAATAAAAAGGAAGCCCACTCGTAATAATTCCCATCGATAAAATGGTACAAGTGGAAAATTAAAAACAAGCACTGTTTCCCCAAGCTGATTTACTCTGTAGCCTACTTCTCCTTAAGATGCCAACTTGGTTCGTGAAATGCGCTGGCTGAAATTTTATCATCAGCAGAAGTCTAATAATCTAACCGAAAAATAAAAAAACGAGAAAGAATATTTTCATGATATTTGTTCCACCAAAAATCTAGTTCAACTTCCTTTTACTATAACTTTTTGTTTTTGGCCCTCTGATTACTTGTGAGCCAAAGTTTTCAAAAATGTTAAAATAATATAGACGTGCCATTTTCCTCGAAATGATAATGATTGAAAAGTAAAATATATTACAACTAAATTGAATAAATAAAAACACATTCAGTCACTAAACTCATAGAAGGTCTAATTACACAATAAGATTCGAATAAGAAAAAATGATATATTAACAAACGAGAAAGTATTAAGCTTGAATTTTAACCATGCAGGGTTGGGCGAGTATAAAACTGCTAATATAATATAGATATATTCACGATACAGTGTTTCCCACTAAAGATGAATACAATCTCATATTTTAATTTTCAGAAGCGAAGAAATAATTTTAGGTACAATTATAGATCTTCATACACTGCATGCTTTGTGGTTGTTGGCATAGGCAAGATGTAACGGAACCCCTGATGCTATTGTCAAAAAAATTGTTTTGAATGAAAGTTCAAACCAAAGTGTCGATTTCAATCGGAAAATTAATATTTTTATTATTTCAATTGTTTCAGTCTGATGCATTTTTCAAGCATCTTATGATTATCGTTGTCAACTTATCAAGGTTCGGTGACTATTATAGGTATAGCAGCTATTTTTCTACAAGTAAAAAATGAAGATCAAAATACTCTCCATGATTTCACGTTTGCATGATTGTTTGTTCTGGATATACCGAAAAGTCGTAAATATGGCGTAAACTGTAGGTAAATTCAAAAATAACCGTTGAACGTCTGTTATAAGAAAAAATTGAAATAATAAAATTCTTTGGAGACAAAGTTTAGTAGTGGAGAGGTTGCTCGTAAATTTTATAGCAATCATCTGAATGCTTTGCTTCAATACTACTGGTCGTGTGTCATAAATAAAATGTCTGCTAATCTACTTCGTAGACATCGGAAGCCATTTGAACAAATTCTTACATACTTGAATACAACTTGAAAAACTGAATTACTTTCATTGGGAAAATGTCCTCACAAAATTGAAGATATTGGGCTGTAGAAAATCCGTACTGGCACATCAACTGCAAAGACATATTCATAACACAACCCGCCTTCAACAGAGGACATCGAAGATTTTCCTCTCGAAGTGTGACAAGATATTACAATAAGGTATAGACGATTATTTTATTAATAACTCTCCCCTCATTCGAGAGTAGTTGAATAAAAATTTTCTACTGAAGTGGATTAGAATAAATAGCTCTTTCAAACTGTGGCCTCTTTGTTTCCCAGATATTACGCTCATAGATTTTTATTTCTTAGGTACTACCAGGAATAAAGATTGCGTGAAATAAATATTCAGGGTTGTCAGAAAAATTGTTAAAAATATTTGCAAACAGCATGAAAAATGCATCAGACCAGAAGTTGGACTAGTTGAAACAGATGCCATTCAATACATTTACATTTGCTAAATTATAACTAGTTTTATCAATTCAATGTCAACTATTGAGAATGGAAATGTCACTGACTGTCGGCACATAGGTATAAAATAACATTCTAAGCAACTTTTCCAAGTAACTTTTTTTATTATAAAATTGACCGAGTTCATAACTTGCTAATCATTCAATTAAAATGAATTTACACTTATTAGAAGCTGAAACTGTAGAATACATACAGTAATATCTTAAAATATGCAGCTTACGGCGGTTCATATTTATATCAATAATTATTTCTTTGCTGCTGAAAATGAAAATAAAAGATTGCATTCATCTCAAGTGCGGCACACTTTATATCAAATTATTTTCAATATTGGTAATATTCAAATACAATATTATATAAAAACACTTTATAAAGAGATAAATAAATGAATATTCAATTTCATCATGAATTAAATAATATATGAATCGAAGTCAGTTCGTGCAAACTCATCAATAATTGTAAAAGTTTACAATCATTTGTTCAGCTCAAATGTTTCTTCCAAAAACAAAATCTCTGTTTATATGACCCAGTTTAGAAATGTATACAATTTAGTTCACTACAAATGCAAAAAGAAATAGTTTCACTTTATAATATAGAAAACAAACTGAATATTCAAAACTGAAGTTAGCAATTGGAAAGAAGTAATGCAAAAAAAAATTAAATAATTACAATAAGCAATACATCAAGGCTACATCAAGAATAAATGGTCAGTCTCTTAACAAAATTTTTAATAATAATATGAGTGCTGAAATGAATTTTGAATGATACGAGATCGATGGTCTAGTAAAAGAGGAAAATGGTGGTTTCTCTTGGGATGAAAACTGATGATATCAGAAACAGTTCTGAAAATATATTGGAAAACTTCACAAATTGGCTTAAGAAAAAAATGGATGTCATTTTCAAAACTAGAAAAAATATTGAGAGCATCCCATACAAATAAAAAGGTGAACATTTTTTATCTTATACCATCGCGAGTAGTGAAACAAACATAACTGATATTTCAGTGTATTAAACTATCCTTGACCAACATTTATGAACTCAGCCATCTATTTCAAAAAATTATTAATTTGATGTCATTTTACCTTTAAAATATTGAATGTATCTAAATCAGGATCGCAAAAACACCTACAAATTCTTCAATGTCAAGGGTGGTCAAAGAAACCTACTTTGAAGGGTGAAAGGCATTGAACAAATTTTTATATATTCTCAAAACAAATATTTTTTTTGCAAGAATTTTCTGAATTTATTCTGATATCATCAATCAGTGTCATTCAGTACACATGAGAAATGTAAAGTCTCCACCATTCAATTGATCTTTCGTCTCACTCATTATAGAAATGATCATAAGATTATGTATACCTAACAGTCAAAAGAACATAAAAAAAGGTTTCATAATCATTATTAATTTCACTAAATAGAAATAAATTCTCTCAGTTCAATTTTTAGACAAATTCTAATTGTTTTTCATATCCTAGAAATAATAAGATTATTCAAGTTCACGTGAAGAACATGAAAATAATCACATGAACTTGGCTAGTTCATACATTTGCCATTGTTTTCAAGAATGCAAATTCAAGAGCCCACTCATTCCTTACTAACATTCATAACTACCAGACGACAAGCCGACAAAAATTTTTAAGGGATTGAATGACCCACTGTGAATCATGTTTAATAATGACGCTGCTATTTAAACGATAACTTAAAAGCTCGCCGTCACTTTGGAGCAGTTCAGGTGATTTCATATGAAAATTGAATTTTCTAGAAGACGACAAAATATTCTTGTATAGCTTTTTCCAAGATTTCATATGAATCTAATGGCATACAAAAATAATGGTACAGGAAGAATGTACTATATGACATTTATATAATTCCATTATATAGATTATTCCGGATGAACAGTGTCATGTGTTTTTGGTAGTTCGACGTTTCTGCTTCGATTTTGAAGCCATTTTTAAGAAGCTATCACTACACTGAGGTCTCAATCTGCTTACTCCTCAGTGCAGTGACATGCTGCCAGGGGTTTCTGACTTGACGCCAAGGCTTTGCAGGGGCCTCAATCCGTCTACTCCCAAGCGACAACTGAAGCTTGGAAGTAGGCAGCAGGGTTCACTTCACAACTTCATTTAATGATCTCATTTGTTATTTCATGAATCAATAGCATTTTTGTCATCCCATAGTTTTTTCATGGAGGATACATACTGCTGCAACATATTGTCACCAATAAAACTAAATGCTATACAATTATTTCTCAGGTATCAATAATTATATATTACCAGGAAAACAGTTTTACAAAAATGTAACACGTGTTTCGCTATACAGTAGCTTCTTCAGGGGTGTCTACACTAACTAAAATCTACATATTCAAGAAACACTTCATAGTGAGTTTTTCACTAAACAGTTTTACAAAAACGCAACACTTATTTCGCCATACAATGGCTTTTTCAGGCGTGTCTTTACTCAGTTTTTGTAAAACTGTTTAGTGAAAATCTCACGATGAAGTGTTTTTTCAATACTTTATGGATTTTCATCAAGTATCGGCCAATTCCACCATACAATCCACATATTCAATGCTTTATATATGATTTTACAATTTGAAGTACCTAAATTCTAGCTATCCAATAATTTTTAAAATGTGTACCTGTGTTTGAAAGTAAATCAATTAACATTATTGTAAGAAAAGAAACTGTACCAACTCATTTAAATAAGTATGTAACAAATGAAACTTGGTTCCGCCCTTACACATTAATGGTCTCATTCTTTTATAGTGTGAATAAAGGCATAATTAGTGTTATTTTGTATATGTTTGAATATACTTCCAGTTTCAAATCACATTTAGCCATAGCCTTTTATTTACTCTGTTTACGGGAGTGTATGATTTTGCAATCTAAAAATTAGATTCAACCCCCCAATTTGCAATGATCTTACACCATTACGATGTAAGGAAGATGGTGTCGCTCCAGGTACTCCATGGATTTTTTTATTATTAATTTTAGGAAGAAGTTATTCTTCATGAAAAGTTGTAAAAACACCTAAAATGCAATCATGGGTAATGGAATTCCTTCGATCATATATGGGATTTACAAAAAAAGTATGATTTGTTCTCAAAAGTACAGTACCTTCATTTTTTGACAATATGTAATAATTTACGATAAAAATTCGGTCTTATTTTTCACCAATATTGTGTATTACATTGTACTCAGTTATAGTCCTTAGTTTTCAGTTATTATTTTTCTTAGTTTTCAATTTCTATTTCTTTAGGTTTCATTTTTTAGATTTTTAGATGATCTTAATCATAAGTATTTCTGTACACCATTGTAATAACTTGTTTGTATATTGGATGTTGCCCGTTAGATAAATAAATAAATGAATAAAATAAATAAAGGAATACAGAAATAAATACAGAAACATTTGCAATAGATTTTCATCGTTGTAACTACGGTAAACATTCTTCCCTGTCTAGAGTTGCTATTGGTGGTAATAAAGTCGATCTAGACTTCTTTTCATTGAACGAAACAAAATTTTGAGAGCGAGCATTACGCTCGCTCAGAAATAAATTATAAATGGTAATAAATATAAACATAAACATCCTCAATTATTGAATTTTCCATATCTTAATCATTCATTTATCTAATTAATATTTCAATTCAGTAAATTTATTTTCTCAGTGTTATTCTTTATTAATAAATTAGTTTTACTTTTAGCAAGTTAGATGTAAGTATTTGTTGTATTCATATAATTTATTGCGAAATCTCTTAAACTTAATTGGGTGTTAATTTTTTGAAATTGTCAATAAAGTATAGCTGAGGAAGCACCAAACTCTTACGAAGGTTTAAAATAGATGAACACTTCAATCTAGCAGACCACTATTATTCACTGTAGTTCTGAAGTTGAATCTGGTTATTATTACGTCAAAGACGAAACGGACAGGTTTAAGTTTGACGATAGTAGTGTCACGAAGTGTTCTGGCGATGTCTTGGAGCCTCTGAAGACATCCTACGCTTTGTTTTATCAAAGAGAGGACATTGGCAGATAAAGATCTTCAGATGATGTGGTGCTGCAGGTGAAAAAGCAAATACGCAAATTTTTGTTGTTTCATAATTTCATGATTTGTATTACCGTCAATAAAATGTATTTTACTTTTGACCAACCGTGTATACTACTAAAATAATGTGATGATCGATGGTAGCATTTTAGGATTCATTTCTTACAGAACTTTTTATGAGGATTTGTTTTCCTGATAATAAAAATTTTTCAACTTACTGAGACAATGCGAAAATGATATTACTGATTAGTGAATCTGTATAAGTATAAAAAGCTACATTCTCTATAATTTTTTTATCATTCTTTAGAAAGCCGTACATAATATTTTGTCTACCTTCAAGTGGAAAATACAATTTTCCCATATAGTCACCTATACCGCTCAAAACTCACAGTAGAGTGCTCCAAGTAAACATGATGCATGGTAGGTCACTTTACCCCATAAAATTTTGAAAGGGCTTGTAATCTATACAATCTAACTTTTTTCTAAATTTTCTTAAATCACACATACCTCACAATCTCATCATTCTACACTTTTGCTCTTGCCCAACCCTATACGTACCACAATGTGTTTATTTGACAATACAATACCTATTAAAGCAATTATAAATATTAAAGTTGTACATCAGTTACAAGTGGCAGTGATAGCTGACTTTAGTGGTCACCTAATGAATTAACTATACAAGTCGATACTGATCCTGAGCAGAATTTATATCCGAATATAATTTAAAATTATTATAAACTTCACAAAGTTCTTGGAGTTTATATTCTTCTAGACAAACGAAACCTTCCAAATTTGGGGATTGCTTGCGGGCACAGTCCATGCAATGCACCACATGCCTTTTCTCTTGCTCTTTGATGAAAAGAATGTTGAATACTTCAACTTCACAATGCCCGCAGTAGTGCGAAGATTCGTTCTTTCCCCTGCCATGAAACTTAACCTCAACACCTCTATTCTTGACATACTCCAGTATTCGAGAGCATTTTGTTAAAGTTCTCAACAGACAATTCTTTATCATCTCAAACAGTCTTCTATCGGATACTTTTATATTTCTTGCCAAATTCCAAGACAAATGGAGCATGGGTACAATCGATTTGAAACTCTGCAACTTATTCCACTCGTATCTTTCAATTGCAAGCTGGTACTGTCTTGCCGTTAATGGTCCAACGTTCCATGCAATGTTATTGCACCACCCAACAGCTTGAACCCAATGTACACACCCAGCATTGACCCACACCAAGTCTCCAGGCCTCTGCAAAAAGCGATACACCGGAATATTGGCATGATAGAGATCTTCTAGAACTGGCCACCAAGAGCCATGGAGATAATTTATTTGGTTTTTCTCACACAAAGCATAAACAGAACCCCAATAGGCATCAGGAACCCCAAACCATTCACAATCACCCGGACCTATATTGATATTAATCGAACAAAAATTATTGTTCTCTTGGTGTCCTGGCGTTCGACTCCCAGGAACCTTCATATAAAGTTGGACCGTGTTCATACCAAGAATGACATGTCCAACGTGAGAGAGCATATTTGCCGCAGACACTATTCGTGCAAATGCAGGTAATTTCATCAGTTCTTGAAGCTGCGGTCTCCACTTACGTTCATCAGATAAATCAACATTAGTACCAAACTTTAAGGTTTTCTGTTCTTTACAATTTTTTATGATCGATGGTGTGATGCTAATATTGATTTTTCTCCTTTTTGCACCACACTGGGAAGAGTCCTTCGAGTCTGAATCTGATAAGGCATTAGTCTTTTCTCGCTCTTCTCGCAAACTTTCCTTGAAACTCCACGCTTGATACTGGGCGTATCTAGCAATGGTAGTGTGAGATCTATGTGAAATGCAAGCCCAAACTTTTCTGCCTGTTTGTGGATCCAGTTTTCATCTGATGGTTGTTGTATTTGCGTCCTCACCTCCACACTGTGATCTGGATTAGCCTCAACCAATGTTTTTGTTGAAAATAAACCCAAATCAAGTTTTAATGCAGACGCTAATCCTCTAACCACCGCTATGGGATGTTTCAGGCAAAATTCTTGTAATTGAGGGCTGAATGCATGTTTTTTGTTTTCCAAGAAGACTGAGGGGGTGGGAGGTAAAAGTTGTTTATGGCTGAGTACTACCGAAGGAGGGTCAGGAGGTATTGGTGGTGGAGCCGAGTCCGATATTATTGAGCTATTGATATTACCATTTACAACTTCACTTTTGCACAATTTTATTATTGTCTGCGCATCCATTTCAATATTGTATTCGATTTTAGACTTTTTCTCTCCTGAATTGATTTTGTCAAAATCCCAAGGTGGCTCTGCTTTAACTGTCAATACGCTCTCATGTATGGGTGATTTGACTTTTCCCTTAACATCAGCTACAATTTCTGATCTAGAATCAATGTTTGAAGGCGAAAAACGTTGTGAAGGCAACATGTTTGGACTATTATTATTTCCATGAGAATTTGGTACAGATATAGGCTCTTTCACGTCCATATCATCTGAACCGAAGTGTTTCAATAAATTTTCAGCTAGAGTTGTAGCAAGATCTTTTTGTGCAAATATGTCTTTGAGATCCTCCTCTAAATCCTCATCAAGATCAGCTGTATGAGGTCCAGAATGTACCATAAACTCTCTAGGTTCAACAACAGGACTAGATTGAACCAATTTATCACTTTTGGCAGTGTTCGTTGAGGAAATGATTTGTCCAAATGACTGAACATTACTATAAGCTGGAGTTGTGCCTGCTGGTCTTGGTGCTGGGTGTCTTTGGGCAATTTGTTGTTCTTGAGTCTGCTGCGTTAATCTGTACTGTTGTTGGAGATGATGCATGATATTCAGTTGTGTTGAATTCAATGTACCCACATTTTGCTGGAGGTTATTCAAAAGGTGTAACTGTTGCGGCGATAAACTGTAGGCTGGTTGGCCCATTGTTGTCTTTTGGCCAGTTTCTGGCTTGAAACGTTTGCTTGGGTTATCATTTGGAGATAAATATGGGGGAGGAGGACCTTGATGCGTTGAAGATGTGTAACTTTTCTGGAAATTTTGGGATGCCCCAATTCTATTAGGTTGGGATGAATTTTGCTGTCTTGAAGTCATGTCGGCGAATACGGGACGTTGCACGTCTTTAACGGAAGGAATTGACCCAGCTTTTGCATGTCATATCTCTTGAAGATAATATATAATGCCAATGGAATTCTCTGATTTGTCTGCTAATTGATCTTGGCAACAATCAACCAACCAAGCTGTTGAAAAATATCAGCTCTCAGCAGCTTTATTACAAATATTATTCTAGGATAATGTTAAAACTGAACAAATATTTACCTATGTTCCCTGGACATTCTCAAATCAAAACATAAATAAAAATAAATAAGACTGCATTCAACCACGTAACAATGCACTAGCCGTAGTTTTCTACTCTCGCACCGGTTGCAATTTATGCAGCAATAATACTATTTTCATCTCTTATAATTCAATACAAACAAGAGAGAGAAAACTGTTCGAATATCAAACGGTGCCGAATAGGGTTCCTATAAAGGAATCACTATAAACAATGAAAAAAACGTCAGTGCTGCCACCTGCATACTTTAGTCTGATAACCACAGAACTATAACTTAGATATAGTTCTGTGCTGATAAACATATCGGTCTGTTGACACGAAACAGGAATCCATCAGATTAATTTGCGTTAGCTTCGATCTAATCCATGGAGTTCATCAATGTACACCGATGACAAAAGGAACATTGATGAAATCTATCGGTAAAAAGCCGGTGAAAAAATCAACAGTCCGATTGAATTCCGATTACAACGGTAAGTCAATCTTTCCGTGCGTACCACTAATCGCTCAAAACGATCAAAATGCTCCTAGAACCGCTCCATATAATGACCGCGGGCGTTGTGTGGTGTGGTCGCCTCAAAAACATCATTCATGATGTCATTGCTTTCGCTCACGGCAATCTCACAACGACCCATCTGAGGAGGTGGGTCGAAGTGGACATTGAGAATAATTCAGCGCAATTTTTCAAATTGTTTTTGAAATATGACATAAAAGTTATATATCATTCGTAATTAATTCCCAATTTCATAACTTATTTCAGTATTCAGTCTCATAAGTAATCAATGGAATAATAACTTGCACATAATGAAGTAAATTCAAGAGTAGCATAAATTAAGAATGTAATCTAAGTGTGCAAATAGACATGAAATTTCAAAATTAACATTTATAGAAAATCATGTACTTGAATTGACTTCATCTTCATGTTTTCAACCTCGCCATTTGTAATGTTTACTAAACGCCCAAAACGTTCCATAATCCATTCCACTTGAGTTTACAACAGTAACGCTCGCAAGCAAGTGGAACGGAAGAAAGTGCGGTCGTGAGCGTGATCGTTGTGAACGCTTAGTGCAGGGGTCGCCAACCTGTCGATTGCGAGCTACCGGTAGCTCGCGAAGGCAATTCTGGTAGCTCTCACAACGATTTTAATTAAAAAAATACAAACTGCAAAAATCATAGAAGCTTTCGAAAATTCCACAAGAAAATCTAATTGTCATAATATTAAACATAAACAGCGGCAACGTGCTAGAATCGGCTAGAACCGACCAGCCGGACCAGCGCGTTAGTGTTCGAGAACGATCTGGATTGCTTTGAACGGGATAACTACGCACGGCGCGGCGACATTGTGCTTAGTTTAAAACTGAACGCGTAACCAACGTCCAGCGGTTGGGTTAGTAGAGAACAACAAAAATAATATTATGGCAAGCAGTTGTAAGAAGGTAAAGACATACCACTTTCATTCGGAATGGGAAGAACAATACTTTTTCACAGAAGTTAAAGATAAAAATGTATGTTTGTTATGTAATACTTCGGTCTCCGTTGCTAAAAAAGGAAATATTGAGAGACATCATAAAACTGTACATTCTAATTTTGAAAAATCATTCCCACTACATTCTGCCGCCAAAAAGGAGAAACTGAAACAGTTAAAAAAGCAGTTAATTGGACAACAATCAATATTTTTAAGAATAGTCGACAAAAATAAGGCTGCAACTGAAGCATCGTACCGTGTGTCCCAGATAATTGCACAAAAAAAGAAACCTTATGAAGACGGGGAAATGATAAACCAGGCGTTTTCAGAAGCTGCTGATTCGTTATTTGCCAACTTTAGAAATAAAGACGAGATAGTTTCAGCTATAAAATCTATGCAACTTTCTGCTAATACAGTGATGAGACGTGTAGAAGTAATGAGCAATGATATTTTTTTACAGTTAAGAACTGACTTATATAACTGTGTTTATTTTTCACTTCAACTGGATGAATCAACAGATGTCGTTGACTCTGCCCAGATGGCCGTGTTCGTCAGAATGGTTTTCAGTGATTTTACGATTAAAGATCTTTTGAAGTTTATTCCACTGAAAGGACACACTACTGGACATGAGTTGTTTTCTCATTTAAAAAATATTATTTCTTCCGAGAAAATTCCAATATGGAAAATAGTAGGCTTAACAACTGATGGCGCTCCAGCTATGGTGGGTTGTGATAAGGGTCTGGTGGCGTTTCATCGTAAAGATGAAACTTTTCCGCAATTTCTCTGTAACCACTGCATTATCCATCAGCAAGCATTATGTGGAAATTTCCTGAAACTAAAAAACGTTATGAAACTGGTGGTAAAAATTGTGAACAAGATTAGAGCTCAAGCGTTACAAAGAAGATTATTCAGAACCTTGGCCGATGAAGTTGACTGTCAATACGGGGACCTATTCCTTCACTCTGAAGTCCGATGGTTAAGTGCTGATGGTTAAGTCCGATGGGTGCTGAAACGTTTTAATGATGTCCTATCTGGCATAGTTCAATTATTCAAACAACGCGATGAACCGACTCCGGAACTAGAAAATTCAATCTGGCTTAGAGATTTTGATTTTCTCGTAGACATTAGAGAGAAATTAAACGAACTTAATTTGCAGCTTCAGGGGAGAGATAAAGAACTAGCGGAAATGATTTCTGATATAAAAGCATTTATCAAAAAGCTGGAGTTTTGGGAACAAAACCTAATTAACAGCGATGCCAAGCATTTTCCTATTCTTTCAGAAAAAATATCTCAAAATCCATTAGAACCCTATGACAACAAATATCATGTAGAAATAATTTCTACCCTGAAGAATAACTTCAAAAATCGTTTTAAGGATTTCAATGAAATGGCTTTAGTAGCGCAGTTTGTTGTTTCACCCTTTATGGAAATTGATATCCAACAGTTTGCAACTTGTGTTATGCAGAACTTTGGCGAAGACATCGCTGCAACAGAAATGGAAGTCATTGAGTTTCAAAATGATTTAGCCTTAAAATCGTTAGTCTCAAGTACTGAATGTATCTGGCCTATTGTAAGTAAAGACAAATATTCAGTTCTATGCCGTGTTGCCTTGAAAGTGAAAGCATTATTCAGTTCAACCTATTTGTGTGAATCTTCTTTTTCCAATATAAAGTTTATTAAGAACAAATATCGCAATCGACTTACAGATGAACATTTGGATAATTGCATTCGAATGGATGCATCAAATTATACTGCAAACATTAAAAAAATTATCGATGAGTCTGAGTGTCAGCCTTCTCATTGAACGTGCTTTTTTATTTTTCACTGTTTATGTTCATGATAGTGCGTTACTTTTTTGTTGTTATTATTAACTATTTTTAAATCATACGTGACATGCCGTAGTGGCTGGATAAAAGGTTGTGTTTATTTTTCAAACACCTTCGTTTGATAGGTAGGAATGTAGCTATGAACAAGTACGTACTAGTAATATTAGTTATTTTGTTATTAGTTTATTATTAGTACCTATATATGTATTACCAGTTAAATAGTAAAATAAATACTAATGATAAATTCACTGTGGATTATTTCATTTACGTTGCGTTACGTGGCTTCCGTGTGGGTAGCTCGCTGTTTATTCCAAAATTAACAAAGTAGCTTAACACATTGAACGTGGAACGCACAGGTGGTTAGGATTGTACTTTTCTCTCTCTATATTATTGGCTTTTGCTTCCATTCAGGCGCAGTAAGCCATATAATTCTACTTGTTAATTTGTTGGTTGAGTTCATTTATAGAAAACACAAAAGTGTTAACATTTACTTTACAGTATCAGGTAATAATCCTTAGTGTTGAATTGAATTTTACTTGGTTTATAAACCATAGTTCAAAGAAATTGTTTTGGGTACATTTTTTCTACCAGTTTGAAAATACTTCAGTGTATTATCTATCTACCTGTGGATATTTTATTGATATTCATATTTTTTTACCTAGAATTTACTCCTTCTACATAAGTAGAACAACTTTTTTCTCACCATAAGGTTAAAAAATAAAATATGCTTTTTTTTTTATTTTTATTTCAATTAACCAGAAATAAATTTTCTCAAATTATTCCTTTTTGTGTTGACCACAGATCTTATTTATTAAACGATTCGTTTCATATATGCTTGATATAGGTTATTTTAATAGAGTATGGAATTTGTAATTATTGAGTACTTTGTTTATTAGAATAAATACCTAGGTTTCCTGTTAGGCGGAGATGTAGCTAAATATAATAGTAAAAAAAGGCTGATTGTTGTTTATATAATAATCATATGAGAATTGTGAATAATCATTTATTTTCTAATTCGAAAAAGCACGATCATAAAAAAATTTCTGTCATTTGTTATTTTTTACGTCAACTGTAGCATTGATAGCTTAGAGTATTGACAGAAGCACAACAGAAGTAACACCACAGAACTTAAGTTTCCAAGTTATAGTTCTGTGAGTAACACCAAACCAAGTACGGAACCAAAAACCTAAAGTCGAATCGTTTTAATTTAATCAAATGAATCGAATACAATGAATTATTCGAGTTATTCGATTTCTCTATCGCTACAGTATGGACCAACAATTTGGCATGTAGTATGAACCATGTCCCTTAGAACATATAACAATGAACAATTGTTTATTATTCTGTCATGATAGACTGAGCTAACAAAGCGGAACTAAATATATATTTCTCGTAGTCAGACAAAATAGCCTAAAAAAATTTAAAGCGAATGCTCATTATTTGACATCTATCTAACGAATTTGTTGGTTTACGAAATGCACCAAAATCTGCACATTTTTTGCCCCATTTAGTTTTTGTACACTTCGCTACTTCCTTCAGCAGAGCAATTTCACCTGCAAGTGAGTCAGATCCTTTTACGCATCAGACACAGGTCACCGATTAATCTACAGTGTGACCCATTTAAGATGGAAGCACCCTTATAAAACTTACATTTTTCAACCGATTGGAATGTTTTTTTTGTTAGGTAGATATTCAAAAAGTCTATTAGGACACCAAATATCATGAATAAATCTCAATTTCCAGGGCCAACTAATCTTATTTTTCAAGGTCAAAAATCTAAAAAAATTACTAGCGATTTTTTTAGAAAAACTCTGACTACACCGCTGGATTTGTGACATTTTCAAATGGGTAACATGTAAATTACGTTGAAATGCGTCAATCAATAAAAGAGTTATAAAGGAATGAAATTTGAAAAATATGCCGTTTAATCAACCCACCAATTCATGTTCAGGAATTTTATGAAAATTCTGTATACTCCACTGGATTCAGGATGTCTTGAAATATCACTGGTCACAGTTTCATCGAAATCTGTTCAGTAATAAAAAAGTTATAAGGGAATGAAATTTGAAAAATATGTTGTAAAATGAAATTTTAACAACGTTCTTACTACACCACTGTTGATTATTGAAAAAATTATTGGGGTGATTATTGCAATGTCGTACAATTATAACATCTGAAAATCATGATGGTAAAAATAGTCTATAGGTATTTCTCGAAGTGGAGTGGATACATAAACAAGTACAATCAGGAGAGAACTCCTGGTTAATCTTCATGAAAACAATTTCAACAATATAAGACAAGTCTAATGTACTCCCAATAGAAATTATAACGAAAAAAATATGCAATGGATAATAATTATTATCATTCCAGTAGGTAACATCAGCTGTGATTTCTTCCTTTTGTTGAATAGCAAAAAATGAGATTTGCAATTTTAACTTCCTGTTATTCAGAATGCATTAATGAAATAAACAAGTTAGCTGTGACCAGTGTTGCCAGAGCGATCTACTGAAATATCGCCACGAGCGGATATGAAAAGTCGCCACTTTGTCGCCACATCTTTCAAGTACATGGGAGAGTAAATATGTAAAATAAAACAATGTTTTTTAGGGAACAAACGAAAACAAACTTTATTATCCTAGAATAAATATAAAAAAAAATAAATACATCCCTAAATTTGGCAAAATAACAAACATAAAACGAAGTCTATTACTCACAACAAAATATAAATAAAAATAATATTAAAAAAAAAAATACAAAATACAAGAAAAACAAAACATTCAGTTTGATTCACTATCGGAATCTGAACATAATTTTACATCATCTTTTGAACTTTTATATATATTGCCCATTCGTGAAAAATGTTTATCGCTAAAATTATATGTCGTACAACAGTCTTTGTTTTGTTTTAATTCTAATTTGATTCTCAATAGATCGCTTAACATTTGTGCACTCATTTTGTTTCGTTTTTTTGTTTTAATGTCCAGCATGTTAGAAAACACTCTTTCTACATCTGCATTTCCATGTGGTATGATTAAAATATAGCATTAACAATTTTAGCTATATTTAAAAATAATAATGTGCCATTAAAATTTTTAGTTTCTTCTAAATCGGTCCAAAAAGAAACCACCGATTTCTGTTCCCACATCTTTTTTTCTTCAGAAGAAAAATAATGCTGAATTTTTAAAATTCCAGAAAATGCCAAATTGTCATCCCCAATATGTTTAAATTTTTTTAAACCCATTTTTATATTTTTGACAGAATTTTCATTAAATTTATAATTAAAAATATTAGTTGGTTCAACAAAATCTAAATAATCCATCCATGTTTCTTTTACGGGAAATCTTCTAACAGAATCAGTGGCGGCTTTTTGATAGAAACTAAGACACCTAAATTTAAATTGCTGAACATCGCCGTTATCCAGGCTACCAAATAAAGCAGTTGTTTGCTCACTGAGTCCAAACTGAATTTCTTCAAGAGGTAACAAACTGTGGGGATGTTCAAAATTTGAAGTAAAAAGAGAATTGTCTGAAAGTAATTCTGGTTTGATGAAATTACCGCACAACTGCCTAATAAACCGTTTACTCTCTTTACTGATAATTGGAAAAAGTACTTTTGAGGATTGAAAAAGGCTATTAAATTCATTGAAGAGTGGTAAGATAAAAAGAAGAAATTCAAAGTAGGCTTTTACGAATGGATTTTGAAATTCATTGTAAATGATTTGGGCAGTGGAATTTTTATCTTCAAAACAGGCTACTTTAAATAATTCCGCTAAAACATCCCATTGCTTAAGAACTCTTTCGACGCATTTAGAAAGCGATAGCCAACGTGTTTTTGCCGGAGCTAAGATCTTATGTTTTTCCTTTCTAAAAAAATTTTGGAATTCCTCTAAAATAGACTGACGTTTGGGAGATCGGGAAAAATATGCGTAGATATTTTGTAAGAGGGATTCAATATTTGAAGGCAGTACTTCAGAAGCTGCAGATACTACAAGGTGAGCACTGTGACATATACAACCACTGACAACGATATTCTCGTTCTTATTGAGTAAATGGGTTTTAAAAGATTCCTTTACACCCATCATGACACTGGTATTATCAGAACAATATCCAACAATGTTTTCATATTTTAAATTGAAATTATTCACAGCTTTGTTAAACAGCAAAAATAAACCTTTGGCAGTCCCTTCATCAGCACCTATTTTTATACAATCTAAAATTTGTGTTGTTAAACCTTGGCTACCGTTAATAAATCTTACAAGTATGCACAACACCCTAGTGTTGGAGATATCTGTGCTCTCATCTACTAGAACAGAAAAAAGTTTGTTTTTCATTGTTTCTCTTAGATTGTCGCAAATAACAGGTGAGAGAACGTTTGTAACTATTGAACTACATTTTGTGCGACTTAATTTTACTTTTCCGCTTAAAGAAGAATCTTTAAAAACACTTTTTGAAATATTTACAATATGTTGTACCGAATTGAAGCTAAAATTATGACTGACAACTAACAATGTGTACTTTAAATCAGCAATCATAATGTCCTTTGTTATATTTTGTTGTTTAAATAGTACATTTAAAGTTTTTGTATTAGCTATTTTTTGGGAGCTTATTTTGTGTTTATTTGTATTCGCATGTTTTATTAAGTCCGATTTTTTTGCTGATAGAGAAACGTTACAACATTTGCATTTAGGTTTTCCATCGCATTCCATTAACCATCCCTCAAATAATGGCTCATCCAACCATTCAACTGAAAAACTTCGATTTTTCACAATATGTGCTCTTTTTGATTGGGGAGTCTCAATTTCGTCAGAACTACTGCTACTAGTATTTTTTGTTGTTTCATCTTAAAGAAAAATTTAAAAAATAAATACCAATAATATCAAATAAACTGAGCAAATAACTTACCAGTCCTAGAAGTTGACGCAAGACTAAAGTATTTGGTAATTTCACTCATATTAACCAAGGAAATATCGGAAATTAAAATAAAATATACAAATTCAACTCAATTCACATAACATCATGCGTCACTGGCCTTACACACAAGTAGTGAAATAAAGTAAATTAGTAAATTGACAAATTTTACTATCACAATCAATAAAATTAATCAAAAACGTGCTGAACGTTGGCTAGTCGACTAAAATTGCCCAACGCGCTCCAGCCGCTATGAAAAGCATGACGGGGATTCCCCGAGATTTCGCACGCGACGGTGCCATATTTAGTTGCCTTTAGCTATTATTTATTTTGGCATCCCTTAAAAATATTATTGCGACTTCTGGCGAATAATATTAAATTGTTTAAGCAACTGTTATCGATATTAATTAGGTCAACACTGGGTGTTTTTCTGACACTACTGAAAAATAAAATAATTGAAGGTAATGTTCTAAAAGTCGCCAAAAACGGGCACTTTTTGAAAAATCGCCGCCAGGCTCGAAACATCGTAAAAAGTAGTCATTTTGGCGACAAGTCGCCACAAATGGCAACACTGGCTGTGACTTACAGTTTCTCATCTATTTATTTGCGCATGAATTGTCATTTTGTTAAATTGTCATTTTGTTACGCACCATTAGTGAACTGAATAATTTGTGTTTCAAAATAAAAACAGATAATGGCTCAATTGTCAATTCAAGAAAAAATCGAAATTATACGTCTTTCCGGTGATGATTACCGGAGTAAAAGAGAAGTAACTAGAATATTCAATGAAAGACACCCAAATCGTCCAGCCGTAAGTAACAGCACGGTACATAAAATAAACCAAGTTTTCAATCGGACTGGAGCAGTAACCACATTGTATATTTTAAAGAACAATATACGAAGAAGGAACGACGAAAATAACCAGACTATATTAGATTACTTCAGAAATAATCCAAATAGTAGTTTGAGGGATGCCAGCTTAGATTTAAACTTACCTAGGGAGAATGCTAGGCGATGTCTGAAGAAAAATAAATTGAGGCCATTTAAACCAAAGTTTTTACATACTCTGGAACTAGGTGATCAAGAAAAACGATTGGAATTCTGCTTATGGGCCCAGGGCGAGTATCTTAATGACAGGCAATTTTTAAAGAAAATTTTATTTAGTGATGAAGCTAGTTTCACAACAAATGGAGTGGTTTCATCACAAAATATTCGCTATTGGGCCACTGAAAATCCTAACTGGGTGATAAACTGTAAAAGGCAGTATTCAGAAAAAGTGAACGTTTGGTGTGGAATACTGAATGAAAGGATAATTGGACCATTCTTTTTCGACGGCAACATGAATGGCGCAATTTTCCTACAATTTTTAAGGAATGAATTTTCGGACGCAATAGATGAACTTCTCCTTGCAGAAACAAGAAATTTATATTTTCAGTTAGATGGTTGTTCCATACATAATGCGGGAATTGTGAAGAGTTGGCTGAATCAAAATTACCCTAATCGTTGGATAGGAAGGGGGAGTACATTAATTGGATGGCCACCAAGATCGCCTGACCTTACTTCACTCGATTTTTTCCTTTGGGGTTATGTTACACAAAAGGTTTACAAATCACAACCAAGGAATCGAGTGGAACTGTGCACCAGAATTCAGCAAGCTTGCGATGCAATTACTCCACAACAATTGAGGAATACTTTAAAAATAATCGTAAGCGATATGATAAATGCATTGAATTGGATGGAAGTTTGGTGGAGGCCACCAGAATATGAATTGCACTCATTTATTTTTCAATTCGGTATCTTCTTGGTTTCTATTTTTACATTGATTGTGAATAAAAGATTGTTTTCCGCTAGTTTGTAGCAATTAGAAAAATGTACTTACAGTTAGTTTTTTGTAGATTCATTTGAAATTATTTACACTAAAGTTTGTTGTGATAAACTGATTGATTGATATGGTTCGACATACATTATGAAAGGAAATTGATTCTCCCATAAACGTTTCATGAATTTTATTTGAATAAATAAAATTTTGTTGAATATTGCCCCTAATCCAGTGGTGTAGTAAGAACGTTGCTAAAATTCCATTGAACAACATATTTTTCAAATTTTATTCCTTTATAACTTTTTTATTACCGAACAGATTTCGATGAAACTGTGATCAGTAATATTTCAAGACATCCTGAATCCAGTGGAGTATACAGAATTTTCATAAAATTCCTGAACATGAATTGGTGGGTTGATTAAACGGCATATTTTTCAAATTTCATTCCTTTATAACTTTTTTATTGATTGACGCATTTCAACGTAATTTACATGTTACCCATTTGAAAATGTCACAAATCCAGTGGTGTAGTCAGAGTTTTTCTAAAAAAATCGCTAGTAATTTTTTTAGATTTTTGACCTTGAAAAATAAGATTAGTTGGCCCTGGAAATTGAGATTTATTCATGATATTTGGTGTCCTAATAGACTTTTTGAATATCTACCTAACAAAAAAAAATCATTCCAATCGGTTAAAAAAAGTAAGTTTTATAAGGGTGCTTCAATCTTAAATGGGTCACACTGTATATTCGATCGCTCTATGACGCTTGGCAGAAAAGCGACAATGAGAAATGATATGAGCAGAAATAAAGAACCCACTGAAAATCTTTTGTTGTATTTTGGGTTCTTTAATTATGAATTCGTGAGAGTAATGTTTTATTTTCTGTAGTTATGGATAAAATAAATTAGTTTCTCTCAAGGAAGTCACTAGAAACCAGAACAATATATGACAGGATTTTTTGTTTTACCCGCTGACTTAGTTTCAATATATGAGGATGAGGTAGATGCCGTATCTGGACAGAAAACTTCCCAACAGATTTCTTTGAAATTTCGCTAATCAACTGGACTAAGAAATAATCATTTTTTTGACGTGAAAAACACTACACAAGTTTTGTTTTCACCAATACTCTCCAGTTTTCAAAGTAGAAATTGGATTTTTTTCATTTCTGGTGATGGGTATAACTATTTTGCAGGTCTGAAGGTCAGTCAATTGTTCTCAATAAGCATTGCTCACGTAATGTTGTAGAAAGGCAAAAATTATTGCAGTTCTGGTCTCTCAAACATGAATCTCGACCAGGTTGATCATTCATGACAGAAACATTTTCCAACCCCCACCAAAAAATTTCACAATTCTCATGAAATTGAAAATAAACCTTGCAGGTCGGCTCTCCCAGACATGAATCTCGACCAGATTATTTATTTTCGACAGAGAAATTTTCCAACCCCTACCCAAAAAGTTCATAAATCTCAAAAAAGTGAACACACATTTTGCAGGTCGGGTCACACCCAGATATCAATCTTGACCAGATTATTCATTTTCAACAGAAACATTTTGCAACCCATACCCAAAAAGCTCACAAATCTCAAAAAATTTAAAATATATTTCATTGGTCGGCAGAAATTCTTGCAGGTCGGGTGTCCCAGACATGAATCTCGTAAAGGTTGATCATTTTTGCCAAAAAAAATTCTAACCGCCACCCTTTGAGTATTGAAAAAATTCACAGATCTCATGAAATTGAAAATAATCCTTGCAGGTCGGCAAGAGAATTTGGCAGGTCGGGTCTTCCAGACATGAATCTCGACCAGGTTGATCATTTTTGACAAAAAAATGTCCAACCTCCACCCTTTGAGTATGGAAAAACTTCATAGATCTCATGAAACTGAAAATAAACCTTGCAGGTCGGCAAGACATTTTTGCAGTCGGGTCTCCCAGACATGAATCTCGACCAGGTTGATCATTTTTGACAAAAAAATGTCCAACCTCCACCCTTTGAGTATGGAAAAACTTTATAGATCTCATGAAACTGAAAATAAACCTTGCAGGTCGGCAAGACATTTTTGCAGGTCGGGTCTCCCAGACATGAATCTCGACCAGGTTGATCATTCTTGACAAAAAAATGTCTAACCCCCACCCTTTGAGTATGAAAAAATTTCACAATTCTCATGAAACTGAAAATAAACCTTGCAGGTCGGCAAGACATTTTTGCAGGTCAGGTCTTCCAGACATGAATCTCAACCAGGTTGATCATATTTGACAAAAAAATGTCCAACCCCCACCCTTCAAGTATGAAAAAATTTCACAATTTTCATGAAATTGAAAATAAACCTTGCAGGTCGGGAGAAATTCTTGCAGGTAGGGTCTCACAGATATGAATCTCGACCAGATTATCCATTTTTGACAGAAAAATTTCCCAAACTCCACCCAAAAAGTTCACAAATCTCAAAAAATTGAAAATACATTTTGCAGGTCTGCAGAAATTCTTTCAGGTGGGGTCTCCCAGACATGAACCTCTACCAGGTTAATCATTTTCAACAGAAAAATTTTCCCTATCCTCTGAGTATGAAAAAAATTCACATTTCTCATGAAAGTGAAAATAAACCTTGCTGGTGGTAGGACAATTCTTGCAAGTTCGCCTCCCAAGATGAGAATATCGGTCGGATTCATCATTTTCGACAAACAAATTCCAACTATCACACATTGGGTACAATAAAATTCAAATTTTCCATAAAATTCGAAATAAACTCGAATAGATTTTCTGTCGAAAATGATCCACCTGGTTGAGATTCATGTCTGGGAGACCAAACCTACAAAAATGTTTGCCTTTCGACAAGATTACGTGAGCAATATTTACTGAGAACAATTTGCTGAACTTCAGACCTGCAAAATAGTTACACCCCTGGTGATGAAATGAAAAGAAGATGATCAACGGAGTGTATGGTTAACAGAAAAACATTTTAACGGAATTCCTGAATCCTTTTTAGATTCTCAAATCAAAGTTTCAATAATTGAAAGTAGTTATTCATCAGGTGCATCATGCATGTTTCATTTATATACTCATTTGTGAAATGAAATAAAAATTTGATTAGTTATTGATGAGTCACAGTTATACAAGTGAATTTCTGTATTTTCATGGTTTCACTTATGTTTCATAACATTTATTTATTTACCAATATAGGGGTTACAAACAGATAACAAATCCAATAGAGAACCCACTTTATAATTTTAGTTCAAGTGGGCTTTGAGAAAAAATAATGTAAATTTTAATTTTTTTTTAAATTAAATTGGACAATGGAAGAATAACATAATTCTTATAAGAGTGACAGAGACTACCGAAATGATCACAACTTAACAATGAAATTTTTTTTCCTCCTGCGTTTGAAACAGTCTAAAGAGATTTCAAAATATTGAATATCATTGCGAATTTCGTAAAAGGTTTTAAGCATTCAATAAAGTGGTGAATTTTGAGCAGCATTTGTCCTTGTGCAAGTTAACTTAAAGAATTCTGTACGCCTCAACGTTCTACCCTGAACATTGAACTCAATTTTGGAATAAAGCTTTGGGCAGTGGACTAATTCTTTCATCAACTTGAAAAGCATGATAAGATCCGTAACAGTTCTTCCATCCTTCATAGGTATAATTTTGTATTGGCACATAATGGGACTGTAATCGCTATTCGTAATTGGAGAATTTAGTTTGTGACTAATGTAGCGAAGAAATTTGTTTTGGACTCTTAATACTATCTATGTTTATGTGAAACTGAGAATTCCAAACAACCAATGCAGAGCAGAGCCTATATACTATGTACATATAAATTGAGGAGAGGTTTTGCCGTTCAGAAGTTTTGATAGTTTCTTTTGAGGAATCCAATGATACTATTACATTTATTGACGGTTTTTCCTATATGTGAATTAAATGACAACTTCGAGTCCATAATTATTCCCAAGTCTATAACTTCTAAAACTGATTTCAGTTCGTGATTTTCAAAGTAATAATTATTTCTGATTATATTTTTGAACAAAGTCATAAGAAAGAAATATAGATTTTCCATTTTCAAATGGATTTTGCTGCTGTTTGAAATTGACATGTTTCTAAACATACTTTGACTGGTTCAGCAAATATCAGTTATAATACACATAATTTTAATGTCACATTTTTTAACTTTCTTATTCATGTTTAACGGGACCGTTTTTCATTTCCAGTATAAAATAAGACACTAATATAAGAGCATACATGGGCTTTCACAGCCAGAGTTATGATTAAACAAAACCAAATCCGTGGATGAATGGGACTTAAAGTCCCATTCTCTTCAAGAGGCACTAATTTCATAATTTCATGATAGTTTCCAAAAGCTGAAGAGATCGTGAAAGCTAAAATAGTTTTGGCAATTTCATTCACAATAGAAGCATACTTGATTAAATGTTTAAATTATAGTCCATTTTCTGAGTAACAAATTTCATCATTTCTCTTGGCATAAGTTTATAAGCAGAGTGCGATGTAGTATACAAAATCAAAACCATAATGATTGTTGAAGAAGCATATGTTTTTTTGTGAATTTGCTTCAACTGATCAGTGAGGCTATATATATTTGAAAAATACTTGGTCAAATTTGAAAAGATTTAAGTTGCTGAGGTTTTTACTAACTTTGGATCCTTTAGCAAGGCATTTGAATTGATTCATCTGGCAAAGCCAGTAGACATACCACCAAATTAATTAATGAATTTCTTCATTTTTTGGGAAACAAAAACTGTGACCAGGATGAAATAAATTAGTTTCTCTCAAGGAAGGCATTAGATCAAGATCTTCAGATGATGTGGTGCTGCTGGTTTTTCCGGGTTTTCCTGTAGCTGAAAAAGCAAATGCGCCACTGGAATCAATGAAGTCGCCCCAGAGCGCCAATTAATTTTTATTGTTGTTTTTATTTTATTTTTATCGTTGTTTTAATAAAAACTATCCTATATAACTATCCTATATAACTATCCTATATAACTATCCTATATAACTATCCTATATAACTATCCTATATAACTATCCTATATAATATCCTATATAACTATATATATATATATATATATAATATATATATATATATATATATATATATATATATATATATATATATATATATATATATATATATATATATATATGTGTGTCGCGGTTTTGAAAACCTTTCATAATGGAAATAAAAAAAAATTGAGTAGGTTGTTATAGAAGAAATAAAAACGTTGATATTTTCTGACAGTTTTTCTAATTCTTAGTAGGGCATAAGTTTTATTATTATAATATCAACACTTTGTAATTTAGTGTAAACACCCTTCAGTGTTCCCTAAAAAAATATATTTGTCAGTAACTTATTGTATTTCATTTTGTCTTATAAATTCAACAGATTCAAAAGTCCATTTCTGTCATCAGGATACAAAAAAGTCCAAACAAACCAGTTGGTTTTGTTGTGTAACCTTCTTTTGACTGATCTCAGATGAACAAGACATTGTTACTCCTCTTTAAAGGGACACATACAAGTTCCAATCACTATGCCTGCATTAAAAATCACTAACAGGTCTCTCATGCTCCCAACGAATGAAAAAACAAAAATCATTCAGATTTTATTTACGAAAATCAGGTGAAAAATACCTTATCCTGAAATATTGCTATAATTCATATACTACATAAATAATTACAGCCTTTTATCAATGTAAAAACAGTTCATTCATCCTTATGCTTCTATAAATGAAAAATAAATAACAGGAATCATTCTACAATGTGATTATTGATAAAACATATTTGGAATCAAAAAAAAGGATGAAGTTACACATTAAAAAAATATTCAGTTTTTATTATGAATCCAACTAGGATACTTCTACACATACGGATTCCTCACTGATTCTCTTTTGGTGGTGGTGGTGTTGTGATGGGCCTTTTGAAGAGTAGAATGTGTGGTTCTGGAATTGATTAATTTATGTAACTAACATCACAATCAGCATTTCCAGAATAGATATATATATATATATATATATATATATATATATATATATATATATATATATATATATATATATATATACTAGTCTCAGAAAGTTTACACAACGTAGAATTTCTCCAAAAGAAAGAGTATTCAAAAAGTGTAGTTCGGCCAACAGGCAATTGCACCATATGTGATCATTGGTCTGACAATCATAACTCCAATGGATTTGTTTGGGACCTAAACCCCAAGTTTTATCACAAATCCTTCGACATATCCATAGGGACAGTCTGGCTTTGTGTTACATTTTTTCCAAGTGAGCGTTCCAGGTGAGTTTTTTATCAAGGACAATGCCAAAATATTACACCTCTGTTCCAAATGGAACGACCTCACCATTGAGGGAAAGTGACGTTAGATCGTCCAATTTTCTCCTTCTAGTGAAGGGGATTATCACAGTTTTGCTGGGGTTGACAGACATCTGCACCATGACAACATACTTTGGAGGATGATACAAGCTACCCTTCTCGACGTGACCCTTGCCAAGATGACAAGGTCATCTGCATAAGCTTGCAGATCTACTTTTTTTCTGCCGAGGGCATCAAGCAGATTATCCATCAGGAGCGACCACAGAAGGGGAGATAGTACCCCACCTTGAGGGCAGCCTCTGGTGACCCTGAACCTAATGGCCTCGCCTTGAAGAGTCGTAGTTGCAGTTCTGTCTACCAGCTTGGCATAGATCCAGCTAGTTATGATCCATTCTATACCTTTAGTAGTCAGAGATGGTCCTGTAAATTTAGGTAGTGCATTATCAAATGCTCCTTCGATATCGAGAAATACAGCAACCGCAATCTCCTTGTTGTCAAGGGATTGAGAGATTTTCTCTACAAGGTTGTTTAATGCCAAATCTGTCAATTGCCGGTTTGATAAGCATGCTGGTGGTTATTCAGGGGGATGCATATAATGTCGCCCTCCTGATGTTTCCGTCCAGTATCCTCTCACGTATTTTCAACAGGAAGGATGTAAGGCTGATTGGTTGTGCCGATTTAGGATGTTGGTCTTTCCCACCCACTTTAGGTATGTATATATATATATATATATATATATATATATATATATATATATATATATATATATATATATATATATATATATATATATATATATATATGTATATATACCACCCAACTGGGTGGTATATAGTTCCACACCAGACTAGCTCTATACAAGTTTATGAGAATAGGTAAAATAATGCCCAGTCTGTTTTGAAGGGCTGAAACATCCTCTCCAGGAGATTTGAAGGGCTGAAACTTGATAGCCCATTCAACTTCCGCTGCTGTGATAACCTTCTTGACGACCTCCCAATCGTAACAGAGTAACAATAAAATTAAGTTATCTTCGTTATGTAATCCGAAATAAAAGGGACACAAGGCCATGTACTAAGGCTCCTATACTCTGGCCAGGTGCAATCTACTCTTCAATATTGCTTAACATTTTGGAGTTCATCAGCATAAACCAACAGAGTTTTTACAGATCAGAAATGAATATTACAAGCCATGCATAAAATGTCGCCAACATCATCATGCAGACCAGTCTTTAAGAAAGAAAACACTTTCCGATTTACTCTTTATGTATTTTCACATACTATATAATCGCTCTTACCTGGGGAATGTGTCATATAATGCATCCAACCTTTGCTCTGCTGTACACCAATTTCTCTCCATTCTTTTTCTGACATCAAATGCGTTTTTGGTACCAATTTGACCATTTCTTTTGGCAGAACTACATGCCTATAAAAATAATGAAAAAACTGCATTCTTACAATTTCCAAGTTTATGAAAAAATATACCTAATGGTACATTGGCTTATTGCAGAAGCAGTTCATCTCTCTGTAGAGATAGAATAATCAAAATTTATGCTCATCTGTGTGACATATTATTTCACCTCAGCACATCAGTTTCCTTAGCACGAATGGTTTTCTTCATACTTAACTGCTAGATATCAACAGGTAAAATGTAACATTTATGTTTTGAGTTTAATTTTATTCTTAATTGTAAATGGTCTACTTGAACCCTTGAAACGAGAGTTTAACAGTCTTAGTACTTCAAATGTCAGAAAACAGGCTATCAAAGCCAACAAATGTCTCAAAGAGAGAAATTCGTATGCAACATCTATAATCCATACAAAGAACCTGCCAATCTATCTCTATACCTAATATGAATTACATACGAATATTTGAAAAAATAGTTTTTTTCTTCTACTAACTATATTCAAATCTTAGAGTCAATAGCTATTCTTGATTGAAGAAAAGAACATTTCTCATGCTAATAATAATTGATGTTTAATCAAAAACGGAGTTCTACTCAGTAGTAAGTTTTTAAAGTCGAAATAAAGTTAACTATACTTGCGGAATGGGAAGATAATGATAATACTTGAAGTAACACAATTCACCTTCAATTCAGTGTAACTTTTTGTCTGTGTGAAATTTCATCGACATGGTACATGGATAATGTCAGTGCAATCAGGTTGGCGAAGAATCCAAAATTTCACAATCGATCGAAAATATATAGAAATAAGATTCCACTTCATAAGAGAAAAATATCAGTAAGGAATCGTACAGATTCAACATGTCAGCAGTACAAACCATGAGGCAGATGTGAAGACAAAATCCATTCCTTTTATAAAGATTATCAAAAAATGAGAAGAATGTTGAAAGTGGTCCAGAAATAATTAGGAATATGTCAATTTTGGAAGTTAATCTCGTATTCTCTTGTTTACGTTTCGTCTAATTGCTATAGTTCTATAAAAATTCACTCTCATATTAAATATATTAAATGTATATATATATATATATATATATATATATATATATATATATATATATATATATATATATATATAATAATATTTTATTGGTTCTTCTGGATCATAACTCAATGATATAGAACAAGTCAGTGTAATATGATATAAATAAACTTATAAAATAGAAAAAATTATGTATATATAGGATATGAACAGTTATGTAAAATTATATATTAAAACTTATAACTAGGTAAAATTATAATATATTAACATCCCTAGACGACAATCTCAATTCTTCAGTTATATTGATAAGTCATTTATAAACTCTTCAATGGAGTAGTAGGCTTTATCAATCAGAAAGTTTTTTAGGAACGGTTTGAAATTTCTTAGTGACATTTTTCTAACATGATTTGGCAATTTGTTAAATAGCCTGACACCCATGAAAATTGGACTTGATTCTGATCTAGCCAGTCTATGATTTGGTATTTCTAACAATGTTGAATTTCTTGTGCCGTAATTATTTTTGTTTAAGAAGGTAAAAGGTCGCTGATCCGATTTTACAAAAATCAACAGCTGGTACATATAAATGCATGGGAGAGTTAATATTCTTAAAACTTTGAATAGATCTCTGCAGCTAGTACGTCTATTTACACTCTGAATGTTTCTGACAGCTCTCTTCTGTAAAATAAATACCCTTTGTGCCTCACGTGATAGGCCCCAAGCTACTATACTATATGAGATTGTTGAGTGTAATTGGGCATGATAGTACATGAGTACCACCGACTTATCTATAATTTTACTGAGTTGATAGATACAGTAACACATAGGCGTTATTTTTTTACATATTTCATTAATATGTTGATTCCATTTACAATCTTCAGTGAGAGTAAGTCCTAGAAATTTTATTGAATTCACCTGTTTCATTAAACCGTGCTGTGATTTTAACAGTAAACTGTGATCATGACCATTTGGGGCATAACTAAATCTTAGGAAGGATGATTTTTTATCATTGCAGATCGATTTATTGCTAGAAAACCAGTCCTGAGCTTTTAAAATTTCCCTGTGAACCAAGTCTACTGTGGATGTAACATTCTTACCACTAATCAGTAGTGTAGTGTTATCCGCATACATTACAAAATTTCCTTCAAAGTCATTGACATAAATTATATAAAGTAGAGGTCCCAAAATAGAGCCTTGTGGTACTCCAATAGTATAATTTAAACGTTTAGATTTATACTGATCTATATCAACGTATTGTGTTCGATTTTGGAGATAACTTTCAAACCATCTACGTGAGTTTCCCCTAAAACCATACTTTTCCAATTTGTCTAGTAGAATTATGTGGTCTACAAGATATATATATATATATATATATATATATATATATATATATATATATATATATTTATATATAAATGTTGAGTTCGCGACCCGTTTCTGGAATTTTGTGTTTGACGTTTCAGCTCCATTTTCAAGAAATTGATGTGACGACGCGGGGGCCTCAATATGCCTACTTCCCAGGTCGCGTCATGAGTCATCTCTAAGGTATCAATCTGCCTACTCCTTAGAATGAAGTGAGGTATCGATGAGTGTTCGATGGTATTTATCTCGGTGGGAGCTACTGAAGTAAAAATGTGGGGACTGGGCTTTGGGTGATTACCATCACGAGACGTCTTGGTGAGGAGTGGACATCGGGAAATTATGGGTTTCCGGGTAGTTGAAAGTTTCTGACCGTTATCACGTTTGTTCAGGCAGGAAGGTAACTTTTCAATTTCGATGGACTCGCGAATTATCCAAGCTTGTAGTTTTTTCACTGTGGAGATGGTCTTAGTGTTCGCAAAGTCTATATTGTGTCCTGCTCTTGATGATGTTTATACAGGACTGAGGATGGGTCTGACTTTCGGACAGCAAGTTGATATTGGTATACTCTACTTGTCAAACGCCTGTTGGTCTAGCCTACATATGTTCTATGGCAATCGGAGCATGGAATTTAATATATACCCTGGGTATATTGTAGTCTGTACAGTTTCTTGTACAGTCTTCCAGTAAAAAACTTTTTGTGTTCCACACTAACAATATCCACTAACCATGACAGGATAAGAGATTGAAATGCACTCACTATCCTTGTAAGCCCCCAAAGTGCGAAGAATAAAGAATAACAAACTATTTCGATTGTATTAAAAAATTATTTATTACTCGTTTGAGGATAAGGGCTTAGTATTCTAATTCATTATTCAAAAAATATATGAGTCAATTCTACATTGAGCGAACAAGCTTCAACCAGAGAATTTTGCTTGTTTCAAGTAGAATATCATCACTAGAGAAGTACTCTGACGACTGTCAATGTTAATTTTCTACTAAACTACAAGTAATGTCGCGAATGACTTTTAAAAATGCTGATTTTATGCATCAAATACAAATTTTTCTTCTCTTTACAAATATCATCACAATACTTACCGGTATTCATACTCTTCATCATAATATCTGTCGGAATAATAAATATTTCGTTGGATTTCTTCTTTATTCATAACAGCTGTACTACTTTTGAAATTATAGTAAAAAATTAAACTTTACATTTAAAACGAGTATTTACAAATGAATATATATATATATATCAAAATACAGCAAACAACTAACGACAAACAAAAAACAAAAGTTTGGAATTATGAATTCAGTTACTTTTGCACAGAATCCCCAACTGAAGAATGATAAAATTCCCAATACAGCTCGAAATTCCCCCAACAATTACCCACGCGTGCGCAGTAGTGATTGAAACATTTGCCATTTTTTAGAAGACATAGTAATACCATTGTCTAAGGAAGAGTACCCAAACGCCACTGCACCACAGCATATGCTGTGACTGCACACGCTTTAAATTTGTTCGTTTGTAATCTCATAGAGGACGCTTTAATATATAAAATTTTAAATTTGACAGTTTTGAAGAAAATCTGTTGAAATCTGTTTTTTCGTTAACCAACTGTCGCCCCCCCTTTACGAACGACAACTCTCAAAAGCCCAAAGGAACCAAGGACTGACAAGGTCTTAACCTTTAAATGTGTGATTTCTAACACGGGTTGGAAGATAGGAAGTGAAAATCGATTGTCCGACCTTGTGTTTCGAACCATCGGATCCACAGCGGTCGATTGAGTGTGTCGAGCAAAGCACCAACGTCAACCCACCAGGCTACCGTCCTACCAAAATTATTATTTTCCAATTCATAACACAGAGTTTAGGACTATTTGATACTACTTACTGAAAAATGTACAAAACATCATTCAGATGAAGGTAAACTCATTTCAAACACAACTATATAATTGAATATTATTGAAGTTTTCATTCAATCTGAATCATTTCTGAAACGTGACAGGACAGTTACTGACCTAACAGAAAAAAAAAGTGAAAACTGAAAATACTCCGAGCCACCACAATTGATGGGTGAAGCATTTGGTAAACTTTTTGGAAACGAATTGCATCTATAAGATTTGATGACATTGACAAATGACAGTTAATTCCGAATTCTTCAAAACTCTTCAATATGTTTGATTTTCCAAGCAATATCGGATTTGTTATGGAATTGACCGATACTTGATAAAAATACAACACTTCATTGTTAGATTTCTACTGGACAGTTTACAAAACCGCAAGGAGTGTTTAGAATTCAAAGGATCTAAGAATGCTCTCAATTAACGGAATGAGTAAATAATAGTCATATGCCTCGAATTGTTTTTATATTGTATATGTCCATTTGGAGATTTTATGGAAATTTTCTCTTACGATTTTTAAAAATTGTTATCTATCTATTCAAATATTATTATGAAAACTACAGATTAAGTAGAATTTAGACAGTGTTAGAACGCTTGAGGAAACTATTGTAAAGCGAAATACGTGTTGCAGTTTTGTAAGCTGTCCCATATGGACATCCCACAATGAAGTGTGACTTGAATAATAGGGAATTATTGAACACCGGCTTTTAAGGTAATGCCTTAATAAAGTTAAGCCTTATTTGAATAAAGCAAAACCTTAAATGTCAGGGTAGAAATTGAGTTATTGGAAGTCATTCTTTAAATTGACAGTTCTTAGGACAGCGACATTTTTATATCTAACCTAAAAAAAACTACTTGTGTCTCTGCTGTTCAAATTTCAGTGATATTTTATTGTAATTTTGATAGCGGTTTAGAACAGTATGGAAAATATTTTGGAAGACGTAATTTTAGGCGGTGGGGCCGATGAAGATATTGAATTTGTTATAATGAATAATATTTTAATTAACAGAGATGAGGAAGGCCAAGGTCTCCCTTTCGAGTTGGAACACCTGAGTGATGAGGAAGTAGTTAAAAACTTTCGATTCCAAAGGGGAAATCTTCAAAGAATTAAAAATGTTTTTTTAATTCCTGATGAGGTTGTCACGGAGGCTGGTGATCGTGTCAATGGTAGGCTTTATTGTTGCCGGCTCCACACATTGAGCCCAATGTGCCTTTGTCACAGTGTATACAGTAGATATAATGATTGCCCAAAAAGGGGACCTTTTATTGGACTTAAACCTTCTACAGTGGTTAGACAGGCAAAAACTGGAATCATATGCTCAAGTATATTGATGGATCTGATGATTATTAAAGCATTCCACAATAATTTTAGAATGCTTTAATAATAATCGGATTCAAATTGTTTGATACAAATCAAATCTATTTTTTACTTTATTACAATATTTGCCTTTTTTTAGCTTTATTCAGAAGTATAGTAGAACTGTAGTAGTACTATAGTAGCACTGTAGTAGGTAATTTAGGTATCTTTATTATTTTAGGCAATTCTTGCAAAGGGGGCAGCTATAAACAACTGCTGGGGATTCATTGATGAAACTGCCCGTGCAATGTGTCGTCCTTCCATTAACCAGGAAGAATACTATTCTGGACACAAAAAGTTTCATTGCCTCAAATATCAAAGTGTGCTTTGTCCAGATGGCATAATCACAAGTTTAATGGGAGCATTTCCTGGACGTAGGCATGATGCAGGCATATTTAGGTATTGTTGGTACTATAAGTAATTTATTAGTCTGAACACTATATATTTTTTAGGGAGAGCAATTTGTACCAGCAACTGGAAGAGAAAGTAGTGTTTGGTGAAAACGATAAATTTGTTTTGTTTGGTGACCAGGGATATGGCCTTATGGAATTACTTATCACCCCTTTTCCAGGACAGCCAAATCTGTTGCCACCTCAACAATTACAATTTAATAATTGGATGAAAACTCTTCGAGTTGCAGTTGAATGGGGTTTTTCGAAAATTATACAACAATTTGCATTTATAGATTTAAAAAAAAATCAAAAACTATTAATGCAGGACTTGCAGTCCCTATATAAGGTCTCTGTATTATTAACAAATGCACACACATGTTTATACGGTGGTCAAACAGCAGACTACTTTAATCTGCAACCCCCAAATTTAGAGGAATATTTTGGATAGTTTTTTGTAATAATTGTTGAAATTAAAAAATAATATTATTCATTATATCAGTCTTTTATTGAAGTCAACAATTATATATTGGACAAAATTTTACATAAGTAACATTCCTAAACCTACAAAAAACATAACATTGTTACAAAAGTCAGTCTTAGACAGTCAACAAAAATATATTAGACTCTAATTTATAATTATTAAATCGACAAAAGTAACATTCCTATTCTTACAAAAACCTAATATTTTTACAAAACTTTCTTTAAATCACATTTTTTTCAAATCACAACTTTATACTCTAAAAATATTAATCATTTTTGGTTTCAATCGAAGGAAGGTCAAAAAATATACAAAACCAACAGATATTATCTATCAAAATTATACCTTATTGCACTTTTGTGCAAGAGTATCTATCAGTTTTTGCAATATGTTAAAAGTAACTTCTTTTTCTTTTTTTTCTCCATACATTCGCTGTTTCCGTTCTTCATTTTCAAGTTCTAATTTTTGTTTTTCTAATTTTAGCTTTTCTTCATTAAGATTAATTTGTCTTTCTTGTAAAGCAATTTTTCGCTCTTCTAGTTCTAATTCTTTTTTTCTTATGGCATAGTCTCTCTCCTGTTTTTGAGATAAATATGTCAAGGCATTTCTTCTAATAGGCTGTCTTTTAATTCGCGTCCTCGAAGGGCCTAACATGTTAATTGAGTTTACAATTTTTTTAGACTAAAATTGCGATTTTACAAACAATAAGGATGAGTTTATCAAACAAAATTATCATTTTGAAAACAAAAAATACAAATATACAATCTGTATTTTATTGTGACCCTTGTGCACATTATAAAAGAATGAAACAATAGTCAAACTAGGTACTGCTTACCTAGTACACTACTTTTTTGGTCTGTAGACTGTGTTTTACGTATTGGAGTGGCAGTTGATTCCAGACACCCTCGAGTCTTTTTAGGACTTATGACTTCCAAGGTCCTTTTATCACAACCATTGTAACTCAAAGAATTTATCTCCAATGTATTTGTATTGTTAATTTGGTGACTTGGCGGCTCCAGCTCAATGTCAACACAGCTAGCTGAAATAAATAGAACAATAATCTAAGGTATTTGTCTTCTGGAGATTTTAGAAACGAAAATGAATAATTTTCTTCTATTTGTCAAGAGGTATACAAACATGACTAATTTTGAATTTGAGTAACACTTACCATAATCATGATCATAAAAAAAGATTTCATTTTCTTGGTCACATGTTATAATTTCTTGTAAAACAAATTTGCCATTGTCTTGATTTTGGTTACATACTTGTTTGGTGGATGTGGAGGCATTTTCATTTATATGTTCCACTTGATCCAGGTAACTGTTTCTCACTTTTTTGCCTAACTGCGATAATTGTAAGTCTCTTGGAGTTTTTTTCTTTTGCCTGTCTAGGCCTACAAAGTTAAATTCTTTGCATAATACACTAGCTTCTTGAAGTAGTAAGTCCCTTTCTGAACAATCCTCAATTCCTGATCTACAAAATATTAACGGATTTACTAACGTTAAATCTTGGTATAAATATTTAAATCCCTTGAGGGTTTAGGCGTAAGCAGAAAGTTCACTGAAATCTGCCATTTTTTCCTTACCTAACTTCATCAACCTCATCTTTCTTGATCCATATTTCAGTTATTAGTATCAGATGTTGTTTGATTGTTCTAATTGTGAAGGCCTTGCCAGTCGAAATTTGCATGTTCTGCTTTATCACCTCCCATCCTTCGGGATTTGATAGGGGATTTTGTCCTACAAATTCTCTTAATAGAGCCAAATCATCATTATAAGTAAAACTTAATCAGTTTTTTTTCGTGCTGTATTCTTGGCCAAGGCTTCGTATTGGCTCACTCATATTTTATAATTTAATCTTAAAGATTAAAAAAAAAGTTGATGTTGACAACCGTTTTTTGTGAGGTTAGGTTTGGCGAATAAGGGAAATAAGGAAACGTTAAATATTTACCGTATCTAGTCGTAAATAGGGGAAAGCAGTATTTTATTATGGTTTCCTTATTAAATTTTTTCTAGTGCGCATGCGTACCTCCCATTTTCGGAACGACCATAATAAGGCATTTACCTTATAGCGTTTCCAATAATTCCCTAATATCCGATTTCTCAAAATTTGAGGAATTCCTCAACAACTGATATCGTTGTTATCGCCAACATAAGGTTATGTCACAAAATGACATAACCTTGTTACGCACAAAATGACAACGGTCATAGAAAACACAACGTTGTCAATTTGTTCCATTTCGAATTTTCATTTTATGTTCTGTTGATTATTATTTAACTTTTCTATGGACTAATTGCTTTTGAGATTATTTTGGAATGTTGCTACTGCCAATGATTTCGGTATTTATATAAGGATTTCAGATTAAAACGAAAAAAGTAAATGGTTTTGATTGGTTTTTCTAAAAATAAGGATAGAATCATTAAGAACTTTCTTTTTTTTTCAAGATTATAGCGAAGTCGATATTTCCATTCAGATCATCCAGTCATTTATTACAGAACTGTATACTTTTACTAACACTAAAACACAAAAAATTACGGAAAATCATTCAACAATGAAGAAATTGATCAAATAAATAAATATTTTTTTTCAAAAACGTCACGGTACAGTTACATTATTCCATATATTAAGTTACAAAATACTATAGCACAGTTCAATCATGGGCAGTTATCGCATTTCTTTATTTTGTATCATTTAGAACAGATCTGTAATCGTCCCCAAACTATTTTAATTTTTTCAAACCCTACTCGGTTCTATTTTAGAATGAACATCTATTTAAGACTTGGGAATAGAACTTCCATTTCGCACTAGCGCACTAATGGAATTTTTCATTCGTGTATAGTACAGTTGTGGAATCCATTTGTTTTAATTAACTCATTTGTAATAATTTTTTATCTATAATTTCAATATTTTCAATAACAATAACAAACAAAACAACTAATAAAAAAACATCCCTCCATCTACAGAATCGTGAATAAATTCGTATTAGTTTTCCATTTGTGAGAATATTGTAGAACTGATATGAGTTTGTATCAATCCTGAACGGTTCTATGAAAGTTCGAAATTCAAAATCAAAATAAACCTAGAGAAATCAACATATCCATTGGCAGCACTGATAAAATATCAATTGAACATTACAGGAGAAATATGCGTTTCCATTGGCAGCACTGATAATTGAACATATTTTAACTGCCTCAGTTGACAATGCCACTTGATACTTGCATTTGAGTTATTAGAGTTTGGAGTGTTTCAGCTGGAATAATTATTTCAAGTATAGTGTGAAAATTATCAAATTTTAAATTTTCATATAGCGCAGTGTGACAGTCTCAACAATGAATAGACAAGAAATACAACGTAATATATTTTACTCAGACAGATATTATGATGATGAATATGAATACAGGTGAGTTGTTTACATTTTATTTCATATTTACCCCAAATATGTATGTATATTCTTTATTTCAGGCATGTTGTCCTTCCCAAAGAGATGGTTAAATTAGTGCCGAAAACGCATTTGATGACTGAGGATGAATGGAGAAGTATTGGGGTGCAACAAAGTAAGGGTTGGATACATTATATGACACACTCACCAGGTAAACAATTTTTTCTCAACCATTATTATTGAAGCTTTTTAAAGACCTTTCTCTAAACATTTTTCTTGTTCAACAAGTCAACTACAGTCTAGGATGACGTTAGTGTCATCTCATTTTCCAGATTAAATATTGCCCCTCTGACTGGATTTATAGATCAAGTAATGCAAATTGAATGAAATGCAATATGATTGATAAAAACATAAAATTACCTATTAAAATGCATACATTTATAAATGTCGCTTCGTAAACAGTAATAATTCTTATGCCTTTAAAATGAATAATTCCACCAGAAAAAACTGCTGAATCTTTCAACAGAGAATAATGGAAACATTGCAAGCTGTCTTCATCACTTGATGAATATTTTGTTATACATTGATTCAAATAATATGGTTTGATGTACGTCTCCCGTTCACCCCTCTTATCTCTTATTTTTCTCTCCTTTAGAAAAAATATCATGTAAATTCTACAATTTTATTATTTGATTTTCAATGGTTTCATATTAGAAAAAAGGTCATTCTACCCAAAAAACATCGAATTTACATGACCATCTGGATGATTTCATCAGATTGGTATGGCACAAATTGGGTTTGACTTGTTACAGTTATGCCATATTGCTAAAGCTTTTGAAACAGAATCTTGTGATTCACTTCATCAAATGATATTGTAGTTTGAAAATGTAGCTCCTGTCACTTTTACTGTTATTTGTATTAGTATAAACACCATGACATCAGTTTCTTTTCTATTCTGAAACAAAACGGAAGGCAATAAATTGATGGATGTAGCCGTTTTCTACGTGGTAGGAAATCATAATGAAGAAAAGAGAAATGGGACTTTCTATGTTTTTTTCCACTTTTATTTGTATTTATTGTCGTGTCACGAAGTGTTCTGGCGATGCATTGAATTTATTGTTCTGGCGATGCATTGAATTTATTGGAGCCTCTGGAGACACCCTACATTTTGTTTTATAAGAGAGAGGACATTGTTAGATCAAGATCTTCAGATGATGCGGTGCTGCAGGTTTTTCCGGGTTTTCCTGCAGCTGAAAAAGCAAATGCGCCACTGGAATCAGTGAAGTCGCCCCGGAGCGCTTAAACATTTTTCGAAGCGAAGACGAGGGCTTATATTTGGATTAAATGAACACACCTAAGGAGTCCCTACTAATATTGTTAATCATTTTCCATTTAGAATTTTCAATATATAGACAAATGAATAGGGTAGCCAACTCCAGAATAATCCTGTGCTCCAAATAAAATATTTTTTGATATACTGGTGTATATAATGAATTTTATTGAAAACTCATAAATTTTGAAACTGTTAGTTAGATAGGGTTGCTCAGACTCATCTAATCTACTTGTACACCAAACCGTTTGGTGTCGTGATAAACCTCCAGTAATACTCATATAATCTAATTGAAATGTATAATTTCACAAATTGACAAATAAAAGTCCCCCTAATATATCATGTGTATAAGTGAATACTTAAAAACATGTAAACTATTCAAATCACTAATTATTGATTTTGTTTCAGAACCACACATATTACTCTTCAGAAGGCCCATCACATCACCACCACCACCACAAGAAAACTAGTCTAGAAAATGAGAAAGATTTGTATATAATGTTTATATTGTATGTTAGTTTGGTGTGAGAGATTTTTTGGATTCCACAGTTATTGTTCCTTTCCAAATATCTTCTAAGATTCAATCAAAATTTCTACTGTCTTATAACCAAGGTGCAACAATCCCATTTTTGTTTCATCTCTACTTTTTTAACATGTAGGAGGGGGAGTACATCTAAATAATATGTATTTGGAATGGTTAAAATTTTTACTGTCCATTCATTGTACTGTATTAATAAAATATTAGCTCTTTGATACTTACCTTAACTAAATTAGAAATTTATTTGTATTCGTTAGTTTTTTGTAATTCCGTTAATGTCGAATTTATATTTACTGTTCCCTTATTAATCAGGAAATTTTTCAAACTACTTGTATTGAATAATAACTAAAAATATTCTTGTTTCAAAGCAACATGTTCATATAATTTTATGTAATTTTTTCATATTGAAATTATGAATGTCTTCGTACCATGGGTCAACAATTAGAACAATATTGACAAGCAACAATGAATTAATTTATTTCAAATAATTCAAATCAAAATTAAGTTGAATTGATACTACTGATTCAAGAATTTTTCCCAGTTAAATAAGGTAGAGATGTCTTTTTGTAGTAATCATCATTTAGGAGTTATTTAGTGAAACATATTTAGTAGAATTTAATAACACTGACCAAACCTCACTCCATAATATGCCAACAGGAATGAAATGTCTTGCTTATTGAAGCAGGCGGATACAAATACTTAGTTGATATGTTTCTGTGTCCTCGTTTTTACTTACTTTTATAAATAAAATATTTTGTTATAAATTACGGTTGCTTTTGCTTTATCAAAACTACTAGTTTATATGACTGAAATGTGCCGCAGGATAAATCACATTTTCATGTGAAATTCACATGAAAAAGTGTTACAGTTCCTGTAAGAGGAAAAAATGTGATTATGTGTATACTTGCATTCAACATGAAAAAAGAGAGAAATATGTACTTTTGACATTTTCAGTAATTAATTCAACAACATTCTGAATCATTGACTTATTTATTTATTTATTTACGGCAATGCCTATTCTTTACAAGATGATTAACAAGTTCCCACATATGTATTTAATACTAATATAAGCTAGGTTTAAGGAAAATATATATAAAATAAAAAAATCGTAAAAATAATGAATTACAATCTTTTCACAGTCTTTTTAAATGTTTCCAAAGAAGAATTAAAAAATTTTAAATCTACATTGTATGTATTTGCAAGTCTCAAAATTCTACCTACAGATTCATTCCGGCCATAGTTGGTACGACAAAAGGGGTTCTTTGAAGATATCCGAATTTCTTGTTCTCCTTGCATTCACATTCAAAGTTATAAGTTCGACAAGTTCTGGTGAATTGATGCTACCATTGATTATTTTATGAATTAAGGTCTGCTTCTAATCTTCTATGAGCCAGAGTATTCAAGTTAAGAATGTCCAATATAATTTTATAGTCATATTCACCTATACTGGGATATCATATTTTGAACACTTTCAAGCATATCAATATCCACAAGATCATGATATGAAGGGCACAAAATTGTGGAATTGTATTCGATTATTGATCTAACAATTGAACAATATATGATTTTTATTGAAGTGAGAGATAATTCATTTGCAGATCTGAGAATGAAACCTAACATTTTTAACGCTTTAGAAGTAATATTTGCAATATGGGGTTTAAATGACATTTTTGGGTGGAGAGTGATTCCTAAATATCTGATCCTGTTTGTTGTTTTCAGTTCTGATTGGTTGATTTAATATGGCCAGTTAATAGGATTTTTGTTTTGGAAAAAAGTAAATTTTTGACATTTGTCTATATTTAATTGCAGTAGATTTATATCACACCAGCGAACAAAGTTAGATAATCGTACTGTAATAATTTTGTATCAATTGAGTCATGAATAACTTTAATCATCTTCAGGTCATCAGCAAACAAAAGGAATTCACTATAAAGAATAACATCTTTCTCAAGTCATTGACAAACAAGTTGAAAAGCAATGACCCTAAATGAGAACCCTGTGGTACACCCGATGAAACTGATTGAGGAAGATACTGAGTTACCATATTTTACAAATTGTACTCTGCAGGCTAGATAACTTTCAATCCATTTTAGAATGTTTTCTTGAATACCCAAAGCAACAACAAATTGTGGTTTACTCGGTCAAATGCCTTTGAAAAATCTGTAAATAGAATCCACCTGGTGTCTATTTTCGAAGGCGTTTGTTATACAGTGTTGATAAATTAGCAGATTTGTGCTGGAAGATCTACCACTACTGAATCCATGTTGTTGATTAATGATTATATGTCTACAATCCCATGTTAGCTTTTTTGTAATTAGGCTGTCTAACAATTTGGGTAATTCTGATCGATTACAGACTGTTTCATAATTTTATATATCATTATATGATCCACTTTTATAAATAGGTTTTAAAAAACTGTTTTTCCAATAATCTGGAAAGATCGACGATTTCAAAGAAAAATTGAATAGCATGTGAATTGGTTTGACCAAGGTAAAAATACATTTTTTGATTAGGAATAGCGGAATTCCATCTGGACCTGTAGACAATTTCCCAGGTAATGACATGACTAGATCGATTATTTCCTTAATATCAACGCTATAACTACATATATCAACCATCTTACTAAATTTATATTCTGGAATTTGGTTAACTGTTTCATCACAAAGATTTACAATATCATCACTATTTTCACTCTCTTTTTTCTTTTGATTTAATCAACTTGTTTGCATCTTCTACACTGGTAAAAATAACTTTCAACGCAGGGTTACCACTTTTATTCTTCTGTCCAACTCTGAATATCTGTTAAATATGTAAATCCTCATGAGTTATTTCTTTAACTATTTCCTTAACAGTATTCAAGTCTGAGTTGTAAGAATTACCTTCTGCTAGATTGAATATCATAACATTGTTCATTCTTTTTTTCTCTTGTATATTTCATTTATGACTGTTTCTTCGGGAAAATATGTACCTACATGTTTTTTTTTGAATTTTTGATTTCAGTTCTTCAACCTCAGAAAGCAACTCATCAATCTTCTTGATTAAATTGGGTACTAATCTTACCCCTGTGAGACAATCATCACAATAAAACTTCAACAGCCGTTTTCCTTTTAAAGCCATTACCTTTAATTCAGATGCACTTAGATTCGAACATTTTGCATGCATTTTGCGTTCACAACCACCACAACTCAAGGGCAAGTCATTTCCGGTAATTCTACATTTTAAACAATCCATGGTGTAGTATGTTTCTAGAGATATTTAGGTAAGTCCTGACCTGTCACTGGTAGGGTGCTTTATTTCCATTTTATGGGCTGTTCAGGCACTTGAGATTCCGATATCACTTTCAGGTATTTTGCCTAATTGTAAACAAATGTGAAAGGGATTGTTTAGGATGGCTTAGTTCTAGTTTAACTATATAAATTTTAAATATTCAATTTTCATTAAACTCAAAACTTGAATTTGATGTTTCTCTTCATAAAGTTTTTCACGGTATTATCACTGTTGTTTTGATATTGAATTTGAAATTTTCGAAGGTAAAGAAACCACAAAATTTTCACTTTATATCATAGCTCTGGCGACACACGTGTGCATTTCTACCCACAATTTAAAATAATCATATCATATACATGCATTTTGAGGAATCGTCTGTAGATGATAGTTGTCGAAAAATCAATATAGACTTGAAAAGTCTGACTGAACTTTCGGGAAAATATTGTCTTTTTGTCATGCTTTGGAATGTCAGCAACTATGAAAAAGTGCTTGAAAAATATAAGCATCAATCGATAACGTGTCGTTACCAATAAAAGGCGAAGATGACAATATAAAAAACCTTGGTTTGCTGATAAATCCGTCGCTAAGATTTTCATCGCATATGTCTCACTGATTTTGAAACGAGGGTATTGTAACCTCAAAACAATCAACCTGACCCTGAACTACTGAATCGCCAGTCTCTACATTTCTACACAATCTTTACATTTAAAAATTATCACAAGTATCTGGCCAGTAATACTGAAAGGTGGCACACAATAAATCTGCACACAGCAGAACTGAAACAGTTTACATCATTCATTTCTATAAGGCACCCAACTTGATGAAATTCGCGTGACTTTCAGACACAAACTAGATGAAAAAGCCCTCTCAAAACAGCTTTCATATAAACATTGAATTACTCTAAAGAAAATACTTTTCAAACAACTACTTTCATATAAACACTGAATTACACAAAAAATACTTTTTTCTATTCAGTTTGTATTCCAAACATTCATTATGGAATTGAATCAGATATCATTCACGAGATTGCTATACAATATAGTGAATGAAAGGTAAAATGTCACTTACATGGATCGCTATCATACTCGCTGGTGGACATCCGATGTTTTGGAATAAAATACTTGCCTTATTGCCTCTTCAGCACCAGTCTGGATAACATTACAAAATGAAGCACCCAATTTATTCATAAAATTACGACCTTATGTCACGAATGAGTTGAATCTGCTCATGTCATGGATGACAGTACATAATGACATTCATTCGCTTATTTGATTAAATTCCACATGAATTTGGAATTGTTTTCTTTGTGCTTTTGCTGTTGTAGAGAACTTAAACATTTTTTGTAAATCTTTCTTTTCCAAAATTTAATCTCTTAAAAATGTACCCTTTTCAATTTGGACATCTTCAGTAACAAAATTAATAACATTCTGAATTATAATCGATTTACATTTAAAAAATTACCACATGGTGAAAATATTTTCATTACGAAAATGTGTCAAAAGCAAGTATCTCAATTTGTATGAGCAAAGTTTTTGATAGTAGTTTCTCTTTTTCACTCATCAATGGTGCCTGACTTGAATGTATTAGTTACCAGTTGTTGCCCGCGGCTTCCCCGCTTAGAATTTGGTTTGTGACTGACCATTTCAAACAAATAGTTACAATATTTTGTATTAACCCAACTTGAAAACTGATGAAATTCAATACAGTTTTTGAACCCCTAATTTTTCCCATTGGGGTGGAAATTTCTGATTCCCTTTCTTGATGCTTATTTACGCTATACAAAGAACCTACCTACCTCTCCACGTTAACAAAGGGCAGGTCTTCATTTATGCAGATGATTCAACAATTATATTAACTGTTAACGAAACATTTGACTTGAATGATAAAAAACTAGTAGTGTAGAACTTCACTCAATTGTGTGAGAGAAAATCAGTAGTCCTCAAAAACACTTCAAGAACATGAAATTCAACTTAGGCCACACTTAGCATTAGAAAGCATGAAATTCCTTGTTATGAAGCTGAATTACAAATTAACCTTCAACAACCAAATTAAAAACATATGTAAAAAACTGAATAAACTGTATTATACTTTTACTAGTCTCAAATCGAACTTTCACAGAAACCACTTGATTACATGCGGTAGGTTAACTGAAGTATCACGAGTGTTCATTTTACAAAAACGATTTATAAGACTCATTTTTGGCATGGATCATAACGAATCTTGTAGAAATACTTTCAAGCAAGAAAATATTCTAAAGTGCGTTTACCTATATAAGTTATAATTTATACATTTAATAATAAAGATAAATTTACAAAAAATAGCGCGATCTTCACGAGCTCGATACTAGATATATAAACAACATGCACCTAATTTAATTCAACAAAACATGGTACATAAAATCTTCCCTGTATGGTGGAGGATACTTTTATAATCTGCTTTAGCAAAAAATTTAAAAATTTTCAAATCCGACCTAAAGAATGTTTTGCTCCATCACTCCTTTTATTCGCTATATAACTGAATACATTGAGTTGAATATTAGAACTACATGCAATAACCTATAGACACATTTTTAACGCTTTTAATTAGGTACATTTTATTTTATATTTTCAACAAGTTTTGTAAATAGTTGGCATCCAACTCTAGACTTATATTTGAATATTGTATGTTCCATCAAATACTTGGTTTTGTTATGTGTATATAAATACCTGACTACTCAAACTATTATATTTATCTTATCTTTATGAATACCATTGGACTTATGTCATGTAAATGAGTTATGGAGATTAATAAAATTATCTATCTATCTATCAAAATTTAAGGTTCATTATAGCTTCGGCTGTACATTAATATCAGTTCCGGCAACAGCTAGTATTTTATATTTTCATTTTGAAAATACAATAACTGAAATAATATGACAACTGCTATAAGTAATGAATAACTTTGATGTCGAATTATGTTACCTATAAAGAAATTTGCAAAACTATCACAACCGTCAACGACGTCTGCCCGCGTTCTCGGCGATGGCGCTTCATTGCTTAAATCGCCCCTCTTCCCCCGCGTATCATCTACCATTGTCTTACAGTAGACGCGACGCGTAATGGCTTACTGTGTTGCGTCAAGCTACTTTTTTATCGTGATAACTTTCAAACGATTCGTACAAATTACTATGCAAAATCAACACTGGATTTCAGGAACGTTATTGGCAATTCACAGAGATGTCATCATCCCAACTGATGATGTTATAACAGAATTTGCCCATAATTAGTCTAGAAGGCTTGATTTTATATTGTGAATTCATTGAACTGGAAATTTGAGGTTTTTAGTTTTAAAAACAAATATTTTATACAGTTTTTTCAGTGGAGGGTTTTTCCCGTACCAATTTAATGGTAATTAATTGAATTTAAATTAGCAGGTCTTTTTTATTGAGACTCCCCTCACCGAAACAAAAATCTGGGCACGGCCTTTTGTAGGAGTAACTTTTGCAAAATGTTATACAAAGTGTTCGGAATCGATGACTAACTCTGAAGATATAAAAATGGGCCAAAACTAAATTTTTTCAAATGGAATAATGAATACCTAGTTTTGAGATCTATTCATCGGGATAGATCTAAACTATTTACCTTTCTAGGAACAACTAATGAAACTGGAGAATAATAAATATAATTTTTACCTGAGCCATCATTTTACCTAGTTTTAAGATCTATCATCATGATAGATCTTAAAAAAAAATTGGAGAAAAAAATGGTTTTTTGCCAATTTTTCAAGTTAACAAAACTGAATGAATCTGTGCAGTTATTCAATCTTCCACCAACGAGTGCAGCACCTCACCAATATTTCAACCTATTACGACAATTTTTACCACCAGCTCTAGAGGAATTGCTCAACACAATATTCTACAAGTGCAAAAATTCTTGTATTTCGCGATGTAGATGTAGGAAAACAGGGGCAGTGCTTTTTAGCTTGTAGCCAGTGAAATGAGCAAGCATGTCTCAATGCTTTACCATATCAGAGTGATGTCAATGAAGACGGTACCTACCTCTGACTCCGAAATTCTGGAAGGACTCAAGACATGAAAATGTCGTTGAAGTCGAAAACGAAAAGAAATTTCAAATTTTACAGCGAGCGGAAGACGATATATAATGAAGAAGAAAAAAATTGAAATAAGAACTTGTAGTTCTTATTATTTTTGTATATGGATAGTCTATATACAAAAAGTTATTATTCATTATTTTTTCAATTTCAACGTTCATGAATGTATGAATGGTATTCTTTCAATAAAAACATTATTTGAAAATTAAATTATTTTTTTTAGTTAGGAAGTAATAAGAAAAAATTTCTACCAAAAATTATTTAATAGAAACATATAAAAGAAGAAAGTAATAATAATTATGAAATAATGGAACAACAAAAAATAATTTGCGCTCCGGGGCGACTTGATTGATTCCACTGGGGCATTTGCTTTTTTAGCTGCAGGAAAACCCGAAAAAAACCTGCAGCACCACATCATATGAAGATCTTTATCTGCCAATTATCTCTTTTATAGAACAAAATGTAGGGTATCTCCAGAGGCTCCAATAAATTCAAGATATTACCAGAATATTTAGTGACACGACTATTGTCAAACTTCAACCAGTCCGTTTTGTCTTTGACCAATGTGTAATAATTTCAATGACAGGACCAGAGTGAATAACGACTGCATGAAGATTATAATAGTGGTGTGCTAAATTGAAGTGTTCATCTTTTTCGAACCTTTGTAAGAGTTTGGTGCTTCCGTCATCAGAGGTTGAGTCATGTTTGAAGATCATCAGCATTATTATTAGATTGACTGGGGCCTTAGTTATTCTTGTTGTCCTATAATAGTCAGTTAGTTTGGTGCATATTTGGCAAACAGTTGATCATCACCCGTTGAAAGTTCTATTTTCAGATGATTCGACAATAAGCTTTGCACGGAATAGTTATCAGTCATATTAGGAAACTCTGGTTGATGTTATAGAAAGTCACATACGTTTGCGCTACCTCTTGAACATGTACTACAAAGTAAACCAGTGATGATTTTCCCAGCAAAAGATCTACAACCACAAGACGCGATAGACTGTACGGAATCATTCAATCCAGAGTGGTCAGGAGTATTGGTTCTGCTATTTTCCTGCTTACGAACAGTATTCAACAAGAATCCCAAGAACTCGGAACAATCCTCTTGTTGTCCTAACGAGTATCTAGTGGACTTTAAAGACTCTAGGAAATCGGTTGGTGGGAAAGATGATACATTCTTATGAAACTGCATCAGCTGCATCAACAAGTTTTGAGTTTGGTGAATAAGTTGGAAATATTCTCGTTCTCGTTGATCGTTGAAACCTCGTTCTTGAAATTCTTCGTCATGAACAACACTTGTAAAATGCTATTCATCTAGCAAGTGTTTCTAAAATTATCTAATCCAATTTTTTCGCAAGATTTTCAAGTTTAATCTTCCTCTTGAAGATGATTACTTGGTTATCAAAAAACACGTGTCGAGGTGTTAAAATAACGGTTTGGTGTTGGGATAAAACTCCAGTAATATTCATTTGTTCTCATTAATTTCAATAATTTTGGAATACAATTACAAACAAAACAACTAACGAAATTAAAAAACAGTCCCTAACTAGAGAATCGTTGATTTATTTGTATTAGTTTAGGCGTCAATTCAGATCCAAAACAAACCTATTATAGAGGAATCTATACTAAAACCAATAATGATTGAGAGTAGAAGTAAGCCCAGTTGACAGCAAATCGGGGGCGTGCTTATTAATTTTTGAGAGGGTTAAGAATGAAAGAAAAATTCTTAGTACAATTAGTTAAAATATTCATACACATTTTTTATTTATTTCATTAAAACTTTGCAATATCGTAATTTACCTAATCGTTGTAGTCATTAGGTGGGCCTTATGAAAACGGAGTAATAATCGTGGTAATTATAGTAGGTACCAAATAAATTAACAATATCAATAAAAAACACATATATATATATATATATATATATATATATATATATATATATATATATATATATATATATATATATATATATATATATATATATATATATATTTCACTATTTGGTTGCAGCAATTAATAAGTGAACTCTTTATAACTATTCTCAAGCTTTCGAGTAACTTAAACTCATCGTCAGGGGTACTAGAAAATACAAATTACAAATTTTTGATAATAGAATATAATATAAATGTAAATGTACAAATTTTCGTCTAATCTTCAACCTCAGATTCGTCACTGTTGGTACCGCTATCATCAAAGTGAATTATGATTGGTTCAATATTGTGTTCAATACGGTTGTCTACGTCCCACATTTTTTGCTCCTCTTTTAAAACATACTGCATGCATTTCTTCCAGTCTTCTGCAGAAACAGTTCGAATAGCTTCTTGTAGGTGATGTTGCACGTCTACTAATTTAAATGTTCTGTTTTCTCGTGCCACATATCCTTTCACTTGCGCCCAGATTAATTCTATTGGGTTTAATTCGCAGTGGTATGGTGGTAACCTCAAAACTGTAATTCCACGACTTAACGCCATTTCATCCACTGCGAATTTTTTATATTTGTCTGTGAGTAATTTTGTTAGCTGAAGTAGTTTTGCCTTTAAACTATCTTTGTTAGGTATATTGGATGTTCTTATTAATTTACCATTCTTGAATTGCTGCTTTTTTCCATGATTGTTTCGGTAATGGTTCTAAATGTCGACTATGGTATGGGGAATTGTCCATGACGATGACAGACCCAGGTTCCACAAGTTGAATGATGCCTTCAAACCATTTTTCAAACACCTCCGCATTCATCTCTTCATGATAGTCGCCTGTTTTCTTAGATTTAAATATTAATTCACCATTTGGTAAAAATCCACTGTCGCTTCCTATATGCGTAACTATCAGACGACTACCTTTTCCAGATGGCTGTTTTAACCCAACTGACAAACCTTCAATAAAGGCTTGTCGTGCACTTGTTATATTACCATCCTGCCATACTTTTTTGACCGTGTGTCCTTGGTTAACCCATGTGTCGTCCATGAAGTACAATTTTTTTTTGAGCTTCCGAAATTCGTCAATTTTTCTTAGATAGTTTCTTCTCCATGCTATTATTTCTTGACGTTCAATGAGAATGCTTTTCCTGTCAACTTTTCCGTACGTAAATTTCATTTCGTGTACAAGTTTCCTAAAAGTTTCTTTACCCATTTTTGGAACCAATTCATGATCGCTAAGTGTCTCCAGAACTGTTTGTAGTGTGGGCAGCTCATTTCTGAAAAAGAAACTGAATAGTTCTGCGTATACTGGTTTTGGCTTCTTCATCAACTGTGATTTTTTTTCGTCCGCTACTAGTTTTTGGCGTTTGTACGTCCCCATGAATTTCTTCTTCTCTTAGTATTTTGTAAATCGATGATTTTGGTACACCGGTATAATCAGAGCACATATCAACTAATTTATCTTTTGTAATTGTGGAACTTAATGATGTAGAAATGCCCGGTTGGTTATTCGGAGGTACACACGTAGAATTACAGCACATATGCACAAAGTCATATTTTGGTGGCTGATGATCTCTTTCAAGACAGTGAAATACTCGCAGTACAATTTGTTTTTCTCTTACTGACCGAGACTCCGACCGTTTTACCTTTTTCGACGTGGAAGGCTCGACCATGTCTCCCATTTTTTGAGTAGTTTGAGAACGGTGTAGAAATATAATTATGTAACGCTTAAACACTTATTAGCACTATTATTTTCACCAATTGTTATCACAACACGTCGATTGCTGACTAACTTAACTGTAAAACGTACAATTCACGCTGTATAATTCACAAACTAATGATACGCTCATGGCTGCAAGTACATTAGTGAGGACTGCAACGATGAGATGGAAGTTACGGTAAAGTGACAAAGACAGAAATATCGTTGCGTACAGCGTTGCCACTAGTTGTAATAAATATCTAACACTATACTGAAAATAATGAATTTTAACTGATCAGTAATCAGGAAATGTATAAGTATTACTCATTACAAGCTCATTACTGATTTTTGTTATAAATAATACCTTTTAATCGTACTAGTATTGTGTATTATCTATAATTTGCCACAACCTACAACTCTACTGCTTACCATATTTTGATTCTGCTATAAACTGGTAACGTAAAATTTAGATATGACAACGCGCTTTACTCTCAATCATTATTGGTTTTACAGGAGAAATAGACATTTCCGTTGGCAGCACTGATAAAATTTTAATGTTTTAATATAACTGCCTTTTACATGATTCGATACTTGTATTGTATTTGAAGTTTCGTTATAGCTGGAATAATTATAGTTTGAAAATTATCAAATTTTAAATCTCCAGGTAGCGCAGTGTGGCAGTGCCAAAAATGAATAGACAAGAAATACAACGTAACATATTTTACTCAGACAGATATTATGATGGTGAATATGAGTACCGGTTAGTTTATATTCTGTTTTATATTTCCGCCAAATTAGTATGTATATTCAATATTTCAGGCATGTGGTCCTTCCCAAAGAGATGGTTAAATTAGTGCCGAAAACGCATTTGATGACTGAGGATGAATGGAGAAGTATTGGGGTGCAACAGAGTAAGGGTTGGATACATTACATGACACACTCACCAGGTAAACACTTTTTTCTCAAACATTATCACTAATAGAGCTTTGAAGACCTTTTTCTCAAAATAATTGTATTTTCTTGTTCAACAAGTCAAATGCAGTCTAGGATGACATTAATATCATCTCATTTTACTTACTAAATATTGCCCTTCAAGCTGGATTTATAGATTAAGTATTGCGAAATGAATAAAATGCAAACAGCTTGATAAAAACATAAAATGACGGATCAACTTGCATTCATAGAGTGTTTGGTTTTAAAAATCAGGAGCCTAGCGAGCAGATGTAGTTTTGACACCAGGTGATCATTGATTCAACCGAAGGTAATATATTTCATGAACGCTCGCATTCTATCTGAATGACAAGCTGACATTCGTGGTATTATTTATCAATAGAAAATGTCTAAAATACAATTGATGAAGTCAATATAGTGTGTATAAGAATATACTAGGAACATATGAAATATTAAAGTCACTAATTATTGATTTTTTTCAGAACCACACATACTACTCTTCAGAAGGCCCATTACATCACCACCACCACAAGAAAACTAGTCTAGAAATTAAGAAAAATTTGTATATAATGTTTATATTGTATGTTAGTTTTTACCGAAAACATTTTTGAGAAATATTTTGGATTTCACAGTTGTTATTCCTTTCCGAATCTGTTTCAAGATTTATTCAAAACTGCTACTGTCTCTATAACTAAGGTGCAACAATACCATTTTCCTTTCATCTATACTCTTTTACCAAGTAGAAGGGTACATTTGAGTAATTCGTATCTGAAATGGTTGAAATGTCTACTGCATTGATGAAGAATTAGCTCTCTGTTACTCACCTTAACTGAATTAGAAAATTATTATTTGTATTTGTTAGTTTTTTGTAATTCCGTTAATGTCGAATTTATATTTACTGATTCCTTAACCAGGTAACTTTTCAATGTATTTTGTAATGTATAACTATAAGAATATTTTTGGTTCAAAGCAACAGGTTTAAATAATTTTGTGTAATTTTTTCATATTGAAATTATGAAAGTCTTGATACCAGCGCCAATTTTCATTTTGAAAAATTGTATCTCTATCAACAATTACAACAATATTGAAAAACTAATAAGAATTGGATTATTTCAAAGAATTCAAAATGCAATGAAACTGATACAGGCTATTAATAATTGATACAGATTCATGATTTAGGAGTTATTTAGTGAAACATTATACTTGGTTGAATTGAATAACACTGACCGACCCTTACCCGTAGAATGCAAACAAGAATGAAATGTATATGATGGAATGAAATGTCTTGCTTATTGAATCAGGCGGATACAAATACTTAGTCCATATATCTATGTCCTCATTTTTACTTACTTTTATAAATGAAATTTTTATTATAAATTATGGTTACACTTGCTTTATCAAAACTTCTAATGTATATCCAGAAAGTCTACCAAGTCGAGGAATTATTACCGAAAGGTAAAGGAAAAAACAGAAATATGTACTTTTGACAGCTTCAGTATCTAAATTAACATTCTGAATTATATGTGATTTACATTTAAAAAGTACCAAAAATGTGTAATATCTGACCGCGACGAACATGTCAATAGAATGAGTTATTACATTATAAATCGATAAGCTACCTGAGATGCATTTGTAGAAATAGTTTTATTCATCACTAAAATTTTTACACATTTACAATTACAAGATTAAATACATGAGAAAACTCGGACTAGTCAAAAAAGTAAAATGCTAAAAGCTAAACACAAATGTTTGATCTTGAATAAATTTAAAAAAAGACTACATGTATAAAAGAAACTCATTTATCTAAGCACTGAAAGCAAGAAATTCATCCATACTGTAGAAGCAGTTATCCAACAAGAAACCATATAGTTCATTCCTCATTATAGTTCTACTTTTATTGATCCCCATAAAAGTTATTTTATTGAAGCATTTGATACCCAAGTATTTTGGAGAATTCTGACTCACACTCAAGCGAGAGTAGGGGTAGTTTAAAGTATCTTCACCCGAGTAACGTAATTATGTATATCATGTTTAGTAAACTTTCTAGTGGAATTCTCACATTGACGTGTGTTTTTGAATGCTTAGATAATATATGTATGTGTAAATTTATTTGTTTATAGCAGCAACAACATAAGTTATCACTATTGAACATAGAATTTGAATTTTGAAAGCATGTAGTTACTTGAGAGGTAATCAATGACTCATAGACTTAACAGATGGGAAATGCCTATGAACGTGGATATATGTAAAATCATACAAATGCCATAACAGGCATCCATCAAACTGAAATGTGTAAACCTTGTCCAAACAGTTTCAGTTGACATATCGTTACCATATTAATAGTATCTTAAAACAATGCACATAAAAACTTTACAATTCTTCTAGTCTTACTGAAAATAATATTTCCAATACTTTTACTGGCATAGCATACAAACCACTCATCAGTCAAAAAATATAGTTGAAATCATTAAAAAACAAAACACACAAACTGTTACAAATCTCGAAGTCTCCTGTAAGGAAACAATCAGGTTTGGTTTATAGTATTCTAGTTCAGTCATATTAGGGGTTTCACCTCGGAATTAGAGATAGTCAGCTATAAACTTGTATGAACTTTTATTTTGACACCATCGTAGGGTGGACGCGACTACCGATATCTAAGTTCAAAGCTAAAAAAAATCAGTTTTTTGCATATTTTTTGCAAATATCACGTGTCTTATGGGTTTTATGCAATTTGTATTCATCATAAATGTAGAGAAAGAGGGCAGAAATTTGCATTTTTCATTAACTATTACGTTAAATTTTATATTTTTTTTATTAATTGAGTATCTATTTATTTAAAAATACTTATCTACTTGTATAATTAATAAAATATTTTAATTACATTTTAAATAGCAAATAATTAAGTGCATCTTCTTAAGATCTGTAAACGTTTAGAATTTTAGATTCTTTCATAACATTAAAAACTATACCTGGGAACACGGGCCACTTTGTTCTCTTTCAATAAAACTATTTTTTGTATAGAGTTACTTATTTTCAAATTTATTACTTCCTTCCTTTCTTTGGAAGATTCCCACATTTTTTTGTATCAAGATGGAGTAGTAGAAAGCCAAAAGCTTTCTTTCTCAACTGTTTTTTCATTTAACTTTTTTCTTTCGTTTTACATTTTTTTATCAACAACAACTTTTTCTTGTTTCATAACTCTGTAACATTCAGCAGTTCAATTTAATATAGGGTGTACAAATATAAATTCAAACATTAAAATGAACTCTTAATACGGGCGCCTATTAAATAATACGAACCTTTCTATTTACAGTAAGTAGGGACAGATTTCTGCGTTTTTCAAAAAAGAGAAAAAGGTTTCAAAAAACACTCGAGAAACTTTCGAATTTAGATCAACTTGCTGCAGCATTTGAAGAATGAAACTGCCCGGTTCAAACATTATTTGAGAATAGAGTGCAAATCTATAATATTCCAAAGTGAATGGTTGTGGTTCGCAATGAGTATGCAGGAAAGCAGCTCTTTAGCTTGCGGCTGGTGTAATGGGCAAGCTTGTCTTAATTCACCATTTCACAGTGATGTTAAAACGGTACCTTTGACTCCGAAATTCTGGAAGGACTGAAGACATACAAATGACGAAGACGAGAACGAAGAGGAATTTGAAATTTTACAGCGAGCGGAAGACGATGATGAAGGAGAAAATTGAAACTAGAACATAATAATAGTAATAAATCGACTTTATTCATCATAGGATTATCAGCGTAATATGTTTTTCAAATTAAACCTTACAAAAATATACACTTAAAAAAAACAATTATATGTAAACAAATATAGAATAAAAGATAAATCAACTAACACAATAATACAAACTTAATTAAAATGAGTAATGAAAAGGGCGACATACAGAGCACTAATTACCAGGATTCTAAAAGAAGTTTCAAGTGTTTTTTAAATGTCATTATCGTGTAGAGTCTGAAATCACTGGGCAATTTATTATACAGTTTAGAGAAAATATAGAAAAAACTGCCGAGCTGTTTTTGGGAATGACCAAGTCTAATAGTTGCTAGTCTGTGAAAAGCTAAGAAGTCTGTTATATAAATAATCAGGTTGTTTTGTTGATGGTAATTTATATATGTAGGAAAGGATATGTAAAGTGCGTAGGTAGTTGTTAAAGCCTCAACTATCCGGTATCATCAGACTTTCTACCTACTAATGTGATCAAATTTACATATACCGAAGTATAAAATCTCAAACAAAAGTTTTGAATTCCTTGGAGGCGAAGAGAGTCGTGTTGAATAAGTGCAGGTCCATATATGCAATCGCAATATGATAATTTATAAAAAATTAAAGTTTCGCAAAGCTTAAGTTTGAGTTGTGTAGTAAGAATATCTGTATTGGGAAAAATTGTCTGTAATATTATAAGATGATTCACAAAGATGACTGATATGTTCAGAAAATCTCAAATAGGAGTCAATCCACAATCCCAAGTTTTTACTTTCAGAAGTGAAGGGCAAGGCAACATCATTTAAGTATGTGTATCTTGATGTGTATCATTTTACGAACAATACGCTGTCTGTTCAAAAAATAATGTGAATTTTAATTTTTCTCAAAAAATATTAATTTATTCATCAATTTCTATTTTGTCTCCTTTAAAGTATATTACTGGAGTTCTATCCCAACACCAAACCGTTATTTTTAACACCTCGACAAGTGTGAAGATGATTACTTGATGATTGAAATACGTGTCGAGGTGTTGACAAAAACGGTCGTTTGGAGTTGGGATAGAACTGCAGTAATATTCTCAGTAGATCCTTCTAGATCTACCCCATCTCCACATTTTTCTGGAGAGAGAGGCTAGATAGACTGCATATAGACTTGTGTACATAGCCAATTGCAAAAATCAATTTAATGCAGAGTACAACAGACTTTTGGTTGACACTGGAAGTCACAGCATTCTGGAAATGACCTCTGACCTTATGTCTCCAACTACAAACGCCTTATAAAGTACTGTTTCCGAGTAGAGAGGACTGGATCCTCCGATAGAATTGTCATTGGCATCGCTTTAGGCTTTGTCATACAAAGAAACACCTGGATGGCAAGAAGATGTATGGACTTCTAGCAGAATCTTCCGAGATTTATTGGCTCACTCCAAGGCGTTTATTCACCCTTCGAAGCTTGATTCCAAACAGTTATTGGTATCAAACAGTAGAGATGAACTACGATGTCTACATGCCTTCTTACAGATCACTGTCATTTGAATCATCATATGCAGAGACTTGGACTGCCGGAAGACAGTGTGTGTCGCCTCTGTTTGGAAAATGATGAAACAGCACAGTTCATACTTTGTGTCTGCCCCGCTGGGGACCGAATCAGGTTTTTAGAGTTCGCCAGAGCCGTACTCTTACCATCTGACCTGAAAGATCACTCACCATATAAACTAATCGAATTCGTTAAGAAGCTGGGTTTAGTTGGTCGAGTGTGAATAGGTGTGAGCCACAATAAACCCTTGCGGGTTGTGAGGGAGGGTCTAATAGACCCACTCACTTTGGACCTAATCTAACCTAATATATTCATTACTACATCAAAGGTTCCAAACAGTGCGTCATAAGTTCTTCAAAGTAGTTCCCCTCAGATAAGGTACACTTGTTCCAGCGTTTTTTCCAATCCTCGAAACAATTCTGATATGCACTTTTTGGTATGTCCAGCGATACAGTTTTTATCTCCTCAATCGTCGCAAAACGCCGTCCTTTCATGGGTCTTTTCAATCTTGGGAACAGGAAAAAGTTGAAGTGGAGGCAAATTTGGTGAATACGGTGGTTGAGTCATGGTCACGGTGTCGTTTTTGGACAAAAAATTACGAACAAGCAATGACGAGTGAGCAGGTGCATTATCGTAATGAAAAAGCCATGAATTGTTTTTCCACAATAGTGGACGTTTTCTTCGTATTGCTTCTCGCAAGCGGCGCATAACTTAAACATAATAATCATTGTCCGTACGACCATGTGGCAATAACCCCTGATGTACTACGTCACGGTAATCAAAGGAAACATCAGTGAGCATAATCTTTACATTTGATTGAACTTGGCGTGCTTTTCGGTCTTGGCTCTTCTGGGCTTGGTTGCGATGTCATAACCACATATTATATTCCCATGATTCGTCACCAGTTATTCAAATCTGGATCGCCGTTCATGTAATTCAATAATTCCTGAGCGATGGTAATGCGGTGATTTTTTTAATCAAAATTCAGCAATTTCGGAACGAACTTCGCTGCCACACGCTTCGTAACCAAAATTTCTGATGGCATGAGCCAACCGATATGCCAACATCCTTGGCAAGTCGAAGATTCTCCATAACAATTTTCTCAACATTTTTATCGGTTGTTCATGTGCTGAAGCGACCAGGGCAAACGTCCTCATTCACTTCTCGACCTTCTGTAAAAATCTTGTACCGCTTGTAAAAATTTTTCTGATTTAAGAGTACAATCACCGTATGTATGCAACGAGTGTACCAACATAAAAAATCGTTGATCGAATATATGCAGCCAGCAAAATTTGAATATTCGCCATACGTATACATATTTTTCGTTTCTATATCTGTAATATTTTTTATGACTTCATTTGGTAACTTCTGTTGATCTCTCATAAGATATAAACTTTTAATGAATCTGAAAAAAGATTGGTTGGGTAACATGATCAATTTTTTCTTAAAAAAAACAAGTGTTTTCGTGCCGACGTTTTGAATTTCATCAAATTCTTCTTCAGAGCTCGAAAAGTTGTTTTTTCGTGTTGAGCCCTGAAGCAGAATTTAATTAAATTCGAAACGTCGCCAAAAAAATTGATCCTGTTACCCAACCAACCTTTTTTCAGAAAAATCATTGGTCACTAAACTAGTTAACTGAATAAACTTTTAAATCATGAATGGCTATTTTCTCAAATTAAGGATTAATTGTGTATTTACACATTTCATATACAATTAATGACTCATGACTTGACAAAAATCTATGATGTATTTATTGACAGATTTATCTCTTGAAAATCCATATCAAAACTTCATTTCACTGATAACCTTGATAAGTATTTCCATATACAATACTTTCCTCAAGCTGAAATGATGCTTGAATCATGGTGTATTATTGGCCAATATAAATTCTAGTATTAAAATTAAACCCAAACTTATCACTAATTTTTATTTTAAATTGTATATGGCTTGCACATTTTTCCAGAGCAAATGAATAAAAACTTTGAACACCCAGATTTAACCTTCATTTTCCAATATTCTTCTCTTATCGAAATATTATTCAATCGTCTGCTTCAAATAAATATTGCATCCAAATCTATAAAGCTAGTGTTAAGAACACACATTAGAGGTAAGTTAACTAACAACACATAGGTTTAATGCTGCATCTAAAATAAAATAGTTCATTCAAAAGTTTTATTCAAATTTACTGTAGGTACATCATATCTCACATATCTAAATTATTGTTATTCTAAAAATAGGCAGTGTCTTTGAACATTAAAAACCAACCTTTAAGGTTAGATTTTCTTATTTCATGTACTTTCAGGATATTGAAATTATAGAGTCCATACATATCCAATATTAATAAAATTAAACTGTTGACCTAAAATATGTACAAAGTTTTCATTTACTCAAAGTGGAATGAACTAGAGGACAAATAACCTTACAATCCGAGTATCAACCATTCATTATAAAGTGAATTTCAATACTGACTCAAAGTACATTCAACTATCCATTTAACATATTAAATATCTCGAAACAATCAAATCAAAAAAATATCCTTATTCATCATCTTCATCTTCATTTTCGCTACTTTTCTCATCAACCTCTTCTTCAGCTGATTCCTCCTTTTCTTTCTTGGATCTTCCCCGGCGACCTACTGAAATACAAAAAAATATAAATACTTCAAGAAGCTCAAAGTTCACTCATTTTCAGTTTACAAACTTATTTTCGCTATTCATTCAATTTTTTTATTCATGTGGGGTAACTTTTGAAATTTTTTTACAGGGTGACTATCAGAAACTATATCACTATATTATGAAAAGTATGAATGGGAAAATTATGAAAGTTTGTCAGTATGGCAATTATGTTGGGGGCAATTTAATTTAAGTAGTTTCAAGTGGATTCAAACTTCATTGTTTAAAAAACACCTTGAATTCTTTTTCAGATTTATATTCTAGATCTACTTGATAAAACCTTCATATTACCTTTCATATGCAGTTTCCAAAATATTCAACATTTCTTATAAAAAATCACATTTGCAGGACCCTTCTAATTTAAATAATTTCCTCAGTACTTTGTAATGTTTTTCAATTTCAGCTATGAACTGTTTAGGAAAAAGTTTCAAAAGAAGTTCCAGCAGCATAAAGGATGATCACAAAAATTACTTTTATATAATGACTACATTTTTTACATTGCATCAATTTGATAAGTATGTTAATTTCGATGATAAAATATCCTATTTGTCACCTCATCAAGCCGCCAATCAGTAAAATAAAATCTTACCTCCATTTGCCTTAGCTTTGGTTTCCTTTGCGTCTGGCTTCTTTTTCGACGCTCCCTTCGGCCTTCCACGACCTCTTTTGGCTGGCGGAGCGTCGACCTCTTCTTTAGCTTCTGCTTTAGCATCCTGTTCAAAGATTTATAAAATATTAGCAAAATTTTCAATACCTCTGACAAATGCCTATACCTTTTTGGTTCGTTTTGTACTTTCAGCTGCAGCTTTGCGGCCCTTTTTAACCTTAACTTCTTCGTCGGACATCTTGTAAATTCAGAAAACTGGGAAAATTAAACAGTTTTTGAATGAAGTTATTGTATTAGAAAAATTATCAGATCAATCTTTAGTAACAAAAATAAAGCAACTAATAAATCAGATGAAATTGAAAATCAAAGGAAAGCTTGGTTTTGTTTCTTGTTCACCTCCTACTCAATCTTTCGCCGGTTTTTCAAAACAAAAGAGATCTACAATCAGTACAATCTACACATGCGTGGCGTCTTTCCTAACAATAATCATTGGGCATTTTTCGCGGCAAAATTGAATACACTATATATTTTTCAGTCTGATAAAAACTTGTTGTTTATAATTGCACAGAAAAGCTCGATACAGACTACTTTGAATGTGATGACGTATATATATATATATTGATATATTTAGAATGTTGGAAGTGATTTTAAGTTCAAACTTTCCTTGGTCATAGCTATAATTTTCTCTAGACGCTTGGACAGAATATTCAACACTGAAATGTATTACAATTGGGAATTTTCAGTATTCAGTAGGAAAAAAGAACACATGAATTGATAAAAAATTATACTTACGAAGTTTCTAAGCACAAATACAAACTAAACACGAACTCCAACTGAACTTTAGAACAGAAGAATATAGAGTAACCGAAACGAGAAGCGAGAAGCCGAGAAGATAGGCCAATGCCCGGAAAAATAACCGTTTGAATAAGGGAGGGGGTAGCTGAGCGGTCAATATTTTCGCCATTGCCAAATTGAGAGAGACTGCTAAATAATACAACAGCGCCTTATCTGTTTGGCGAATATTCAATACCACGACTATAGAGGGCGTCTGATTTGTAACAAGAATTGATGTTTTTTGTTACTCTGAGGAAGAAACAAGGCACCATGATTTTGATATTCAAGTTCAGTGACTTGGGCCAGAAACTGAAAAACGAGTTTTTATTCCAAGTTATATTATGTTCAACAATTATCAACTTTAGGATTTGCCTTGTATTTTTTGGACTATGCCAAGTTAACCGTTTATTAAAATATTTTAACAGTGTTTCGTTTTATATTCTGTTACAACTCTCATTACTTACAGGAGACATTTTCATACCCCTATTTTATTTTATGAAAACAGAAATGAAGTGATGATTTTTACAAAGCATATATATAAGGCTTTAATTTTCCATATCTAATGTTTCAATAGTTTTTTCCACAACTGTCTTTCATAGAGAAATTAAAAATGATTATGGATAGAGCTGGTTAACGGGGAAAAAGCTTTGTTTTTCAACAGAATTAACAAACAATCGAAACATCATGACAGATATGAAAAACAAAAGAAGTTCTAACCACCTCCATTTCCATAAGACACTGATTCTTTGAAAATTAAATGCTTATTCAGTTCATCCCAATAAGTTAGTGTGTAAATTCAAATAATTTTTCACAAATAAAATTGTTATATTGATCAATAACTTTTTAGGAATCACACATTAAAAGATAAGACCTCGTTAGTCCTTAGCTCGCACAAGTTTCGACTTCTGAGGGTTGTCGTTCGTAGGGGTGCGAAAAAACATATTTTAAATATATATATATATATATATATATATATATATATATATATATATATATATATATATATATATGTGTGTCTTGATATAGAACCAGAAGTTAATATCGGACATAGCACTCATGAAAGTGGCAAACCATAGACACGTGTTTCGGGCTTTTGGACCATCATCAGTATGGTGCAGCCAAGTGTAAGGATGGGCAACACTTGGTTACCAAAAGATAGAAATATAGAAATACAAATGCACGGAGCCACCAACAGGAGCCAACCGCACATTTGTGGTTTCAGTTGATAGATCTCGTGTTATCAAGACACTCAATAACTTTCATATTTGTATAATTTCCTGGACCCGGATGTCACGCAGGTAGCTATAGCTGCCTTCGTGGTGATTTTGATAGTTTTCTTGTGAACACGAGATCTATCAACTGAAACCACAAATGTGCGGTTGGCTCCGTGCATTTGTATTTCTATATTTCTATCTTTTGGTAACCAAGTGTTGCCCATCCTTACACTTGGCTGCACCATACTGATGATGGGCCAAAAGCCCGAAACACGTGTCTATGGTTTGCCACTTTCATGAGTGCTATGTCCGATATTAACTTCTGGTTCTATATATATATATATATATATATATATATATATATATATATATATATATATATATATATATATATATATATATATATATATACCGGGTGTCCCAAATTTTATGTGACAGGCAATATCTGGTTTGTTGAAGGAGATACACAAAAATGTTTCATACAAAAGTTTTAGGAGTTCATGAGAGCTATATTTTGATATAATTTTTAAATATACAGGGTGTTTGGTGTAGGTGCTACAGACCAAAATTCCATTTTTTAAAATAGAACGCCCTGTATATCATTACATATTCAGATGCTACGTTAAATTCTGATATCATTTCATGTTTGGTTTTTGAAATTCGGTTACGGCGTTGTTGAGTTATTGCACTTTTCCTTAAATATAAAGTTTCAAAAAAACTTATTTACTCGTACACAAATCCAGTCTATATCTTTTATTAAATTGAACTAGACTACTACTGAATACAAACCATTATTCTCACCTCTACGATACGATATTGATATCAGTTGAATATAATATTGAAATTCTTGAGAATGTGATTAACTTGAGGGTGAATTGCTTTATATTGCACAATTTCATCAAGTAGCTTATGCTTGTTGATGCCAAAGTAACAAACGCTGTTGAATTGTATCTACTTGTCAGTTCGATTCAGTGATTCTTTGCAAAACAGTAACTGTGTTTGTGCGAAAACTCCAGTATGCCTTTCGCGTCTAGTCCCAGTGATTGCATTGATATGTTATTAATTTTTGGGGAATGTCAGAAAAACTACCGTCAAGCACAACGTCTATAGGTACCAAGAACGTTTTCCAGACAGACCCATTCCGTCACGAATGACTTTTTCGAGAGTTGTAGAAAAATTGCGAACTGGGTCATTTCCTTCTACTATAAAGCATCGTCATCATACGAGATCTGTTAGAACTGAAGATTTAGAGATCAATGTGTTGGCTTATATTATTATTCATCCACATGTTTCTATCCGTACTCTTGCAGAAGAAGTCGGTGTGAGTAAATCTAAGGTACAGAGAATTCTGAAAGAAAATAAATACAACCCATTCAAAATTCAGTTGGTACAAGGTTTGAAACTCACGGACTTTGAACGACGACTTGAATTCATTGCTTATATTCAGGTTATATTACATGAAAGTCCTAACATATTCAGTCAAATTTTGTGGAGAAATCGCGATTCCACAATAATGGAGTTGTGAATCGACATAACAGTCACTAATGGTCTCAAGAAAATCCCCACTGGGTCCGCGAAAGTAATTTTCAAACTACTTGGGGTATTAATGTATGGTGTGGATTGTTCAATTGCCGCATCATAGGACCTTACTTTTTCAATGAAAATCTCAATGGATTGCGATATTTACATTTTCTAGAAAATGATTTGATCCAGTTGATGGAAGATATTCCCATAGCAGAACGACAAGGAATTTGGTGGCAACAAGATGGTGCTCCTCCTCACAATTCACAGGTTGTTACTGAATATCTGGATAGAACGTACCCAAATAAATGGGTCCAATTCGGTGGCCGGCTCGTTCCCAGATTTATCACCACTTGATTTTTTCCTATGGGGTTATTTGAAAGATAATTGTTTTCACTACTCCCCCTTTGAATGTGGATGATCTGAAAATGAAAATTCGACTAGCGTCGAGAGAAGTGATTCGACGTTTCGAAGCCTGTATAATATCTAATGGGCATCACTTTGAACAATTTTTATGACTTATTTCTAGGTACCTACCATTCTTATGAAATGATTTATCAAGTTATATTATTTACATTGTTATTAATTAAAGATTTGTTTTCTAATACACCTCTTTCAATTTCGCAATTATTTCATATTCAAAATGATTCCTGACTGAATTCCACAACTCAAAATTGAAACCATTACTTCGAACTCTCAAAATTTTGACTAATTTTCATGTGATCTGATGCAGAGAGAATAATTGTATGAGATATTTAAAAAAATTATAGTCGTTCTCAAGACTTTACATATATATATATACAGGGTCCTGCAACAGTGGCGCGGTGTTCCATATCTCTATATAGGAAGCAGATAGGAATCTAATTTTCTATAATATTACCTTATTGCTCGAGCTCGACAAAATAAAAATATTGGCGGTCACACAGGGTGTTCGATTTTTTCTGGGCGGATCCCAACTGTGTCTTTTTAAATGGCAACCTATATTTTTTATCGCTTTTTCGGTTTCTTCATAGAAAATAAAATAAACTTTATGTATATCTGCACTTCGAAAATATTGACGGTTTTCGAGATATCTAGCATGACAGGTTTTTTTTCCAATATTCGTCACTCAGAATATTTGAAATTATAAAGTGGTGCCAAAAGTCCAGTTGAAATTTTTTTTTGGTCGAATATTCTACATTGGTAACTCTCTCAAACGATATATCTGAAATCGACCTGTGATATACAGGGTATGAAAAACCGCTTGCCAAATATTGTAAATGAAAATTTGCAAAATCTTCCTTATATTAAATGGAACACCCTGTATATTATTGATCCATAAGAAGCGCCAACGAAACCTCTACAAATTCCATTAGGTATTCCCTATGGCTAAGTTCAATAGTTTTTCTTAAATGAGCATTTCTTTCGAAACATGGTCATTTTTTCAAAGCGAAATCCATTTGACGACTGATAAAAATATACGAAAGATATCTTGTTTCAATTTTGTACATTAGAAGGTGTCCAAACAAATATTTTTTAACGGAATAAATGTATGTACCTATCACTTTTTGCTAAATGGAAAATTATTTTTTCATTGGATGCAGAATTTCACTCATAAATCGTGCAATATCAAACCAAACAAGTTAAAAGAAAGAAACATTATAAATAACTATTTTTTTCATGTTATTATATTCATTCAGAGCTTGAGTTCTAGATATTCAAATTTGTCAACTGGCAAATTACAAAACTACAAAAGGGAGAGTTTAATTAAGGTTGATAATGAAACTTTTATAAAATATGTTCAACATGTCTTCCATTTTCTTGAATGCAGAGCTGAAGTCTATGTTTGAAAGACTGTTCTACCCTGCGCAAGACAGCTGGTGTAATGCTGCGAAAAGCATTCGTTATTCTAAGTCGCATATTTTCGGGAGAAGTTGGTGGCTCAACGTAAACCATATTTTTTATGTATCCCCATAAGAAAAATCTAGTTTCGTCAAATCTGGTGATCTAGCGGGCCACCGTACAGGCCCATTCCGTCCTATCCATTTATTGGGAAATACTTCATTTAGATGATCTCTCACTTCTGCCGAATAGTGAGCAGGTGCACCATCATGTTGTAACCACATTCTATTGCGGAGGTCAAGAGGAATATCATCTAACAAACCTGGTAAATCATTTCGTAAGAAATTGAGATACATTGCACCATTCATATGTCCCTCAAAAAAGTATGGACCAATTACATATTCTCCAATGATGCCTCCCCAGACATTTATCGACCACCTATGTTGATAATCCACCTGTCTCAATAAGTGAGGATTTTCTGTCGCATAATAATGGTAATTATGTCGATTTACAAATCCATTTTTATGGAATGTCGATTCATCCGACCATAAAATATTATTGAAAAAATATTCGTTTCGACGAATTTTGTTCATGGCCCAAATGCAAGTAGTTCTTGATGTAACTGAACGTGGTATGGATGCAAGCGATGTTTCTTCAATACTCGTTGCACTGATCTCTCACTTATATCCACTATTTCCCCAATTTGTCGTTGACTCCTACTAGGATCTTCTTCAACAGCAAGAAGAACTTGCAATTCATTATCTTCATTAGTAGCTGGCTTGATGCGCTCATGTTTGGAATAATTAATAGATCCAGTTTCAACGAATCGTCCCAAGACCTTTCGGAAAGATCTTTCATCTGGATGCCTTCTATCTGGATACCGTTGAGAATAAATTCTACTTGCCAATAAACAATTCCTGTCTGATTCACCTAATATGAAAATCATATCAATCAAATCACTTTTTGATAACAACATTCTGATGAAATTATACCGACAGTTCAACTTCACGATTGACTAAAAATTTCAATATTCATTTGCAGCCAAATATTTTGTTCTGTCATTTGCCAGACTACTTGATTTCCAATAAATATTTCATTCGCTGAAAGGTTGTTTTAGACCGAAAGAATATGGCACAAATTCCGAGATTTTTGAAATTATTGTAACTATTCAAGAACGTCCATTTTGTGGTGTAATTCGCAACTTGTTTATCTAGCAACAGGTAATTTTAGGAATGGGCGATATTTTAAGGAAAGGGTATTTTTTGTATATTCTTATCAGTCGTCAAATGGATTTCGCTTTGAAAAAATGACCATTTTTCGAAAGAAATGCTCATTTAAGAAAATCTATTGAACTTAGCCACAGGGAATACTTAATGAAATTTGTAGAGGTTTCGTTGGCGCTTCTTATGGATCAATAATATACAGGGTGTTCCATTTAATATAAGGAAGATTTTGCAAATTTTCATTTACAATATTTGGCAAGCGGTTTTTCATACCCTGTATATCACAGGTCGATTTCAGATATATCGTTTGAGAGAGTTACCAATGTAGAATATTCGAACAAAAAAAAATTTCAACTGGACTTGGCACCTCTTTATAATTTCAAATATTCTGAGTGACGAATATTGGAAAAAAAAACCTGTCATGCTAGATATCTCGAAAACCGTCAATATTTTCGAAGTGCAGATATACATAAAGTTTATTTTATTTTCTATGAAGAAACCGAAAAAGCGATAAAAAATATAGGTTGCCATTTAAAAAGACACAGTTGGGATCCGCCCAGAAAAAATCGAACACCCTGTGTGACCGCCAATATTTTTATTTTGTCGAGCTCGAGCAATAAGGTAATATTATAGAAAATTAGATTCCTATCTGCTTCCTATATAGAGATATGGAACACCGCGCCACTGTTGCAGGACCCTGTATATATATATATATATATATATATATATATATATATATATATATATATATATATATATATATATATATATATATATATATCATCTTAAAGTTGGGGGAGGGTATGAAATCTGCCTCCTTTTTCAGATATTGAAAATCTAATGATGCAGTTTTTTCTTTGATTCGCTTAAATTTCAAACGTCCTCCACAGATGCAAAAGGATTTTTGAAATGTGAAATATGTTATTGTTATTGATTGACTTCTGAAACATTCAACATACCACCAGGACTTTTCTGATATTAATTAATCGGTTGAAATCATATATTTCTCCAGAACGGGTAGGTAGTTGATTCTTTGAACATACGTCCCTTAGAAAGAGGTTTATTGTCAATCATTTTTCATCTCATTCCATTCAACTCGATGTTCACCGTCTGATTTTGAAATCTATTCTGACAATTTTGATCCCGTTGTCTATTACTGATGTAATCTTGATGTTCGTTATTACGCACTTTCAATAGTTGACATATTGCATTTATAGTTAAATTCACGAACGAATCTGGACGAACATTCTCTTTCAGAACGGATTTTATCAGTGATGCTTCTTATAAAAATTTGCAGCTATATTGCAAATCGTTTTTGCTCTGTTATAGCTCTATTATTATACCTTTTTAACACTCGCATGATGATTTGATGTTTTTTTTGAGTACATTTTGTTGGTACTAATTTTATTGTATTATAATTTTTTTTTTCAGATTATGGATGGTCGATAAAAAAGTTGATTATAACTTTTCATTGCCTACAAAAAAAAACTGTTCTTTGGAAAAATCTAATAATGTTAGAAGCTAAACCTCAATTACTATTTTTCTTATAGAAACAAGTTGAAATTCCTATTTTGAAATACATATTTACGAAATAAAATGTACGAAGTAATTTACGTATATGAGTATATTATGAAAGTCGCCTTGTTTTTTCTTTGACTCTTTCTCCATATCCGATAACAGGTAAATTGTTGCTCATTAGTATTATTCAAAAGTCGCGGTGTTAACTTATCAGCCAACTTCACGATGCATGGTGAAACGAAGAAATTCTGTGGAAACTACAGCTTCCAACAGCAAGTCGGCGCAAGTCGCGCGCCAAGAATATTGCAGTTCTGCTGTTTGTGAAAATTGCTGATTAATGGCAACTTGTTTTCTTCATGAGAGCATTTTGTCGGCACTAATTTGTTTACAGTTTTTTTATTCCCGCCAAAAGTTATTCACCATTTCTGCTCGATGTTGTTTTGAATAGAAATAGCGAATAAGTTTATAGTAAGTTAATTTAGTGTAAAGCATCTCGCGACAGTCGCAACCACATAAATAAAATTATGTAGTAGAAATAAAATTATAAACTGATGGCTAGAAACCGATTTTACTTGAGCGATTGAATAAGAAAAAAGGGCGGCTGTATTTTTAAGGCCCTCTTCATATCAGCGGAACATATACTTCCTTTCAGTGTTACGATCTTTGTTCGTTTTGAAGGCTGTCGTGATTTGGAACTGCATCCTCACGTTTTGCCAGCAATGATTCGCCAGCATCTTGATGATTCATCCGTGAATCATCAAGATGAATGAACCTCTGAAGAAGCCAGCTGGTCGTGCTGGCGAAATGTTTGTATACAGTTTCAAACCACGACGGCCTTCAAACTCGAACGAAGATCGTAAAACTGAAAATCTTGGTCGCGAAAGCCAATTCATCATATACTTCTTTGATGGGGACATAAAAATGTGCAATAATAAAAATAAAATGAAAACATATACACTTGGAATTTTTTTTGGTAATTAGCAGATAAATATTTTATTATAATAGAAATCTCATTGATGCATTTCGGATCTAGAAGAATTGGGTGATTGTAATTTGAGACGGAAAACATGAGTTTTATGGAAATTGCACAGTTGAGAGTTAGTTTTGAATTCCTTCCAAATGAATCAAGAACTATATGTTTCTGAATTGAAGGGGTTATATTTTTAGGAGTGATTAATTTTTGGGAAAGAAAGTTTTTGGCTTTCTACTACTCCATCTGGTACAAAAAAAAGGGATGAGAGAATCTTCAACAATTACAATAAAATAAAAATTACTACAAGTCATTGCTGTAACCAGGCAACGTGAAAAAACTGTGATTAAACAAACAAATGTATCCGATTAACGATGAGAATCATCTGTTATACAATTTAATACATACAAATCTCGTGTCACGGTGTTTCAGTCGCACTACTCCGAAATGGCCCTACCGATTTTCATGAAAATGTTTGTGTATATTTGATAGGTATGAGAATAGGTCGTGAAGTATATTTCATTCCACTAAGTGATTAGGGTATCCCTACTCAGAATTTTTTTTTGTATTTTTTCATTTAGCAGCAAAGTTGATACCCTATAAACATATTTTTTATATGGTAGAACAACGTTTGTCAGGCCACCGATTCTGAGTATTGAGTATGACATTACCTTTATATAGAGATAAAAAGACATTACTAAAAGTAGATATCTATGTACCTAACTTCTCACTACGTTATTCGCTACTTCATGACTTAACAAAAGAAGAAGAATAAATTAGGTTGACTGACGCCCTGAACAAACTGACGTCTATTTGTCTAAATACTGTGACCTAACCCCAACCTAACATGAATAAGCAGACTGCTCAAAAGAATCTGATTCCCATATCTGTGAAAATAAGAATTTTGAATATTTGGTATGTTACAATCTACAATTCCAAATTGGCAAAAAGGGATGCTTTGAGTTCGGATTGCCTCACAAAAACAATATAAACTATAATATAGGTGGTAACATTTACTGATTTTTGGAGAAAACAGGACATTTTAATAGCTAGAGTAGGTAAAGATGTTTCAATCCTCACAATAAAACATTAATGGCTCATCTATTGCCTATCTAAAATAAAGACTGAGCTCTTCACACCATAACTGTTTATTTATGTATGGTGCCATAAGTATTATTCAATTGCCAGAGACTAATGCAAATTATATTCAACGGAATAAAGTTCGACCTCTGACATGAAAAAAAAACCGTGGCAGTTTTTCTATGCATTTCAAAAAATGATGTTTAGAAGATTGAGAATATCTGTGACAGGCAATCCATCATAGGAACTCATAAGTCTCATAAGAGATGTACACAAAAATAAGTGTTGACAAAATGGAGTGTGATCTAGGTTTACAAAGTCAAGTTCTTGTTCAATGAATTGATAGTATGCCAAGGTATCCACAAAATAAAATTCTCACAAATTAGAGAACATTTCTAAGGAAGGGTGATATGATTAAAAATATCAATGTATTATGTCTCTGTGTTTTGCTCAAAATGTAAAAGTTTTATAATGTTAAGGTCTCAAAGTGGAAAAAGTAATTCAGAAGAGAAATTGATAAAACTAAAATACTTCTCAAAAACTAAAGTAGTTTTGAACTTGATAGAACTAAGAAGTAATATTTATTTCTGATTTATTTATTATCATGCAATCTATACATTATAATTGAAGTCATTCAGTCACAAATGTAACACTTTGAACATTTCTATTTAATTGTGATGCACTGTTTGGAACGTTTGGTGTAGTAATGAATAATACTGGAGTTATATCCCAACATAAAGCCTTTATTTTTAACACCTCGATATGTGTTTCAATCACCAAGTGATCGTCTTCAGGAGGAAGAATAATCTTCGTCTTGAAGATGATCACTTAGTGATTGTAACACGTGTTGAGGTGTTAAAAACAACTGTTTGGTGTTGGGACCGAACTCCACTAATATCCATTTCTATTTAGATTCAAATAATAATAATTAACCCCAAAATATATTTAAATCATATTCTGGTTACTTTTAAGAAAATACTCATCTGTCTGTGATCTAACTGCATTTATTTATATTTATTTGAGAAAAATTAAAATGTATAACAGTTTGAACTAATATAATTCTTACACGCAAGTATCATTAGACACAATACAACAACACAAGTATTAGATGTCTAGGTGAAGAATATGGTTTTTAAAGCGGGAAACTATTATATTGAAGATTTGAAGGCTATTTAAAGAGTTAGCCAATCGAAGAGTTCTGGGAATAAAGCTGTTGTATGAATAATTGAATCTGTGAAAAGAAACGTAAAATGTTTGCACCTGTCTAGTTGAACGACTGGGGACATGTAAAGATATTTTGGAGAGAAGCAGGGAATTTTTGAGAATAGTAAATGAGAAACAAGCAATTTTGGTTATAAGTTTTATTTCACATTTGCGGAAACACCTATAAAAAATACAACGAATCATTTACAAAGGATAAAAATCATATGCAGTTTTACCCAAAAAGGACTAATGTTCTGTTCTCTCTTGAAATTTCTCATATCATATAACTAGGTACATATTTAAAACATGCATATTTTCCTTTTTACCCTATTGAATATTCATTTATTTTGTTATGGAAATGAAAAGTTCACACGAACTTATCTGAATTTTCAACTCATCAAACATTATATCCTTTATAAATTAAAACAAAATTCAATACAGTGGATAAATTTGTTTGGGAAACACCAAGATATATCTTCAAATACGTCCCCTACTTCTCGGCAGTTATTCTTCTGATGCATTTGTTATGATCTTCTGACAATAAAACATTCAATATATTCCACGCACGATTCTGACTTCAAGCTATTGTGAATTGAAACTATATAGCGGATTATAGTTATTCATTCACAGTTTTAAAATTTTTATTCAGCATCTTAGCTCCATCTGTCAAAATCTGATACATTACGAATATGTATTAATATATAACATTTATTACAAATATATAGTGGAATATATTCACAGTTAATGAGTTTCTACTAAGATAGATATGGTAAGCCACAAGCACCTCTTCCTTGAATTCATCTGATCTTTTTCCATCTCTATGGAAAATTTTATGGGCATTTTATATAGTTGAAGGATGTTTCAGCGGACTCATGCCTGAAAGAAACATTTTCTGAAAGAGGGTGGATGCACAGTGACCCGCCCTATCCTACCAAGTACTACTTTTACTTATGATATGGAGGAATAGAAATATATAACTATTGCTATTAAACATTGAGGAGACATAAGACCAGATTTTTGTAAGTTTCCTACCTACGTGGAGACAATCCAAGTCAAAATTTTGGTTTGATCCGAAAAGTTTTTCTATAATAAAATCAAGAATAAGTACAAGAAACATTTATAGGATTCTATACGTTATACTTACAATTTAATTCTTTGCAATACAAACAATTGTAGAAAAATACTTATTTTTTACTGCAATGCAGAAAATGAAAGCTCTGACGACCTAAATTATCGTGACAGCTGCAAAACCAACGGTAATAATTACAGTAACAATAATGTACCAACACTGATATATCTAAGGCTTAATGAAGATGTATATTCGAGGGCAACAATCATTATTGTTGGCAAAGAAATTCCCTCCAAACCAGTTTTTTGTAATAACGTTAATTACCTACTTATTTTGTTAGTAAACTTAATCTTGCCATATTTTTAAAATGAAATTAATATTCTGCTACCAAAGTGACATTATTGTGAAATTGAGACGCTCAATATTATTTTCCTTGTGGACTCTGATTTACTTCTCACATTTCTATCGTAGCATTAATAAGCAATGTTATCCTATTGTTTTTTTTGTACAAATAAATTGTATAAGACCATTGCACTGATGTATTTATTGCTTGTTAAAAATATATTTACTTCATTTTAAGGTACCTGCATTCGTTGAATTCTGAATGTTTTTTACTTTATATTGGGGTTAGATTGAAAACAAGGGTAATTATGTTCATTTTTTTTTACATTACTCCCAGCTGACACCTCACCTTTTTCTTTATATACTTGTATTTGTATTTTTTCTTTACCGCGATTTAGAAATGAAGACCAATTGTTATTTTAATCTCGTTTATTATGGCTTAGATATGAACAATCAATTACAATGAAGTGAATTCATGATACATAAATAACTATTTTAAGCTTGATGCACACGCGTGTACAATTCAACACGGTTCAAATTATGTTAAATTTTTTGTCTGTGTGCATCAGGTTTTAGAACTCAAATTTTGCAACTTTATTGTTTGACATAAATTCAATATTATTAGATATTATAGCGTTTATTAATCAATGCAGTCCGTTGTTTTCTGACAGAATAGTCAACTTTGGAGAATAGAGACTTGGTTTACACTTTTGAACAGTGGTTGTTTAGATTGAAATGTTTCAACTCCCTCTTGGGATTTTCGAAATACTGTTGTTTGGATTGGAAAACGCTTTGAAATAAATATTTCAGCCCAGCGGTTAATTCGGCTTCTTTAGGTTTATTCAATACAAGAAAATAATTGAAAGGTGAAACTGGAACCTCTGGCGCAGAATAAATCTAAAAAAAGCACTTTTCCCAATCACCAGAAACGCAATACTTTGAATACACTGACCCGTTATAAGGTAAAAATCAATAACACTATTCATGATAATTATAAATGTTCCAATTTTATTTTCCAATATGCGTTTCTCTACTTAGTAGCATCTATCAGTTGAACTGGTGACTGGCATACAACTCATGGTTGGTGAAACGCATGTTGGGAAAGTATTGTATTTTTGGTGATTGGGAAAAGTGCTTGTTCGCTTTAATAGGCGATATAATTAACGCCAAAAAATATTCATATGAAATAACTCACGAGTTTCGTAACAGAAATATAAGTGATTCACTCTCACTATTATATCAAAAAACGTCTCATCGAACCGAAAATATGAATGTGAAAATGTTTAGCAAAGATTGCTGCCATGTTGAAAAAAGACTATGATCTGAGAAGAGTCTATAGTAGTCACATAGTTCAAAGAGTAGACCTCTATATTTAATCCATTTATTCTCCTCTTCAATATGTTAATAGAACTTTCATGGAGGCCCCGACTGGGTCTCTCTAATTTTGAAAATTCTGAATACGGACCTGGAATTTTTGCAACAATTTTTTTTTATCTGCAACGACTATTCATTATTGGGAATTTCAAATTTCTTAAGACATTCCTGAGAATTTCAAATACCCTATGCCAATGAAGTTTTTCTACGTCCATAAGTTCAAATAAATGGAAGCCTCTAATGAGTTCCTGAAAGGTTAGGTCCAAGAAAGGTTATTACATTCAAGCTGCTGGGGAAAAATTCCATGAAAATCAAAAGATGAATAGATAAGTACTATTCTGATCATTCCTATATTGACTTCAATTTAGGAGCCACCACCAGAATGATCAGAATAGTACTTATCTATTTATCTTTTGATTTTCATGGAATTATTTTCCAGCAGCTTGACTGAAATAACCTTTCTTAATTTCATATCATTTGTAGAATCATGTGGCTTCGTTTTCCGATAGCATTCCAGGTTAGCTTTCCAAATTTCTGTTATCGCAGCTGTCGGTTGACTGGTCAAACCACCAACACTAACATAAAAACTTGGCAAGTTGACTTGGGTGTCACACCAATAGGTGGTTGTATTTATGTCTAGCCTGTGTTTATACAATTATTTTCATTAAGAACTTTTCTCTGTTCACATTTTGTCTTCAATCGGACCGCCTGCTCGGTACTGACGATGCCCAATAGGCTGAAACAGCTATCTACCGGTGGCTCTTAAATTGAAATCAATATGGTTGTGATCAGAATGTACTTATCTACTTACATATATACGTAGTATGATATTTGGAGGAACAGCAAGACCAGATACCCAATTTTATTTCTTTGAAACTATGAACAATATTTCTTTTGATTGGTTTCTGAAATATGCAACTAATTTAGAGGACCAACTATCAAAATAATTCATTACAAAATGACACTTTTCGAGAGAAAATCAAGTATTGCTTCCATTGAGGTGATTACAAGGCTGTCATAGAAGAAAACATTATTTATTTGATGCTCACCAAAGTACTGAAACTTTCAGGAATAATCGAAAATTTCAATATAAAAAAAAATTCCAACAAAAATGCAGATCAGTAGTCAACACCTCAAAGTTGAAAGACATCCTGCCCAAAAAAAATTATGAGCACATTCTGTAGAAAAACTATATTTCTTCGAATACAGAAATTACAGCCATTTACGAGAACCCTATACAGTGTTTCGATTTGAATACTTCAGTATAAATTGAGTGAAACTATCGGAGTTGAATATCCTTGTATTTGTTGTTTTTCGAAATTAATCACTGTGGCTCATTTTGAAAAAATTTAACTCTTCTCCGATATGAAAAGTGACATATTCAAAAGATGCCAACCACTTGTGTCAGTGAAAAATAGTTAACAATCTAGTTAAAATTATAAGCATAATATAGTTACAATAAAACGTATGACTTGACTTTGTATTTTAATCACGAATGATAAAAAATTCTTGTTACACAATTACTAATTTATTGAATGAACCAATAGAATATATTAAAATTTCACAGAATGGTATATATTTATATTTAATGAGCAAGTAGTTTTAGTCACACTTGAAAAATTTACTGTATAGCGAAACATGTGTTATGGTAAATACATTTCCGATTTTCATAAGTGTCAATTGATTCCGTCATAAGTAGATCGTTTTTAGTCTCAAATAATTTTTTAAGCAATAACATGGGCATTCCATCTCGAAAATTTTTAATTTCATCAATGATTACGAACACATTGGTTAAGTTTTCTGGCCGAGGTTTTCAGAATCACTATTTTCCGGGTTTTTGAAGACCGTCGATTTTTGGAATTTTTTCCTGACGTTTCGCTGGCGCGAGTGGCTAGCTTTAAGTAACTTTAATATCTAGTCAGAGATAACTCAGGATGGATAAACCTCTGAAGAAGCTAGCCACTCGCACCAGCGAAACGTCATGAAGAAATTTCAATAATCGACGACTTTCAAACCTGAAAAATAATGACAGTGAATGATAGCAACATTTTAATTGTAGGCACTGAAATTTAGTGTCAGCTTTCGAAATAAGAAATCAATCAAAAACCAATAACTGTTTTGGAATTTAACAATACCCATCTTACAATCAATCTTGAGATAAATTTATTTATTTTTTTATAAATGACTTGTGAAAACTGATCTTTTCCAATGGCTACAATAATAAAAATTTAAAAAACAAATGTTTTCTTCAAAAATGATTCTTCTCTACTCCCCGTGGTTTTTTAGATTGAAGAAACCAAAAACACTTATGGTTTCATTTCTTAATTTTCCAATACAAGAGCTGCTGGAAAACTCTAACATCATTAAACCTCGCTCCCCAACCAACTGTAATATACTAGTTTGTGACAAGTTAAAAAAAAGACACCAAGCGAAAATACATCTATCAGATAAAAATCAAACCACTTCAAAAGCAAACATGAACAAGCAGAAACATCAAAAGCGTTCAGATAAATTACCTAATGATAGGTTAAATTAGAATAAATGCCATTATGAAACTAACTCACAAATTTTATTTGATATAAAACAAATTTACAACAAACTACCCTTCGGTAGAAATAAATAGTAAGTTACATTTGAAACTACAATAAAATATTAGGAATTGAATAATGGAAATCGGTAGTCAATATTTTAATGTTCTAAAAAATAATACAACTACTATTGAGCGTTGAATTTACAGAAAAAATAAATATTACAATTTGTACTATACACTTCAAATTATATGAAATAAAATAATTATATATGCTTTTTGTACATGGCAAACTATGATTTACTATAAATTTAAATGAACTTATTTTTTTATAATCACAGATAAATCGCTTTACAGCTGAGAGGTGAGTACCTATATCTAAAAAACAAAATCGCCTGCTGGTTTAGTCTTCATTTTAATATTATTTGCACCTGAATTCACTCAAAAACATCTCTTTATTTGCCTTGACGATATATTCCGAAATATTTCAATTGGTGTCTTGGAAGATTTTCACCCTTAATCAAGGCTTCATAATCCTTTTTCAGTCGTTTTCCCACTCTGGATGTCTTCCTCATGATTACGTTTTCTCTGTTGTATTCCGGGGCCTTCCTAAAAATAGTATTAATTCAAAAGTTTGATTTTTTTAAAATTCAGTTCATCTTCCCAGCTGTGGAGCGAGTTTCATTTCAAAACACAACCACACAAAAAATGGAGCGGGAAATTAAATCATGTTTACCATATGCTTGTGGGGTCGTTGAATATGTATTTAACTTCATCCTGTCAGAAATGATGATATAACCTCAAAAACCCAATCAAAGGTCAATCAGCTTATTTTGCCTAACATCCCGTAACACTTAACTACTATTTCCAATAACAATCCAATATTAGTCATTTCCTTATTCCAACCGTTTCTATTCCATTATTTATTTATTAGTTGACTTTCATGATGCTTGGTTACATTGTATTGATGAAAGTCAAATAGCTTGAAATACACATATAGGTATTCTGTTTAATTATGACATTCACCCTTAGTCCTAGGAAATGGGCCACAAATATAAACCGAAGGAGGAGTACTCTGACTCCTCTAACTTGTAAGGAGAGTAGAACAACACAGATAAAGAGGGTCTCGGAAGTCTTTATGATGGTTGTCGTTTACTTGGGAAAATCATAGGGAGTTAAGAGAACCTCAGGGACTCGATATATTGTTATCCGATCATGATTGAATTTGTTAGCGGTCAAATAAGGTAAAATAGCGGTCAAATTAAAAACCAGTGAGGGAGGGCCTGAGGAAATCGTCACGACCACCAACCAGAGATGCGGAAAAGTCAAACAGTTTTTCCAATTGATTTTAATAAATGAATTATTCAAATCAATGAAGTCTTTGTAATATTAACTCCAGATTTCAAAAGAAGTATCGATATACAGTGTCATCCCCAAAGTATGCACTATATGGGAAACTTATTCATTAAGGGTTTTTCGACATAAAGTTATTCTTGATAAAAGTTTGTGCATCCCCTTAAACTAAACATGCACCAACAAAATATAGTAAGACACACGTGTACTCTTATTTTGAAAAATCTCGGAAAATGTTATTTAGAAAAGTTGTTCAGCATTAAAAAATACATCTAGATTTGAAGTAATGGCCATCTAAGTGAAGTTTTATTTTTTACCCATTTTTTTCAAACGGGGACTATGAAAAAAAAAATTGCTAAAACGATAAATAGACAGCATCCTGTATACGACGGTTTATTTTAAAAGCCTGCAATATTACAAATTTCATAACTATGGTGTTAACCACGGTCAATTTTTTTCAAGAAGAAAATGAATTTCAAAGTTTTTGGTGCAAAGTTATTTTTATTTTTTGCTAACACCGAAAATTACTCAAAATTATACTGTACTGTAACAAGAACTTGATATTCATTAATATCACATCACAAAACATCAAAATAAAATAGGTATTTTGGAACAAACTCATTGATTTTCTGGAGATTATTTTGGAGAATTATTTTGGACAAGAAAACTTTACACCAAAAACTTTGAAAATTATTTGACTCTTCAAAAAAAAAATGGACAGTGGTTAACACCATAGTTGTGTAATTTGTAATATTGCAGGCTTTTAAAATAAACCGTCGTATACAGGATGCTGTCTATTTATCGTTTTAGCAATTTTTTTTTTCATAGTCCCCGTTTGAAAAAAATGGGTAAAAAATAAAACTTCACTTAGATGGCCATTACTTCAAATCTAGATGTATTTTTTAATGCTGAACAACTTTTCTAAATAACATTTTCCGAGATTTTTCAAAAGAAGATTACTTTACTCCTGTCTCAAAATCAAATATTTGCAGGCTCCTCGTATATTACGTGTGTTTTACTGTATTTTGTTGGTGCATGTTCAGTTTCAAGGGATACACAAACTTTATCAGGAATAACTTTTTGTCGAAAAACTCTTAATAAATAAGTTTCACGTATGGTACATACTTAGTCTCAACGGTATCTCAAGTTACATTAGAAATTATCTACAATTGAAAGTGCCAACACATACATTAGTGCTATCTAAAATATGCCACAGGTTCAGGACCATAGAATTGTTCAATAATTTTCTGAGTGCAATAAAGAATCTGGCTACAAAACTGTACAATTTCAAATCAAAGAGTTGCTCAGGTATATGTCATCAGCGATCTAATCTACTATCATCAATCTGGCTACTATCATCAAAATGGCAAAGGAAATGACATTCCTAAAAGAAAAACGAGATACCTTGTTATGTTCTCAATACAAAAGAGAATTTTCTTTGTTATTCCAGAATTTTGCAATGGTCTTCTCAAATAAAAATTCAAATTTGGGGTTATGAGCTCAAGATAAAAAACAACTGCAAAACTCGTCATAATTTTGCTGAAATAAAACCACTACAACTGGTTTTATTTCAGCATGGGATTAAATGAGTCATTGGGTTTCAACTGTCTAAAAAACATACATTAAACAATTGTCACAATTCATAATGGGGAATGTTCCTCCTGACGAAAATCAAGTAGTTTTCATAAAAGAGCTCTAAAACAACGCATTTTAAACTCATCATTTCAACCTTTTTCTTTAAAAAATGATTTAAATACTTAAAAAAGAGGAATGAAATAATGCATTCAACATTTAAAGGGATTCGTTTCTATTTCACCATTTGGCAACATCGGTTATAGCTAATAAAGGACAATGAATCTGTTACCTGTATGAGACAAACAAAGATGACATATTTTAGAGGCGTGCTGTTCTGTTTACTTATGTTCCGAGACATATGACATTTTCTGCACCTAAACTATCTTTCTCTATATAAATAAATAACAAAACAACTGTTGTTTATGTGGCTGGTAGAGATGGTATAGAACTATAATTTATATTTTGCCTCAATTGTTGATTTACAAAGATAATTTTCCTTTTTTAAAAGTAGAATATCTAGGTACGTATAAATTATTTCAACTTGATATAGGCGCTGTTGCCAATATGTGAATTAGAAACAAATCCCTTTGAAAATTAAAACCCAACATTTGAAACATCAATTTGAATACTTTTCGAAGTGAATTTGAAAAACTCATGAATTAAACTCAACTTTATTTTGTTCAAACTTGCATTTGCTGTAATAACCCAAATTGAGGAACATTCCCCATTCTATTTTTACAATACTAAAAGTAACTCTTCCTTAGGTTTTTATGTCTGTGTAGATTATAATTCCTAGAAAAATTAAGACGTTAATGTCTCTGCAAAAACAAAAAGGAAATGGACCGTATCAGAAGACTTGGTTTTAAAATGGATAATAAAAATAAAGTTGCGCCAATTCAAATATTTGGTAGGTAGTAATACACTCATTAAACTGCTTAGTCAGTTGGAATATCAGATTTCACAAAATGCGTGTAAACAATTTTTTTGTGAAATATATACTGTAAAAAATTATTTTTAAATCTCCGAAAGAAGGTGATCAATTTTTCATCAAATATACAATAATCGAATGCAGTAGTACTAGTACTGGTACTACTACTACTACTATATCCAACGTATTCAAAAAACACACTTTAAAGTGAGATTTCCACTTGAGAGTTTACAAAACCGTGACACGTGTTCCGTTATACGACAGCATCCTCGGGCGTTAGAATACTGTTTTAACAAATTCTGTGTCGTGCTTTTAAAGTAATTTGTAACCTGTAAAATTTCTACATGATAAATTAATTACCTCAACTATTTACCTACCTAGGAACAACTCGTAAGACTGGAGAAAAATGAAAAACAATTTTTACCTTAGCTATTATTTTACCTACTTTTAAGATCTGTCCTAATTACTAATTTTCTCGTTGGAAACTAAATAAAGGGGAACAATTCAAATATATCCGATCAGTGAACAATAATCCCGAATTTTTACATTAATAGATTTCTGAACATTCCAAAAGATTGAGTTTTGAACCTTTCTGTTCCTAATGATTGAACTTGTGCCCCTCTGCCAAAAGATGATTCCCAAATGTTGAAGTGGTCTTTCCATTCGAAAAAACTACTTCTATGATCTTTTATTCTTTTGCAAAAATATCTTCCGGTTTGTCCTATATAAAATTTTGGACAAGAACCAACTTGTATACTCCCAAGCTATTAAATGAATATACTCAAATCATCATTTGTTCAGTAGGCAAAATCCAATTCTTTGCCACACGTGTCGCGGTTTTGTGTATGTACTTTCAAGTGGAGATCTCACATTATAATGGATTTTCATCGGTCACTTCTATCATGTTTTCATTATATCCAAATATATTTTGAAACTGTCTTTGGTTGCCACTAGCTGTCTAAACCATGAGTTTAAAAACAAGGAGCTCATTATTACTTACTAGTAAGTGGTAAAACGAGTAGTTGTATTTATGGAATTGATTGTACTTTTTTTCCAAGTTTACCAATTTATTTTTCAGCAGTAACTTATTATTTATTACAGAGAGGTAAAGCTATTTTGTAGAATATAGGCAGAATGAAAGGTTTGTTTGAAAATAATAATCTAATTCATTTGTTTTCAGGATAGCTTGGCATTAAGAAATATATTTTTAAACATCGCTCTGACAAATTTAAAACAGATTTTAAAATTATTGAATCTGGAATATTACCAAATTTCAGAACGATGTTCAATCAGTAAATCGAAATACATTGATATTACATTAGCTCTACATCAAGAATATTTTTAAATAATAAAAAAACGTATTACTCACCTCTCTTTCCGGGTTTTTTCTGAGTAGCACGAGCAGGATCACCTGAAAAAAATAAAACATTTATTAAAATTATATTGAAATTTTGGGATCCAACACCATGGAAACAACTTTTAACTGAAATATTTACAGTTATTAGTTTAGAAAAAAACAAGAGGATAGTGAACAAAAACAACAAAACAGTTCACTGAACAATATCAATTTCCTGAAAGTACCGAGTATAATTATGAATGAAGAAATAATTCTTTGAGAAAATCAATGGGACTAGTGTGTTCAAACCCATAAAATTAAAATCTAAAAATATAGCTGTTGATATTTTTTTTTCAGTAATTCAAGAAGTACTGTTATAGTATCAACTATAAATAAATAATTATCGGACATTCTGACTCATTTTACAGAGAACTCTTTTTTTAATGCTTGGCACTGATGGAAAAAGACAGTTGTTTAATAGTCTTGTCCGTTTTAATGCCATGTGTTTTAGTAGCTCCATATCACAATAAATTTTTATTCTACTGTGTCTTGGTGTATACTGATCGATGTGATCAGTATACACCAAGTTATATACACCGGTTATATCAGGAGTTTTCAGATAAGATGTAAGGACAGGTGCTTGGGGGAACCAGGATGACAACTTTAAAATTCCCCATTGAAAATTCTAGGGGTTGTTAAACTTATAAATTCAAGAGAGGAGACATACATAAATCGAGTTGCTCATACAGGAGTATATATTTCTGGTTTTAATTTGATTTGTTAATTTCCATGGCTTTCAACAAATTCATTTTCTTTCCTTTATTACATATGTGTAGGATTTTGAGGTTATCTTCAAAAGGCTGTGTGAACACGTCTGTTTGGACAAAAAATCTACAATATATGAACATTTTCAAGAATCAAAACACAAGATAAATAAATATAACCTCAAAATCCTACACATATGTAAGGTTTTTTCTGGTTTTAACATCCGAAGCTGTTTGGAAATTGCGCAAGACATGATGCGTATGCATAAAAAATCTCAAACAGTCCGAAATAGTGTCAGATACATGGTTAAACCAGAACGCATTTTGAGATCACTGTGCCACCTATCGAATATATGAATAAATGAAGACAAGAAAATACTGTTGATCATGTTCATTTTGTATGTAGCGTATCCTTGTAGTCAGTTCAAATGTTATCTAACCTCAATTATCAATTATTTAAATCAAATAGATAAAAAAACATTTTAGAAAATAACCCCAAACTAATTTCCACATGAATGCGCATGAGCAACTGGAACAGTTCTCAACAGTTCAGCCTCGAGAGCAAGAACGATTCGGGACGGTTTCAAGAGTTTAGGATCATTTCGCAGTCGAAACCAGAACAGAGGATTCATCTATCCGAACTTATCCTCGATAAACCAGAACGCTCTATATCAACTGCGTATGATCCTGACGTCCTAGAACCTGAATTTCGTAGAACCAGAACAAACCTGTAATAAAGGGAAGAAAATGAATTTGTTGGAAGCCATGGAAATTAACAAATCAATTGAAAACCAGAAATATAATATACCCCTAAATGAGCAACTCGATTTATGTATGTCTCCTCTCTTGAATTTATAAGTTTAATAACCCCTAGAATTTTCAGTGGTGAATTTTAAAGTTGGCATCCTGGTTCGCCAAACTACTTGTCCTTACATCTTACCTGAAAACTCCTGATATAGTGGGGTCAAACCCGAAACTGGTCGTATAAATAAAATCAACTAGTGGTAATTCGACAAAAGCGTTTTTATTAATTTCATTGAAGTGATGTACTTGTGTATGTATATATGCACATATGTGTATAGTATATACGATGTCAATCCAAACAGCCAAATGAGAGACTAATGTACCGGGTCTGATAAATTTATTAGTTAATACTATATAAAACCTTCCACATCAAAATAATGATTATACCTCGTATGAATACCACGCCGCCCATGTCATACAAAGAAACTGCCGACGTTCGGTAACTAATTTAGTTTTTATGCCATTCAAATTGACTGTGTAGACTATACAAATGTATCTAGTGTGATTTTATATTTATGAGTATTGTACTCATTGCATAATTTGCATGGATGATTTTTTTTTGTCTATTTGTGTATTGACGAAACTGACACATTTTTTGTGTCAAAAAGGTAAATGACGAATTGAATTGAGAAACAAAACAGCAGCACCCGAGATATCGTTAGATCTGTGAAAGCCTTATTGTCGCATATACACCTTCCTGATAGAGACGCCCTGTACATAATTCTGTTACCAAGCGAAAGCGTCTTCACATATTCAACAAACTACCGGCGCGCGGGGAGCGAATGAAACCTTGACCTGAACCATGTTCAAGACATGTTAATCAGTTTTAATAACACCGTGGCACTGTAAACAGCTCAATTAACATCAGCGATTTTATCCCCTCAATCGTCGCAGTCGCAATGGGTCTCTTCAGTCTTAGGAACAGGAAAAAGTTGCAGGGGACCAAATCTGGTGAATACGGTGGCTGTGGCATAATAACGGTGTTGTTTTTGTCAAAAAAATTATGAACAATCAATGACGAGTGAGCAGATACATTATCGTGATGCGCCATGAATTGTTTTTCCACAATACCAGTAATGAAAACGAAATGACGAGATTACTATCATTTAATGAAAAATTGTTTTCAATTATGAAATTCTCTAAACCTAAACCCCATTTCACAACATTCATTAGTACTTAATTATATTCCAGTATGTAAAACTTTAGACCGAGCCATTCTCAATTTGAGGTTCAAAATTTATAATAACGGTATAAAATTTACCTAGTATGAAATGTGAAATGCCCAATTTATTAATTGTGAAATAACTATTCATTTTAACTTCAAACTATATGAACTTTATAATAAACACCATTAAACTATCACAGGAAAGTAATAGTGGCCCCAAAATATAAGAAATTGCCGCTTACTCACGTTTGTATGACAATCTCTTCTTTTTACTGATTGTAAGCTTCCATCCAAATAGGAGCTCTCTTTGATTAAAAGCCAACGTTAACTTTTTTGTATTAGTTTTTCATTTGTAGAAAGAAACGATGTTATATAAAACTATATGTGCGCGTCAAGTATTGACACATGTGTAATGATTCTTTGATCTATGAGTACTTTCAAGATTTTTAAAGGAAAATTACTCACCTCTTTTCCGCTTGCCATTTTTCTTCTCGTTATAAGGAAGATCACCTGATTTGTGACCTTAAACACAGAAATATTGATTATTTTCAAAATCTTGCAAAATTGGGAAAACAAATAGGAAACAAATAGAAAACAAATCTCAAATGAGTATCAGTTGAAAAAAAAATAAGTAAAGCTACTTCGGAGAAAAATAGAAGATTTGATTAGTGATGTCTTCCACGTAGCTAGATTCACATAAAAAGTTAATACATAGAAAAATATCCAAACTATGTATTTCTCTATACTAACAAGTAACATCATCATGTAAACATTTATGAAAAAAATAAATGCAACATTTTACTCATCAGGAATTTTAGCTGGTGCTGTATCCAATATACTTTTCTTTCTTCTTCTTCTTCTTTCTTCTTATTTCTTCTTCTTCTTTCTTCTTCTTCTTTCTTCTTTGTCTTTCATCAGTCTTCTTTTCATGAAGTCAATAAAATAAGTGATATTAAGAAATTACAAAATTTTTCCAGATTTCTATATCAATTTAAAAGTTACTTAAAAAAAAATCACAGCCATTTGGAACATACTAGAAACTTGGAATACTTGAAAGAAAATAAAAAGCATTTATGACATGACATTAAATTAGTCTTTCTTCTTTTTCTTGCTTTTCTTCTCTTTTCTTGGTCGATTAACTGGTTCTTGCATAGTCATTTGTGGTTGATGTTGCTGCTGTTGTGGAGGAACTAAATTCATATCGAAAGTTGTAGTGCTATTGAGCGGCAATAGGATGGGGGAAAAATATGGCAAACTGCCACAGGGAAAGAACGGATATGGTACATTATTCATGTGGTAGTTAATCGTCGGATTGTTGTAAGTGTGATTGTTGTACTGTTCAGTAACAATTTTCGGGTGTTCTAAAAAAGGCAAAGAAGGCTTCGATGCAGCATAAGGAGGGGGCATTTCCTTCTTCTCAGCAGGTGTCTTAAAGGTTCTTGGTTGTGGTTCTACCAACTTCTCTTGTATTTCAGCTATGCTTATGGCAGGCTTGGCGGGGTAGCTAATATCGTCCTTTTCTGTACCTTCAGCCCTTGCCCTTTTCAAAATCTCTTCTACTAAATCTGGCCCTATCAAGTCGTCCTCGTTGTCTTCTTCTTTAGAATTGGGCACTGACAGCTTTCTTTTTTTTAATGGCAATCTTGTTTCTGGTTCTTCATCCAAAGAATTAATATCCAGTTTGGCCAAAATTTGTTTATAATCTTCAGTCTTATTTTCTGACTTCAATTCTCCTTCATAGTCTTTTTTATCTTCAGGTAGTTGATGTTCGCTAGCATCAGGTTTATTTTCAGTTTCAGGAGAATCCGGTGAACTGTTCCTGAAAGATTCAAAACAGTTCTCCTGGCTGAAAAAACTATCCGGTTGGATGCCATAATTATTACCCATCTGGGAACAATCATTAGGTTCACCTCCTAAAAAATGGTTTTCGTTTAATGCAGGCGAGTGTGACAGGAAGATATGGCCAGGAGAATCGGAACAAGGACTGAAGCAATTGATGGGACTAGGGGAAAATCTATTGAGATTCAAATTGTGTAAATCCGATGGTATCGTCAATGGCTTGGCCAGTTCTTCACTCTTCAGAGTTTTCTCGAAATCTTCAAGTTCTGGAACTGCTGCAGGTTGCTGATTCAATGAAGTATTTATGTTACAATCAAAGTCAAGAGCATTTACATTTAAACTGTCAACTGTTTGTTGTTCATTTGAAGATATATCATTACTTTTATCAAGAGTTATAGGATTTAGGCAAAAATCATCTACTGAATTATCACATTTAGCATCAAAGCTTTCTACAATACTGGAAATTATATTCAAATCTAAACTTGTAGAACACCTATCCGGAGATTTGATAATACTAGCTACATAAAAATAGTTCGACTTGCTGGATTCTACTTCTTTAGTTTCTTGGGACAATTTCCTCTTCTTTCTTCTAGCAGGTTTTGAGGAGAAAGGATTAAGACTGGGACAGTTTTGACATTTAGAAATGGAAAAGTTGGGTTCGCAACTCAAATTTAAAATGCTTTCGTAGCGAGTTTTAGTAACATTGAGCTGGGTCAACTCAGTCGTAAGACTGCTACAACAAGCATTCGTACACTGTACAGGAGTACTATTGTAGTCACTATCAGAAAAATCATTAAAAGTTCTGGATGTTACCGTACCTTCTTGAGGAGTGTCGTCTTTCAATTGGAACTTATTGCGCCTCCACTGCCTCGGCGCCGCCGGGTTAGAACCCTCCGGTTGGTTGAAATATACAACGTCATTTTCGTTCAGTTTGCTGGTAGATTTGTCATAGTCTATTCTGACATAAGACATGAAGCTGTTCTGAGATTGTGACTTTTGCAAACGCACTTTTCGTGAAATTGTGCTCACATTCTTCCACTCATCGATTTCTGTCTTACTCAGCCTCTCCACTATGACGCAAGGCACGCCCTGGAGGCAAGGATCATTTGGTTTTACATTGAACCTGGCTAACGACTTCAAGTTCATCATACGACGTGGAATTCGCGGCCTGGTATTCCTTTTAGGGACAATGTATCGATTGTTTTCTGGATCAATGGGATTTTTTAAGGAACTCTGGAGTTTTGATCTAGAAATTTCAAGAGGTGAATGGATAACAGGGATATCAATGATGTCTTCTGCGAAAGTAATCCGTTTCTTTTTAACTGTATTACTTCTCAAAGCGGGAGTATTACTGGGGCGCAAGTCGTTATTATCTAATTGGAATCTAACAGACTTTTTATTCACCATGTGATCACAACTTTTCTTTGCAGAACTACTTGTTTCAACGCTTTCTACGTGCGGGATCTCGACTGTATTATTTTTTGCTTTCAAGTTATTTATATAGCTTCGGAAATCATCTGGGTTTTCATAGGACGGAGATGTAATACTAGTAACAGAAGGCTGGCTGGGATATCCAAGCAATGCTTCAGAAGATATCTCTGTTTGTGATTCTTCGTTATCAAACAAATCAAAGGTTTTATCAGGGTTCTCACAGTTGTTGAGACCATTTACTTTTTCAAGCGGTCCACTCCAAATGTCATCTATTTCGTGAGATTTCATAATTTTATTCCAAGTCGAATGATTTGAGACAAGCATTTCTTTGTATTCGAAGTTTCTTTTCTGATCTGTTCTAACGGCCGCCGAGGGATCACTAGCGGAAATATGAAAACTTATGTTGGGTTCCGTGTATTTACGACGTTTTGACTGACAACTTTCAATTATCTTCAAGTCAGTTGCTTCATTCCTAGACAAACTAGTATGAGCTTCACTATAATCAATGTTTTTCGTAATATTATCAACAGTTTCTTCGTCTGTATTATCTTGGTTGTTCAAACCAATAACTACCTCACCATTGGTAGCATCTAAATAATGATGTTCAATCAAGATATCATCACTGCAATCTCCGTTTATGTCAGAATCTCCTTTTTGAGATTGTATGTCTTCTTCTACGACATAGTCTTGATCCTCATTATCAGAAAAACTTTCATTCACACTCCCATACCCCATTTGGTTCTCCTCAGAATCTCCCTTTCTTGTTGAACACTCTGGAAAATGATCATGAGAGGTGCTCGAAATGTCAGGTGAAGCTAGTGATGAGTAGGGATCATTGGAATTTTTGTGCTTCAAATTTGGTGAGACAGTGCTGGAAGAAGGAGAATAATCACAGGAAATATCTGATGACGTGCACAAAAGTTTCAAATTTGAATTTATGGATGATGCCAACAAAAAACTATTGGAACTAGGTGCGCATAATCCTACAGATGATAGAGAATTCAAACTGGGGCCATTCAATTGTTTCGATTTGTTTTCCTCCGTGCAACAGCTTTCACTGACGGAGTTTTCAACACGAGAAACATCACCAGAGTTAGCTTCATTCGAAGCACTTTTAATTTCTGAAGCTCCATCAGTTTGTGTTTTGTACTGTTCTGGCGGTGAATGTGGCACATCTTCTGTATCTCTTTCTTCAACTACAGATTTTGGGCTGGAAGTATTTCTGTTATCACTTTTTTCTGTTATGCCATCACTATTGACTGACTTATTAGAGCTGGTTAGGAAGTCAGTATCAGTCATTTGTTCCCGTGTGGAACATGGGCTACTTGGCAGAAATCCTGTATATACATTAGGTGACTCCGTTGTATGAATATCGTGATCTTCATGATGTTCATCAGACGGTGGAGTCACTAGACCTTTGAACATTCTGTAAATATCTTCTGGTTGAGAAAAATCTGTCTGTGTTTCAATGTGACTAACATTTTTTGGAAGGAAAGAGGATGGTTTTTTATTTACATCAGTCGTCTTTTCAAGTGAATTTGCATCAGTGTCATGTTTGTGACTATTATCATTATTTTTCACAGTGCACAAAGTTTTTCTCATCAGCGGCCTTCTCCTTTTCATCAGCTTTTTGAAAAGAAATCTCTTTTTTTTCATGGACTCTTTATTGATTCTTTTTCTCGTACGAGGGGGCTTTGTAGAAGGAACTACAAAATCCGAGTTTGAAAATAACATTTTTCTAGGCAACTTATCATTACTAGAAGGTTCTTCAAATTGTTCAATCACCTCCTCCGGAGGCAGTACATCAGGAGATGAAGGTCTCAAGATTGGTACAGGTGATGTGTTATAAGAGGAATGAGATCTGGTATACGATTCTGTTGAAGATGTAGCATTTGATACAGTAAATCCTCTAGATGGAGAAGTTCTATTCTGCAATAAACTAATAGAGTCCAGAAAGGATGTAGCATTTGATACAGTAAATCCTCTAGATGGAGAACTTCTATTCTGCAATAAACTAATAGAGTCCAGAAAGGATGAAGAAGGTTCCACGTTTTTTGTCTGTAACAAAACCAACTGATAAAAAATCTTATCAAGTAATATATTGATTTGATACTCATCGAGTTTACTGATGTTAATAAATAGTTACTGATAGTTTATGGCATAACATTGAGCACACAAATGACAATGGACAGAGAAGAAAATAATTGGGCAACACGATCAGTAGAATTGGAATCTCTGGCAGAGAATGAATCTATTAAAAAAAACTTTTCCAACAAAATACTGTCTTTCGAGGCATGTTTCTCCAAGTAAGTTGACTTCAGATAAACAACACGACCAAAAGACTGACCCCCTCGGGCAGAAACTCTCAACACCAGACTCGATATTTTAAAACTCTTGGATAATGGTAAAACAAGTCTGAATAAATTATGCACAAAGGTAGGATGACATTCTGTCTACAAGGCAAGGGGCAGGATTTTTTTTTGTAGGTTGGCTGTCCTTGTTCATCTTTCACTGCCTGGGCCACTGTGTCTATTATTTTTGCGAGTGCATTGGCTCGGCAGTATTTGTTATTTGAGCTGTGCATTTGACTTTGTCAATCATGAAAAACTAGCTTCAAAATTGGTATATTATGGTATTTTAAGATGTGTTTTTGGGAAAGAAAGTTTTTGGCTTTCTACTACTCCATCTGATACAAAAAAAAGGGGATGAGAGAATCTTCTAAAGAAAGGAAGGAAGTAATCAATTTGAAAATAAGTAACTCTATACATGGATGTGTAGATCATGCAAAGATTTTTTTTTTTGATTAGTAGAAAGCCAAAAACTTTCTTTCCCAAAAATTAATCACTCCTAAAAATATAACCCCTTCAATTCATATAAGATGTGTTTCACTCAGTTGGATGAATTCTTTTCACCAGAACTGAGATCCATTTGTATCATTGCAAATGACGGAAAATAATAGTACTTTCAAATTTAAAAATGGATGTACTCCATAATTGAAGACAGTAGTTACACGGCCTATATTGATGATTTTTCATTAATTGTATCTGCATTCGATACTAGAATTTTAGAAAATAAATGTTGAGAAGCATTAAATCAAGTATCCAGTTTTTTAATGGACACGATTTATTTTTCGATACAAATAAAACACAGGTTATTCGTATTCACAATCAGCAGAAAAAAAATCAAAATCTCCAGTTCAATGTAAATAACATATCTTCAAAAAGTAATGTTAGTAGTGTTAAGTTTTTAGGTATTTATCTGAATATATTCCTGAATTGGAATATAGTCATCGTCAACATCTGATATCTGAACTCAATTCCCCGATTTCTTTTAATTTAATCGGAATCGACTGCAGCTCAGTTATTAAGTATCTATTATGCTAATGTAGACTCTATAATTAGGTATGTGTTTGTTTCTGGGGAGGAACAACTTCAACACAGAATGTGCTCATTGCACAAAAGCGCAATGTATGATGCATGGCAAATATTCCCCAAAGATATTCTTGTAGACAATATTAAAAAAAATATATTTCAACTCTAGCGTCAGTCTATATATTTGAAATGTGTGTAATGTGTCCAAAAATAAGTCAAACTCTGGGCCAGAATATATTGGTCCAAAAATTTACAATGATCTTCCTGAATATGTGAAGGCTTCGAACCAACTGTATAATTTTAAAACAAATACTGAAAGCATATCTGTTACAAAGTTGTTATTATACACTAGCAGAACCTTTCAATAATTCTTAGGTCTCTTCTTCTTGTACTATCACCTCATTATTTTTTTAGTATCTCTATTTCACTTTAGAAGTCCGCAAGTTAGTACAAACAAAACATGGTAGATGATGGTTTCACTTTTTCTTATTTTCTTGTAAGTTGTGTTTCACATCAAACTATTAGTCTTAATAAAAAATATTTTGTTGAACAATCACTTTGTCAACACATACCTGGTCTTTTTTCTCCAAGAATATAATTTCTACGATATCGTCATCTTCATCATCTAAAATTTCATGAACTAGCTTTGAATCACCTTGTTCACAGTCAACGGTACCAACACCAACCAAACAACAGTCGTCTTCTTCTTTTATGGCAGGACTTTCTATGATATCACAACTATCCGATATTCTAGACATGGACTCTATATAATTGTTGTAAGCATGTTCAAATTCTTCGTCTTCATTTGTCACCTGAGAATTAGATAATTTCATAAATTAATCGAATAGACTTGCTTTACTGCCAGCAGAAATAATGGAACAAAGTAGGTTTGAAAGGTTTGCCCATAACTTGCGGTAGTCTCCTATGAACCCTCAAGTCTCCAGGAGAGTCATGTGAGTGAAGAATTCACGAGGTCCTACCTTTCAGAGTTTGATTTGACATTTGAGCAAAATAATCTATGAGCTTCTATTTTTCATTGTTTCCATGATATTCAATGTTTTTATTTATGTAAGTTCAAGTTTCAATTTCGAAGTATTTCATAAATTATAGATAGATATTTCATTTTCTCTGAATGTTATGATATAGCACAAATTTTCGCAATTTCAAATCAATATTTAGATCAATATTTAAATTCACTTTAAAACGTTTTTGATCATATCTTTCACCTCATATTTTTTTAATAGAATTTTATTCCAATATAATGTGTGTCATAAAATAAATACAGAAAATATTTTGAATTCTTTTTTTTATATCAATGCTTGTGATAATTTATGATATTATGATATTAGTGTCATTCAGGATATTCCTCATGATTGAATAATAATAATTTAATAGTAGTTTATTTACATGAAGATTAAACTTCCTCTTGAAGATGATCACTTGGTGATCAAAACACGTGTCGAGGTGTTAAAAATAACGATTTGGTGTTGGGAAAAAACTCCAGTAATATTCAATAATTTATTTGCTCATAATATTTAGATGTACAGCAGAGTGAGTAACAATAATAGCAATAAAATAGAAAACCCATAAAAATTGAAACCTTGTGCATGTGTATTCTACTAAAACATGAGTCTGATCTATAAAATGTAATAATAAAGTAAAAATAATAATATTAAATATAATAAAAGTGCGTATATATATATAAGTGTGTTATGTACACTATAAGTTTAGATCAAAGAGTTATACAATGATAATAAAATATAACAAAAGTGAATTGAGTATGGGAGTATAAGTAAAGTTGGGCGCCCACTTTTTTTAAAAATCTCTTTTGATGTTCACAAATGAAGGGGTTATGACCATATGTAACTTGCCCTGTAAGGATTTGCTTCAATTCCTTATATCTGAGCAGATAGATACTGGTAGAATGGGCTATGTTACAGTAAATATCAAGGACGCTGTGAAAGAAGGAGCTATGTGCACATAACCCCTTCTTCCATTAGGCAATAATACGTTTCAGTGCCATGTGCGGAGTATTAAGCGCATGTGCGTCAAAAATATAATTTTTTACCTGCTAGTGGCCAGTCTGTACGTTACGTACATGTCACTGAGTAACGTTTGGCTGAAGTACTAGTACAATCGAATCGATATTGAAATGTCTCGGGTACAAAGAATGGTGCAAAAAGTGCTAGAATCATATGATAAAGAGAATAATGTTGATAGGGAATCTGGTTTTACTCCATTCAGGGAATGCAATGATGAAAAACATGATACAAGAGATGGTGAGTTGTACATATTTTTCTCGACTTCCTCGTGATATAAAAATAATATGGTACCATTGAAAATAATATTATGATTTTTGATAACGTTTACAGGAAAAGAAAAAGATATAGCTTCGTTTCAGACAATGTCTACGAAACAAGATTATAATATGCAGTTCTTAGCGGGACCAAGTGGTGGTAAGTGCATAAACTATTTCGTAGTCAACTTTATACATGTTTGGTTTTGCAGTCAGTTGAATCAATGAAAGAATTTTTTACGTTTGGTTTTATCATTTGCAAAAGCATCCTCAGAATTTCTATTTTCTGAAATAATATTTTTTGAATAAATTATTATAAAAGTTCGAAGTCACGATTGAAATATACATTTACTCTTATAATTTTTCATCAACAGTCCATTCAACTGAAGACAGGGTACATATCTTTTATTTCACTATCTATTTGTACGAATATTTCATTTTGATTGAATAAATGGATGAATATTAAAAATTAGTGAATAATTTTTTATGAAGTGTCCTAAAATAAGATGTAAAACTCTTTCTTTATTTAAATTAAGTAATTTGAAATCAAGTTGATATAAATAGGGCCGTAACTACGTCAGATTAGATCAGTTTATTGCATTTTGATATCTCAAACTAAAAAATAAACCAGAATCGGTTCTATAGTATACTTATCGATGATTTTCAATTTTAGTTTTTTCCGAGGATCACGATGACTACCAGTCTAGTAGTAGCAACTACCAACCAAACTCATCCGAATCAGGAAGTGATTCTGATGAAGATCTCGATCAACCAAGTCGGCTGAAACCAGAAAGTAAAAATACACGGACGGAATCAGAAGCGGAAGATGATATGAATATAACAATGGATTCTGCTTTTGTTATTGATGGTAAAGAAATACGGAACAGTGAACAGGGTATAACTACTAGAGGTACAAAAAGAATCAAAACATTTCCTATAAAACCAAAAAATTCAAAGATACGAACCAAAAACCCAGATTCGTGGAAAAGACATGCGGCGAAACACTGCAGAGACAAGGGACAGAGTTATATTTCAAGTAAAGGGAATATTGTAGCTCCTAAAACCATTTGCTCAGGCTGTTTATGCACTGAAAAATGCAGACTGAAATGCAGTACCAAATTCAACGCCGACAAACGGAAATCAGTACTGGATGATTTTTATAATCTTGATGTAAACTCAAAAAATGCCTTATTATTTAGATGTATTACTCCTAAGGCAGTTGCTCGTGAACGTAAAAATGCTGTGAAGCATAAGTCTCATTCATATAAGTACTCACTGGTTTTGGGTAATCAGAAAATTTATGTTTGTAAAAAGGCCTTCTGTGCATTATATCAAATCAGCCGTAAAAAAGTCGACATTATCAAGAGTAAACTAAAAACTGGACAATCATTTCCAGCCTCAGATAAACGGGGTCGACATATGAACAAACCACACAAAATAAGTGAGGCTGTAGAGCAAGCCATTATCTCGCATATTAATAAATGTCCCACAGAACAATCACATTATTCCCGTAACAGTAATCCACATAAAAGATATCGGGCCCCAAATATGAACATGTCACTCATGTATAGATTATACATTGAATACTGTAAGGAACAGAACATGCCAGAAAATTTTTTTGGCGAAAAATGAATGCTACATAACGGTCGATCTGCAGCAGACAATGCCTTTGCCGAAAATCACCACTTCAAAGGCTTTCTACTTACAACAAATCTGGTTTTATAATTTGGGCATCCACTATATCACCACTGAAGGCCACCAATCGATAATGCAAACCTGGACCGAAGATGTAGCCAGTAGGGGTAGTGCGGAATTTTGCAGCTTATGGAATTTTGCGCAGACTTGCGAGAATGTGAAAACAAGAAAACTGACAGTGTGGTCGGACTCCTGCTCTGATCAAAACAAGAATTTCCACATGATTTGCTTACGTCAGTTGCTATTATCGAAAGGTATATTTGAAGTTATCGATCATAAATTTCCCGAAGTGGGCCACACTTATCTAGACTCCGACACAGATTTTGGCCGGATTGAGAAAGTTCTCAGAAGACATAGTACTATAGTCACCCCTGACCAGTACAGACGAATAATTAAATCTGCATGCACAAAACAGTCGGTTGTTAATGATATGGAGCAATATTTTCGTGATGTGGATAGTTCACTAAATAAAATGGGATTGGTTAATAAAAAGAAAAACCTGTTGAATGAGAAAGTTCCATTTAGGGATGGTATAAAATGGATACATATTGAGGAGTTCGGCAGCTCCCTCTACAAAGAACCCTGCGATGAGTATACGCCCTTTAAAAAAGTTTCCTTTTTTAAAAATAAACCGCCTAAAAACTATTCGCCTCCTACAGAATTTGAATTCACCAGAATCCATAACAAAACAGGAAATATTTCTGAGAAAAAATTCAGAATATTTGGGAGCAGTTACCTTTTATCTCAGAATGATAATATCATTGGTGAAGAAATCGACACCTCAAAGCAACAAAGACGGCGTGCCAAGTAAATCTCATGATTAATTTCAACTTTATCATTTTTTATGTGTTCCTATATTTTTTTAAGTTTTGAAGATTTTTTATTTACGAGAACTTCGTTGAGATTCTTAGAGATTGTATGGTTATTTTGGATTATTGTTGTTATTAAAGTACTTAACACTTTCTACATTTTTTTATTTCACCTAGTCCCTTCATGCCATGAATGGAAAATTATGTACGTATGAAATGAGATTTTTATCAAAAAATGGTATAATAGCAAGAAGCTTTAAATCCTAAAAAAAAGAAGCACAGTGTAGGCTTTACTATTACACAAATCAAATTATAAAACTATCTCCAATTAAAAAATGCCAGAAAGTTTTACTAAAGCGGATATATCTCATAAAGTCATATTTGTAACATAACTCCTTCTTCCACTTGCCCCTTCAAAAAGGAGCAGTATATTCAAGGCAGTTCAAGTTAAATGTACTTTAAAGTTGTCTGTGTTGTTAGGGTCCAATTTGTATTAAACTTGTTTTCTGTTTGATGTTCACAAATATGAGCAGTACATGAGCAGTTCAAGTTAAATGTACTTTAAAGTGTTCTGCGTCTGTGTTGTTAGGGTCCAATTTGTATTAAACTTGTTTTCTAAATTTCTCTTTGAAAAGCTTAGAGAATTAGTTCGGGGGGCTGGTTTAAAATCCGTACCATCAACTTCTTTTTAAATAGGGAACAACTATCAAGTGTTTTATTTCATTTGGGATTTTTCTGTAAATTATCGGGCATAGATAAGAGAGGAATCTTTGGTTTTTTGTAGCTCCAACTTTTGATATTCTGGTTGTTTGGCTTTTCATTCGAGTATTGTATCGATGGTCTATTTGGGGCAGTTCATACTTGTGTTGGTGATGGTAAGATGCAAGATTAAGGAAGTACAGTTGATGGATTGTAAATAGCTTAGATTGTTGGAAGAGTTTATCTGACGGAAATCTGTAGCTTTTATTATACATTATCTTTATCAGCCATTTTTGTGTCACTTCTAGGTTTTTAATATAATTCATGTTACACAAACTAATGTGGACATATGCAACATATGGAAACCACTAATTAAGCAGGAACGCAGCACTACACTGGGCAAGAAAACCAGAGTAAAAACGGGACAGTGGGAAAAGTGAAAGCGCCCAAGTGACTCATCGCCTCAAGTATCACGGATAGGCCAGTACGATTGTGTAATAATGAAAACGTCATGAAGTTACTTTAAATTGAACAATTTGAAACAAATTTTGCTGCCACGTGTTTCATACCCAAAATATTTGAAAAAATTTCATGGTATAAGCCAGTCACTATGCCAAAATCATCAGCACCTTCTCTGTTTGTGATTCGGCGATAATTCATAACCGTTTCTTTCATGTTTATACATTTTCATTGGTTGTTGATGTGATGGGGTGTCTTGAGGCGCTCATCTTCAAAGTATTCACAGACATCTTGGAAACACTTAGACCAGTTGTAAACTCTTGTTTTTCTCATAGCAGATACACCATCGGTCTTTGTTAACATTTCACACACTCTGTTATTCTTTAGATCATTTGGAATTACTTTTTTGATTCTTTTGTTTTAACAAACAAAAATCGCCAAGATATTAAAAACACATCAAACCTTAACGGCTGTCACACACAAAGTAAACAATCAATACAGCTGAAAATGTTATCATACTTCAGGGGTACGTATACTAACATAATAAAAAAAATAACAACTGGACTCTCCAAACCCATATTTTGAAAATTAAAAATGTTTAAAAATCATCTACAGTAACTTCAACATTTGAACTAGTCCATACACAGTGTGTTGTTAGATCTACTATAAATAGTCTGTTCAAATTTTCTCCCTGTAATCACCCTGTGATTGTTGCCAAGAAAAAATAATTTATTTATATATAGAGAAGAACACTGTTACTAAAATAGTTTTCATATATGACATCAATTACAAAACCTATTAACTTCATTCAGGTATTTTTTTGAAAATTAAAAATATTTCTTCAAATATTTTACATTTTAATATAAGAATGGTATTATTTGATTTAAAAAAACTATTGTTTTTCATAAAACTGAAATAAGGTGTCACTGAATTTATCAAGATAGTTACCAGAGTCTGTTAAGATGTATAAATTTATCTTACCTCAGTCAATGAACTTCGATCATCAAGATCAATATCATTGAAGTCCGAGATTATGAGACTATCCTCTTGAATATTCTGCGTTTTGATAAATTTGAAATATTCATCAGACATTAATGTATAGTCAATAAGGTGTGATAAAACATCTAAAACCAATTCACTCTGTGGCAACAGAATCCGTTTCAATGTATTATTAGTGGATAAGGAATCTGGTGTCCTGCCATACATTTTGTACATGACTTGATCCATTTGTTTCCACTCTTTCTCTTCACGAATTCTCTTCCACTTCTGATACAAAATATATGCACGACAAAATGCTAAATCAGATTTATTTGTGGGATCTTTGGTTAAAATTTTTCTGAAAATCATTTCACAATGAACAACATTCAATCATAATCAGTAAAAATAACATTCAAACTTACCCATAAATTAAGTTCAATAAATCCTTTGCTTCGTCCGAATAAAGGTTCAACTTAATTTTCATCAAAACGTGGTACAATCGATCTTCTCTATACATTAGATAAGCATTCAATATCTCAATTATTCTGAAACAAATTTTGGAAATGGACTTGTTATAAGATCGTTTATTTGGTTCATTTTGCTTGCTTGGCAAGGTTTCGGCTTCTAAATCAGAGTACATTGTCAACAACTCCTCCATATTATCCAAGTAATTATCCGTGAAAGGACACTCAAGTTCATCAAAAAACAGTTTGAAAAACTCGATGTGTTTGAAAAGATATGATTTAACTGCTTCAGAATGATCAAAATGCATGGCTTCTTCCCTAAATGACCTAAAAAAATGTCCTTGTTAATTATAGAAATATAGTGATAGTAATATTATATTTCCAAACGTATAAAGTGATATGATGGAACAGTTATAAGTGCAGAATGTGAAACTTTCACATTCAAATTATTATTTATTATTTCGTTTGATATACTGTTGTACACACATCCCTTTAGTTGATTATTTTGCTAACTCAACTAACTAAAGAATAAAGCAAAAAGAATTAGCACCTTTAGCTATGTTAACTATATAACGTGAAAGAGTAGAAAACTCAATTTTAGTATTTTATGATGTATTTAATAATTGTTGCGTTTCACATAAATCAAATTACTTTCATTCACTAATTGTGAATTATGTTTTTAATTGAAATAAATTATACAAAAGGGCAATTTTTACATCGAATCTCTTGAGTTCTCAGCTAGACCACCGTTAGTGGCTAAGTTAGGAACTTTCAGTAACTTATGACAATAAAAGTTTTACTTACTGAATATACCACTTCATAATGATGTCCAAGTCTCTTTCAGTATCAGCAATGAAGAAGTTTTTGAATTTCGTCCTAACTTTATCACTCCATTGAAAAACAATATCCTCCGGTGAAGTATGAGCATCTATAATAAAGAATTCAAACTATATATAAATAATATGAAAAGAGAAAATGTATTTAAAAAACAGACTCAAGAAAAATCATATGGGAATATCAGATACAATGAAACTATGTCAGAACGTGAATCTGGGTGTTCTCCTGGTCACAATTTATAGATAGAATTTATAGAAGAATTCTAAACTTTTACAGAACAGCAATATGACATCATTATTCAGGCTATTTTTGTTATACTAGCATTAGTGCCTTAGAATATAAAATTCATGTCAGACATGACTCATCAAAACAGTCATCACCCGTCACCCGTCATTCAACAATTCCTGAGCGATGCTCATGCAACGTTCTTTTTTCAGCAATTTTCCATAACAATTTTCCTCACTTTCTGGAGCGTCCAGGGTAAGCATCGTCATTCACATTTTCCCGACTTATAAATATTTTTCTGACTCGGAGTACAATTACCATAAGTCACTGTCGACATTTCAAGTGTTTCTGAGCACGTAATTCCATTTGTTACAAAAAATTTGATCAAAATTCTTTGATCCATTTTTTTTTCGATAACAGAAAATCGGCGAACTCTTAAAATACTTCTAACTTTTATGCCTCTCACCAACAAAATCAACATTTTTAAACAGCTGAAACTGTGAATATGTGTTCGAGACGAGTGTACCAACACGAAATTTGAACATACACCTATTTTTTGAACAGACCTCATAGACTGCAAGCTAATGTTGAAATTAAAGGGGGTCATTCGAGACCTCTTGAAAATGTATACCTTCAGTTGTGGTGGTACATTTCGAAATCTTGGATGAGTGAAAACAAAAACTCAAGTGGGGAATAATTTGTCAAAAGTTCTTGTACGGTTTTTATAAATAACGATACCAATTACGACTGGGATTTTTCCTAACCAAATGTACAAAAAATGAAACAGAACATGCAAAAAAAATCCGGAATTTACAAGAGTGATAAATTCCTGTATAGAGCTTTCGTGAAATTGATTTTTTTCAAAAACTGTCATGCCGTATAAATTAATCGTTTTATGAGGAGGTAAATGTAAGATCAACTGTACAAAAATAACCTAATTTATATCGCATAACAAAACAAAAGTTTTCAATATGACAAACTAATTTCACAAAAGTTGTACAGGAATTTATCACCTTTGCATATATAGAAGTATCTTTGAAAACAATTCAAAGTTTTCCTGTCACATTTTTTTAGCAGATTGGATATGAAAAATCCTAGTTGTAATTAATATCTAATTTTATAAAAACTGTACAAGAAGTTTAGGCAAATTACCGCCAACTTGTGTTATTGTTTCCAGTCTCACATGCACCATCTACAAATGAAATCATAAAGCTTAAACTCATTTTCTACTTCACAACTTTAAAAATCATATATTGTCGAGAATTATTATATGACCTCCAAAAATTTCATTGTGAAGAGTAGGTTTTATATCAAGTTTTCTATTTTAGTGGGGGAAAGAGCGTGGAGAAAATTTAAAAAATACAGTTACGTAGAAATACTCGAGTTCGTCAGATATTATTAGTGTATATTTGCTTTGTCTTTATGATAACAGATAGATATGAATCTGACGATTAAATAGGGGGTTGGATGCGAAAAGTGGTAAAAAAAAAGTTATTCTAGCATGTCAGACACTGAAAGGGAACGTTCAGTGAGATCAAAACAGTGTTGGATTTGAATTACTGACGATTAGGACGTGACCTACACTCATGACTGATTTTTCAAAATGTTAAAAAATGCCAACTTAAAATACCCAAGCGTGTTAGATGTTTCTACTATGGGTTCCACCTGAAGTCGCTCTAAATGATAATTAGACAATTATATAAATGGATATTGGAAACCTGACAATTTAAAAAAAATTTAATGTGACAGTTTTTGAATAAAATAATATTTTTTTTGTTCCTTCTGTTTATTACTGGATGAAATGAAGTAATGTACATATATACATATATAGAAGTTATCATTGATAAAAAAGTATATAACAAATATAATTAAAGAAAAATTATGTAATCTTCATTATCACTGGATTTGTCTCTAAGGTTGGTTTCCACTTCTTCAACTTCCTCGTCATCCCGTGTTTCTGTAAGCAAAAATGCTAATGGTACTTCACAATCTGTCATTAATTTTATGATATAAGGAAATGTACCTGAATTCGAAGTTTCTTCGAAAATGTCAGGTGTTATGGCGATACCATCGTATGCTTAGGGAAGTTGGTTTCTAACGTTCGCAGTTTGTTGGTTATATCTCCATAACAATACACCATAACAATCTCCATAACAATACAACGCAAACAGGTAACCAAAATAAAGAATTCAGTGTCATCATCTCGCGATGTCGTTTTCGGGGTACCTCAGGGAATTGTTTTGGGTTGTGATTTCATGAATCTTTTTGCAGACGAAACTTTATCAATTTCAGGAGATAATATAGAAACACTAGCTGATCAAACAAATAATGAACTAAGAAATGTTTTGAAGTACATGAATCGCAATAAATTAAAACTCAACACCTCCAAAACAAACTTATCAACTGGTTATAAGCTATCACTCATCAACAATCTCAACATAAGATTACAAATTGCAGGTGATGTAAGAACTCTATTACATCACCTGCAATTTGTAATCTTATGTTGAGATTGTTGATGAGTGATAGCTTATAACCAGTTGATAAGTTTGTTTTGGAGGTGTTGAGTTTTAATTTATTGCGATTCACAAATTGCAGGTGATGTAATAGAGTTCGTAAGTGAATTCAAATACTTAGGTTTCATGGTGGATAATCGTTTATTCCTTCATGCTCATTTTGATTATATATAAAAAATAAATTACTAAAAAAATATATTTTTTTTCAAGAATTTCATCTCAGCTTTCGATGTACTCAAAAATTACATTATATATTTGTATAATCCAACCCCATTTTGATTATTGTGCTAGTCTTTTATACTCATTTAAACAAAATAAGGTATCGGCTTTACAAAAGTTACAGAATCATGGAATGAGGATTATTTTACAAGTGAATAGGTATTCCAGTATATCAAACATGTTAAGTACATTGCAATGGCTGTCTGTTTCCCAGATACTGTACGAGTTACGAATGATATTCATTTTCAAACTAACACATAACTTGCTTCCAACTTATTCTGAGGAATTCTGTATATATAAATCTCAAATCCATAACCACTTAACAAGAGCGAGTAGCTCCCAAAAATTCCACCTTCCTTGAACTAATTTGACTAGTACGATGAAGTCTTTATTTTATAAAAGTTTGAATGAGTATAACAAACTCCCACTTTCGTTGAAAGATTCAATAAATGTTTTCCAATTAAAAAAAAAACTCATGGACTATATAAAATCTCATCCCTGATTTTCTTTTTCATGTTTTGTAATATATTTATTATGTATATCCTCATGTTGAAACCATTTTGGAATCTTGAAAAATGCGTTTCTTTTTTTTTCTTCTATCATTCATCATTTTTGTTATTTATATGTTATTTACTTATATATTTTTAAAATAATGTATGTATATTAGGATGCCCTAAAGAAATCAATAAATGTTATTATTATTATAATTACGTACATTAAATGAGAAGGGGTGAGACGTATCTGTTACTTTGAATGTTTTATTGAATATTTCCATCCTAGCACTGTTGACATCAGCTAGTTTCTTCAATAAGTACAAATGGCAGATGAAAGATTCCATGGTGAGAGATAATGCTGTTTGTTAAGTTTCAGATCCCATTAAAATTTCTAAAGGCCTTTTTTGCAATATCTGTAAAAAGCTGGGTTTAAATCACATCCAGTGAGCGCATGCGTATTTTGTAGTGCTTGTGAAACAAGTGGGGCCAATTTAGCAGAGTAATCCTGATAGAATTCCCTTCAAAATAAAAAAAATATTCGCGCTCAAGTACTTCGCTGTGACTTTTTTTTATGACTTTGTGACTCCCCCATGTCCTTATGTCATGCTCAAATTGTCTCATTACTGAAATATATACTTTTCTAGATGTACTTAACTTACCTGTTCTTAATATGATTCACTTGAGTTTTTTTGAGGATCGATTTTTTTTTACTAATCTGACGGGCTGCCCTCAACGCACGCCACTATATTTATAGTTTATATTTGGTAGGGGTATATTACAGGGTGCAAGGTTTCTCCCCAAATGATTTTCTGACGCGCTCGAGTGACACGCAAAATCACCGCTTGGGCTCACCTACTATTAGGTGTGTTTTTGTTTTCGGTTTCAAAAGTTGCATTCATGTTCACCATTGAAAAAATAGTGGCCTTTTCGAAAAAGACGATATGGCTTGAATCACTTTTATGTCACAAATTGGTAGAAATAATACCTGTTTATCTACATTTCATCCAGATAAAATAGCTTATTTCAATTAGAAGGAATACTTAAGGCAACACAGTACACAAAAATATTTGATTGATGACTTAACCATTAAATAATGCTTTACACGATTTCAATGAGAGGTGAAAGAATTTCAAAAGATTAACATACATTTTGTATATAAATTGATATTTTTTCCTCTTACCCAAGTCGATGGTATTAGATTCTTCCTCCAATTTGATGACTGTCGGTAATGGTACTTGCACCTCCATTTTCAACTTATATTGATTTTCATTAGACAGGAACACGAAAAGTTTTTCTCTCAACTAAGACATTTTATGATAAGAAACGAGCAATCTGAAACAAAGTAGTCACTATAATAATTATTTGTAATATAAAATTAAAATTATTCATTTTGGGTGTTTTTTACTGTATGAATTAGCCACATAAAGCTTCTTCTGCTAATAATGTTATCGCCTATTTTGATAACAATGATACATCGAATTGACTGTCAATTTTCAAGTGTTTTTTATAAACTTATTGTAAAAGTGTAGTAGCTACTTCCTTGAATGTTTACAGTTTTCATTAATAATGAGAACATTTATTTCATTACAATTTTCATTATTAGACTTAGTATATGTTTTTAATGCAGAAAAGGGCTATCAGGTACTTGTGTAAAGCGAAATGGCGGGATTCATTTAAACTCCTTTTTCGTGAACATAATCCTTACAGTTATTTCAATATTTATATTGGAAACCGTGTCAATTATTCATAAAAATAGGGAGAACTATGAATCTACAGCCACATATCACACAAGACGTTCAAATGAACTGAATCTACCAATTCCAAAACAATTTTGGTTAAAAAAAAACTCGTTGATATATATATATATATATATATATATATATATATATATATATATATATATATATATATATATATATATATATATATATATATATATATATATATATAATGGAATCAGGATAAACTTCCCAATGAAATCAAAGAGACTCCTTTCATCATATGCAGAAAGAAATGTACAAAACTATCAAGTGATAAAGCCTGTTATGACCTACAAGAATATTTTGACGATGTCCTGTAATTTAGAATGTGTGGAAATTGCGGTTGTACTGTGTGTGAAAACCATATTTTTTATTCGTTGTCCTAGTTCTCGTCATGTAACCTTTGCATATGTATGTATATAAAGTTCATATTTTATTTTAATCATTTACATTTTATACATTTATACTTCACATCTTATACTTCATGTTTATATTAATATTTATTTATGCCATTGTGTTTGTAACAAGAATTTTATTCTTAAAACTTTTACAAAAAATGTTGTTTTGAACATTCAGATAAAATGAAGATAACCACACCCCATATTTGAAACTCACTTACTCCAAATTGGAGTAATTTTGATCCTTTTTATCATTCTTTGAACTCTTTCAAACTTTCACTATATCATATTTTTTGATACTAACTTTACAGAAATGTATTCGCGGTATCACTTTTTTGAGCATTATTTTTTTCATCTATTCTCTAACTCTTTAATGTACGGTAAAGTCACTTACCCAATTTGTTTTTCAAAAATAAACTTTGTTTCTTAATCATGATAGGGAAATACCAACAAAAGAAATATACAAAAGTGATTCAAATTTATCAACTAACTAGAGGTTCTCCCAATCTAAGGGGAAGCCCTCAAATGTGCTGACAGTGCTGAAGCATTTCCAGTAACTGCTTCAGTTTAGTGGCTGATGCAATTCTTTGTTATTATTGCGCAATCCTTCAACAAAGGTAGACAAAAAAAAAGTATTCTATTATACTCTGTTCCAAGACAAAAACGGCCAGTATGGAAAAATTCGGAACAGTGAGGGGATACAAAGTCTGTGAAACTAAAAAAAGGGGGCCTTTTAAAGCTTATTCAAATGACTTTTGAAATTTATTCAACTCCAATTAGTTTCGTTGAGTTGTCAATTTCTTTCGTGTTAATTTTTTTATGGCGTTCTTTGAGAAGATAATTGAAAAAAAACACTTTTTCATTGCCACTTTTCAAACTGTATTAGATAGTGTTCACATACTTTGAATACGACTTTTTTTCTATGAGATACCATTATCAATTTAATTTTTTTTATATGGACTGGACAAAGAATTATCTGGTTAACTTTTTCATAATTTAACCTTGATGTATTGTTATATATTTTTTTTCCTTCGAATTGGGTATACTTGTTCACATGAATTATGTTGAACACATTGCAAATAGTGAATAAATGGTAATAAAATCAATGTAAATTGAAAATTATGAAACTGGTGAAGGAATTAAATTTGGCTCCTACATTAGCAGAACCCCATGATTGATAAATAATAAGCCATGGAAAATCAGTTATAGAAGGAATGTGGGACCTAGAGTGAGCTTGAAATTATGGCATAATATGATTAGATAAAATGATTTTTTTCTTTGATTACATTCTGTTACCTTAACGTTGAGTTAGTGTAACTTTTGATACCTCCGTTGAGTGAAAATAAAAAATATAGGAATTGGGTACAAAATTAGTCTAACATTATGGCCAAAATGTGGTTCTGTTTACTTAGCAGAGGTGGAACCTATCCGGGGGGTTTCACAGATGTGAAACAGTATTTTTTGATAAGGAAGACAATAATGTTGCATAACTTGTCGACGGGTGGCACCAATTCTTCAATTCAAATGGAAAGGGTTTTGTGATACCTGGTTTGCTAGGTATTTCAATTCAAATGAAACATGGAAATTTCATTTATTCACGACCAAATTTACACCAAAAAAGTATGTTATTTTCAGAGCGTATTTTTTTGCACATAGCTTTGTGAATTCTCAAGATGTTGATTACCCACCAACATATTCTTATAGCTACCAAAAGGCACACTTGAAAAAAATCCTAGCTCAATCAAGAGTCAAGTTTTGTTTCCAAAATTCGCCACTCTTTTAATTATGAGTATCAAGGGCCAACATTTTCAAGAAATCTAGTGAAATACTCGAACTTTATGACGCTATAAAAACTTTTGAAAACACACTATCCCCACAATAGTGGGGATAGTGGCTTCAAGATCGTGCACGGCTGAATAAATGACTTAAAAATTGCGACGATCTTAGCCAATTCTGAACGAATTATAAAGTTTTATTTTTATTTATCGACCTTCGAATCATAATGGAGAATTTAATACACGTGTGGAAAGGGCAAACTTTTTAGTTCACCCCAATAAGTTATTACGCAAATTCAAACTATTTTTCTTAATATTTTTCAAGTTTCACTGGATCGACATTTATGTTCAATAAATAATAGAAATAAAATCATGAGCATATGATAATAAAAATATTATTAAAGGTAATTATTATTTAACCATATCACTTCAAAACTTTCAGGAGAATAAAAATTAGTATTTTTTTGGTAATACTAGTGTGCTTTTTTCTGGAGTTTTCTTTAAAATTCATTACAGAAAGGTATCTGTAAAGTTAGAAACTTGTATATGAATAATTACATACGTACAACTTGCAGTGTTTTTCCATCGATTAATGATTATAATCTTAAGGTAATGACTCAATTACCTTTTATTCAAAAAGAAGTAATTATAAAAATGCTAGCAAAGTTTTGTGAGTCATGCAAATGGAGCTGTAAGCAAAGTTTTAATATTTATTTTAAAATGATATTACATTCGAACCATGCTCCAAGGCGTGGTGGATTTGACTTTTTATTAGCTGCCCTATAAATTTATAATCAATAGCTTTCATTTCCTCCAAACCGTGCTTTATGGCACATTCAAAACCTTAATTTTACTGACAATTTTGCTGTCCTCTCAATTCCAAATAAAAAATACTTTCAAACTTCAATGTTCTTCTGTTTTGAGTGTACAGAAAGCTCTCTGCAAAGTTTCAAATTGAAATTTCAAAGTTGAATCAGCAATGGAGTTTTTCTTGGAATTTTTTAAGTCAATTTTCAAGTGCACATGTTACTACTACAATTATTCATTTTTGTCAAAATTCAATATGGCTTATGTTATTTTTTAAATGAGTTACCCCAGATTTTAAAAAAAGAATCATGAAAATCGGTCCAGAATCGAGAAAGATATGGAATTTTTTTCCGAGCATCGCATCTTTTAAGAAATTTATTCAGCCGCGCGCGAACGACTCTTTTGAGTAAAGCTCTCTAAGGGACATATAAATGCCAAATTTAAGCCCTATAGGCGCGATTTTGGCAAAATGAAAAATTTTGAAATTTCCGTCATATTGAATTTTTGATTGCTTATATCTGGCCAAGTTTTCGTTGCACTTTCAATCAAAATTCCACATAAGGACCACCTTAAAAAGATCTACTGACCCTGAGATTTTGGTGGAGCTATTTAAAAAACTTTCTTTTAATGCTGTTATATCCGAAAATATTTTATCTAGGGAACCACACAGGTTGACAAGTTGATAAATCTTGATAAGAATTTTAAGAGACATAAATCTTTGTAATCATAATTGTATATTGTGCCTCTAAGTGCATGGAGTGTGTATTAGTACACGTTTTGACATACTCAATATCATCTCTAGATGATCCAACTGAATGATTATTATTATTGTTCTCTACATGTAAGTTGAATCTGTAAGATGAGTATTATTAGTATGGGTTGGTAATAATAATGATTGATATGCTTATTGTAGAAAGAATCAATATCATTGGCAAAGCTATGATAAATATTATTTTGCATTAAAAAAAACAAAACATAGGTACCTAAACTATATCCATCCATGAATTGTTTCCATTGATGAGGAAGATAAGATTTTTTTTATATTCACTTGATCATTTTTACATTACAATGCTTTCAGGTTCTGGAGAGAAGATAGATTAGTGATAACTTTCATGATGTCATTAATTAAAATTGCCTGAAGGAAAATAGATGAAGAAGTAGGTTTTCAAATTAGTTAGTTTTTAATATTACCATTCCAAATTGGTAAAACATTTGTTGAGCTCTATTTTGATAGTGGTTCTAGTTTTAGGCATTTTTCTCCAACCGACAACTTATGATGCTGATAAATAATTAATTATAATCATTACACTCAGAAAACAGGCTCGAAATTCAGGTATAAAAGAGTTTTGATATGAACTACAACTGAGGACGAATATGAATATATCTTCATCATTTGTCATTTATTATTCAAGCCTTCAATTTTTTATCTGGAGTGAATTGAAAGTTCAAAAGTGAAACAGTGACTAATTCATTTCGAATTATTAGAGGTAAGAAACAGTACCACCTAAATGAACCTTATTACTCATTAGTGGTATGAAAATCTTGGAGCTCACCAGTGTACTCTTCATGAAGTTCTGCTAGAGAAAGAAAAATGTGCGAAATACAATCCAGGAAAACATGAAAAGTTTTATTACCCTTCGAGAATGCAAAATGCTGAAATTGATAACCAAAACTTGTAAATAAAGTAAAATTTATTTTTGTTTTGGAGCGAATGGGCGATAGAAAACAAAAATGGCTGCCAATTCGATAGTGTGCCCTGCTAACATAATCACAAAAAACACCAATCACTTATATTTGAAGATCACACACTCACAATTATGCATTGTCATGTATGAAGGCATCTAACCATTAATTGAGGAATATAACAATAAATTATCGAATGATTGTCTATAAAAATCTCAACACCTCTCCTCACTTCACTTCTCTTATTTTTCTGAAGTGTCGCCAACATACCAATATAAATCTTCATTTTCCACCAAATTGCGCGCTACAACTGCGCTTTACTTAGACAATGATGGACATATTTTACATTTCAAAAGTACTGATTAGTGTTCGTTTGATATATGTTCATAATAAACCGGCTAGTTCCCTTAAAAACAAATACTCTTCAAAAGTGTGTAGCATTTTTGGTTGCAGCTCTTTCAAAAGGGGTAATTATTTTTATTAGCAGGTGTACGCAGTGTTGACATTTTGGTACTTAAAGATATGTTCCAAAAATAACCACATCCTAACCGTTACTAACCGGAATTTTTGACAGCAATTACTTGAAAAATATGTTGGTTACTTTTGGAACTGGACGGATGTGTAAATTGTGACATTGATAAGTCAATTGATAAATTATTTTCGATGCGAAAATTGGAAACCACACACTGTCACCACATTAAGTTGATCATCCGTTTTGAGTTCTGGTGAATCAACGGAGAAAGATGAAAATCATAGACATTGAAGCCGTGAGCTAACGATAAAAATATCTTTGTATCCATAGCTTCAGTCTGTTATCAACCGCATTCGATAAAATAAATGATTGGCAATTGTAGATATGGATGCTAATTTTAGTTGGTTTTTGAGATTGGTTTTACTACACTTTTGCGTTCTTTAAGGATATATGCACATTTTGATGTAAAAACGAAGTTCAGTTCCTCATCATAAGTGTATTTGCTATTCAATAATTTTCAAATGTTATAATAAAGGACCTGAGTTCATTGGTCCACGTAAAATGAAACATCAGCAGAAGAGGACAAAAAAATTAAGTGAACAAAAACAAGACGTCTTCAATATTATTAGTTTGGAAGTTTACTAATTTTCCCCCTTGGTTTATGTTAGGTTTTTATGGGTTTCCTGATAATTGTCCGAATAAACCTGTTTGAAACTAAATAACTCATTAGTTTCATTACCCGAATGAGATACTAATTGACAATCGGAACTGTTCAGTATCAAAAAGTATCTGAGTCAATACAATTTTATGAAACTGGTTATGATGGAATGCTATGAATGAGAGGCATAACAGAAAACATAATTTTCCACTCTCCAATTACGGAAACTATTTGGTTCAGAAAGTTTTTTGTATTTATCACAAAAACGTGAAAGTGAGCGTGGTAACTTTTGACAATCACCTGTTCGATTATTCCAAAAATTGTCATTCTCCCAGAATAAAACCTTCAGATAATATTTTAACGTTTGGTTCACCCGTTTTCAGGAAACTGTGTTCTATATCTAATCGGTTTTTCAGTAGAACCTTTGTTAATAATCTACATACAAAGGTAGAACCACAAAAGCAGATATTTTAGAAATGCCGAAATACATTTCGAGTTACTGTTAGTACAGAATATTTTCAAAAACTAAAGATTATAGGTAAGTGAACAGATCTTACATAGTTTTTAGTTCGTAAGATTTTGGATTGTTTGAAATCGATGAAACAGTTGGATACTGAAATAATCTATAATAAACCAGAACAGGTCTATTCCACTATTTGAAGTTTAAAACAGTTTTACGCAAATTCCTCCATTCATGGAATAACTCGTCGCAGGTTTCAACCAATTTATTTCGTCGATCTATCTAGGAATTTTGTCGACGACATCCTTAGAGTAATAATAAGACAAGAGTTGCCATGCCTATACGTGCCTATACAATGCATGTATTTTGAATCGGGTATCGTACTATCCTTTTCTGCGTACAACTTATGTAGAGGGGGGGTGGCGGGTAATGAGAGGTTATGGAGAATTTGTTTACATTTGAAGTAAGTTGGACCATAAAACAGTTTCGGTTGGTTTAGTTGATAATCGGAGGGATATATATTTATGAAATGAATCATTTCAGGTGAAAATGTATTCTGTTCAAATAGCTCCTACAGGAAATCTGATTCATTATTGATGATTATGGAAATGAGGCCAGTTTTTCTACCACCTACTAGATTTTTATTTATGTATAGCTTTATAATAAAGCGCGTGGTTTACTGGGTTAAAATTAAATTAGAAATCATGAATATTTATAATTACGATTGAGGTTTGATATTATTATGTGACATTATGTTTTTTTTTCAAAAATTCATGCTGACGAATTCTATAATTACGAAAAATCCTTAATGCAAATGAAAAAAACTGTATTCAAAAATGAAAAATATAGTTCTCATATGTGTGCCATATAGGTCCTATTCATTCTGTGATCAACAGATTAAAAAGCTTTCTGCTCAATGTTCAGTTTGTATACTAAATAGTTATTCTGGTGCAACCGGTGTTGAATCTGTTATTGCTCACTTAACAACTAACTTACGTCACACAAAGATTGATTTCCGTTTTGGTTTTTCTTTCCTTGCACGAGGGTCTCGAGTATAGACATATAGACAATATTCAAAAAGAAATAACGGATGTCAATTTTCTAACCTTTTTTTGGTTGGGATATATCAAATAATGAAATAATATAAATCTAGTTTCAAAAACTTTATTTATAAGAATGAGATTAAAAAAAAATATCATTAAAAACATCAAAAATACCCCCTTTCATAATGTCGGTCCACAAAGACCCTTAGATATCAATTTTGAATGAAATCACATAATAATATCAAACCTCAATCGTAATTATAAATATTCATGATTTCTAATCGAAAATTCTTTATATCGGACCTCACAAAACTTACCGCTTTTGTTGATCTGAGAATAAATCACAAATTTCTTCATCTGATTTTATGAAATTTACATTTATCATTTTTATGAATCATTTCATTTGAAATAATTTAATTTTAACCGAGTAAACCATGCGCTTTATTATGAAGCCATACATAAATAAAAATCTAGTGGGTGGTAGAAAAACTGGCCTCATTTCCATAATCATTAATAATAAATCAGATTTCCTGTAGAAACTATTTGAACAGAATACATTTTCACCTGAAATGATTTATTTTATAAATATATAATATCCCTCCGATTATCAACTAAACCAACCGCCATTGTTTTATGGTCCAACCTCAGAGTAATAAAAAATAAGTAGAGATGCCCTCCGTATATAAATACAACAGATTTGTACACAACCAGGACACAGTATTTAGAAATACTGTGACCAGGATATCCATATCTCTCACAGTAAAATGTGGACAAGGGGACTAAGGGAATTGTTTACATAATCCTCTGGACTGGATACAGGGGCGTGCGGAAAATATGTTAAGAAATTCAGAAGTATCTATAAATGAATATTTTTAGTTGCAATGACTTTATTATTACAAGCTTTTATTTAACTTCAAATTGTTTGGGTCAATTTTGAACCACTTCCAGTAAAACTTAAATTTGACTAGTATTCATCATTTGGGTGACAAAGCATTAAGTTTTTAATTAAAAAAAAACAAGATGATGGACGAATTTTGTGAATCAATATCAGATTTGAAATTAATACGTTTATTTTGATTTTTGGGCTCGGAGATTATGAATGTTCACGTAAAGAATCAATATTACGGACGAGTTTGTGATTTATGGTACGAGATTTTATGCAAAATTAGTATTTAGGGGTTTCTGTGGTAGATCATTAATTTTTTATGAAAATTCAAGATGCGGGCGAGTTTTGTAATTTATGGTCAGATTCTATTCAAAATTAGTATCTAAAAGGCTCGTAAGGTCGGAGATTAAGAATTTTGGATTTCACTAGTTCGGACTTCCATTGTCTAATATATAAAATTATTTGAAATCCCTGAAACAACAAAAAAAGAATTGAAAATGAATAGCTGAAAATAACAAAAATATTAAGCAACAATAACCTGAAATTAAATAATAGTGAGAATAAAATACAAGTAAAAATAGAACGATTGAACAAAAATTAAAGAAATGAAAATAAAAATAAAAACGTTAAGAGACTCCAAGCTACGTTAGTTCACGAAGTTTCGATTGTTAGTATCTACAATCGTCTTTGGGTGATGACTGGACTGATTCCTCCAAGAGATGACTATTTATAGGTCGTTCGAGTACTTTCACTTATCCCCGCTTTCCATTTTTTTTTCCGCTTCACTGATTCAGTGGGAGATGATCATTTGGCGGGAGTTGGTCATTTTTCGCTTGATAATGGGTTTCCATGTGTTGCGTATCTCTATGCTAGCTTGGCTGAATACGTTGTTGGACAACATGTATGCGGCTACCTTGAATTTTCTCCTAAACCAATGTTCCTCTCTGTGTATGATCTCAACTTGGGACCACTCGATGTTGTGTTGATAGGTCCAAACATGGTCTTCTATTCCTGATTTGCTGGTTTCCCCTCGCTGTGTGTGTTTCTTGTGCTCGGCAATGCGAACCTTCAATGGCCTCTTAGTTTCACCAATATAGGATTTTCCGCGCTCGCAAGGTATCCGGTAAATGCAATTCTTGGAATCGCAGTCCGCGTTTGGTGGCCTGGATAGTGTTACCGGAACTGAAGCAGGTTCTGATGTTGTACTTGGAACCAATTCTTCTTATCCCCTCCGATTTTGGGTTTAAATTCAAGATGAGTTTTGTGATTTATGATTCAATTCTAATCAATATACCAAATTAAGGTGTTTTTGGGTCCGGAAATTGTGAATAGTTTGTAAAAATTTAAAAATAGTTTGTAAATAATTTAAGATCGTGGACGAATTTTGTGATCAACTGTCTGTAAAATTGTATGTAGAGGTTTTTGGGGTAAATTATAATTTTTCTAAATTGGAAAAAGATATAGGATCATTATTGTAATATATATATATATATATATATATATATATATATATATATATATATATATATATATATATATATATATATATATATATATATATATATATATATATATATATATATATATATATATATATATATATATATATATATGTATATATATATATATATATGTCCAAATGTTTTTTAAAAGAAAATCCTAACTTGATCCTCACTCTTTCAGATAAAGGAAATGTAACGGTTGTTATGGAAAAATATCAATACATTCAATTGTCTAATGACATTATCAACAACAATTCTGCTTATAAACAATTAAATAAAGATCCTACCAATTCCATTCAAACGAAAGCCAATTCCTTGATAAAAAAATTAAGAGAATCAAATCAAATTGATGAAATGATGAGAAAGAAGCTGACTAGCTACAGCGGTATTTCCCCAAAGTTCTATGCTCTACCCAAGGTACATAAACCGACACTTTCAGTAAGACCAATTGTAGCCTCGATAGGATCTCCTACCGAAAAAATTGCTGCACTGTTAACGAATATCTTGACGAAGGCATATGACTTTGACAATGAATACTACATAAAAGATTCATTCGAGGTAACAAATAAATTTAACAACACCTCATTACCACCTAATTACATTCTAGCCAGTTTGGACGTGGTATCCCTGTTCAGCAATGTATATGAGGATGCGTGTATAAGAGCAATCCACAAGCAATGGAACAATATTAAATTGCATTGTACTCTCTCAGAAGACAATTTCATTAACCTTATTCAATTCCTATTTGACAATACTTATTTTTCATTCGATAACAAAATTTATAAACAAACATTTGGTACACCAATGGGTGCTTCAATTTCACCAATCCTAGCTGCATATGTTATGGATGACCTTTTAGACACAGTATTACCTGTCTTATCTTTTAAACCTCATTTTTTAAAAAAATACGTTGATGATATCATCGTTGCATTACCAATGGATTGTACTGAAGAGATTCTTGACACACTGAACAGCTATGATCCTTACATTCAATTCACTATGGAGGCAGAAGACACTGACCACTCCGTGCCATTTCTTGACACAAGGTTCATAAGAACTACCAATAATAATATTGTGATAGATTGGTACAGAAAACCTTGTAGTTCAGGAAGATATATCAACTACTGGTCATATCACAAATACTCGATGAAAGTGAATCTAGTTAAACAAATGAAAAATAGAGTGTTGAAAATCTCTGACATCCAATTCCATAAAAAAAATCTTGATATTTTACTTAAACTTTTCCTGGATAATTCATATCCTTTGAGTATGTTAAAAAATATTTTGTTTAATTCCTCATCCATATCAGACATTAATATAACCTCACCAAACCCAAATATAATTGATAACAATGGAATTAATATTGCTCCAACTCCAGTTTTTTATAGTACTTTACCCTTCATTAAGGAGATCACTCCCAAACTCTCTAGAATTTTCAATGAATTACCAAATATTAAAATAGCCACTAAAGCAGTGCTCACGATAAGAACTTTACACACCAGAGTTAAAGATAAACCCCTCCTTACTTCTCGAATAAATGTAATATATAGTATTCCATGTCAATCTTGCAACAAAATCTATGTTGGTCAAACGTCAAGAACTTTAAGTTCCAGAATAACTTCTCACAAAAGTGACTGTAGACACCATCCTGAAAGATGTGCTTTAGCTGAACATGTCAATAAATTTGACCACCATATGAATTTTGATGCCACTAAGGTCTTAGCTAGTGAAACACATTTAACAAAAAGAGCCTTTCTTGAAATGGCATTCATTGCTGAAAATGAAAATTGCATCAACAAAAAAACTGACATTAATCATCTTAGTGAGATATATTCCTATCTTTTGACGTTAGATAAAAATCCATATAACAATGTTTCAATGAATTCATTAATAGAATAATGTATTATATATTTCAATCCAATTGTTATTATCCTATATTCACTTTTAAAAAAATAAAAAAAGAATAAAGCTGCACAGGTAGAAATTTCCATAACAATTCTTTACAAGTCAAAGTTGGTAACAGCCTTTATCACTAGAACCACTGACATATGTCATGTCAACTATCTGTCAATCCCTCCAAATTAATGTTTTGTGAAATTTCGACATGTGACATTATTCTTCCTTCAAAATAATTTTAAACTGTAACGTTTTTCACAAATATTTTATCCAATATTAGACATCCTTTAACCAGTTTTATAAATGTATTGTATCAATGTTCATCCATCATGTTGTGTCCAATATTTTATATATTTGAAGCTTTATATATTCTATTAATTATTTGCGAGCGCTTTCGACAGTTGGTAGTACTGTCATCTTCTGGCACTCCTCAAACTCAGGAGTGCCAACATGTAAGGATTGCGAAAATCCACAAACAACCCAGGTTTTCACCATCTTCAAAATTACTTTTTGCACTACAAATTAATTATATCGGTCAATAAGCACTCAAATCACCAAAATAACTTCAAAAAACGACGAAATACCGGTATTATCTATTTTTGTTAGTTGGAGGAATGTCGTAAACATGAACAAAGTAATTTGGCTTCCGAAACAAGGACAGAAAGGCATCTCTATTTATATCATTACTCTGAGGGTCCAACTTACTTCTCGTAAACAAAGTTATGCTGCCTTCAATGAAAGGATGGAAAAGGCCTCCCAATTGTCTTTTGTTACTCTGAGATTACATCGTGTCTTTGAGCCAAAGTGTAGTAGAATTTTTAAATTCATCAATACACACAAATAATTTTTTGTTTGATGAATTATAGTTGCGATATTCACCATGTTCTAAAATCAAATGATGATTTGATAGGGTAATCAATAATCCTAAAAAGCTAGGTATTTATATGTATCAATCAATGAAATAAAATACAAGCAACAAACAAAAAATAAAAATAAAAAAACTATTAACACGAGATGAAAATTAAATTTTTTTTAACAAGAAATGAAAATTAAAAGATTCCAAACCAAGTTACTTCACGACGTTTCGATTGTTAGTATCCACAATCATCTTCGGATGATGACTGGACTTATTCTGCACGTCGTCTTGAGTTTGTTCAGGTTGGAGCCCAGTTCCCTTACCCTTTTGGCTGATATTTGTCGAAGAAGGGCAAATGGGTTCATGACTGAGAGGATGTTGACGGCATGAAGTCCTCAGACATCAGTGCCGCCCTTCACGGGGTACCCCTACCTGGTTGGGGTGGGATGGATGAAAGATCTGTTCATCCTTTAACGGGGGACATGAGGGTCTCATTCGACAGAGTGTCGGGGCCTTCTATATCGGGAGGGGTCGTCTACAGCATAATCTATAGCTTCCCTGACTAACGGATTTTCGTGAGTTTCCGCACCTTCACTCGCCGATTCCTCGTCTGAATAGACTGCCGAATGGAAGGCAGCTTCAAATCTCTGCGGATGGCTTCATTCCGCACGAACCAAGGAGCATTCACAATCACCCTCATTAGTTTATTTTGCAATACCTCCAGAATGGAGATATTATATTTCGCCGCTTGACTTCTTTGACTTAACGCACATATATGTGCGGTTTCCAAGTGTGCCTACGGTCTATTAGAAGGCCGAGGTACTTTATCCGCGCTTGCCAGTCAATATCCCTTCCAGGGATTCTCACTTTTCTGGCCGGAGAAGATAGCAATCTTCTTATCTTATCGCCTGAGTCTTGTCCGGGTTCACTCGGATCTTCCAATCGAGGTATCAGCGCTCGAGGTCGTCCAATGCACGTTGCATATAGACGACGCCGAACTCTCGACCCATGGAAGACGAGAGGAGAGCCGTGTCATCGGCGTATAGGGATATCTTCACACGCTGGGGCCTCGGAAGGTCACTGGTGTAAAGTGAATATAACGTCGGAGAGAACACGGCCCCCTGTGGCCCTCTACTCTAACCTGAAATGTTCTGTCTTTAAGGAAAGACCCAAACCTCTGGATCAGGCCCCGAGGCAGGTCGAACGCGATTAATTTGTGCAGAAGGCCTTCGTGTCATACACGGTCGAAGACCTTTGAGATATCTAACAGTACAATGTGCACTTTTTTGTTATTATTTAGCTCTTGGATGGTGTTTTCGACCAGCCTTAGAGCCTGTAACTCAGTGGAGTGTTCTCTCCTGAAACCAAATTGTTCATCAGGCAGAACATTTCGGTCCTCAACTTCTTCGTTGAGCCTTTGGAGAACAATTCTTTCAGCCCGCTTAGCCGCCGACGACAGTAGACTGATCGGGCGATAGTTCTGTGGGAACAGCGGGTTCTGACCCTATTTTGGGATTATGACGACGATCGCATGCTTCCACCTTCTGGGGGAGTGTCTGAGGGTCAGCGAACTGTTTATGATTTGCAAAAGGCATTCAACGCAGTTGTCCGGGAGCCTCTTCAACAACTTGTTGGTTATTGAGTCGACCCCCGGAGCTCTGGACTTATTCCTCCGAGATCTGACTAATTATAGGTCATTCGAGTGCTTTCACCTATCCCCTCTTCCCTCTCTCCGCTTCTACGGTTTTAGCGGTAGCTGATCGTTTGGCGGGAGTCGGTCATGTTCCGCTTGATTAGAGGTTTCCATATGTTGCGTATCTCTACCCTAGCTTGGCTAAATGCGTTGTTGGATAAGTTGAGCCCACTTGATGTTATGTTGATGAGTCCAAACATGCTCTGCTATTCCTGATTTGCCGGTTTCTCCTCGCTGTGTGTATTTCTTGTGCTCGGCAATGCGAAGTTTCAATGGCCTCTCAATTTCACCGATGTATGATTCTCCGCACTCGCAGGGTATCCGGTAAATGCAATTCTTGGAATCGCAGTCCGCGTTTTTGGTGGCCTGGTTTTCGTGAGGCTGCTACGGATAGTGTTCCCAGATCTGAAGCAGGTTCTGATGTTACACTTGGACCCAATTCTTCTTATCCTTTCCGACAATCCTCTGATGTAGGGAAGTACAAGTACTGGTTGTAGCGGCTTCTCTTCCTTGTGAGGCTCTTGCTGTCTTCTAGCTGAAGTATGTTCCACCATCACTTTGGAGTAACCATTCCGTTGAAGGTCATTTTTGATGATGCCTAGTTCCTTCTCGAGACATTCCTTTGTATTACAGAACCCGAACGCACAGTCTACTAGAGTCTTGATGATAGACCGTGCTTTCGGGTACTGTTGTATAAAGGTCTCGATATTTTATTTCATTGTAATTTCAGTTTTTTAGACTAATATAATTGTTTTTTCAGCTGATCTTTTTAATTTTTTACAGATTCTTTCGGGGATTTCAAATCAATATATATTAGACAATGAAAGTCCGAACTAATGAATTCATTCAGGTTCTTTTGGAGAAGACGTGCATCTTCTGGACATTTCACTATATTGAAATTTTTTAAATCATTGGCAAATAGAATAGATATGAATTATGAACATTAGAGTTAATATCATTGATAAATTGGCAGAACAGGAGTGGTCCACAATGTGATTCCTGTGATATTTCTGATTTCACAAGTATAGTTTCAGAAGTTCTGTATGTGAACTAACTGAAAACGACCAATTAAATAACCAGTTCACCATTTGAGCATGTTACCAGTGATACCGAGTGCACCCAATTCATCAAGTAATAAACTAGGTGGAACCCTATCTAACGCTTTCCAGAAGTCTGCGTGAAGAGAATCAACTTACACAGACCTCTAGAGAGCCTGCGATATAAATTGCTGGTAGCACATCAAATTTGATATTGTGGACTAACCAGAAATGAACCCATGACACGAAATTATTGTCTTTATTCCACAGTAGAAACGTCCCCCTCTTATTTTAGTTGATGGTTCTTCATTCTCTTGATCTTCAGGTTTCTATTTAGCTAAAAATATTTGTCTGTCAGTGATGTCTTCGATTCAGATAATTCTCTCAAATGTGTGAAATTATACAAAATTTGACTTTTTATTCCTGCTTTAATCAAAAACTGAAAAAATACTGATAAATGCCATCTTCTAGTTTGTCTGTAAACGGAGAATGTGCCACACATTTTATCCACAGTATCAACTCTTTTATAACAATTATAATCCATAATGATTTCTGTATTATTAGTTCCAAGAATGCTGCCGAATCGTTGTGCATGGTAGAAAGCAAGATTACAGGTCTGTTCTTTTTTGGTGAATGAGACACAATGGTCATATCTTTTTGGAAGCCGGTATGAATTATAAGGGTACCAAAAATTGTTACTTTATCTTTCAAAAGTTCTTTGGTTAATGGATAAGTTGTGTACCAATTATCACAGGTCAAATATTTTTTCCAAGGTTGAATCAAATGAGTGATGTGGCTTGTTTTTTTTTGGTTCATCTTGCTGGTGAGCACAACAAACTAAAAAATTAATGAATGAATGAATACTTTCAGTCTGTATTTTGTCGGTTTTTTTGGTTATACTGAAAGAACCTACACCTGCCTCTGAAAGAGATCAGCATTTCATCGATTATCATTTGCCAAAACAATAGTTATTCCGTCAGTTTTCCACAGAACGATCAATAGGCCACTTTACCATAATTTAACTAATCTCTTACCATTTACAGACACACGAATTTGGATAGATTATAATAGATTCATGTTGTTATACTGTCTTGTTTATACTTTTATGTCAAAACATCCTCGGCACCACATTTTCATTATCAATATCAACTTTTGGCCAATAAACAATAGTTTTCAATATTATCTGGCTTTCACCTTACAAATATATCCAATTGTAAGGGTCACACAATTCAGCTTTCGCTAGAATTTCTGATGCGTTTCTCTAGAAACAAATTCTATTATTTCAGTAGTATTTTGATGTGAAGTAAAGGGTTTTTGATGAGGACAAACAAAATTATCACGAAATAATTCTTTATGCAAAATATGATGAGTTTCATTTGAAGAATCAAAGAAAAAAGATATCATTCGAGGAACAATCATCATCAACATTGATTTTCAAAAATATTGAAGTGTAAGCGAATTTTTTTCTGCGTCATTCAAATGACCCGCCCAGAACTTAATTATTTGACTGAAATTACTATTTGACCGAAAAATGGTTCAATGGTACAAAAACTACAATTTAGTTGTAACGGTTCATGAAAAAAAAAAAAAATCACATCGTTCTTTTCAATATACTATTTTTGTAACTGTTAATTATTGTAACAAGCAAACAATGTTTCAAGATTGTAAAAACACTAATTATAATCTTCAGCAATTGTTTGCAATTCATTTTCCCTACATACATTTCATTAAAAATTAATTATCCAAAACGGCCCCTCTATTTTGGTTATTTGTTTTTTTGTAGTTATAAAGTTACTAACTTGGTTAGTGAAGCCCACTTTGAGATAAATTTCTCTAGTTCTAATGTTGGAAAACTGTTTTCATCAGATTCATTTTATGTCAGAGGTTCTAATTCTACCTATCAAGCAATTTAGTAGTACTTTCAGTGGTGGATTTACCAGCAGGCTGAGTAGGCTTAAGCCTAGGGCGGCGGATTTTAGGCGGCGGCAAATTTGTGTTAAAATTTTGTTTTGTTTTACAGAAATGAAAAATAAATGAATACCTAAATATCATTAGATTTCACAACTTAACTGAACCTGTCAAAGTGGGAAATTTGACGTTTGTCAATCTACTAATACTTATTTTATACGTATTTGTGTTGGTAGTCTTATTTGGAATGCGGTGCGGGAACGAATGACGATGATTCACTAAGAGTGTCTGGCCAAAATGAAAGCGCGGGGGGCGGTTGTGTCGCCGAGGGAGCCGAATGTCACGAATCCATGATTACCCTACATGAGGGAATAAGAACTTATATGTTACCCGAACAAAATATACCATGACAATGAATTCTCTTTTCCACAAGGGTCTCTTGGACTACAATAAACTTCCCAATGATATTAAATGTAGTGACTCCATTTTAATTTTTAAAAACCGTCTAACTAAATTTCTGAAAGAAAAATATGTTTGAGTTTAACATATCTTCCACATTTATATCAGCTTTTCAGTTCATTGGTCTATCGGGAGTTGTACACTCCATCCTCTGATTTTATTTATTTTTATTATTCTTGTTATACTTTTGCTTGTATTTTCAAAATGCGATTGTTATAACAGTATTATGTATATTAGGATTCCTATATTAATAAATGCTCTTATATTATTATAAAAAAAAGTGTTAAACCGTCACTGAGTACTTTTTACTGTTTACCTAAACATATTTCATCCTACATTCAATCACCGTCATAGTGAAAGTTGTTATAACTGGAATTATATTATAATTGTTTATCATACTGTATTTATCGATTCAAGAAGATGTCTAGACAGTGGCTTTGGTAACATAGTTCCCATGAAAAACATGTTTTATAATGGGATTGAAATGATCTCAAATATTCAGATAAATTAAAGCTTATATTCAACAGTATATCTTGGAGACAGTTTTTCAATCTATATTAGGTAAAAAAAAAGGAAAAGGAACGAGTTACGTCATTGTTCCAAATACTGGATTATGCCTACAGATACTAGGTCCATATTCTTCATAATCTTCCTTCGTGTGGCACACTGTATAAAACTCAGGCTGCAATAAGATTGGATTAGAATATGAATTACGGATAAATTGAAAACTTACTGTAGAAGCCAACATACTACCACCAAACCAGACGGCATACCGCTGCATATGATGTGACACAACTTGTACATCAATAGGTTTGGGCTAAAAATTGAAAAAAAAAGTTCAGGGATGATTTCAAATATGACTACAGAAAATCCTTTTCCTTCAATTGTTGATAAATATGGAGAATAACAAATTTTGTTGTCTGCCAAAAAACGGAAAAGGAATACAAGCAAATGGGCCCTGGGTGAAATATATATATAACACCTAGTAATTTTGATTTTCCTATCTAGAAACAGTCTGCCATTGGATATATAAATTAGTAAATATCTAATTCATCACAATACTTGATCGTGACATTAAATATTCGTTATAGTCGATTTATTCAAAACTATTGCTCAAGTGTTAACATATTGAAAATTTTATTTGGGATAAAATTTTCGGTAAAATTTCGAATAGGCTTCACCCTCCGATTTTGAAAAATATGTGTGCGTGTGTGTAAGTTTCTTTTCTTGATTAGTTTAAGTCACTATAGATTGTATTTTCCTGACATAACCTGTAATAGTTTCTTGGGAAAATAAAGATTAATAATATTACATTCATTTTAGGTTCGCTTGGAAAAGAGTAGTAGAGGGAATTTTGTTGATCCTCATACTGGTTAGCTGTGCAAATTCTTTTTCAACATTTTTGTAATGCATTGTTACATCCCAAAAAGGAGGTTTTTCAAGCAGTTTGTGTGAAATTGCAAATGATGATTTCGTCTTTTCTCTTTTTGTGACATATGTGCAGCAAAGTATCATATTTCAATTTGCATTCTTTGATGCAGTTGGTGAAATGTATTGTTGCTCCGACTTGGAGTGAAAAGAGAATTAAATTGCTCCTTACTTCAACCGAAATAAATAATATTGTCGCGGCGAATTACACTGTAGAACACATAACAGTAACTAAAACACAACCAACAACCGCGGCGTTGCTATCTTGTGTCAGCAGGATTCTCGGCATGCTCGGCGAAGGAGGGTTCGTCGAAGGAGGGAAGCCACAACTCAAGGTATCAAAGCTATGTAGACAAAAGACATGACTTGTAATCATGTGACAATGTATGTATAATGTTTGTTCTGGTTCTCAGTTTTACTGTTTCTAATCGTCCAAAATCAGTGAGTTAGTTGTGGACTGAAAAGGTTAACGCGACAAAATGTTCAGTATTCAGTTGGGGGACTGTTTCATTGAATTACACGAAAGAAAAAAAAAATCTTACGTGTAATTCAATGTTTATATGAAAGTAGCTGTTTCAGGAGGACTTTCTTTCAGTTTGTGTCGGAAAGTTACTTCTTTGCATGATCTACACATCCATGTATAGAGTTACTTATTTTAAAATTGATTACTTCCTTCCTTTCCTTGAAAGATTCCCCCATCCTTGTTTTTTGTATCAAGATGGAGTAGTAGAAAGCCAAAAACTTTCTTTCCCATTAATTATCTTTTTCTTAGATTCCCATTCAAATATTCATAAATTTGGTGGTGTTCAGATTGGCGTACCCACATTGTCACAGGTTAACAAAATTCAGGTAATAAAGTCGTTAAGGACTGTCTGTTATTAACTACTGTGGTTGTATAGGTATATATATATATATATATATATATATATATATATATATATATATATATATATATATATATAATGGTGCATATTATTATTTATTTCAGTTTATTGTATTCGTTTCAAAATGTCTTTGTAGGACGAAACTGCAGTAACATTAGTTACAAATACCACAATTTTATGGCATCCCCCTAAGAACCATATGGTGTATGAAGTTATTGAGAGTGACATCACGAAAGTGAAAGACTAGTTTGACTCAAATATCTTGAGCTTGAATTTATCAAAAACAAAAGTAGTGTACTATCGTTGCCAGATTCCAGCTGTACATCTGAATAATATTCAAATTGACAACATAACAACTTCTAAATTCCTTGGCATGTTCATTGACAATAATTTAAAATTCAACAAACATGTAATAGTTCAAAATCCAAGCTCTCCTCTGGATGTTATGCCATACGAGTAACTGCATTACAGCTCAGATCTGACGTAGCTAGAATGGTTTATCATTCCCTTTTTGAATCCCATCTTTGATATGGCATTTGCTTTTGGGGTGTGTGTTCTACAACATGCCTTCAATCAGTATTACTGATACAAAAACGTGCAATACGATGCATATGTAAAGCCAAGCCTAGGGAGTCTTTTCGGCCACTTTTCGTCTCTAACAGAATTCTGACTGTGGTCTCCTTATTTATATATGAAACGATCTGCTTTCTCTGTGAAAATAGAAACTTGTTTAACAACTTGGACAAGCCAATGTATCAAACCAGGCAAAGATTCAGCTTCAAATTACCGCTGCCTTCTTCAACCCTAGTTAAACATTCCACTATTTACAGCGGTCTCAAAATGCTCAATCACCTTCCTCAAGTTATGAGAACCATAAATGACCTTAGCGCTCTTAAGAAAGGGTTGAAAGAGCTGTGAGACCTTATTATAGCTTAGCAGAATTCTACAATGATAATTTTAATTGAGTATGACTAACTGTAATCTATGTATTTTATTGATTTGATTTAATTTAAATTGATTTATTTCATTTTATTGACCATGTTCTTATATCCTAAACGTTTTTTTGTTATTTGTTATTTGCATGTCTCTTTTCAGTTCATGTTATCACTTACCTTTTGTGATTTCATTTATATGTTATTCATATTTCTCACAAGGCTTTGTCAAAAATAATTTATTCTTGGGACAATAAAGTATATATTGAATTTTGATTTGAAATACAAGTGGTAAAAAAACATAGCAAGCTTTAATTTTCATTCTTCATGTAAATTACACCTACTAAAATACCTTCTTCCTTTGGCAAAATCTCATCTAACCAATAATTGTACAGATTTTCGTAACACATTTTATTTTTAGTTTTTTGTGACTCAAAATCGTATATTTCAATTCATGTACTAACTCAACTCGATTTGATCCTGATTATGTGTATATTATTAACTAGAGATCCGCCCCGGCTTCGCACGGGTGCAATGCCGATACTAAATATAAATTCACCCACCGGAAATTTAAGGGTATGGAGAAAGTGATGAAAAGTTAACTTTATTTTATGAACGCGCCTTTTTCCCCCGCGGCTAGCGCCCCAGTTGGAATATTTAAAAATATTTCCTTATTGCACATCTACAACATAAAACGAACCTAAATACAAAATTTCAGCATCCAATAATATAGCGGTACGGAGAAACAGTGATGAAAAGGTAATTTTCATATGTAAACGCGCAACTTTTCCCCCACGGGGGGCGCCCCAGTTGGAATATTTGAAAATCCTGTCTTAGTGCGCATCTAAGACCCATGAAGCACCTATATACCAAATTTTAGCTTCCTGGGACTTAGCAGTACGGAGAAACAGAAATGAATGAATGCAGTCCATATTCCCTGTCGAGAATAGGTATTCGTAGGCAATCAAGGTGAAAGGTTTCCTATATTAAGAGAACCAGCACTATTGCCAAGTTCCCCTGATAATTTCTCCTGCTTTCTGAGGGCGTTTCCTTGCTGGTTTTATTCTACTTTTCACGGTTATTATTACCGTTAGTCATTGTTATGTGGAATAATTAGGCTGACTTTGTTATATAAAACCTTCAATAATGGAAGATGTACAATTGTTATAGAAATACATTGATTTTTTGCTATTACTGTCTGGACAATAATTCCTCAACTATTTTCTGCTAGCTGTTGCAGGAACTGTCTAGTAGCGATTTTTGAAATCGATTACCGATGTTCATTACCGATGTTTCTTCTCATAGTTTCTTGGAAGTGAAGAGAGGAAAGAAGCCATTTTGTACCTAGTATTTGAAAGAAACACATCGGGCCCAATTTTCGAAAGTGGTTAAGTAATTGACATTACTACCCTAGAGTGGGGATCAGCATTTTCAAAAGTTAAGTAGTGATTACAATACCTTCTATTGTTTCTTGAGAATCTACTAGAGGTTAATCACGTCCTTTAATGGGGTTTCAAGGGGCCTGAATCGGAGAGTTGTGTCAGATATTTTTTTTAATGTTCAAGAATTCACGCAATCATCTTTTTCTTATGCAGTTTCAAGTCACATCTATCGCTAACGGTAAATGGTGGTTTTAAAGGAGAAACGACGTTCCTGTGGATAGTACAGAACGTTTTATTTTTAATTTCATATCCAGTTTTTATTCGAACTGTTTTTTGAGCAATTCTAGAATTTTCGTCCCTTAGGCGATGTTTCACGATTTCAGAGGATTTTACCAGTCCAGGGAGCAAACATGGGGATTTACCGGCAGAAAACCGTTTTCTGAAGGTAGGAATGACTTTATTTGACTTTATTGATTAGCTATAATTTCCTTCATTTTACTTGGAAATTAGTATAAATTCAATTCGTGATATTTGCAAAAATTTTATTGATCTGTAAAATGCAATATATTTCCTTCTATTGCCAAGTTCAGAAATAAATCATGCTTATAGAGGATGGAGCTTCAAAATTGAAATAATTATGTTTTTAACATGATCTTTTTCAAAAACTACAGTGGAGTTCGTTTTCTTTTAGTACTCAGGATGGAGTAGTACAGTTGATTAAATTGTTTTGTGAAACCTGACTATCTAGAAACATTTTTTTTTATTACTTTATTGCCTTTAATTCTAAATGATGTCATGAAGCACATTTTTATATACTGGGGGTCTAAACTATTTTTTGGAGAATATAAAAGTAATAATAATCTTTACAAAATATGTCAAAGGAAATAACTATTTCGTACTACAATTATTTGAAAATAAAATAATTTGATGGTGGTGTGATATTTATTGTTTTTAATTTTTCACTTTATACAGGGAGTATCAATTTTGGGGTCATGTCATATGGTGATATGATTTTATTTTACTCTTTTGAGGGAGACTTCGGGAAATAAATGATAATAAAATATGGGGTGGCTGATTTCATTTTTGATACTGATTGATATTTTTGTGTTCAGTTTTCATTTGCCGAATGTCTAAGATATACTGGGGGATAATATAAATAAAAGTGTTTTTTAGTTAGTTAGTGTAATAGCACAGGATGTGTTTTTTAGTTAGTTAGTGTAATAGCACAGGATGAAATATCTAATTGAAGTCTGACAATGATATGTTATGAAATTAATAAAATAAATTCACGCACACAATCAGAAATTTTGTTTGTGAGATAAATTCAATAATTCATGTTATTATTTAATGAAATATTAGCGAATTATATTCTTTTTGAAGGGTTTTATGGTTGGGTTTAAAACTCGTCAACTAATTAGAAAACCCTAACCTGATCTGCCTAGCCTGATTTGGTTTTACTGGCCGAATATACAAATTATTGACGTGATTGGCAAGTTTGGTATTTAGGAAACCACAGGCACCATAGGACCCGGCAAGCTGGAACGCAAGTACCTACTAGTGATAAGCGGGATTTTTTTTATTATCATTAATTTTTTATTTATGCGATACCTTTTTTTATTTTTTTTTAATTCTATGGAAAGCGGATATTTCCTCTTTAATAGAATTTTCAACTTTACCCCATAACTTCCCCTGCGCTTAAGCTTCGGTAGAAAGATAAAAGCCATCCATAATAAATGATGGTTGATCTCTGCTAACTATAATATTTGAGATTTTGCTGTTAGATGTGAGAATATAAACTTTTATTTTTCAATATCATATACCACTTGATGTACTTTTGAGAACTTTTTTTGGACAATTGAAAATCATGTGGCACCCATTATAAATGTGTGATTGCATCACTCCCTTTTCCACTTGTTAAAGGTTAGCGGCAATTGTCCAATTAATTAGTAATCAATCTACGAGGTAACGAGTTGTTTTTTAAAAATTATGTTCATTGTTTGATTTGAAAAAAAAAAAAAATTAAGGAGAATTTTGAGCGCTACAGTTATAAATAAGGTGCATTTCTTTGATCCGAACTAAATAGCTGACAAAAAGCATTAGATCTCTTCTCCCGTTTGAAAAGATAACCGAGTATATTTTTAGTGCTTCAATATGTTTGAAAGTATTTGATGGCAAAACCTACATAATATATTTCTGCCATTCTCTTGCAGTTCCGACATCCTGCGTCATCCATAAATGAATCATCGACAAAACTAAACTATCAGCCAATTTCCTAAAATCTTTTTTAAAACACAATAAAAGATCTCACAAATGAAGACAAAACACTATTTGAATTTGAAATGTTGATCGTGATCATTGATGCCAACTGTGACGTTAACCTCAAAAACATAAAATGAGGAAATTCATCACCAAAAAGCAGCTCCATTATATTGATAAAGTTTTTGAAGGAAAAATGTTGATTATTGAACTGGAACGTGTCAAAGGAGGTGAAATAAAATGTGGAGGTAATGTGGTGAATGAACACTTCTGTGCAAAACACTTCTGCGCAAAAAAAGGCAGAAAAATTGCAATTTTCAGAACTTTGGAGGAATGTAACTCTGAAAAAAATGGAGAGCACCGATTTTCTCTTTCAGATTCATAATCTACACGTTAAAAGACGTAAGTAGACACAATTTTTTTTTCAAAATCGGAGGGTGCGGCCTATCCATAATTGTACAGAATTTTCATTCTATGCATCGTAATTTCAACTTAATATTTAACATTGATATTACCGTGTTCAAAAATCGAATCAATCTGATGAGTGGGAAAGATACATACATACTAAAAAAATAAATATTTGGAACTGAAATTCGAAACAGTAACTCTTTCCAACGTTCTTATAAGGCTCTACCTGCCAGAAAACAATAATTTTTCTATCCCATATCACAATGGACATACAGATGCTTCTTGTCATCCAGCAGCAGGACTTCACTGAAATCAATAAATTCATTAGCTTTTTGCGACTAATACTCCTCATCGATGCAGGACAGACGGCAGTGATATCTGGTTCTCGCCTAATTTCAATGATGCTACACCACATATACGAAACCTTCTTCTGAGATGGGATTTGTTTTAACCACAGTGAAGTAGTAACAGTTCTATCTTGTGAACAAAGCCCCAAGCGGGAAATAATTATCCAGACTGTGTTCTGCACTGACGAGTAGTAATGACACAGAAATCGGTCTGCAGGTGATCACACAATTATTTCAGGGAGGTCCTTCTAATGGATGAACGAGAAAAATTTGGAATAATTTCCTCTGCAAGTAAACTTCCACAAATGTCAGATATAATCCAATGTATGTTGAGGCATTAGAAAGAAAGACAACTTCTTATCATGTAAAGACTTTTTTTCAGAAAGGAAAGATATACAACTTCTTGTACGTCATGGTATTAGCTAGGCAAATAGTTGTTTTCCGGCAGGCATTTGCCAAAGCCAGTAGTAGGAGAAAGTTTTGTACTAATTGATATTGTACACAACTGAAAATTTCAATGAACAAAAAAATGTATGTGAGATCAATATTTTCAGTATGCCTAAGAATTTACTAACCTTCAACCGTCCTCCTCCAAGCGTTTCACTAAGTTTGAGTCTAGCATCAACAGTTCTTTTAATATCTCTCTGTAGCCTCCTGCTGAAATCCTTGAACATGGTTGAACCACCAGAAAGAACAATATTGTCATATAATGGTCTACGAACATCAATCGGACAATTCTGAATAACATCGTCAACAATTTGGGAGATAGGTATTGTGAAATCTGGATTCGAAAACTCAGGATGAAAGAATATCTCGGGCCCTAAGAACCGCTCATACCCTACATCTACATTAAATAATTGCTTTGTTACAGAATTGATTCCTTCAAATTTCTTCATCCATTTTCCCGGATCCGTGTCATACTTGGCAAATTCTTTGGCTATATCAGGACAAATGTAACAGTATTTTTCTTTTATTGCTTTAGCAGTCTCTAAGGATTGTTCTGGAGGAATACCTATCTCTCGCTCTCGTAGAAGTGACTGTATAAAATAGGTGATGTTGCGACCAGCTATGGGAATGTGCTTTATACAACTCCCAATGACATATCCTTCTGCCTGAAAAAGATTATTCAGTCGATCAGTTAATACAAATAAATAGTATATTCTAAAAAATCTTAAAACATATTCAGTTTCTGAGAATAGACCAGAAGTCTAGTGTTACTCAACAATTGTTGAGACTGAGTTCCAATAGCCCATTGTTTACGTAATAATCACAGTAGAAACTAGGTAAATATTAGGTATCATGACAGTTAGTCATTAAGGTTGTTTCAAAAGTTTTGCCCGTTTTTATGAGTCTACTTTAAACTGTAATATCTCAATGAATGCTCATTCAATTTAATCAAAATAAGCACCATTTGAATCAGTGCACTTTTGCCAACGTAACACAAGTTGATTATATTGAAAGGGTTATATTTTTAGGAGTGATTAATTTTTGGGAAAGTTTTTGGTTTTCTACTACTCCATCTTGATACGAAAAAATGTGGGTATCTTCCAAAGAAAGGAAAAAAGTAAAGTGTTACTACTTTTAAAATTGATTGCTTCTTTCATTTCTTTGGAAGATTCCCACATTTTTTTGTATCAAGATGGAGTAGTAGAAAGCCAAAAACTTTCCCACAAGTCGATTAATTCCGTCGGTATGAAAATTGGGTGCAATGGATTCGATGCAGTCAACGAAGGCTGTTTTTGTCTGGTACTGATTGACGATGGTTCTGCCAGTGAGAAAAAAAATCGCAGTGCTTGAGAAGATGGTAGTCGGTTGGCGAGAGGTCTGGGAAGTATGGTGGTTGAGGCAGAGCTTCGACGGTCAATTTTTTTAATTTTCGGATGATGATTTGTGTAACGTGCGGACGGGCGTTGTCGTGGAGCAGGATCGGACCTCTTGGGTTGACCAGTGCCAGCTGCTGCTGATGCACTGTTCAGTACATTTTCATAATTTCCTCACAGTAGTACTCTGATGTGATGGTTTAGCCTGCTTGCAGCTATAGTGAATCACACCAGCAGTTGATCACCACACAATAACCATGGTCTGGTGGTTCCACGCCTTTAGAAAGTACCTGAATGGCTCATCGATGTCCAACCATTGTCCTTAACGTCTCCTGCTGTCATAGAGGATCAAATTTTCAGCACACGTGATGATCCGATCTAAAAATTGTCGTTTTGTATCGGAAAAGCAAAGAAGAACACACCTCGAAACGTGACAATTTCTGTCGATAGTTCAAATCGTGGGGCACCTACATTTCGAGTTTTATGATCTTTCCTTTTTTGTTATGTCAAAACACAAGCACTACAGAAAAATCCCTAAGGTGCTCCCAAAGAGGTGCCTGTGCGAAAGTAGCGATTTACATTGGATTTGAATCGCTGGAGATTAAATCCATTTGGAAAAACGTTCTCAAGAAGTTTATTCCACATAAACGCATTTCTTCAGATGGAAGAGTTTTTAAACAGTGAACCTCAAAACGATGGGCAGCCACAGTTCGTCACGAATTTCTCATATGGACCGCTCTTGGTGGAATCAAATGTGCCAAGTCACTTGAACACTTCCCGTGAAAGTATCTATAGAAGAGAGACAAATCTTCAACCTTTCTTTGATGTTCCAGGCTATCAAGTTTGCAAGTGATGTTCGCGTCTCCAATCAGGCAGAATCCAGCAATTTCAGGGTATGTTTGGGAGCAGAGCTTCATACATGAGAACAATACTCCAAAGTATGTCTGATCTGAGCTTTATAAAGCATTAAAAATTGCTGAGGTGTGTACAGTTTTCTGGTTTGGAACAGTGTTCCAAGCTTTTGAGAAGCAGCCTTTGCAATTCCAGCAACATCATTGTGCCAAGACATATTGGTGTCCATTTTAATACCTTCAATACCATCAAAAATCGCATGGGAGCTGACGCCCAGTTCTTCCGCCATCCCACATACCGTTTGTGATGGGTCAGTCTCCACCAGGGTCCTCAAATCCTCGTCATGTATAACTGTAAGTCGACCACTTCGGAGCTCATCTTCGAGGTTAAAATCTCCGGGACGAAATTTCACAAACCAACGTCGAACAGAGCGTTCATTAACAGTATCAATCAATCAATCAATCGATCAATTTATTCATTGTAAATGAAACATTACAACGTCGTTATTTCCTTAGTATTAAAATTAAAATACATATACACAGAGATGCACAGATCAAAATAAAATAAATATATACAAAATTATCATGCACATGTAAACCTACAAGAGATGTAGTACATGTATTATTCATTTATAAAATCTTCTATTGAATAAAAAACATTTTTCTATTAGGACATTTTTCAGCCAGATGGAGAATTCATTCGAGTGTTTTTTTTTTGCAAAGTCTGGAATTTTATTATATGATTTTGCGCCCCAATAATCGCATCCTTGCTGTGTTTTCTTCAATCGATGAAGAGGAACTTGAAGTAAATCTTCATTTCTGGTATCATATGAATGATTGAGTACATTTTTTGAGAACATCTCTGGATTTGCGTGAACATATTTTAGACAACTATATATATATGCATTGGGAATTGTGAGGATTCTATGTTGACGAAAAGCCTCTTTGCAGCTATCTCTATATGCAAGTCTACCTGACTTGCCCCTTCAGACTCTGTCTAGGTCTCAGGGGTCGTCGGGGAAGTTATTATGAAACAAAAAACAACTGTTAGAGATTGTATTGCCAACAGAAATAATTTGAAGATGCCACTTGTTTTTAACATTAATGAGAAAGTGGATATACAGTTAGTTTATAGGGAAAGTTGGCAAATTGCAGTTACTTATCACCAGTTATACGCAAAACGATATTTCACCTGATAATGTTGGGATAGAAATTACTTCAAGCGCCTCGAAGGGCGGAGTTTTGACTTATAGTACACCCCTTGCTAGTTCTTTATTTCGATAGCTATTTTTTCGAAATTAGAAACCATGAATGAATTATCCTATATAATATTACATTTCGTAAATCTGCATAGTTTTTTAATCCAATGATACCCCATAGTTGATATTTTAATTGCCAAAATGCTGGGTTTATTTTTTAATCTAGAGAGCCACGAAAATTAATAAGTAATTTAGCAATGAAAGGAAGTTAGTAAGGTTGCTATGAAACACAAACAACTTTTGGCATTTCATTGAACTGTTATTGTCAGTTAGTTACCGAACGCATTGTTGTCGAACATATTTCTAAACTGAAATAAGTTGAAAATGTCACAAGTCTATAACAGAAACGAGCAGGTGGATATGCTATTAATCCATGGGAAATGTCAGCAAAATGCAGTTGCCAGTTGTACTCGGAGCGATATCTCGCACAATGTCCTGCTACAAATTACGTCAAACTTCTTGAAGAGTTAAGTGAGCCTGATTATAATGAGAGTAATGAACATATTATTTTTGAGGAAATGGAAATAAATGTTCTCATGAGGCTGAAAATCGATAAAACAGTATCTCTTAGGCAGCTGGCTTTTGAGTTGGATATCAGTCTTGAAACTGTTGGAAAAATTGTAAAAAAAACGCAAGTATTGATCTTTCAAATATCAACTTCACTCCACCTGTATGATGTTGATAGCGTAGGAGGGGTGAAAAATTGCAGATGGGTTCTACATAACAATGTGCAGCCAAATAATGAATTTTTGAAATTGTATTCTCAGGTGAGTCAAGATTCACCAATCGCTGTTTAATTGATAGACAGATTACCCAATATTGATGGCTAGAAAATAATAATTTATTTTGACAGGAAAATTTCCAAGAACGTTTTGAATTCAATGTCTGGCTAGAAATAGTAGGGGTAAGAATAATTAGCTCCGTAATATTTGATGGACCTTTGAGTGGTGCTGGGTTTTTCAGAAATGAAATTGAAGGATATTTAGAATATTCACCACCTAATCTGGCGAATTGACTGTTTTTCCCATAATAGTAGGATAGTGACAGACTACCTTCATGATAGATTTGGGAAGCAATAGATTGGAACACATTGTCCTATCAGGTGGCCTGTAAGATCACCCAACTTAACCCCTTTAATACTTTTCATTTGGGATCACTTGAAAATCATTGTCTACACAACTTCCCCAACAACCCAAGAGGACCTAAAAGTACAAGTAAAACAAGCCACTCAGAGTATAACGCATCAACAATAAGCCTAGTGGTATTCAAAATACCGCAAAACGAGCTCGAAAATGCCTGGAAGTTGACGGTCTACAATTCGAGTTAAAGAAAAAAACGCCATGCACCATAAGTTGGTATAAGTACAGGAAACTTATATAAATTATCTTTGTTAGTAGGTTTAATAAGGTTTAGTATGAACCTACAACAGTCCTTTTTTGGATGATAATATACCATGTACAAAAGTATAAATGAATTTGTCTCATCTACAGATTTAAATGATTCGCAAATGAGTCACAAATTCTAAATTTTTTCTTGTAAAAATACTGTACTCTTTACTCTACCACAAATAGAACATATATATGTATATTTCACAAGAGCCTCACATATCTACATTCGATGCTTATAAAGCTAGTGTGTGTATCTAGATTATACAGTGCGTTATTAGAGATTCTATTTCCAAGAATAAAAAAAATCATTTTGTGTTCAAGTTGCAATAGAGGTATTGCAGCTTCTTTTAATCTTCTCTATTAATACTAATGTTTTGTTTTAACACCAGAATATGTGGTAAATCATTAATATAGACTATAAAAAATAGGTATCATAGTATCAAGCCATAAACAAAATCATAATTGAACCAATCAATCAATCAATAAATACTTTGTCATAAAGAACATAAAGTTCTTGTGGACAAAGCACTCATATAAATAAAAACATTAAATACTAAAAGCTACAATCAGTCACTCAACATATATGAAACAAAAAAACAAGTAAAACAAAGAATTCTGGAACTTTCGTATAAAGGAGAATCAAGTTTAAAATCCTAACAATAAAAAAAAAATTAAAAGGTGTCGGCACAAAATTCTTCCAAAGTATGATACGGACGACTACACAGCAAGAAGTAAACAGCCTTTTTAAAATTATCTAAGGCATAAATTTCTCTTATGAAATCAGGTAAATGATTGAACATCTTGCAAACATTATAAATAATTGAGTCCTTCATTAAAGTAGAGATCGGTCTGGGTAAGTTAATACTGTTTTGCTTGTCTGTAGGATATCAGTTAGCTGTATTGAATTTATTTAGATGTTTTTCAATAAGACAAACTGTCAATGCTATGAATATGGCAACAACAGTATGTATCTTATGCAAGACACAAAGTCGTTTGCATCGATCATGTGCCATTGCTTTAGAAATGTATCTAATTGCTCTTTTTTGTGTAATCAAGATGCCTTGCATGACATTATTATTGCATACTCCCCAAATAGCGAGCCGTATCTCAGATGGGATTCGATTTATGCATCGTGAGCTATTTTTGAAGCAGAGGATCCCATTTGCTGCGATACCATTTTTAAAGCAAACAACTAGTATTTAGGCCGCTGGATAGGCCGGATACCAGATATCCATTTCATCTCTAATATTTACCAATTATACATTATATTCTGAATACTTACAACAGGAATAACATGAGTTACACCATCTCCACTATCAATTACAATTCCCGTGAGGGTTCTTTCCTCTCTACTTCTGCTAGCCCAACTCGCAGCCAAAGCTAAAACAGCTTGAACTGCTATGTACAAGCCGGGAACATTGAAAGATTCAAACATTATTTCAGCAATGTATTCTCTATTTTCTGGCGTGTTCAAAGGAGGTTCGGTGAGCAAAAAGTAATGATCTTCTGGTTCAGCTCGGAGATATTTGAAAATACACTGCTCCAGAAACTTTTCCATCAAGTCCCAGTCTTCAACAAGTCCGTGTCTCACTGGATACTAGAACGGTAGACATTCATGTTTCTACTGTAGATTCAAAACATCTCAATAATATTCACCTTAACTGAATATCCGGTGGCATCGAATGCTTCATCTCCAATAAAAAAGTCGAGATCTTCAACGCCTTTATTCAATCTCCTAGAAGTTGTCTCACCCACTTTTGCACTCTCCTTTATCGCAATAGCAGAAGGGATTATGAACTGTGGCTCCTTGTTTGCCGCAAAACCTAGTTTGGTGTAACTAAATAGAAAAACATTATGATAAACAAATTTTGGTTAGGATTTTTTCTCTCACCCCGTTCCTACATCGATAACACACGCCGGTAGTCTTCCATCCATTTTTATGACTCAATAATTTAGTCCTTTTACCGAGAATTTGAGTGAACTTTTGAAAGATTTATAACCACACCTACCAAAACTAAAAACTTTTTATTTTATCAAAACCACAAATGTCAACAAACATTTGACAGAATGACATCATCAGACCACATACTAGGGGGGTTACGAAATTTATAACCGACTTTTGATATTGGGTGGTACTTGAGATAAGGGAAAAACCGTATTCCACCAATGACGCCACGCATTTTTTCAGGTGAGTTTTTTATTTCAACAGAAAATTTCTAATGGAATGCTTCAACCAAAAGAAACGCGCTAACATTCAGAATGAACCAATAGATGATGGTTGTGGAATTGGCCGCGGTGGTAGACCGCCGACTCACGATCGGAAAGCCGTGAGTTCGATTCCCGCCTCGACCAGATATTTTTCTCGAGAGAATTTATCTGGTTGAAGCTGGAATAATTCTGCAACCGTGTTAGGAATCACACGTTAAAAGGTAAGACATCGTTAGTCCTTAGCTCGCACAAGTTTCATAACTTCTGAAAGTTGTCGTTCGTATGGAGGCGACAGCTGATTAACGGAAAAACATATTTTTTTTAAACAGATTCCATAGGTCGTTCATTAGTTCAAGACTCGTCTTTTATTCGACTAAATTTAGTAATTTCGTCATTGTTGACTGTTATTTTTTGGCTTTTGCTGTTTTTAGTAAGAATAAGAATTCAGTTATAACTTATAACAATGAATAACATGCGTGAAATATTCTAAGAATAATTACGTGTGCAGTGAAAAAGTGAGTTTCCTAGGACTATTCGTTGAAGCAAAAATAGATTTAATCCAATCGTCCCCTCATCAATTACCGAACTCTTTCAAAAACATCAGGATCGTTTCTGATTGCGTTACACCCAGCAATTATCGGATATCTCAAATCTTCCATATTATCCACTGAAGTGGTATAAACTAATGAATTGTTACATTTTTCATTACTTGGTAGGTCCAGTGTAGTACGCTATATTTTTATTTCGGCTACGTTAATAATTTTAAAATTACCAAAATTGTTATAGTAAACATTTTTTTCGCCCCCTATCTTCAAAACAAAGTACCCTATTAAAAATCATCAAGGGACAAAATATCCTTAAAATAGTCCAAGGAATAGTCCCTAAATTTTTTGTCGCATGTTTAAAAAACACCCTCTATATGATTTCCTCAAAAAATGTTTAGGAAGCCCGACAATCACTTTAGCAAGCAATCTATCATATAAATGCATACGAGGTGTACCCAACAATAGGTGATGGGGAGGTAGAGCATGATTGATGTTATCAGGATTGCGTCATTATTCAATTATATTTTGATAGTATGTCCACGAAATGGAATTATATTGTATTGTCTATTGTTGGCCTTCTTGACTAATGTATACTACATTCTGTTGGCCTGTATATCTTTTGCTTTTCTGTTGAAATTGTCAGGATGCTTATAAATCTCAATGGAAGCCCTAAATAGTACAAGATACAGCAGCTATGCTTGTGGTCTTTTATTCTGGTCTTGATGCTGAGTTCGGTAGTTCCGATGTAAACAGAGCCACAGGAGCATTGAATCCTATAAACATCGGCGGATGTTTGACATTCACCAGATATCTGACATCCACGCAATTTTGCTTTCTTCAGTTCCGTTTTTTTTTTGTGAAGTTTGAACATGCATGGTCATAGTGAGAATTATATTGTACAATTTCTCTTCGACCTTTGACTTCACAGGATCTACTGATTGGAAAAATATTTGATTACCGTATCTTAGCAGTGATATCCCATCCCGTACAATTATATCATTTTGAAAGAACATTGATATTCCGACATATTAGAGAACTTTTATGTCACTGAGTTATACACAACTCAATAAATCCGGTTTCCAAACGGTAATCCTAATTTCGAAAGGTTCGGCGTTATTAAACCGGTTTGAAAACGCTCGAAAAAAATAGTGTTTACACATGCATTATCTTTAGTTTCAGTAACATCGGTTGTTGAGATGCCATATAAACGTGATCATAGTATAACGTAAACAAAACGGCACAAACAAACAGAGGATTGATAAACTCTAATACACAAGCACTACAGGAAAATCCTTAAGACGCTCTAAAAGTGGTGCCTGTGCGAAAGTAGTGATTCTCATTGGATTTGAATAGCTGGAGATTAAATTCATTTGGAAAAACGTTCTCAGGAAGTTTATTCCACATAAACGCAGTTCTCCAAATTGAAGAGTTCTTGAACTGTCAGGTTCGAGGTGTACTGAGTTGAACCTAAAAACGATGAGCAGCCACAGTCCGTCGCGTATTTCTGATATGTACAGCTCTTGGTAGAATCAAATGTGCCAAGTCACTTGAACACTTTCCTTGAAAGTATCTATAGAAGACAGACAAATATGTAACCCTTCTTCGATCGAGATTGCAAATGATGTTCGCGTCTCCAATCAAGCGGTTGGCTCTTTTCGCCGTTCCAATCTTACTCTACTCGTTTGGAGTAGTGAAGTGGACTCGGGAGGAGCTGTATCAACTCGACGTAAGGACCCGAAAAATTATGCATCTCTATAGGAGTTTGCATCCCAAATCGTTCGTTCCACGGTTGTACTTCCCCCGACAACAGGGAGGTCGTGGACTTTTGAGTTTGGAGTGTCTACATGACAGAATGGTACTGGATAGAGCCTGTAAAGTCGTCAGGAGTTCGGATCCCCTTCTCTGCATGGTCCGTGACCATGAGAGAGCAGGAATTGGAGCATTTCTCCTTAGGACAGCTGCTCGAGCAGCTGATGAACTCGGTATAGTTTTCGACTCTGAACGAGGTGACTACAACTCTGTCACCGAGTTGGAACCCGTTCAGCAAAAAGCTCAGATAAAAGCCGCATAGATCACCTTACTTCTGCGGAGACACAGGGATAAGCCTATGCATGGTGTCTTCTTCAATAACATTGAAGACCTTGGCTTATCAAAGCGCCTGACGTTCGCTTTTCTCAGGTCGAGTGGGCTGAAGTCGGAAACTGAGGGGTTCATCATGGCTTGCCAAGATGGTGTCTTCAACACCTTAGTCTACCGCAGTCGCGTGATGGGTATAGAGGTTCCTGACACAAGGACAGGGTCTGCCGCGAGGCGCCCGAGACCCTAATGCACTGGCTATCAGCATGTCCAGCATATGCGGTCTCGGCCTATATCCATCGACATAACGCGGCCCTAAGAATGCTATATTACCATCTACGGCACTCTTACGGTATTGACGAAACACCGGTGTTGCCCTACGCTCCGGGGGATATTGAATCCGTTGTGGGGAACGAGAAGTGCTGAATTTATTGGAACTATTCGTTCCCCACCCTCAGGCTCATACAAGCTAATAAGCCTGATGTAGTCCTTCTCGACCACCAAACCAAAACGATATTTGTCGTGGAGTTTTCAGCTCCAGGCGAGATGAATACCGTCAGAAAAGAGGAGGAAAAACGGATAAAATATCGAGATTTTCTCTTCGAACTCCGCAGACTCTATCCAGATCACTCTGTCAAGATGGTCGTTCTGATTATTGGAGTCCTTGGTGGAATGATGTTTTCTCTACTCTCGAATCTCAAAATCATACCGACTTGCCGCACTAAGGCAGAAATCTTAGCCGCACAGATGCAGAAGACTGTCATTGTTGGCTCACTGCGTTTGCTCAGGGCACATAATCCTCGGACCCAATGATCACTTACCCCACGGTGTGGGGAGTGGTCATTGGTTGATTATGCTGGCGCGCCCTCCCGAATGTATCGGGGCTTCGGGGGATAGGGCCTGACCAGCGCACACTACGATGATAATAATAATAATAATAATAATATCATTTATTGCCCAACAGGTAACACCCAATTACAGGACATAATTAAATACATCAGTACTGATAATAGATAAAATAAATTAACAAATCATGTTAATTTATTTTATGCTATATGAATATAACATAACAATGATATATAACATCGAATAGAAAACAAAAGAAAGAAAACCAAAACAAAAGAAAAAACTGATAGAATAACTATTCATTTCGCTACTTGGTAAGAGTGATTATAATAACTGACTCTCTCACAACACAAAAAAGAAAAAACAGTTTTGATATCACTTTAAGATTTCCATTGCAACTTTTTTTATGTTTCGCCGAGCAAGTATTAATATCGCAAAATCTGCATATCGAGTTGTAGTTTTCACACATAAATTTAATTGGAGAATGCGATATTATGTTTGTTCGTGCTGCAGAGCAGTAAAATGTGAGATTCAGCCATGACTGAGGTCTTGGCACTCTAAAGTTCAGTTCTGACAGGAGCAAATGGCAGTCTACTTGGCTGTGCAGTAGTTTATGCAAAAATGTTATTGAAGCACATTTTCTCCTTTTTTCTAAAGAAATCAATTGAAAGTGATTGAGAAGACTATAGTGGTCAGAACCCTTAGCTGGATAAATTCCAGTGTTTTTGAAGTACACGAATTTCCAAAATTTTCTTTGAACTTTTTCAACTGAGTACTCATGACAGAAATAGTAGGGGCTCCAAATAATTGAGCAGTATTCAAGCTTGGATCTGACATATGAGAAATATAATATCTTCAAGGCGTTTATGTTTGTGAAGTTTTAACGTGTGATAAATCCTAACATTTTATTGGCTTCAGAAACTTTTTTGTTTATGTGATTGGCAAATGCCATTTTAAAGTCAAAAAATACACCTAAATCCTTAGTCTCCACACAACGGGTTAGCAAACTACCTTGAATATTGTATGGATGTTCAATATGTATATTTTTTGTAGTATATGACATGACTTTACATTTACCTATATTCAGATGTAGGTTATCTGAGCTTTATAAAGCAAGATGTGTACAGTTTTCTGGTTCGGAACAGTGTTCCAAGCTTTTAAGAAGCGAATTTCGCAATTCCAGCGACATTAGTGTGCGAAGACATATTGTGTCTATTTACACCCTCAACAAACTTATCGAAGCATAAGGTGGAATTGTCTGACCTGACCTATACCTGGGTTTTTTAAAGATATGCATACAGATATTCAACCTCCTGCTGCCGGTGAAGATGTACATACGCCGCATATGTCCTGGAATTCAAATGCAGCAAAGCAATATATTGAATTCTTGGTTTTTTCCAATAAGTCGTTGATATACAATAGAAAGAAGGTTGGAGACAAAATAGATCCCTGGAGAACACTAGCGTAGATGGTAAAAGTATTCGAGAGGTATCCGTCGACGGCCACTTGCAGGGAACGTTCTTTCAGGAAGCTGGAGAGCCACACACAGAAATGATTCGTCAAGCTATAGCATCGAAGTTTGGCCAGCAAACCCTCATGCCACATACGGTCAAAGGCCTTAGAAATATCAAGCTCTTGACTCTCCATGTTTCTTGATGGCGTTATTCCAAGTATGGGTGACATACGATAGAAGGTCGCCTGTTGATCTTTGTTTCCGAAAGTCATATTGTTTATTACTCAAGATGTTGCACCCTCCAAATATTTAAGGATATGGTGGCATTGTTTTCCACTCAACCTCACCTCAACGCATACATGACACAATGACCGACAGCTGATTTGGAAATAAACAAATTTATTCAATTATTGTATATCAGAAGTTATATTATTATAGCCTGGTGATATCATACCTGATATCACCAATGTGCTACTGGTGATATCAGTACTTTTAGTGTGTAAGAAATATTTTATTTTTAGAAAAATAGACATGATTTGTTATACAAATTTGACAATCGATATTACATCTAATTCTTGTTCATTGTGGAATGTCAACTTTCGCAAAAGTTGGTATTCAAGGTAATACACATTTCTAACTATGAGAATATTTATTTAGTAGAAAATTAATTGTTTTTGTGAATTTCAATTTCTATATTTACATTTTCAATATGTCATTTTTCAAGAAATTAGAGAGATGAATGATTTACTGATTATTAAAGGCTATTCCAAAGAGTATAGTTACTAATATCTGCCTATTCTTTGGGAGAGAGAAGTCATTTGTTTACTGTTGTTTTAGAATACACTGTTCCTGTGTAATAAGATAGTAATGTTTCATTTACTAGGGACTAGGGGAAATCATTGGAACGAACCCTAAGCTAAAATTAAGTTTTGGAACGTACCCTCTAGGATTTATATCAGACAGCTGCCAAAAGTGACATAGAATTGTTTTTATTTTTTTAAAGGACGAGTCGAGTAGAAAATGAGATGATTCACCAATTCCTCAGAAAAATCGATTGTTGTTAAAATTAATTAGTGTAAACCTACTAATTCATTGTAAGAAATTGCGTTTAAACTAGAAGTAGGTGTTGATTCTTATAAGATACCTAATACATTCTCGACAAAACTCGAAAATTGGATAAAAATGGAAAGTAATTATCTCTCCTATCAGAATGGGGGACAAGTTAAGGAACAGGATTTTCAAAAACTCACACAAACAATTGGAACCAGTATCCAAAAAATATCACAAAATGGTAAGAGTTTTATGATAATTTGCAGTCCCTTTGCAATTCTAATGTTTATTTTAGTTTCATCAATGCAAAGGATGGTTAATCAGATTGGCACTCATCAGGACTCTCCTGAGTTGAGAAAACAACTGTAAGTTATGTAATAAAATCAAATTTGAGTAAAGATTAAAGTTCTATCTTTTCTGAAGATCCTATAGGAATTATTCGCTAAAAACTGCCACAGTATTTAATGAACCTGACAAAGAAGATGGGGTTCAGACTGATTCTCCCATTAAGGGGATTTTTATGGATAGGCTATAGGGTGAATTGGAAGGGGTATATTATTAGGAGAGATTAGTTTTGGGAAAGAAAGATTTTGGATTTCTACTTCTCCATGTTTATAAAATAAAGGAGGAAAACTTCCAAAGGAGGGAAGAAAGCAAATAATTTCAAAATGAACTCAATACAAAGATCTTTAGATCATGTACAGAAGGTACTTTCAGATACAAACTGGAAGAAATAGCCCCCTTGAAACTACTTCCATATAAACATTGAATTACATGAAAGAAAAAGTACTGTTGAAACAACTAATTTTTTTATGCACACCGAATTATATGAAAAATCATTTTTTCGTAATCATTTTGTACTCCAAACACTTGTTATGTTAGGTTAAAAGTGAGTAGGTCTAATCAACCCTCCATCGCAACCCACAAGGGTTTATTGTGGCTCACACCTATTCACACTTGACCAAATAAACCCAGTTTCTTAACGAAGCCGATTAGTTTATATGGTGAGTGGTCTGAAAACCTGACTCGGCCCCCAGAAGAGTAGGCATAAAGAATGTGTTATGCTGTTTCATCATTTTCTAAACCGAGGCTACACACATTGTCTTCTGACAGTCCGAGTCTCTGCATATGATGATTCAGATGACGATGACCTGTGAGAAGACTTGTTAGACATCGTAGTTCATCCCTACTATCCCTACTGTGTTCCAACAACTGTTTGGTATCAAGCTTCGAAAGGTGAATGAACGCCTTAGAGTGAACCAATCCTGCAAGATTTTGCCAGAAGTCCATAAATCTTCTTGCCATGACAGGTTCTGGTCTAATGAAGCTGCTTGTAGCAATCTCTTTTGCAAGAGAGTCAGCAGCCTCATTGCCTTCCAGGCAAGTATAGCCAAGAATCCAGAGCAGAGACAATTTGTTGACCTATGCGACTGTATTTCCATTTGAAATACAGTTGCATAGGTCCCTAGGCAAGGGTCTGGGTCTGCGACTGAAAACACCTACATCAGAATCTGAAGGTGTTTTTGATCCATCTGTGAACCAATAACTATCTGCTCTTATTATTTCCCGGAGGATCTAATCCTCTCTGCTCTGGAACAATACTTTATAAGACAGTTTGTAGTTGACAGTTGGATGCATAATGTCAGAGGTCATTCCAAGTATGCTATGACTTCCGGTGTCAATCAGCAGTCTATTGTATTCTGCATTGTATTGATTTGTGCAATTTGCAATATGCAAAAGTCTTATGCAGTCCATCTAACCTAGTCTTTCTCAAAGTGGGCGATAACGCCCCCTTGCGGGCGTTGGAGGCCTATAGGGGGGCAGTAAAGGGCACAGAGAAAATTGGGGAGCTTTGAAGCAGTTTAGGGGGGCGATGGCTAATTTAAAAATGTTTTTTTGCTTTTAACACAAACTTTACCGCTCATTTACGCTTAACGCGCTTTTCCTCGTGTAAAGCTATCTAGGGGACTAGACAGTAACTATTTCCTGTCCAATAGCTGTCAAACTGTACAATAGATGGCGGTAAGCTTCAATGCGAATCGAGAAATTTCTAGTTTCCATTCTCGAAAGTACTAGGCCCGCCTGCTGCCACGTATAAAAGCGCGCGCGCCATCCAGCCTGTATTGTCAGTCGACTATATAATGAAAACAAGTGAATTCAGTTAGCGACTAACTAGGTAGCAAGTTTTTTATACTCGATTCTTTACATCGGCATTTTTGAAGATGAAATTATGTCGGAAGCAAATAAGAAGAAACGGCAGTATAGCGCGGAATATATAAGATATGGATTTATTGAAAATCCCACAAATCCATCTTCGCCCATGTGCCTTCTTTGTCAAAAAACATTTTCGAAAGAAGCGATGAAACCCTCAAGGCTACAAGATAATTTGAATAAAATGCATTCAGATAAAAAAGACAAAAGTTTGACTTATTTTCAAGAACTGAAAAAAAAAACACTCAGCTCAGCCAACTGTGTCACAACTTATTTCAGCGGCTTCTAAGCAAGACGACGACGGACTCCGAGATTTTTACAATATCTCATTGCTAATTGCTCAAACAGGTAAACCTCACACTAATTGCTCTTATAAAAGAATAATATCGTCAGACGTGAGTTTCGCAATTTCCCTAATTTGTCAGCAGTATCCTTCAACAACGACGACTTGCTTGTTTACTGCCAACATTTGGAGAACCTCCACAGTGATTTCGCAGAACAATTCCAGGACATTTTGAAATTGGAAATACCGCACTGGGTGTTGGATCCTTTTTCAAATATCAACCCAGCAGGATCACCCCAGCTGGAAGAATAACTCATAGAACTGATAACAAACGAGAAAATAGAAATAGAATTCAAAAATGGATACCAAGAATTTTGGCTACCAAAGCCAAACCCGCAATTGTACTCTGGATTGTGGTCCATCGTTCAACGATTTTTGATAGCATTCCCATCATCGTATTTGTGTGAACGTTGTCAATTAAAAACAGAAATTGGTTGCAGATTACTGAACGCGGTGACTTACGGCTGTTTTTGAGTAAATTCGAGCCTGATATTAACAAACTTGTTAAAAATCATCAAATTCATCCTTCACATTAGATTAGTTTTAAAATTCAAATTGGAATGTTTGTTTTTATAACATAAATAAAAGTTTTCCTAATATTACAAAATTGTGTTTTACATTACCCTCATCAGAAAGTCTTATTTCCACATGATACACATAATTTGATTATTACAATAATGACTGCGATTGTGATTCTTAAGATGTAGTGAAGTAAAAAAATTTTGGGGCGCTAGAAAATAATTAATTCTCGAAGAGGGCGGTAGACAAAATAAGTTTTAGAACCTCTGATCTAACCTCTCCAGAAAAATGTGGAGAGGAGGTAGATCTAGAAGAATCTCCATGGCTGCTGATGGTGTGGTACTGATGGCACAGATGATGGCCAGAAAATCCTGTCTCTGTAAGCCAGAGAGCCTCGCCTGAGCTGTTTTCTATAAAGCCTTTGGCCACCAGGCAATTGCAATTGCTCTATAAGTGATCACCTAAACCCCTAGTTTTACCACAAATCCTTCGAAATGTCCATAGAAACAGTCTGGCTTTGTGTAAAACTTTTTCCAAGTGAGCGTTCCAGGTGAGTTTTTTATCAAGGACAATGCCAAGATATTTCACCTCCCTTGCAAATGGAATAACCTCGCCATTGAGGGACGTTAAATTGTCCAGTTTTCTCCTCTTTGTGAAGGCGATTATCACAGTTTTGCTGGGTAGCTTGCTCTCTCAGACACCAACTGTGAACAACGTCCATCATACTTTGGAGGATATTACAAGCTACCCTTCCTGACGTGGACCTTGCCAAGATGAAAAAGTCATCTGCATAAGCTTGCAGATCTACTTTTCTTTTGTCGAAGGCATCAAACAGACTATCCATCAGGAGCGATCACAGAAGGGGAGATAGTACCCCTCCTTGAGAGTAGCCTCTGGCGTTTGGCACTCTCAAAGAGGAATGGTCTATTGTTATCAAGGGTCAGACTTCCAGGAAAGTGGTTTTCTATCAGAAGCTCTAACGTTTATTTATTAGAAGTCGTGAATGTTACATCGGGTTGTTTAAGAGGCCCAATTTCATAAGTTGGCTCTCTAGAAGGAATCATGTCAACTCTTGTGCTGCCAAATACTTGTTATGAAATTGTACATATCATTCAGGGAATACTACACTATATAATAGATAAAATTTCACAAACCTGGAATACCGTCATCCCACTGGCGAACATCGATGTTTCATAATAAGACACCTGTCTTATTGCCTCTAGCACCATTCTGGATAACATTACAAGATGAAACACTCAATTCATTCATAAAATTACCACTTTATGTCACGAATAACTTTAATATACTTATGTCATGATGACACTACGTAATGACATGCATACTCTCATTTGATTTAATCCCAGCCATAGGAATCTTGTTCAAATTGAAAGGGGGATATTTTCAGGAGAGATAAGTTTTGAGAAGGTTTCGGCTTCTTCATACAAAAAATGTGGAAAACTTTCAAAGGTAGGAAGAAAACAATTAATTTCAAAATAAACTCTCTACACAGATCTGTAGATTATGTATAGAAGTTACTTCCATATTCAAACTGGAAGAGAAAACCCTCTCAAAACAACTTCTTTCATATAAATATTAAATTACACATTGTATAAACATGGAGAAGTAGAAAGCCAAAACCATATGCATATCATATGGACCCCATATTTTTTTATTTGAAGAGATAGAACCCTGATCAACATCGAAAATGAACATTTTTGTAAAAATTCTGTTATTTGTCTAACGATCTTACACTTTTTAGTGATGGATAAGCATTGAAAGAAATAAGATATTGATTTAAAATTTTCAGTAATCATTAAGGGACATCGGAAAATAGAAAATCAATTTATCTGGCATTTTTTCGAACAATATTGTCAATCAAATAATTTTAAAAGAAGTTGAAATATTGAAATTTTTCATATAGCCAATTGCAGAGCCGGATTTGGAAGTCTGGAGGATTTGTGAAATCCTCAAAAATCAACCTTGATGTGTGGTGGAAGTATTCACATCATTTGTATTCAATTATAGCTTTAGCTGTTTGAATTCAATTTATTTTTAATGATGGATTGGGGTTTTAACTTCAAAGTATATCTACAATTGAAAAAAAAATCGTAATTGGTAGTCTTGTTGCACGTGAAAAACTAACTATTTTGAGACTTTCAAGCTCTTCAACTTGTATGTAGTGACCTGCATTTTTTCTATATTGAACTGTTCTGCAGTTATTGAGTTTCCTTTCTGGAAATTCACATTAACTTTTGTACATAACAACAGTTTTTTTTTCAAAATTCAAGTTGAATTGGATTTTTTCGATAATTAAATTTGTTTCTATTGGAATATTTGGATTCTGTAGGGAATATAGACAAATTTTTCACTGTTTTTTTTTTTTGTAAAAGAAATAATAAATAAGGTTTAAAATGGTTTGGAAAGCTCATATTTGCAATTTATTATATTGAAGCTGAGGATAACATCATTTTCAGTTGAAATTTTTGGCAATAACTTTTTCAAACACTAGAGTTTTATTCTATAATATTTTTATTATATACTGATTATATTTCATTAATTTTGTATTTTTTTATTGTATTGAGTGGAATGGGTTTTGAACCCGTGAATAAATGAATAAATAAAACTATAAATGCGATTAAGAATACAAATACTATAAATGTACAGAGCTGAAAATTCATTCAAAAGTAACGTACTTTGTATTGTTAAAACCTTGGATTTTTATTAACTTTCACAAAGGGTTGTTGAAAGATGAAAAAACTAATTTTTAAGAGAATACCACAGTGATTAATTTTGTGACCAATTTAGATCGAGGAGTCAATCATGTCTGATGCCTATCAAAACCCGACCACCACAATCAACTTCATTGGTTCCTGAATTCCTGAAAATTTTTTTTCAGATTCTGAAATGATTAATTTTTGTATTTAGTTCTCTGACGTTCTGATGGAAAACATTTCTATGAAACTGTGGTTTCGGGTCTTTAGGCTGTTGTCTGTTGGCGTGAGTGTCTGACATCTTCAGAAGACTGTTAGAGATAAAAAATATGAGAATTTTAATGTCTAAAGAACAGTACATTCTTGCTGCTGAAGTTAGGAAGATTGATTATTATATTTGAAGCTACGTATAACAACAAAGTACAATTAACTAAACATATAACAATATGCAAATGACATAAAATAGACTGAAAGACAAAAAACAATGAGAAGACTATAACGAAGTATAGTAGCCATTTAAAAACTATGGAAATAATAGTAATTTTACCACGCCCTGTATGATATGGAGTCGATTTCTTGGTGTTATTTGAATATCTCGAGTTTGTCCAAACTATCATCGAAATATCAACTTTTCGTGAATTGAGAGTACTGATGTACTTAATTTCAATTAAGGCTATGTTTTGGACCATATTTAGCACAATTTATTTTTTATCTCGAAAACAGATAGATATAGGTATAGGACATTATTAACAAAAAAGTATTAAAATACCAGAGCGATTCCAAAAATGTATTAATATACGGGGTGTTCTATTTAAAAAAATAAAGTTGCTAAGACTTTTTGATGGAAGTGTCAACGCCGCAATGCTGAAAATATTTTAGATCGATAGAACAGGTAAGGAAATGTGAGAGGTGAAATTTTCAGAAAAATCATGCTTTGCGTTTCCAAGAAACGTCTAACCTACCATCGACCGTGAGTCACGCTGTATATGTACCTATATGTGTGTGTATATGTGGGTATGTGTGTATATATGTGTATTTATATTGTGAGTCATAAATATTGTATTGTGATTTTTTTTTATGTACTCTATGTATATTTTTTATATTTTTAGTATGACGTACCTAAGCAAATTTTGTTATTGCAGATATTATCGAATGTAACAGAAATTGTAATTTGAGGTCAGTAAAATTTCTTTCTTTCTTTCATTGTTTTTTTTCGGTTGAAATTGTTGCTTCGTTGAACTAACCAGTTGTAAAAGATTTATTTGTGCTCGAGAAGTTGAGGTTCTTGAAGCATATCCTGTGCTTAGTTCATGCTCTGTCACAGCTGTCCTAGTCTGCACTTTTTTGTGTTCCTCAATCTTTTTTCTGATTGAAAGCATGGTTGTGCTAAAGTCTGCAGATAATAAAAGATACTGCAGACAAGAAAAATCTGTGTAGCAGAGCATGTACGAAATACTGGAGAGCACAGAACAAACTTCAAGGACCCCTCCACTTCTTATCTACCTGCCGGACTTCACAACCGGTTAACTTAAGAGACAAGTGAAATCTACAAATATGACAGTTTCATCTGGAAGGAAGAAACGACAAAGATTAACAATATTGGCATACCAGCTTTACAAAAACACCAGTATAGCAGGAATACCTGAGCAAACTGAACCAATTCAGTAGATCGCACCAGCTGAGCAACCCTCACGTAGGTGTTCAGTCATGGGTGCCCCTCTCTTCCTATCCGGCCACTCTCAAATATATCCTTAGGGGTGCCACTCCCTCCATAGCCACTCATAAATATAGCCTAAATCTATGAGAGCGCCAGTGTATCTTCAACCTTGGAAGCAGTAATGCAGACCTCTGGAGAAACCAGTCACTAGCACTGGCGAAACGTCAGGATGAAATTTGTAATAATAGATGACCTGAAAACCCGAAACTTAAAAAAGTTCCAAAAGATGGCGGCAAAAGTCTGTATTTCTACTTTTCTAATAATTTCTATTTAAACAATACTAGTGGTTTTTCTGAGCTATTTTAGGGTCTCCACGTACATCTCGTTTGAATAAAGTAATTGTTCTTCTTGATTTCTATGATCAGTCTTGATTTTTTAAATTACTAATAACTATTGATTCCAGGCATTCAATTCAACACTATACTCAACAGCTGGTGAAAGATACAAATGGATACATCAAAGATCTCAGCACAATTCAGCCTTCGTTATCTCAGTCCGAGCAAAGGCAGAGGAAAATGCAGAGAGAGAGATTACAAGATGAATTCACAAGTGCTTTGAATATGTTTCAGCAAGTACAGAGGAGCACAGCTTCCAAAGAGAAGGAACAAGTTAATAAAGCTAAGGCTCAAGTCTATGGTGAACCCCATCTCGGTATGTTATATTACTATTTCCACTAAATAGAAGTCTGTCACAGTGAGCTCTGTCATTCGGTAACTCAATTACTAACGATGCTATGAACGATATGTCACAGATAAGGGACGTTTTTGTTTACTGTTGAATGTTGCTGAACTTCATGGGAGTTCTGGAAATCATATCAGGTTTTTTTAATATTTTAGTCATGAAAAATCCCAAAATCGATATTACTTGGAAGCTCTAAAAAGTAATGACTCCTTTAATAACGAATATTTCTGGAGTTTTATTCCAACACCAAAGAGTTATTTTAACACCTTGACACGTGTTTGGATCACCAAGTTTTATCCCAACACCAAACCGTTATTTTAACACCTCGACACGTGTTTCGATCTCCAAGTGATCTTGAAGATAAGCACTTGGTGTCGATGTTGTGCATCACAAGTCCACTATCAAGTGAAAATATGAAAATATTAAAAAAAAACGTTTTTGGGAAAGAAAGGCTTTGGCTTTCTTCTTCTCCATCTTCATATAAAAAGTGTGGGAATCTTTCTTTCATATTTTTGTATAAAGATGGAGAAATAGAAAGCCAAAACATTTCCTTCCCAAAAATTAATCTCTTCTAAAAATATACCCCTTTCTGTTTGATGTACAAATTTTGAATTTATGCAAGAAGTTATTTGGATGTTTTTAAACAATAACATTTCAGAAATATATGTATTGTACACAAAATATGGTACCGAGATTGTTTCCACATCTAATCTATAACACAATACAGGATAACCACGATATCATTGATAAGACCTAAAAGTACTCTAACCTCAAATCTATTATATATTATGCCAAAAAATATGCAATTACCTGCCAGTATATCTTTACATAGAAATTCAGGAAAACGGTGAAATCTTTATGGCTAGATAAAATTCATTATGCACTTGTCGAGTTTTATGAAGATAGTTTTGCCTTTATTGTATTTTATATAATTTGCATATGTTTACTTGATTGTATTTTGTTGAAAATTGATTGCTATATATAGGTTTGCATATAATAATTAATTTCCTAACTGTCAGAAGAATTCACTGTTCTTCGAGTTTCTATCTATCTATCTGAAACATTTTTAACATTGTCCCTCATGAAGACACATATACAGGGTGTTCATTAAACACATGCTAATATTTAAGGAGGTAATTCTTAGACCCATTTTAAGGAAAAAACGTCCTATGGACGTATGTCCTAAGCGCCTTAACTTTTGAGATACAGGGTGGCTAAGTTTTCAAAAATAATCAGTTTTTTAATAATAACTGAGATAATTTTGTAAACATCTTTGGCATATTTGGTACATATGTTCCATGCCTCAAGGCGCATTTTCTGATGTACAATTTTCTTAATTTTCTCTGCCAGTGGCGTACGTACGAGTTTTGAAATGTATATTTTTGGCGAAAAAAATACTACGCCACTGCTTTATCTTGAATTAAAAATTATTTTTAAAATCTCCATACATTTTTGAGCATTGCTGGGTTTTCTTTGTCCGACGCATGGTTTTCGCTCAAAAAATTAAAAATCGCTTTACTTAAGGATAAATTCTTTAAAAATCTGATGCGGTAACGTGCATCGACTGAAAGCAAACTAAGAGATCAGATTTGTTGCAAAATAATTGAGGATCTAAAAGGTATTTGTTTGTTGTCAGATGCACTGTTCTCAATTAAAATTACGTGATAACGCAGCACCGCTTAATAATTTTTGAAAACATAAATTTAGTTATCCTGGAATAAATGACGTGTAGCAAAATTAATTTACTGCACCTCTTGGAAATATGGAGTTTGTCGATATGTGATTTCTTTTAAAGATTAAAAGCAGAAAAAACAGCGTACCCACCATAGCAATAAAAAACGAATTCTCTGTATGTACAAACGTCAGTAGCTAATATTGATGTTGGTTTAAAGTAAGGTGTTGGTGTTAAAAACTGTCACAGCGCGTTTTGATTGATTTTGAAGTGTTATTGAAGTTATTTTGGTAGTCCGCGGTTTTTCTGAATATCAGTAAATGTGGTAAATTATACGAATGCGGAAATGGCGCAAATGCATTACGTATATGGACTTGCCGATGGTAATGCAACAGAAGCCAGGCGCATTTATCAGGAAAGATATCCTAATCATGCCTTACCAGATAGCCGAACCTTTTCAAATATTCATCGTCGACTTGGGTAAACTGGTAGTTTCAAGAAAGGGACTCCGGAAGGTAGACCTCGTGTAGTAAGAACTCCTGAAATTGAGGAAGCGGTGCTGCAAGAAATTGAGGAACATCCTAAGACGAGTACGAGGAAGATCGCTAGAACTCTGGATATTTGTCATCAAATTGTTTGGCGTATTTTGGTTGATTTTTTGTTATACCCATACCATATTTCAAGAGTGCAGGCATTACTCCCCAGAGATATTCCACAGCGTGTGAACTTCAGTCAGTGGTATCTACAAAGTATTGCATTAAATCCGCAGTTTGAGACACAAATTTTGTTCACAGACGAAGCAAATTTTTCTCGAAATGCCATTCAAAATTTCCATAACAATCATGTGTGGGCTGAAGAAAATCCCCATGCAATAACCGAAACCCATTTCCAACACCAATTTTCGGTTAATGTATGGGCAGGAATTATAGGTGATCATCTAATAGGCCCATTTTTTCTACCAGGACGCCTTGATGGTCGTTCTTATTTACACTTTCTCGAAGAAGACTTACCTGGGTTATTGGAAGATGTGCCACTTGCGTTAAGGAATCGAATATGGTACATGCACGATGGCGTCCCTGCTCATTTCAGTGTAATTGTCCGAAACCATTTAAATACAGTTTATCCTAATCGTTGGATAGGTCGCGAAGGACCTCAGCAATGGCCAGCAAGATCCCCCGATCTCAACAGTTTAGATTTTTTTTATGGGGTCACCTTAAAACTCTTGTGTATAAAACTCCCGTTAATACTTTAGAAGATTTAAGAGAGCGAATAGTTGCCTCGTGTGAAACTATACGAAATACGCCGGGAATATTTGAACGGGTGCGTAATTCCATGCGTAGAAGGGCGGAAGCATGCATACTAAGTGCAGGTGGCCACTTCCAACAATTTTTATAATCCGTTTTGGTATTATTACTAATTAACAAATTTGTGCTATTCGTTTAGACTTACTGTCACAAAATAAAATAAAACTCGTTTTTGTGAAAAATTTATTTTTTGCAGATTATGTTTTCAAATATTATTAGGGAATTGATAATGCGTTAAGAAGCAATTTTCAGATTCTCATTCATTTTTGAATTGATCTAATTTCTTAATTTGCTTTCTGTCGATTTTTATTTTTTTGAGTGAAAATCATGCGTCGGACAAAGAAATAGCAGGAGATCAAATTTTCTCAAAAATAAATGAGGATTTTAAAAATGATTTTATTTTGAAAAGAAAGCATTGGCGTAGTACTTTTTCCCCAAAAATATTCAATGCGAAACCCGTAGGGATGCCACTGTTTGAAAAAATACAAATTTGTGTACATCAGAAAATGCGCCTTGAGGCATGGAACATATGTACCAAATATGCCAAAGATGTTTACAAAATTATCTCAGTTATTATTAAAAAACTGATTATTTTTGAAAACTTTGCCACCCTGTATCTCAAAAGTTAAGGCGTTTAGGACATACGTTCATAGGAAGGTTTTTTCTTAAAATGGGTCTAAGAATTACCTCCTTAAATATTAGCATGTGTTTAAGGAACACCCTGTATAGGATCCAACAAGTTTTAAACCTTATATATTTTTAAGAGTTTGGAATGGTCGTAGTGACCATAAATTTACAAAAATACTAACTCAATCAAAAAGTTATGCCTATCAATCTGAAGGATTAATTAAATTAAATTAATTAAATTAATCTTTATTTAATCTTTAGAAACACATACAGTTTATCGATACGTCAACAAAGTATATCTGAAATAGTCAAAGTATATATATATATATATATATATATATATAATAATAAATTAAAGCATTAGTGAATGTCCTGAAGAAATTGAAATCGAACGGCAAACTTCTGATAAATTTTTCAAATGATTATCAATGATGAGAAAGGTAAAGTTAGATTGTCACACTTATGTTATAATACCGGTAATAGAGTGAAAATCTGAAAACGAATTGTAAACAAATATTTCCAGTAAACAATTTTACTAATCTCATATTTTATAGAATGAATAAAAATTTTTTTCAAAATTGTAATTTTAACAAATGATAAAGAAGTAAATTCACAATAGTGAAAATTGTCGAAAGTCCACCCATTAGAAACTTTAAACGTTCATTACATTTTCTCTACATTATAAGCTTTTTCATACGATCAAACTGCCTTCTAGGTTTTTATTATTCTTGTGAAATTTCCCAAATGAAATATAATTTTTTTCCTTATATGAATAATTGTTTTCAGCTGGATATATGAATAAAGATCGACAACTCATTGAATTGCAAGATTCAAGACAACAGTTGCAGTTGCAAGATGAAGCTGATTTGAGATCCTTAGAGGAACAGGAACAGTCAATTAGGCAGTTAGAGGTGAGTTTACCAAAAGGACACAAGAGATAATCTGCCAATTTTTTTTATTTTAGATTTTTTGGTAGTTCAGATATTGTCATCAGTACTATTTGGGATCTGGTTATATTTTTTAATGAAATTTGAAAATAATTTTTAAAACTTGTATTATTATAAAGATTAGTGCTTTCACCAACATTATTATTTTTGAAAATGTACACACATAATTAAAAAATATAGAGTGCTGGTAGAGTCTTAAGTCCAGGCTTTTTAAAATATTCCTTACCATTGGATTTTTAAAAAAGATCAAAAATAGCCCTTATAATTATTTTTTGAGCAACAGAAGTACCACTTGCATGTGAGAACCAATCCTAAAAATACAAGCCTAATTTCACTTGAGCTTAGCAAATATTTCGAAGTTGACGTTTTCCAAAATGCCTCATAAATTTTTGAATTGGTTATTCTGTGAGTTGAGAATTCAAACAAGTTTCATGCAGGGAGCTTCCCAATTCGAAGGGTTATCAAACTATGATAGATACTTAGAAATATTTTGCCTGGTGATTTTCCGTGGGTTCACCAATAATTGACTACACTGAATAATCAAACTTAACTTTATTTCACTTTAAATACACAAATACTTCAACTAAAAATTCCAACTATTATTTTAATGTCTGTCGCCTCACTAGATTACTTTGCGTACCGCACTTTAAATATCGTAATCGAATGTTGTCGAAATTTCTCCGAAGTTCTGTCGAAGTCGGTAACATTGTTCTCGCTGTTTCTCGATTAGCGGGGAATCATCGTGCACTCGCGCGCTCTAAGCCACGTCACACCTGGTTTATGGCTACCAGCGGCAGCCGGCGTTATTTTCTTTCAGGCATGATTTACAACAGTATTATCAATAATTTTAACATTTCATTCATTTTTTATTTTATATGTTCTTTCATAGATTTCAAATCTGTTAACATCTTTGTTTTTTAGACAATGGACCTGAACTCGTAACATTCAAGCAGTGGTTGATTCATATATGCATATTCCACAATTTTAGAAAATGGCACTTTGGTGGACCATTATTATTAGGTTGTTTCAAAAGTTTTGTCCGTTTTTATGAGATAACTTGAAACTGTAATATGTGAATACTCATTCAATTTAATTGAAATAAGCGCCATTTGAATCAGTGTACTTTTGCCAACGTAGCACAAGTTGGTAATTTCCTTTGGCATAAAAATTGGGTGATCGGGATTATGTCTGGTCCTGAGTGGCAAAGATTTTACTGGTGAGGAAGTTATCGAAGTGCTTGAAAAGATGGTAGTCGGTTGGCGAGAGGTCTGGGGAGTATGGTGTGTGAAGCAGAACTTCGACGCTCAGTTCTTTAATTTTTGTACGGTGACTTGTGAAACGTGCGGACGGGCGTTGTTATAGAGCAGGTGCTTGTTTCGACCGGGGTGCTCATCGGTGTCTAACCACTGTCCTGGACGTCTCCTGTTGTAGAGGATTCACTTTTCATCACATGATGCCCAGTTCTTCCACCATCCCTCACGCTGTGAGATGGCACGTGGTCTCTAGCACGGTCCTCAAATCCTCGTTCAATTTAAATTCGTAGAAAAAAATTGGTCCAAATGAACAGTAGAATATTACACAGTAGAATAGATATTTATTGAGATTTAGAGCTACAAAAACATATGACATTAAAACGGACAAAACATTTGAAACAACTGAAAATTTGGAAACATTTGTCTATTTCGAAATTGAAATACAAACCTTAAAAAAGTATTATTACGATATTGTTCTCTTAAAGGAGACGAGTATCTATACAGGATGTAACTGAATAAGTGTAAAATATTGTTAAGATACAGCCCCTTGAAGGGGGTACATAAAATTTGTATAACAATTTTTTTCACAAGCACTGAAAAAGTTACAATATTGAAATTAACCTGACATTTGGTACTACCAAAAAGACACTTAGCCAGTAATTTATTTGGTTTACCCCATGGTTGTAAGGGGTGGAAAACGCAACCCCTAAAATTTATTTCCAATGTAACTTTTTGTTTAATTATTTGTTTCATTCTAAACAAATAACGTCTCTTGGATTTTTTGCCCAAAAATAAACCAGTTCATAGCAAAAAATTATTTTACGAACAGCTACAGAGATACATCGTCATAAAATGCAAACTGGATTTATTGTTATTTTGTAGTTAGTACCTGCATTAAACGATTAAAGGGTAATAAACAAAACTAATTTATTAATAACAAAACACACAACATGTAGAAATCATAGTAAATGGTCAATATGTCTACCTTCAGACATTACGCATGCGTCTAGACTTCGGCGCATTGAGCCACGTATTCGCTCAAATATTCCTGGAGTCTCTGTGATTACCCTGCACGCATCAATGATGCGGTTTCTCAAGTCCTCTACATTGCGAACAGGAGTACGATAAACCAAATGCTGTAAATGGCCCCAAATAGAGAAATCGAGAGGATTGAAATCCGGGAATCGAGCGGGCCAGTTCTGTGATCCTCCTCGACCTATCCACTGATTTGCATATGTTTCAGTTAAATGCTGACGTGCTACTTGACTAAAATGGGCGGGAGCCTTATCATGCATAAAAAACATATCCCTTCTGACGCCCAAAGGAACTTCCTCCAGCAGTACTGGACGCACTTCTCTTAAAAATTGAACGTATGCCTCACCATTCAATCAAGAAGGTAGAAAATGAGGCCCAATTAAATCATCCACAATAACTCCGAGCCACACGTTAAGAGAAAACTGTTCTTGATGGTTAGTTTTGACAATAGCGTGAGGGTTTTCATCACGCCGTATGTGGTAATTATGAAAATTATGAATCTTGCCCCGAGAAAAACTAAATTCGTCTGTGAATTATATCGTCTTCAGAAAGTCACAATTTCTTCTAATCATTTCCAGCATCCAATTGCAAAATTCAAGACGGTTCGGAAAGTCTCGCGGTAACAGTGCCTGTACTCGTTGCAGATGGTAAGGGTATAAGAGTTGTTCCTTTAAAATTCGAAATACCGTCATATGATCAACATTTAGCTGGAAAGCAATCTTTCTAGTACTGGTAGTAGGTTGTTCTTCAATCAAATTAAGTACTGCTTCCTCAAGCTGTGGTGTTCGTACTTTTCGATGGTGACCACAATCCTGCGTTCTTTTGTCGAATGAACCATATTCTCGTAATCGTTGATGAAGTCGAGCAAATATTCTATGTAAAGGATGCTGCCATTGAGGATACATTTCAGCATACCTTTAAGAAGCTTCTAATCCATTCCCCTGCGACAGACCGTAAACGTAATGCATATCAGCCATTTCCTCATTTGTGTATTTGCCATTTTAATAACAAGTGAATTATTAAAGTAACAAATTGAGAACAGAACAACAACACACACTTAGTATTAATTCAATTTCGAAAATTCACAAACTGACAGCGTCATACCAATTTAATTTTCACTATCGCTAATAGCGACCTACTAGATAGATTAGTTTCGTATTTTAGCATTTATGACGATGTATATCTGTAGTTGTTCCTAAAATAATTTTCTCTTTGGGCAAAAAACCAAAGAGACATTTTTTGTTTTGAATGAAACAGGCGGAAATACATTTTTAAATAAGACAAATAAGACAAAAAGTTACATTGGAAATACATTTTAGGGGTTGCGTTTTCCACCCCTTACAACCATGGGGTAAACCGAATAAATTTCTGGCTAAGTGTCTTTTTGGTAGTACAAATCGTCAGGTTAATTTCAATATTGTAACTTTTTTAGTGCTTGTGAAAAAAATTGTTATACAAATTTTATGTACCCCCTTTAAGGGGCTGTATCTTAACAAGGGATGCTCCAATGAAATTTCTTTATATGAAAGATCCTATCTTTTTTTCGATGAGGAATCACCTCCTTAAATGTTTTACACTGTATAATTTTTTCATTTTAATCGCCTTTTTATTTAGTGGAATAAATATATTTCTTTTTATTCTTTCAGAAAATATATTATTACAAAACAAACTACCACAAATTCCAAAGCAACTTTATTGTTTCTATATAGAATATAAAACATTTTTATCTTAAAATTTTGGAATATTCATTGATTATGTACTCAGGTACATATTCATAGTACCAAAACACGTTTTCGTCACTATTATAGTATTTGTGCAGTAGCGATTTGAAACGAACGTGTTTTTTTCTCGTGCCGAAAACCATGTGTGACGAAAAACAGGAACAACCTATCAATCTAAAAGTTCTCGTTAAATTGAAAAAACTTCGACTGAGTGCTATAAATTGTTGCAAGAGGCCTACTGGGACAATTCTTTATCTCATGCGCGTGTTTATGAGTGGTGTAAGAGCTTCAGCGAGGGCCGAGAGAGCACTGAAGATGACCAGCGCCCATGTCGCACTGTCACTATTTCAACTCCGGAAACAGTGACCAAAATCAATAAAATTGTGCGTGCAGATCGTCGAATGAGCATCTGAATAATGGCCGAGGCTGTAAACGCCGATAAAGAAATGGTTAGAAAAATTTTACATGAGGAATTACACATGACAAAAGTCTGTGCGAAATTGGTGCCAAAAAACCTGTCTCCTGAACAAAAGCTCTTGCGTCAACAGGTCTGCTCAGATTTCCTTGAAAGGTCAGAAGAAGATCCCGGACTGATGAAAAACAGTATTACTTGCGACGAAACGTGGATTTTTCAATACGATGTTGAAACAAAGCGGAAATCTAAACTGCAGCAACATCGTACGAGATTGTTTCAAAAATCACCGTATCTAGCAGGCTCCAAGCTATTCAATTGTCTGCCTTCAAATAAAAAGAGTATCTCATTAATGTCTACTTTAACACGGAAAGTTAAAGAATACCTTTTAGAGGGGTTTTTTTATTTCATTAATAAGTATTTTGAGTATACTTCCAAATAATTGTGATCAATGTACTGTAATCTCTGTTATTTATTAACTCCGTATTAAAAATCTACATGTTTTTTTTACTTGACGTTTCCTATATCATTGTTATTAAATTATCATTTCAAAGGAATAAACACATTATTATGATTATTATCATCATTATTATTAATCGACGCATTGGAAGACTCCTGAATCGCCCAGAATAAAAAAAATCAAATCAAAATTCAAGGCAATGTTGATCTTTTTTTTCGACATTAACGGTATTGTGATGACTGAATGGGTTCCAGAGGGTCAGACTGTCAACCAGACTTAGTATTTGTCAGTTTTGGCAACGCTGCGAGAACGAGTTAGTAAGAAAGGGCCCGAGTTGTGGAAGAACAACTCGTGGATTTTGCACTCACCAGATTTGGCACCGTGCGATTTTTTGTTTGTTTCCGAAGATAAAATCTGCTTTCTTTAGTATTTAGTATCTGCTTTTTTTAGTATTTTATTCACTACGAAAAAGCTACTGTGATAGCGAGAAATGTCGTGAAATTTTGAAATTAAAGTTTGTGAAGATCAAATCGTTTCCGGTGTAGTTTGGATCTTCGTCTATGGATCTTCATCAAGAAACGTCCGAGTCAATCAGAAAAACAAATTTATGTAAGGATGACAAATCAAAATTTTTTTTGGTTCGCACAAGTTGACTAGGCTACCTGTAGTTCAACTTATACAATTTTGTTCTGAAGTTTTGTAATTGGTTTCAATAAGGAATTTTTTGCCATTCCCCATACTGATATTAGATATTGAATTTTGGAATATACTAATGAAATATATGACAAAGAAAAGGAACATTTTTCTGTACCAAAGTGAAACGTATTAAATTGAGAAAACTGTTTTTATCACGAGATTAAATACTATAAATACAGGTGCTACACTAAAATACTACAGACTGAAATTACCGATTCTTAGTGATACTCTGAGATGCAGTTTTAACGATATATTGTAAAGAATCAAAGTTGATATCACGTGAATTAGATATGATGTTGAAATGATTACAATTGTAAAAAATTGGTGATTGATCATGACATTCATTATATTAGTTTCAGTTTTTGTTCTATAGTAATGCTATTTCATTTCCAATATTATCACTTATATTTTTTTTAGAGTGACATAAATGATGTGAATCAGATATTCAAGGAATTAGGTGCACTGGTCCACGAACAAGGCGAAACTATTGACAGCATCGAGGCTAGTGTGGAAAGGACCAGTGATTTTGTTAGTCAAGGGGCTCAGCAGTTACGTGAAGCTGGTACTTATAAGAATAAAGTCAGAAGAAAGAAGCTCATTTTGGCCATCATTGGTGCTATTATATTGATCATTATCATAGTAATAATCATTTGTCAGTTGAAATAAATTGAAGTTGGTAGAAATATGTTAGTCCGAAACTTGATTGGATCTTTGGAGGTAATGTATTTATTTACAATATTTAGTACGAAAGTACAAGTAAGAAAATGAATATTGAAAGGAATATAGGTGCTTGTCTCTACAGAAGCACAGAAGGGCCACATATTTTTATTATGTTTCTTGGAAATTCTGACTTTAATCTCGAAATTTCAAGGGCGATGACATTAATCTCAAAATTTCAAGGGCGATGACATCTCCCCTTACGAAGACGCCATTCATAGGATCGACAGAGAACTCAATTCTTGAATATCACTATCACAACATAGTATAAAACAAAGTCACTTCTAGCTGTCTGTCTCTATGTTTGCTTAGATCTTCAAAACTACCCAACGGATTTTTTTAATAGATAGAGTGATTCAAGAGGAAGGTTGATATGTCTATAGCATGCATAGTATAGTAGAGAAACACTGACAATTTTAGAGGTTTCTAATGTGATGTTGTAAATGAACACATTTTTTTTGCGCTTACACTGCAAACGCTGGCTGAACTTTATGAGATAGATCAAAATAATGTACTACAGTATTGTACACCTTAAAAAGGTCTACAAAAAAATCCGCAATGGTATATGTCTATCTCTTAGGAATAAACCACAATAACAAGTTTTTATCCTTCATTTTTTTACGAAGCGATTTTGAGCAATACAGCATTAATCCTTATCCAATTAAGTGCATTTAATATATAAATATATAAATTACTTCATGTAATTTAAATGAATATTTTCGAAGATATTACAGGTTTAAAACGCAGGGACGTGTTGAAGGCCGCACTTCTCCCTATATGATTAGCAGCCATCGCACGCATTTATTGGAGCTCTATAGCGAAAAAATAACAATAATTTAAAGATATTCTGTAGTATATTTAGAATCAGCATTGCACCCGTGCGGAGCCAGGGCGAATCGCTAGTCAAAGATAAGCGAGGTACCTCAAGGCGGTCAGTTGCAAAGCCAAGCTTTGACGTCGACCGCCAACAAAATTCGTCCTTTGTCTTTCACTACAGCTTTCACTTTGTAAGGGAAGATGTCATCGCCCTCACTCGAAATTAAATTTTTATTTATGAGAAGGTGTTACATAAATCATTTATATGGACAAATAATTATGAAAAGAACGGGAAACCATGTCCTATTAAAAAAAATCGAATTAAAATAAAAACTATGAATTTTTGGTATAGTTGCACTAAACACCAGGTATAACAATTATTCCGAAAAATTTGCCGTACATGCTTGAAAAACAGATACAGAATGTTCTAGGCATATATATTTTTACAAAAACCGGCATTTATAGTTTGTTTTCCGATCTTTACAGAAGGCACATCTTTCACGTTTATTTTGTTCCATTTCGACTTGCTCAACCAACACAGTAGCGCTAATTCTAGATGCAAGCCGTCGAATTTCTCTTGTCAGATATTTGAATTGTTTCCATTTGTATCACTTCTGTATATAACCATGGCGTTTATACCAACAACATTGAAGAGCCCATATATAACTACCATAGGCCACCTACGTGTATTTCTCAAAACATTATATTTTGTAGAAAGTTGGTCAACTGTATCAAATCCGCTTTTGGTCGAATTGTAAAAAGTATTTATCTCTGTTTGAATTGAAGGGGTTATATTTTTAGAAGCGATTAATTTTTCGGAAAGAAAGTTTTTGGCTTGCCACTACTCCATCTTGATACAAAAAAAGGGATGAGGGAATCTTCCAAAGAAAGGAAGGAAGTAATCAATTTGAAAATGAGTAACTCTATACATGGATGTTTAGAACATGCAAAGAAGTAACTTTCAGACACAAACTGAAAGAAAGTCCTCCTGAAACATCTACTTTTATATAAACATTGAATTATACGAAAGAAAAAATTCTTTCGAAACAAATACTTCTATATGAACACTGAATTATATAGAAGATATTTTTCTCTACTCAGTTTGTATTTCAAACATTCGTTGTGGAATAAAAACCAGATATCATTCACATGAGTTTTACTTTGAATTAATGGTAATAAATTGCACTTACATGGAACACTGTCATCCTCACTGGTATACACCGATGTTTCGCCTTAAGACACTTGCCCCAAGGCTCTTCAGTACCAAATTGGATAACATTATAGAAAATACACACAATTCATTCATGAATTACGATTTTTTAATGTCACGGAATAAGCTTGATCTGATTATGTCTGAAAGTTACTTCTTTGCATGATCTACACATGTATAGAGTTACTTATTTTCAAATTGATTACTTCCTTCCTTTCTTTGGAAGATTCCCTCATCCTTTTTTTTTGTATCAAGATGAAGTAGTAGAAAGCCAAAAGCTTTCTTTCCCAATAATTATCTCTGGTTTCGCCTCTGCACCAGATGCCTCATCAATAGAAGAATCATCGTGATGAAGGGTTGATAATAAAATAACCTGCTTATTTTTTTTTCGGTATATATGAAACGATAGTCATATCTTCTGTAAAACCAAACATGCTGGACTTTTCTGATCGTTTAGTAAAAAAAATCATTGGGAATTCGTCTCTTATTTTTTCTAAGTGTTCCCACAATTGTCATCTGATGTTTTTTTAGTAAATTATTGGCCACATCAACAGAAGTGAATCAATTATCCATTGTAACATTTCTCCTAGATTTTGACAATGGTAAACAAAGCAAACAGATCAGATGAAACTTCTTCGAACAACCGAGTCAATCTTTCCACTTCTTTTTCTTCCATTATTCTGTAAGAAATATAGATTTTTTAAAATAAAATTGAAGCTTTGATTACAAAAATAGGAATGAAATTATTTCAGATTAATAAAAAAATACTTACATAAAGGAACGCGTCGGGTCTGCAAGACGAGAAAATCTGCTCTAAAATCTACAGGCTAGCTCGAAGGTACTGAGGCTCGTAGCACCATACGTGCTTTTATGTGAAAATGTCACAAGCAATTATGATTGCTTGGGCCTGATAGACCCGATGCGACCACTGCAGAATTAAACTCGAAATTTTGACTTTAATCTCAAAATTTTGACTTCAACCTCGAAATTTCGAGACTAAAGTCAAAATTTGCAAGAAACAAATAATAGTATAATAAATGTATTCCAGTTTGGCTTTCAGTCTTCAAAAAGTACACAAGACGCCATATTTTCACTCCTGAAAAACCTGTACACCAATCTTAATCACAGAGAATTTGCGGTGGCCATGTTTTGTGACCTAACCAAAGCCTTCAATGGTGTAGACCACATGCTATTTCTTTGCAAGCTAGAAGTTAACGGATTTAGAGGATCTGCATTACATTGGTTTGAGACGTACCTTTCTCATCGGCGGCAGAATGTTCTATTAGATGGAATTTCATCAGAGGAACGTTTCATTTGCAGTGGGGTCCCACAAGGTTCCGTTTTGGGACCGGTGTTATTTCTCATTGATGTCAATGACTTAGTCCATGTTGACATAAGTGGTAAATTCACATTTTTCGCTGACTACACCACTATCCTCTGGCATAGCAATACCACTTCAAATTTACTTGATCAAATCATTGTCGACATAAGGAGGGTGAAAGAGTGGTGTGATTCCAATCTTTTATCATTCAACTTCGACAAAACAAATGTGGTCACGTTTAGATGTAACATAGGGCAAGTACACTTGGAAAATGTTAAAATTGAAAATTTGGAGAAAAACAACTTTTTAGGGCTCTTCATTGATGGAAATCTAAAATTTGATTCCCATATCGACTACTTATGTAATAGACTAGCAGCAGGATGTCATGCAGTGAGAGTTGTTTCAAGAGAGTTAGACACTACTATCACAAGATCAGTTTATTTTGCACAAATTGAGTCATATTTACATTATGGAATTTGTTTCTGGGGAAATTGTGCACAATTTCGTTTGGTATTCTCTCTACAAAAAAGATCCATCAGATATTTATGCAAGGCTAGCTACAAGGGTTCATGCCGCTCATTATTTGTGAAGCAAAAAATTCTGACCTTAGTATGTCTATTTATTTTGGAAACAGTGTGTCTTATCCACAAAAAATATAAAAATCAATTTAATACCACCTCAACTTATAGTACACGTCAGTCTTACTTCATTTCTCTTCCAACACCTACTCTAGCCCTTACACAAAATTCTATTATTTTCAATAGCAAGAAGTTATTTAATCACCTTCCCATTAATTTAAGGTGAATATATAATGAGAAAAAATTCAGAAAGAAAGTAAAAGAATTCCTTGTTGGAAGGAAGGCCCTATTATAGCGTGGACGAATTCTACCAAGGCTCTATCGAGTAATTGGCATGTAGCTTTGTGTAAACAAGTTATTGAAATCAACACGAAATGGCTATCAATGTTCATTACATAGCATTATATATTTATATTTACTCAAAATTCATATGTTCATGTACTTATATTTGTATCTGTTCAACTGGGCTTAATATTGTTCTGTCCATATACTCTGCTCTTGTCTCTAAGCATTATTTTATAGTTTATATTTGTTAATTGTCCCATATACACGTTTTACTTTACTAGACTTTGCTAATAAGATGTTCAGATCTTGGGTAATAAAGCGTATTTTGATTTGATAAATATATGTGGTCCTTTTGCGGTTCTGTGAGTCTCAGTAATTATGGTGCCTCATATAATTCAACAATTTAGATGAAGCATTAACTACAGGGTGTTCTTAAATGTACTATAAATATTCAAAGGAGTAATTTTATAGTGAATTCGGGAATGAAAACTAATGAATCCTCATTGTAAAACGCCTCGTTTATGATTTAACAGGGTATTGAACTTTGAATGTTTTCTTGAATTCCACAAATATATGTTTCATATGTTTTTAAAGCTATCAAATTCCAACATGGCATATAAAATTCTTTCATCAGTTCGGACTTCCATTGTCTAATATAATATAAATTGATTTGAAATTGCTGAAAAAATATTAAAAAGATTAACCGAAAATAATAATTTTATTTGAACAGTTATCACCCGAAGACGATTGTGGATACTAACAATTGAGACGTCGTGACATAATTTGCTTCGAAATCTTTTAATTTTTCATTTATTGTTGATAATCATTTTTAATTTTCAGCTTTTAATAATATTTCAATTTTTATTTTTTGGTTGTTGTTTGGTTTTATGTTATTTCTTTGTTATTTCAGTTTTTTTGTTCAAATAAAATTGTTATTTTCGGTTAATCTTCGTAATATTTTTTCAGGAATTTCAAATCAATTCATATTATATTAGACAATGGAAGTCCGAACTGATGAAATACACCACGAAACATTGTCAAACACCTTCAAACAACCTTCTTGAAAATATTCCTAAAAAAACTGATGGTTCATTAAGTGCTCAAATGTTCTTGTCTCTGGCTAGATTTTAATAGTCTACCCTAATTGTGTAAACGGGATTCGATAGAGTAGCCAAAGGCCATTTTCGATTGATTTCAATTGGCGAAGGTTCTGCCGATGAGAAAGTTATCGAAGTGCTAGATAAGATGGTAGTTGGTTGGCAAGAGGTCTGGGGAGTATGGTGGGTGTGGCAGCTGGTACATTTTGCTGATTTCTTCACAATAGGACTCTGCTGTGATGGTTTGACTCGGTTGCAGAAAGTTATAGTGAATCACACCAGCTGCTGACCACCATACACTAACCACGACCTTTTGTGGTTCATTAGTGTCCAACCACTATCCTGAATGTCTCCTGCTGTCGTAGAGGATCACGAAACGTGACAATTTCTGTCAATCGTTCAAATTGTGCGGCATCCACTTTTCGAGCATTTCGACCTTTCATTTAAACCATCAAAAACGGCATGGGAGCTGACGCCCAGTTCTTTCACCGTCCCACGCACAGTTTGCGATGGGTCAGTCTCCACCAGGGTCCTCAAATCCTCGTCCTGGATTATTGTAGATCGACCACTTCGGGGCTAATCTTCGAGACTCAAACCTCCGGAACGAAATTTTGCAAACCATGGTCAAACAGTGCAGTAATTAACACTATCACTGCCAAATACATGGTTAATTTTTGGGCTGTTTCAGTAGCGCTTTGGTTCAATTTGAATTCGTCGAGAAAAATTAGTCAAAAAAATCGCTTAATGACATCATATACTAATAAGCTGAAAGGAGACAAACAATCAAAATTTAAAAAAAATAAACCACATCAATGTATAAATCGATCAGTATATACTACGATACAGTAGGATCAATATTTATTGAGGTATGGAGCTACAAAAACACATCAGCTAATCTATCCAAATCATAGCAATCTCCAAATAACATCAAATGGACCACTCTCAACAGGTGTAAGAATTTAAAATCAATTATCCACTGGCATTAAAATTAAGCCTACACACTTCAAATTTCGAAACTCCACAAAACATATTTGTGGTAGAGAATAGAAGAATAAATAAGAGAGTGAGTGCTGGAAATGAGATTACGTTTATTGTCATTGATTACTTTTAGTATAATATTACTTATAGTCTGAGTGAGTCTAAAATGAAAGAATTTTTCGTTTGAAGGCGTTTATTTATGGGAAATCAACATTTTCCAGTAGATATCTGTCAGAACTTGACTTTTTTCCCCATGGCAGGTACATGTGTGAACTAACATTGCTTCTCATGTCATTTTCAAATGTATTAAGCTTTTCCGAACTTCTCGAAGGCAGAACATTGTTATATAAAATTGAATATATTTCAAGATCTAACTCAAATTTTCATTGTGACATCTTAATTATTTTTCTACATATTCTGCGATGTCCTTCAAGATTCCTATATTTTTTCTTATATATCTGAACGACCTTCCTGCCATTCTGATTCTAGGTAGTTTCATTAATTTCGCGGATGATACAGCCCTTCTTTGGCATGACAAAAATATCTCAAATAGCCTAGAAACTATTGCTAGGGACTTCAACAGAGTGATAAAATGATGTAAAAATTCAATATTTATCGAAAAATCATTTGTTTTGTGATTGTTGAAATTTTTCAAAACATGGTTGGTTTTTGTCATAAGTTTATTGCAATTTTAGTTATTTTCATCAAACATTTTAAAGGAAAAAGTTGTTCATTTTGACGAGATCCACCATATACTTAGTTTTTGTAATGTTCTCAGTAACTTCACTTAGCGCTCTAGGAGCTAAGTAATGTGCATCGATATAGAATATAGAAAGATATGTAAATATGTCAAAAACGATAACCTCCAGCGTTGTTGAGAAAGTGTACCTTTTTTACTTGGAAAAGATGTGGAAATTAGCTTTTTTCATGAAAAGTAATAAAAGTTCACTGTCAAAAAATTTAGGCCAATTTTAAATAAATAATGACAGCGTACGAAGCGCCCTCTAGATGTAACATGAAAATTAATACGAAATTATGATTTCCCATGTCAAAAGAACCCTGGGTACCAAATTTTGTGCAAATAACTTATTTTTTACAAAACTTAGTTTTCAAAAACTAGCAAAAAAATTCATTTTAACACCCTGTATCTCCGAAACGAAGAATTTCTGGACACAAGTTTATATAAACTTTTTTGTTGAAATTGTCTCTGTTTTGTTTGTATGATCAAACTGAATTTTATAGCGTTAACCTTGTTAATAAAACACTACTTCAACATTTAACTATTTACTTCGATAGCAGGTATTGGAATATTTTTACAGTGCGTGAATATGAAAGAGAACAAACAGATGTTTTAACTATTACCGTTTATGATAGAACTAAAACTTACTAATATACATTGAATCGATCAACGCTCTCTCGATCGGGATGAACCGTGAGAGGTTCAAGTGTTCTGGAATGCAACCACTTGCCTGTACAGGGTGGTACGAGACATAAGAAAAGAAAAAAGTGAAGAAAATATGAATTAAATGAACTCAAACCGTACAGTCTCAGGAGTACGTCACTTGAATATTTTAACGTACTTATGTTATACCATGTATAGGCAGGCATCTTTATATGAGTATATTTGTTATGTTCAATTGTATACAGTGTGATTGAAATATTTTAATTGTTATACATTTTGTTTTTCTCTTACTTTCTCAAAAAGAAGAATCGTTTTTTGGCAATAAAGTATATTCATCTGTCTATTTTCACAACATCCATCAACATGATTACTAAATTTCATCGACACATATTACGAAGTAATATATATATATATATATATATATATATATATATATATATATAAATTAAAAATTAAACAATTTGTGGACACAACACTCAAAAAAGGGGGGCAAACCGCGGACACGTGTTTCTGGCTATTGGCCTCATCAGCGCGGTGCAGCCAAGTGTAAAGATGGGAAACATGTGTTGCCGAAATCAGGAAACAACACAAACCCACGGAGTCAACAACAGGAGCACCACGCTGATGAGGCCAATAGCCAGAAACACGTGTCCGCGGTTTGTCCCCCTTTTTTGAGTGTTGTGTCCACAAATTGTTTAATTTTTGATTTATATCATGCACACTCGATAAAATCTCTATTTGTATTTATCCTGGACCCGGATTTCACGCAGGTAGCTATAGCTGCCTCCGTGGTCATGTTAGATGTAGCCTGGGAATTCCAGGTTTTCTAAATGGAACCACAAATGTGCGGTTGGTTCCTGTTGTTGACTCTGTGTGTTTGTGTTGTTTCCTGATTTCGGCAAACAAGTGTTTCCCATCTTTACACTTGGCTGCACCGCGCTGAAGAGGCCAATAGCCAGAAACACGTGTCCGCGGTTTGCCCCCCTTTTTTGAGTGTTGTGTCCACAAATTGTTTAATTTTTGATTTATATCATGCACACTCGATAAAATCTCTATATATATATATATATATATATATATATATATATATATATATATATATATATATATATATATATAAATATATGTATATTACGAAGTAATATGTATGTAATATGTCGATGAAATTTATAAAATTTAGTAATATGTGATAGGTTAATATTCATTTATAATTTAATTTCAAGAAATTTCCTGCTAATTCTGACTAGAGAAAAAATTTCTCTATAACCTGAGTATTTTTGGCATATCTAAATGTTTCCTACATTTTTTGTGAATTCATGTTAAAAAACTTATATTTTTAGGATACAAAGGAGACTGCGTTTTTAAATGGACTGATGGAACTGCATCGATACTGTCATTCAAATTGTGTCCAACCATCATCACTCATGGAAAGTTTATATCTGCAAGGATTTCCCTTATTTCTGATATCAATTGCCTCTTTGGAATACCCAAATAATGAAGTTATGGCTTCACAATAGTTTTAGTAGTAATTTCTTTTGGGGAACAATTCATATTATGTTCATCTGCTGATTAGACCACAACTAACGTAATGTCTACAGTTTGATCAACTTAGAATTTATTTTTTTTATGTCGCTTAAACTTTTTTTGTTTTTTTTCCAGGTGGGTTAAATAAATTGACTGATTTTTTATGGTTTGTGTGGTTATGGTAACATAAAGTAATTATCTTGAACTTCTCAACTGTATCGATCATTTACTAATATTAATATTAACAATATTGATTTTCAAGCATAGTTTATTAAAAATGTCCAATCACAAGTCCATACACCGATTATTTTTTCGTTCCTTTCGAAATGGACTTGAAAGTTCTATGTATTTAAACTATAGGTACTAGCAAGGTTTTTTATAAATAAAAAAGTTTTCCAATCAAATTAAGGACAAGTGTCAAAAACAATAACCAATAATCTTATAAAATTCTTGTGTTGCACTAGTTTTTGAAAAATCAATTGGACCATAGTATTTTTTTCGCTGATCATGAATCTGAAGTATTAGCATTTCACTTTACTTCCGGAGATGCAGCCATTCAAAAGTCGAAAAATCGACTATATTTAAGGAGCTCAATTTTGGTAGTAAAAACTCTCAAAATGATACGTTCGCACCATAAATGATAAAATCGCTTTATCAAAGTTTTTGTAATTATTTTCTTGGTAATATCACGAAAGGTCAAAGTACAGAAATGAAAATTATGTTTTCAAATTTCGAAAATTTCACTTAATTTTCTATGATACGAAATCTAAACTGCAACTTAAAAAAACAAATAATTTTTTGCAAATTTATTAGGAATGCATATTTTCATGTACGAGTTGTATTGAATGATTGAGGCGTGGATAATTATTAATATATTTATTCAATAACACCAACAAACTGCACAACTCATATTACATGTCGCGTTCATCGAACTTTTTTTCCTTGTAGGAAAAACATCTCACTATCAATATTATAAGACCAAAGAACAATTTTTTACTACTAACTCACAGAATGAATACTCAACTAATGACACTTGAATAACAAACATAAAATATAAATGTACTCGTTCTCAACAAGTTGCACTATAGTTGAATCTATCTTTATTAGGTTATAGGTTAGGTTTTAGGTTAGGTTTTGTTTCATTATCAATTATATTTCTAATATATTTGACGTCATATTCATTTTTAGTTTATTGCCAGTAGACAACAAAAAGTCTCTTGTATAAGTGTACACGGTAGCTTTACCAGTGAAAATTCCATAATTTTCATCATGGAAATGGCAAGTGCATAAAGATTCGCAGCATGCGATCATGAAAAAAGCATCAACTTATTCACCGGAAGTGAGTTCCAGAATAAGATGATTTTTGTCTTTTTGACAGTGGCCATATCTTTGAAAGTAGAGACCAGAGCGCCAAGTTTTGAATTATGTTTAGTGATCGGTCTGATTGATTTGTTTTTAAACTAGCAAGAGCCCAAAAAAACTGAATTTTACTGAAATTGGTTCTGGATATAGAATAACGTTTCTTTTTCAAATGACTAGTTGGTCCTCAAGTATAGAGTTATACTTTGCAATTATGATTCTTGCAGTGACACGTTCTTCCTGATCCTTATTTTTTTTACTGCCGTTATTCAAATTACAGTCAATGATTAGTTTCTATTGATGATTTGTTGATTTTAAAAATTCACTGTAGGCATACCATGTAATGATATCAGGACCTCCATTGTTCTATTTCTGTATCATAGTATTTAAGATATGTTGGCAATATAAATATTTAAAAATATATTCCATCGTTATACTGTATATATTATAATTTTATTTATTCTTTGATTCTATCCAGAAATTTTTTGAGTAGTGCCAAACTCTCGGGTATTGCAAATTTCAACCTATTCACCTTTCTACTTGGCACTGATTCTGCATTTGCCTTATACAAATATGTAACTATAAGTATTGATATATTTAATTATTGAATTGATTTGTGGTGATATTTGTTTTTTAGTTTTAGGTTTCTGTCCAATGAATAGATTTTATTGTACTCATTTATTCATATTTTAACTGTATATAAAGAAATGTATGAACTATCACAAATAAAATCTGCTAAAAAACTGTTTTCAGATTCTGTTTGAAGATTAAGCAAAGAGGATATTTAGCCCCAATACATGTTTAGAGAGGTTCTAAAAGAGGATAACAAATTATATCAAACAATAAAACAATCATACTCAATAAAACCAGGTGAAATCCAGAAGTATTCCATTTTCATTGAATTGATAATTTTCTATGAAAATAAAAGACAAACAATTGTCCAAACGTCGGTTCAGTGCAAAGCCATTCTAGGACATCGACTGCCGAATTAGACATCAATTTATGTTTTTCTCTGTAGCTTTCACCACAAACGCACAATTAGACATCAGAGCCTAATCGATTATCTTGATCAGACGGTTGTTTTGACCTGCAATGGCTCCCATCATAGGCCACTACTGATTACACCTCTGGCAGCGTGTTTGATATTGAATTATAGATGCAATGTGTATGAGCTTTCAATTCATGTAGTTACCTGCTTACAGTAAAAACTGAACATTCATGAGCCTGACTAGTATCACTGATGAGATCGTAACAGTGCTGATATTGGATCGTAGACAACACGTTAAGGCTCTGATATCTAGTAAAAATATATTGAGTGACAACGATTCCAACATTTTTGTTTACGGTTACTATGAAAGTTCTGAAATCTAACAGTTATTTTTAAGAACAAATGAACTGAAATGGAATAGAATGAAAATAAAAGCAATGGTTTTAGAAATGAAATAAAAATTGAATAATACTCAATATGAGCAAGTGAAGTGATAGGGTGTCAAATAACCTCAAAAAACGTAACTAATGTAATTTAATTATGATTCAAGAATAATCTCAAATCTAGTTCAAAAGTATGATGATAGAGGAAGTCATTTTCTTGCTACAAATGTTTTATACATATACGTGGTCAAATATTATATTTATCAATCAAAAAAGTACGTGGTCAAATATTATATTTATCAATCAAAAAAGTTCTTACCACGTAGGTTCCGATTCCTCGCAGATTTCTATTATTTTGTTTTTTTAATAAGAAAATCTGTTTTTAGAAAGAACAAAAATTATTGTAAAAAGTCAAGGACATTTTGGCACACTTTCATTCGAAAGTAAGTAGTAGAGTTGTTGATCTACCATTTTGACCACGTACAAAAAAACTGCAGTACTTCAATTTTTATTTATTGGAATGTGTTCTCATATCAAATGATAATAAAAAAAATTGCCAATATTTTTATGTGGCAGTTTTGTTAATAGATGGTATAATTCTGTCCGATTTAGAATTACAAACAGCAAAAAACAAAAAAATGACCCACCAGTTCGAAATTTTTTATGCAATCCTCAGCTCACATTCCACAATCACTAAAATGCCATACGCAACACGCGCAAATCTAGGAGTAAAATGTGTGTAGAAACTGAATAATGTAATTTTTTAGTTATGATCATTTTTAAATTCAGTCCTTCAGATTCAATACACTGCCAGCAACGCTTGATGAAATTTCTTCCAAGATTTCTTAAAGATCGTGAATTATTTCATAATGCTTCAATCAGATTTTCAATTCTTGGTAGACTCTTTAATGTAGCTCACAAAAAGTCCAATGGATCCGATAAGCACTGTTACCATGGAATTCCTCCTCTTTTTATCCACCTCTTTCGAAGATAAATAGTTAAGAAGATACTTTACTTAGAGAGAGTGAGGTAGCCATCTAACTAAAAACACATATGCCTTCGAAAATAGTCAGATTTCTAGTAAAAGACTGCATACATTTTTGCAAAGCCACTTCAATCAATTTTTAACTTGGGCTTAAAGACTGCGTGTTTTCCCAGTAGATGGAAAGTATCTAAAATATGTCCAATACTGAAATCAGGGGCTCCAAATAACATTCTGAACTATCCACCCATTCTGTCCAACTTTGCAAAGGTCTTTGAGATGTCTGTATAACAAAATTTTTCCTAAAGTGAGAAATAGTATAACTTTATATCAGCACGGTTTTATCAATAAACGTTCAACAATAACTAATCTCATGTGTTTTACACAAATGGTCAGAACTGCGCTATATAAACCGCTACAGGTGGATACAATCTATACAGACTTCTCAAAGGCCTTTGATAAATTGAACCATCAAATTCTACTTAATAAACTTTTTTCTGTTGGGTTCGATAGTCAACTGTTGAATTTACTACAGTCTTATCTTCAGAATCGTATGCTATAGAATACAAAGGACACAAATCAACAGAATTCTCTTCAACCAGTGGTGCTCCTCAAGAAAGTAATCTAGCTCCTATTCTATTTTCTTTGTTTATAAATGATATTGTTTCAAATATCTCTAGTAACATATTACTCCTTGCTGATGACTTGAAGATTTTCAGATCCATTGAATCAACCGAGGACTGACTGTCTTATTCTGCAGAAGGAAGTTAATTCGATACATGAAAAAAGCTTCTACTGAATATTCAAAAATGTAAATTTATGAAATACACCCTCAAGCACAACAATATACTACAGTTTGACTATGCAATAAATTACGTCATATTAGAACAAAGCACAGAAACTAAGATCTGGGCATCATATTCGATAAGAAACTTAGCTTCACATCACAAATTAATCAAATCACATCTTCTGCAAAAAATGCTTGGCCTCATCTTCAGAACGTGTAGAGACTTTCAAAACCAAGAATGTTTTATAACACTTTTTAATGCATATGTCCGATCTCGTCTGGAATATGGCTCCCTAATCTGGTCGCCTATATACAAGGTGCATATTCAGCAACTTGAATCTTGTCAAAGAATCTTTTATGAAATACATGGCTTACAAACTGGATGGAGCTTGCCCATCCCAAGGAATTGATAATAGAGTGTTGCTAAATAGATTTGCCCTCTTATCCTTAGAAAACAGAAGAACATATGCCTGTATCTTCATATATAAATTGATTCATAATCTGGTTGACTGCCCAGATTTGTTATCTCAACTAGATTTTCACGTACCGAGACGAAGTAGTAGAAACGAAATATTTTTCTATTTGCTTTTGCCTAGGATAAACGTGTTGATAAAATCCCCAGTTTATAACATCTGTAAAATTTATAATAGTTTCTATTCAGAATGTGATAATTTTGTTGTTCCATTTGGACGCTTCAAGTATATAATTCGTAACAAACTACTTTTTTATGCAAGTCGAACTACAATCTAATTACAACCCATAAGTGAAATACTGTGTTTCAACTCTCTGCACACTGTCAATTCCATTAAAATTCTACAGTATATGTCTATTTTTTTTCAACTGAGAATCATTTAGTGTAGCTGGAAACTGAAATAGCCCAATTAATAAGCCATTTACCATCCCAGCCTATAAATTTATGCCAAATTAAAGTTGGAATCTACCTTCTTATACTTGGGTTTTCTACTGTCCAATAATGCCAGTTATGAGCATTTAATATTCCAATGCATCTAAAATTCGGCTCGTCAGTCCACAATATATATATTTGAAAAAAATGGATCTACTCTAATTCTTTGAAACATTTCTCTACAAAATCGAACTTGTTGGGGGTAGTTTGCCGACAACAGTGCTAGCACAAATACTGGATGTGGTCATATACTGTGTGTAGGGTCCTCTCAATTTGAATAAATACCTGGTCATCATCATGAAGTTCAGGTCTTCCCTTTCGGTTCAGAGATCCAGGGATGGAGCATAAATAGAATTTCATTAGAAAACAAGGTATCAATGAACTGCTGATGACAATATAAAAGTTTAAACAGACTTTTTACTATAAATAGCATTTTATAAATAATAACTTGCTTGCCAACTTCAAACAAACTGGCGAATACGGTCCATACTATTCTGTAACTTTTCATGGTTTCGAACGTAAACATACGAATATTTTATCAACTTACATTAGAAATGTCACACCGAAAAAAAAAACTTTATTTGCACTAATACTGAAACACACTAAAACAGAACACAACCAATTTGATTTAGAAAACTGAACATTGAATGCCTTTTTAAAAGAAGCGAACCCTACGAATACTGAATCACGACTAATACGCTTTGATTTATCTTTCTATAAGTTTACCATACTTCAGTCGTCACTCGGCGATTTGAATGCTCATTCCCTTGTTTTCTATACCTCAAACTTATTTTTTCTCCTAAATCACATTTCTCTTCTATGAAGTTTTCCACAACCCACTATTTAATGAGAATATTTTCTCTCATTTACATGTATGATGATAAATGAATGCAATTCCTTTCATTACTCATTTATTTCAAAAACAAAACATACAGATAACAAAATATAAACAATGTATATGAAAACAAAAAATATAGCTGTTTTTCCTAAAATGATAATGAAATAAAACTGATGGCAATGTGTATCCCACTTTATGAATACAGTGTTTATATCATATGAAGTTTCATGCTCTCGAAGAAATTTGTTATTGTAAAATCAGAAAAGTACTATTTTAGAGATTTGTGCTGATTTCAAATAACAAGATTAGTGAGTTCACCCGACCTTTATAATCGAATGTTGAAAAAATATTTCAATAACATCCTGAATTGCTTGGAAATCATTTTCTCGAAAAAAAGCAGCATTGAAAAATCAAATGTCTTCATCTTTCAACAGGATTTTGAAATATCACGAAAACACTCTAAGGTGCTTGGACTTCAAATTAGACAATTCTTCTTAAGTGGGATGCATTAATTGTATTTAACAATTTCGTATATTTATTAATTCATAATAACATACTTAGTTTAAATCATTAACCACATATAAAAACGTATAGGTTCATTTTCCTTATCTAATATGGCAACATTAAAGTTATATGGCAAATAAACAAAATTGAGTTTACTGGTTCGAAAAACAGACCAAAAACCGATAATATATCACAAACAAAGATAAATTGCATTACATAGAGATTTTTTTTAGCTACCTCCTATATTAATATAGCATAAATAATTATGCATATACAAAGTGTCTATATTACATTTTATAGTTACCATCCAAACATTAACCATTAGGTACGTATTTTACAAATAAACACACCTTTTTTGAGTCCAATTATTCATCTCATTGCACGTTTCCACATTTTATTATTATTTCAAAGTATACTAGTGATTGAATCTACCAGAAAATGTTTGTTTCGCAAAAAATAGTTATAAAAAAAATTGTCGTTATGAAGATGTATATTGAAGCGTTACATGTAAACTCTGAAACCTAATGTTTTTTTTTGTGTCAACGGCATCGACTACTTTGGTCATTAGCTTTGTGTTCTGGGTTGGCAATGTTAATAACTCCCTGAGCCACCTAGGGAGCATCATGGTAATTCGCAGTCTGTCAGTCATGTAACTTTGCAGAATTATCCCAACTTCAACTAGGTAAAATCTCTAGAGGAAAATGTCTAGTCCAGGTGGGAATTGAACTCACAACTTTTGATCGTGAGTCAAGCGCACGCACTACCACTGCGCAAATTTACGCTTTTGAATTTATTATTCAGTGTCTTGTCAGAATATCCACAGTCCCCTATCTCTAAATAAATATAAGATAGTGCATATTCTTGTGAAGCTGACCTTTTCAATTCAATCCGTTTATTGTCTTTTTCATTACTGGAATTTCTGAACGAGGCCACTGCATTTCACGATTTCTTCGAATGTCAAAGATAACGTTTTGGAAATACGCACATACATAGTAAATCTAAGATGTGAATCTACTAAAAGAGTTGGTTTCATTTCGTTTCATAATAGGCCTTTTCACCATAAGACGAGCGCAAGCGTAGCTGTCATATTCAAATGGCGGTAGTTCAAAACATTCCTACTGTTTTAATCGACAATGGCTGGGCAAGGAATATTATCTCTACAAACAAATAAATTATTGGAAAAAACAATTGATGGTGCTTCACTTGTTTATAATTCAGTTGAGGCTCATAATTGTGAACAATTAAAAAGGTGGTTAAAACGTCATGGGCGTCCGCAAAAAGGAAAAAAGTGAGCTGATTTAGAGGTTAGGTATCAGCATTTGTTTACTATCTATAAACATATATAAAAAAAATAGTATCTACAGTTTTATTCTTATTAATAATGTCAATTTATTTGATGTAATTGAAAATATATTTCAGTTGACAAGAGTATTACTTATGGAACTAATAAATAAATCAAGCTATTAATATTTTGAGTCTGTACATATGACATTATTAATTAGACAAATATGTAAATACTGAATTGAATATGTTTAGTAATTTTTATTAGAGGGAATATTTTAATACAACAAAATATATATGAAATTTACAGTCAAAAACGCAATAAGGAATAAGGTACGTATGTTGAAATTTCTGATAGCTTAAAGGATCAGGGTTTTGTTCAGTTGGACCACTTTCTTCAATGAAATGTAGTGAGCAAATAAAAGTATCCTTGGTAACATCATCAATAAATTTAAAGCCTTGGTCACTCCTGCCACATTTTTTCACCCATAATTCACATTTCGCACATGCTTTATTATGTAATTTGTTTGATGATTTGATTATTTTTTAGCGATATTCAAGACAAGGCTTTGGAAAATTTATAAAATAGTATGTGTTGGTTTTGAATGATTCGTATCATGTATCACTTTTACATACTGCATAACAACTCCGTTTTGTTGTTCCTTTTCGTACAGATAACATAATTATAATGAAGTATAAAATTTTTCTTCTGATTATATTGACTTACTACTTTTTTTTTTCACTTTTTTTACAATTAATGAACTTCCATTTATATTTTGATTTTTAAAACATGAGTTGCGGGCTCTTTAACATGGTTGTTTACAAAAAACAGTACGAAAAAGATGGCTGATACTGACGCATGCGCACAAAAAAATTGTGATGAAAAGGCCTATTCAATTCCAGTATATCTCTCCTTACGAAGACGCCATCTATGGGATCGACAGAGAACTCAATCTTCGAATATAAAATTCAAATAATAGCCAATTCGGACAGTTTATAGGTTGAAATTAATTGAATAGAGTTTCGATCTTAGATGTTGCAGTAGCCCTTTCACTGTTAAACTTTAAAATTAATTTAAAATATAATAATTATTAAAAGGTTTCACATAATCCTTTCGCTTCCTAGCACCTTGGAACAGCATTTCAAACTAGAAAGTTCTAATCAGTTGAGGTTTACATACCTACTGACAGTAGAATATATCAGAAGTACCTGGCAAACTATAGGTGCCTTTTGTTATGAGGTTCAGTAGAATAAACTTCGAACTCACTTTTTTAGAACCTTTTCATAAGGAAACCCTCGTCCTTGTGGAATTTCGTAGACCGTTTTTACAGCTTGATATAACAAAATAACGCCAATATCTCACTCTTCCTCATAAACAGAGTAAAATTAAAAAAAAAAGAATTTTACACAAACTGATTCAGAAATGGAAAAGCCATATATGTTCAAAGAAGTAATGTACAAAATACAATATATAAAAACATATAGTAAATTATAACTTAAGAATCAGTAAAAAGATTCACTCAAGTAAAAATATAAAATAGATAATCAGTGTCGCTATTTTTATTCGGGTTTGAAGGCCGTCGAAAGCCAGCTTCCTCAGAGGTTCATACATATTGAGTTTTATCTCCAATAAAATCAAGATGTATGAACCTCTGAAGAAGCTAGCCAGTGAAACGTCTAGAAGAAATTTCAAAAATCGACGGCTTTCAAACCCGAATAAAAATAATGACACTGAAAACCTAGGCTGCGAAAGCCTGAACCATTTTGTCTACACAATTTTTTCAAAACTGAAAATTAGTTTCGTTAATAAAATATTTAGAAGATTTTTTTATATACAGATTGTTTACCAGAAATTGATTTTACTTTATTCATTTATCTGAAAATGAACAGCATGCCGATTTTATTTTGATAAGTTTATTGGCACATATAAAAAAAAATTTGTTTTCTGGTCGACATAAGAAAGACAATAGAACACTCTCTCTTTTTCAATTTATATAGTTGAATGCAAATGAGTGAATTGTTTGTCATCAGATTGGATCAATCTGTCTAATAAAAATCAAGGTGTGATGCTTTGGTATATCAAGTTTGATTTGACAACTTAAAGTTACTGTGAAAACAAAGTACTCATAGCTTTGGCATAACACTGGTGTCAAACATTTCGACACTTTTCTAAACTCATTTCAAGTTTTACAAACTTGCAGCATTTTGAATATCACTCTTCCTTGTTGGAATGAATGGCCCTACATCCATTTGGTATTGTGCATGTGGATCATATGAGTTTTGAGATAACTTTTATGCCTAGTTTTAAACCTACACTTTTTACACTTATACATTGTTACCTCATTCGGATTCCTATGCAGCATCATGTGCGTCTTCAGATACCCTTTGGATTTTGTCTGGAATTCGCACTGTGAACAAGAATACATTTGAACTTCGTCTTTGCTTTTATGCACATACAATATATGGGTGTCCAAATAGTTTTTATGTTTAGTCTCGAAGTTACACTCCCAGCACTTGTACATGACGCAGTCTTCAGGAGCCATATGAACCAACATATGACGCTTCAGGTAGTGTTTGAATTTTGTTTGGAAATCGCATTCCGTACACCTGTGCATCGTTACCTCGTCTGGACTCTTGTGTGTGAGCATATGAGTTTCCAAGTAACTTTTGTGTCTGGTTTTGAAGGGACACAAGTCGCATTTGTGCAAAACCAACTCGTCCGGGTTTTTGTGTATTTGCATGTGAGTCTTGAAGAGGTAAGCCTTTGACTTGGTTTGGAACTCGCACTGATTACAAGAGTACATTACCAGTTCATCAGGGTTTTTGTGGACCATGCTATGAGTTTCCAAGTATTTCTTATGTCTGGTACGAAAGGAGCACTGCTCACACTGGTACATGGGTATCTCATCAGGATTCTTGTGGATTATCATGTGCTTGGTGAGATAATACTTGAATTTGGTTTTGAAACTGCATTCGTTGCATTTATGCATTGGTATTTCACCTGGATTCTTATGGGTTAACATATGGGTTTTCAAATAGGACTTAGATTTTGTTTGAAAATCACAAATGGCGCAACGGTGCATTGGAATGTCACCAGGATTCATATGAATCTTCACGTGGGTTTCTAAGTACTTTTTATGCTTTGTTTGAAAAATACAGAACTCGCATTTGTGCATTTTAATCTCATCTGGGCTTTTGTGTATCAACATGTGAGTCTTCATGTAGCTCTTGAATTTGGTTTTGAAATCACAAACTTTGCATTGGTGCATCTCACAATCATCTGGATCTTTGTGAACCAGCATGTGGGTTTCAAGATATCGTTTGTGTTTTGTCTTGAACATACACATGGCACAAGAATACATCATTATCTCATTTGGATCCGTGTGCATCATGTTTTTGTGAATTTTTATGCTGTATTTGTACTTAGTCGTGAAGGTGCACAGTGGACAGTGGTAATACGTTACACCGTCAGCATCAGCACGAACCTGCAGTTTTCTGCAAAATACAAAGAGTGAATAAAGATTTTCGTTAATAGCGAACTTTGGATAAGTATTCTAGATTGCTACAATCAAACATGACATAAAATTTAATAAACATATTAATAGCTCTACTGAAGATTAAACATATATAGCAGTACAGTCTGGCGCTCACAGATTGCAGGGTTTTAAAAGGGGTAAAACTAATTTTTTCTTTCAAGTTAGTTCAATTTTAAAATATTCCTGTTATTAGTCATAGGAAAACGTATAAGTATTTTATTTTTTCTGTCACTGCTTATAATTGTAATGTCAAACATATTACAGAGTTGGAACCAAAGATAAATTGGACAAGTTGGAGAAATCTGGAATTTATAAGTTTAATGGTCTGGAGTGTTTTAGTGTTTATGTGGGACAATGTGGTCGAAATTTCTCAAAACGGTATGTTGAACATGAAAGGTCCTTCTGACTAGGTAATAATGATTCGACGTTTTCAAACTATTTCTTGGAATGCAACTACAAGTTCCCGAATCTAAACGATACGGAAATTTTGCACTACGCAAGGAAGGGTTGCAAATTCAAATATAAATTCATAAGCATAAACATTGCGGGTGCAACCTGTTGAATGATCAAATCAATCTAGTTTACTCACTGGGTTTCAAATTAGCGTATCCATATTGTCACAGGTAAACGAAATTCAGTTACTCAAAGTTATGTACCTCTGTTATTACCTACAGTGGGGTTATGTAAGTGCTAATGTTTTCAATTATTTTTTGTTTAATGTATAAGTTTGAAAATGTTAGTTACAAATAAAAGCGTTATAAAACAAAGAAAGTTTCAATTCTCATTTTTCAATCCAAAATTGCCTTTGCAAAATATTACTTACGTTAAAGGTTTCTTCTGTTCCACAACTTCTTTAGGCTGATTCAATTCAAGTAAATCAGTAGGTACAAAATCGGAATTACCCATATCTTCATTATGGTCTCCATTGACTTCACCATCCATTTCTATTTTTGGAAAAGCAAATTCCAAAACGTTGAACAGATCAATTTGATCTTCTGATTTTGTTTCCTCATAGTAATTTTTAATTTTCTGTTCGACATTCAAACTGTTCACCATGAAGGTGGAGGCTTTTTCTAGAAAGTTGAAGCACATTTGACACACAACTGGTTCTTTGGTAATTTTCGGATCCTAGAAACAAAATTAAAAATATATTTGTTTCGACATGACTTTCCTCAATTGCAGAATCTGAAACTTAAACTCAAGTATGTAATGATGAAAACAAATTTTGTGGTACTCGTTAATGCCATAATCAAGAATGTTGACCAAAAAAGGTTTTCCAAGGCTCACAAATAAGGCTGCAACAATCGACCTGAAAATTAACTCTTGCAGAAACGACCAAATCAGCTGTATTATGCGGATACTTGTTATTTATTTCATAATCAAACCATTAACTTTACTCATCAATAAATATTTTCAAAGATATTTGAAACAGCTGAAGTTTTACCACTTTAGAAAAAAAGGTGACCCTGGTATTATAAATATCTATAAATCCATTTCCATGTTATCTTCTCTCTGTAAACTCTTAGAAAACACTTTTTATGAAAGAGTGATTGAATTTTAACTCAAGCACAATATATTTAGTGATGATGATGAAAATGAATGTAAACAGTTGAATAGTTTGGGGATTTTTAGGTTGAACCGATATCCACAAGTTTTTTTCATGAAGTACTTCTAATGAAAAGATCATGGCTTTTTTTTGACTCCATTGGAAATGTCACCAACAATCCTTTGGAGAATCAAAAAACAGGTAATGTTGAAAGGTATAAACCAATTTGTTTGCCAACTGGATTCAAAAAAATTTGAGAATACAACTCAAAATGTCATGAATTTCACTAGTTCGGACTTCCATTGTCTACTATATAAAATGATTTGAAATCCCTGAAACAAGTAAAAAAGAATAATTAAAAAAAGAATAGTTGAAAATAACAATTATATTAAGCAACAATAAACCTGAAATGAAATGATAGTGAAATAACCTACAAGTAAAAATATAATAATTGAATAAATAAAAGTTGAAGGAATCAGTCCAGTCATCACCCGAAGACGATTGTAAATACCAACAATCGAAACGTCGTGAACTAACGTGACTTGGAATCTCTACATTTTTTATTTTTATTATTTTCTTTTTTCATTCCTTCAATTTTTATTTATTCAATTATTATATTTTTACTTGTAGGTTATTTCACTACCATTTCATTTCAGGTTTATTGTTGCTTAATATAATTGTTATTTTCAACTATTCTTTTTTTAATTATTCTTTTTTACTTGTTTCAGGGATTTCAAATCATTTTATATAGTAGACAATGGAAGTCCGAACTAGTGAAATTCATCACGAAACATTGTCAATCACCTTCAATCAAAATGTCATATTACCCTTCATCATGATAAAGGCTTTCATAACGCCTAATGACCTTTTTCCTACGTCAAACAAAGAGGGATTTTCATCTCAAGAAGCTATGGATACCGTTCAAAACCATGTTATCAAGATAATCAACTTCAAAGGTCGGTCGGTGGCCAGGCGGTTCGACGCGGGTGCTTTGTTCACTCACTCGAATTGACTGCCGTGTTGGTCGGTGGTTCAAGCCCTAGTCTGAACTATCGATTTTAACTTGCTATCGTCCAACCCGTGTTAGGAATCACACGTCAAAAGGTAAGACCTCGTTAATCCTTAGCTCGAACAAGTTTCGACCTTTGAGGGTTGTCGTTCGTAGGGTTGCGACAGCTGGTTAACGGAAAAACAGATTCTAAAGTAGAAAAACTGATGAAAATTGGTTGGAAGACACAACCATATGACTACAGTCAACATCTACAAAAAAAAAATACAACAAATTTGAAACAGGATTTGTTGTATCAGGAGAACGAAATAATTATTTTATATAATTTAATTTCCTACCTATTTTATATCTCTCGATCAGACTTCAGAATCAATAAGTTATTTTTGTTGCCAAACAAAATGGATAATTGAAAGTTACGAAAGCAATATAATCTTAAAAAATTATTGGAAAAATACAGAATTAGTTATTACATAATTCATTTAAAAATCCAAAAAATCGTTTTTCTTTATTCAGATCATAGAATCAATTTTTGATTTTGAAAAAATCATTTTCACCAACTACGCTTACAATACAATAATAATACAAAAGTTCCTCAGGGCTTGATCCTTGGTCTTCCCATATTTTTATTAATCATTAATGAACTACCACTACATCTGATTAAATTAAATATTACACTTTACGTGGATTATACAACAAGCTATCGATGGAAATTCAACTAAAATTACTCAAGTATATCATCTGAAGAATTTAGCGAATGGTATGCTAAAAACTCTTTGATTCTAAATAACGCTAAATCAGTATGTATGCAATTTTCTACATGACCTATAAATGTAATAAATGCTTTATTTCATATAAAAATTTATAAGGATGTGATCAGTTTGTCTGAAACGACCAAATTTTTATTGGAATCATATTTGGTTTCAAATGTGAGCTGAAAAACCAATATTGATTTTATCTCAAAAATGTGAACAGGAAGTACCATCTATATCTCATAATTGCTTAGCGTTTAATATGTCCTTATTTATTCTCAATTATCCTAAAATGTTATACAGTCGGCAATACTCATCAAGCCCAGAGTTTCATGTAGAACATATTTTCAAAATAATGATCTCATTATATTACCAAGTATTTATATTGGGTACAACAAAAATTCATTGTATGCCGCGCCATTCAGTTTTTTCTGGGGTGAGAAATTTGAAATTTGGTACGAATATATAGTTCCTTCTAACTGATATTTCTAATGAATACCTTTTCCTCTTTAACCAAAAATAAACTCAAGTATTTGAAAGAAACCTGCATATTTTTAGACCATTTAACAGGATATGAAATTATCTTTTCAAACAATATAATACAAATGATCATTTCCTTTCAAAATGCGGCGCTATGATGTTATCTATTGAAATATTCTCAAATAACTTGAAGTGAGAAACAAAATACTGTATAATATAATAATTGTTGTGAAAGATTGCCAGAAACCTCAGAGAAAACTAGTATCCCAAATTATGTTTTGCAAATAAAAGATTAAAATAGAGTGACAAACAATAACTTGGTCTTATGTAAACCTTTTGAAAAATTTGAGGTCAGTAAAACATCTTGTTTAATGTACTAGAAGCTTTCTCCAATGACGAGCCCAAATTATCCTTCATGAAAGTTTGATAACTCCCAGATCATTGGATGAAAAGGAATTCTGAAAGCATCTCAGTTCAAGCTGAAACATCTACAAAAACTATTCCTTGTAATCCAGATATATTTTTATAATTTTACAAATTATATTCCGTGTTGGGAATCACACGTTAAAAGATAAGACTTAGTTAGTCCTTAGCTCGCACAAGTTTTGACTTTTGAGAGTTGTTGTTCAGCTGCTTAACGGAAAGATATTTTAAATAGATTAAGATATCCTCAACATAGTTCAGGAAACAGAACATTATACCAGAAGTATAAACTACTTCACTGTTCTTCGCAAAAATACTTCAAGAAAAATTTAAAAACTAGAAAACAGACCAACTATTGAAAAAAATAAAACTATTTGTTAAAAAAAATCTGTTTTACCATTAACCAGCTGTCTCCCCCTACGAATAACAACCTTCAAAAGTCGAAAATTGTGCAAGAAGAGGATTAACGAAGTCTCACCTCTCACGTGCATTTCCTGGCACGTCCTATCGACACAAGAACTCTTTAAAACCTTCAACTGAATGAAATTCAGAGTTAAAATTTAGTAGGTAAGTTATTTATCAAATGTTATCCACCCTGGGTATATTCATAGATATCGAGGGAGCGTTTGATAAAACAACCTTTCCAACAATTACCCAGCAACTACACTCCAGGAATGTATCTCTGGTAGTAGGAGAATGGATACTCAAGATACTCTCTAGTAGAGCAATAAGTATCAATGTAGAAAACATCACAGTGAGAGGACTGGTCATGAGGGGATGTCCACAGGGAGGGGTCTTATAACCCCTTCTTTGGAATATAGTTCTGGATACCCTGATTAATCACTTTAACAATAATGGATACTACACAATGGGCTCATTCAGGCTAATTTAGTTATTTATTGAAAATTATATATTATAAAAGTAAATCATCTCCCAAATATCCCACAAAATTTTCCGGTTTTTATGTCAATTAACAACTGAGCAAGAGCAATTGAAAATGTGATATCGCCCGCGGTACATCCTGACGTCACAACAAGCAATGAGCTTCGAGCGGTGGCAATCGGGCCTTTAGTAGGAGATTATGAATCGCTGCCATCGTCGGATTTTGTTTCATTTGCTGACTGGTTTGAAAACACCACTGTTACATATTCACGCAGCTGATACACTGCAGTAAACAACACACAACTTGCTCTCTACGGCTTCAGTATACGTATGTATTTCGCTTATCCGCCAGCACTGGCGGCTGATGTGACGTCAAGTTTGACCACGCACCGCTTCGGTGAACGCCACATTCAACTATTAATTTGAAGGGGAAGATAAAGAGTGAAAATTCGGATTTTTTGCAGATGTATTATTTGAAGTATAAACTTTCAAATAATGAAATGAAAAATTTGGTAAATGAGCCCATTGCATATGTAGATGACATAGTTATCATGCATACCAGCAAATTTGTGAACACACTGTGCGATAGAGCGCAGGATTGGCTCAAATTTATAGAAACATGGTGTAAGGAACACTCATTGTTGATCAATCCCAAGAAGACTGAGATGGTCCTTTTCACCAGGAAAAGAAGTTCATCAGGCTTAAATCCTTCCGAAATCTTCAAAAGCAAACTAAACTTCTCTGAAGAGGTGAAATACCTTGGTACTATCCTCGACAGGAAGCTAACATGGAACTCTCACCCACAGAGTGGAGCAAAAAGAGCATATGTGGCTTATGAGCAATGTCGGAGGACAATGGGACGCCCATGGGGTATTTCACCCCGTCTGTTAACGTACGGAGCCATTGCATGGGGACCGAAAGTTCTACAAGCAAGGGCTATCTAAAAATTATATCAAATACAGCGATTGATTCATTTAAACATCACATGAGCCATGAGAACAACACCAACCGCGCAATGGAATTAATTACTGGTCTGACCCCTCTGGGTCAGAATTGGGATTTCGTTGATTGTAATGAATTGAGTATAAACAAAAAAAATGATGACATTAACGCTCCAAAATACAAATTACGAGGCTATAGTTAAAGAAACGAAAGTAGCAGAATCGAATGCTAATAGATGGCTGACAAATAATAAATTAATTGAATACTAATAAAACGCAATATTACTTCCATGTGACCAATTGTACATCCTCCTTGGGAGGATGTACAATTGGTCACATGTGGCCTAAGTGCTGCGGGCCTACACTCACCCTTCCTACTCTACAGATACAGATCATTGTTATGAAAATGGAAAAATTAACCATTTTTATTATTTTAACTGATATTAATTTTTTGAATTGTAATATGTTCCAAACATTTCATAAATTCAAATATACATATTTTATTAGTAATGTAAGTCACAAAAAGGATTTGAAGCTATATAACTTCTATTTAATTATATGCGAGCGCTTTCGACAGCTGGTTTTGCTATCATCATTTAGGCTCTACTCAAACTGAACGTGTCATCCTGTTGTATGTCCTTTTATACTATTAAATGTCTTTTACGCTAAGGTTAACCTTGTGTATGTGATGCCGTATGTGATTTTCTCTTCAAAGTGTAGTTCAAAGTGAAGGAAGAATACAATATTTAATATTAAATGATACAGAATTTTATGCTGTTTATTTGAAACTAGTGGATGAAGTTTGCTAAAAGAGTTTAAATGAACTGCATTAACATTTAATTTATTGCAGTGCCTACAAAAAGTGTATAAAAAAAAGGACAATTGTGATAAGTATTCAAAATAAAAAGTTATTCGCTTATCTTCCATTTTTTTATACGGACGAATTTCATAGTCCAGGTGCTTTAGGATTATTTTAACTATAAATTATGGAATGTGTCACCTGTAAAGAAACTTCTGCTGAACCGACTCTAGCATGTGATAGCTGTCAAAGACCCACTCATAGAGAATGTTCGGGCCTGAACGCTAGTGAGATGAAGGTGATGGACCTAAAGGGTAAAAGAATTCTCAAGTTCTACTGAGAGGATTGTCAAAACGGAATTCGACTCATTCCCAAATTAATTGTTAAAATAGACAACTTGGAAGCTAAGATAGAGAAATTGAAAAATTCAGCAGTTTCAGTAAAACCTGTTACGGAAGAAATGCAAAGTAGAGAAGACTGGATTTGTGAGATGGTGGACCGACAATCGCGCACTTCAAACATTATTATCTTCAATATTAATGAATCAAAATTGAAAACTCAACCGGAAAGAATGTCTGAAGATATCAAATCTGTGGAAAATGTTCTGAAAAATTATAACAATATTGATAAGAGCCAGTTGAAAATGTTCAGGCTGGGAAAGTATACTGCTAATAAAATTAGACCCATAAAAGTTATTTTAAAATCATCAGATGATGCAAAGTTCATCTTGAAAAATAAACATTTTTGTGATATTCCCAGTATCAGAATATATGGGGATCAAACTAAGGCACAGCGTGCATATTTTCAACTTATTAAGGAAAATCTGAAAAATATGATTGAAAATGGTTACAATAATAAAACAATTAAATTTATAAACAATAAACCAACTATTGTGGATAAACAGGATCTAAAAAATGGTCAGTAAGCCCTAATATACTATATAATTCAGATATTATCTATTTTAATGCTCAAAGCATTGTAAAAAATCGTGATCAAATTCAAGAATGTATTGCGTGCTACTATCCTAAGCTCATTTTACTGAGTGAAACCAGAACTACCATAGATATTGAAGATAACGAAATTTGCATTAATAATTATAATTATGTTCGCTGTGACTCTAATAGTAGATTTACGGGTGGTGTTATTTTGTATATTAGAAATGACATTCATTATTCTGTATTCAAAACATTCAAACTACAAGATAACTATTGGTGCACAATATTAAGAATTGATTTCATTACGAAAATTTATTTTGTTGGATGTTTGTATCATTCACCACCAAGTTCTAATGCAAAATTTATTGAGGATTTGGAATCTATTTGCGATAGTCTGTTTACTTCGAATAAAAATTGCATTGTAGTTGGAGATTTTAATATAGATCTGCTTACTAATTCTTTTTATGGTGAGAAAATGAAAAACCTTCTACTATCATATGGAATTGAACAATGTGTAAATGATCCCACCCGAGTTACAAATACTAGCGAAACACTAGTTGATTATGTCTTGAGTAATATTAATAATTTAAAAACTGAAGTTCATAATTGCCCCAAAATCACTGATCACTCGATAATATCAGTCAATTCAATTAATAGCATCAAATTTGAAGTTGATGTGAAGCAATTCAGAAAACTTAATGTTAAAAATTTAGATAATATTAAAATTAGTCTTATGATGCAAACTTTCAATTTGGACTCCGCTAATGTTGAAATTATTTATCGTGATCTCTTGGAAAAATGTGAAAAAGTAATCAACGATATGGCGCCTATAGAACAGTGTCGATATAAGTCAAATATTCCATGGTTCGATTATGAAGTATTTGATAAAATTCAATTAAGGGACAGAGCTTACAGAGATTTCCGAAATAACTCTAATAATGAAACTCAAAGTAAATGGCAAATTTTCAAACGGTTTAGAAATGAGGTGACAAACCTTCTGAAAGTAAAGAAAAGGCAGTACTATTTTGATAAGATTGATATATTCAGAAACAATCCAAAAGAAATGTGGAAAACACTAAAAAAAATAGTTAATAAAAATGATCTGAACACTCCACTCAATATAATTTTTGATACATCAGATGGGCAAAAAACTATAAAAGACAACTTAGAAATAGCACAAAGTTTTAATCACTACTTTATTGAAAGCATTCACAGTATAGTTCATAGTATAAATATTAATGAAGACTGGACCAACTTAAATAATAATTTATACATGCCATTCGATAAATTTGAAGTACTCACAATGCCTCACTTACGAAAAATAATCCGCGGCATGAACAATAAATTTTCTATTCATGAAATATTGAACTGTAGGATGTTAAAGGAGATATTTGAAACTATAGGACATGCTATTCTAAATTTCGTTAATACATCGTTAACTACTGGTGAAATTCCACAAAGTTTGAAAATTAGCACTATTGTACCAATTCAAAAAGTTCCTAATACCAATAAAGCTGATGAATTTCGCCCAATCAATACATTACCACCTATCGAAAAATTACTCGAAGTGGCTGTATACGATCAGTTATTACATCATGTTGAGTCAAATTGTATTTTAATGAATAATCAGTCAGGATTTCGAAAACAGTTTTCATGCGAGTCCGCGTTACAATTAACTTTATGCCATATAAAAACTCAATTGGATAATAAGAAATATGTAATTACTGTGTTCCTTGATCTGAAGAGAGCATTCGAAACCATTGATCGTAAAATATTGTTGAATAAACTCAAGCAATATGGGATAAGGGGCAAGGTATACCAATGGCTAAATAACTACCTCCAGCAACGTAGCCAAAGGGTACATTTCAAGTCTGAAGTTTCGTCTGAGTTAGATAATGATGTTGGCATTCCACAGGGAAGTGTTTTGGGCCCATTATTGTTTCTATTATACATTAATGATATTAACCTCTTTGTGGAATGCGAATTCATTAACCTCTTTGCTGATGATACCTTAATTGCTTGTAGTGACGTCTGCCTAGATACGGCTATTCAAAAAATGAATAATGTTTTACAATCAATTAGCAAGTATTTGAGTTTGAATAAATTGAAATTGAATGTGTCTAAAAGTCAGGCTATGATATTCACAAGTAAATACAGATATGATACCATTAATATTAATAGCCTTAACCTAAACATCAATAATGAACAAATTGAAATTGTATCGAATATCAAGTATTTGGGCTTCCAGTTGGATAACTTTCTGAACTTCAATACCCATTTCAATTATATTCATAAAAAAATTTCAAAAAAACTTTATTTTTTCTCTCGTATAGCCCAGGAATTATCAACCGAAACAAAAATCACGGTATATAATTCAATTATTCAGCCGCATTTTGATTATTGCTCATCAGCCCTGTTTTTGTTTGATCTTACTAAGCTGAATATGCTACAAAAACTTCAAAATCGTGGCATGAGAATAATTCTGAGAACTAATCGTCTCACCCCCATAAGATCTATGTTAGCAACGCTTGATTGGTTCTCAGTCGAAAAAAGATTGTATTATTTCACAATGATTTTTGTATATAAAATATTGAATAACCTGGCTCCTGCTTACTTTCATACATTAATAATATTGAATAGAGACATTCACACTTATAACACTCGGGGTAAAAATGACATTCACATTAGCAGCACTGCTTATCGCAGTACTATGAACTCTTTATTTTTCAAAGGTTTCCAAGAATTTAATAAACTACCAGACTTCATTAAAACATCATCGTTGAATTTGTTTAAAAAACAATTGAAAGAACTTATTAAGATGAAATAGATATCGTACTGAAAGCAATTCTTGTAATTTTTGTAATTCTACTAATTCTATTAATTCTATTTTTAAAATTGTGATTTTCGTATATTATTGTTGCATTGTATTTCTTTTTTTGTGTTTGTCTAATGTTGTATATATACACCGTTGATTTAATTGGGATATATATGTATATTAGGGTTACCTATTTTTAAATAAAGATCTATCTATCTACGGTCCGAACGCCTCAATGCAGGTACTCCAGGTTCTTTAGGTAAATTTGCCTGTATTTGGGTTACATCAGGTACTATTCTTTGTGTTGGATCTTCTCTAGGTTTACTGTTTCTAGGAGTGTGTATTGATTTGTTTAATACATTGAATGTTAGGTCTTGTTGTGTTTTGATTTGTACTTGTTCCTCGATAAGTGATTTATGACTGTTAAATTTCTGGATGTTTAACTTTTCCCAAATGTCCATACGGTTTCCCTTATTGACTTGTTTTATGAGTTTTATGTTCTCTGGTGGGGGGAAATTATGTTCGTTTTGTTTGCGAGGTTTGATTTATATACTATTGGGTTTATGTATGCCTTTTTGTGCTCATCGTACCTTTGGATCATTTTTTCTTGGTTTGGTCGATATAGAATTTGTTGCAGTCTGAGCATTGTATGCTGTATACCCCGTTTTGGTTTTTGTCTTCTTCTTTTTCATAGCTGTTTATTTTTTGTGTTATTTTCGTGTTTGGCTTGTTGATGTTCAATGGCTTGAAGACGTTTGTTAGTTTTTTGATTTGGTATCCTACGTACGTAAATGCTGTCCATCATGTGTTGTTTTGTCTGTTGGGGTGGCTTGATCCTTGTTCCGTATTTTTTGTTTGATTCTGTTTTCTAATTTATCTAATACAGGCAAATTTACCTAAAGAACCTGGAGTACCTGCATTGAGGCGTTCGGACCGTATAAAAGGACATACAATAGGATGACACTTTCAGTTTGAGTAGAGCCTAGATGATGATAGCACGACCAGCTGTCGAAAGCGCTCGCATATAATTAAATAGAAGTTATAAAGCTTCAAATCCTTTTTGTGACTTACATTAATATTAAAATAGTGAAAATAAAGGAAAATTAGTTGCATCATTCAAATAAAATAAACATCATGTATTTTTGGGAAAGAAAGTTTTTGACTTTCTACTACTTCATCTTGATGCAAAAAAAAAGGATGAGGGAATCTTCCAAAGAAAGGAAGGAAGTAATCAATTTGAAAATAAGTAACTCTATACATGGATGTGTAGATCATGCAAAGAAGTAACTTTCAGACACAAACTGAAAGAAAGTCCTCCTGAAACAGCTACTTTCATATAAACATTGAATTATACGAAAGAAAAAAATTCTTTCAAAACAAATACTTCTATATGAACACTGAATTATACAGAAGATACTTTTCTCTACTCAATTTGTATTTCAAACATTCGTTGTGGAATAAAAATCAGATATCATTCACATGAGTTCTACTTTAAATAAATGGTAACAAATTGCACTTACATGGAACACTGTCATCCTCACTGGTATACATAGATGTTTCGCCTTAAGACACTTGTCCCAAGGCTCTTCAGTAAACATTATACAAAATAACCTCTTCAATTCATACATCATGTAATTTCTTGCAACTTCATCTTTGAGTTTAGTAACGAGTAAATTGTTTGTACCTAATTTCTAGTTTCGATATTTGATCAAATGAATGTAATACATACCACTTCTGGAAGTACAATTTGAAGCATGGCAAGAATATTATCCAATGGGGTGAAACTATCATCAATAAAGACAAGACAAAGTCTGCATATTTTTATTTGTTTTTCTGCTATTTCGACACATTCACCTTCTACGGATTCACCATGTTCACTCGTGGAAGCTTCAGGTTTCATTTCTTCTGTTTCTTCAGTTACATTTACATCTTCCTTTTCACAAGAGGATATTTTATTTTCGATTCTCATCATCCTTCTTTTTTTATGTTTTAGCCTCATGATTCTAAAATATGTGTTAGGAACAAAAAAATTTCATTCCAAATCCTAATAGAATTACTGATACAAATTAATGTAAACAAGAAGACTGAATAAAATTATTAAAATTATAGTTAGGTTACGTCGTCTGTCATTTTTTAATCAAAATTCGGAATGCCTAGATTTTGCTGACATGGAACATGGAACAAACACGGAACATGGAACAAACACGGAACATGGAACAGACACGGAACATGAAACAAACATGGAACATGAAAAATTATAGCAAACATCAACAAATATTTTAACATAAAAACAACAATAAAAATTAATTGTCGCTCCGGTTTTTATTTTATTTTTGAAATAAATGTATATTTCTTTAACATTCTTTTAAAGTTTTCACTTTTTCGGAGAATAAGATGTTCAATTTGTCAGTAAAAGATACTTTTAAGAAGTTTTTTCGAAATGAAAGCAAAATTGTATGATTTGTTTAAATTTGCCCCCCAAACAACTAAATTATTAAATTTAAACATGTAACGAATGAAGGGTGGTCTTATAAAAATAAAAATCAAACTTTTTGTTTTCTAATTGTAAGAGGTGTTCTCTTAGATATCGTCTTCAATATTTAGACACTATCTTAGATTACTGTTCCAATTATTATCTAGTGTCTGAACCTAGTTTGGATTCAACAATTAGAGTCTACCACATTAGACCAATTCTTTAATTCATCGACGAGTCCACTTATTGATCTGATGAATTCATCAATTGATTCATTCGAAAAGTTAGGGCGTTCCTACTGGTTGACGCAATCAGAAAATTCCTTTTGAATTTTTGAACTCCCATATTTTTAGCTGAAAGCTGATGGGCGCAAGCAATCACAGAATTTTAATGCCCATATGTTTTATGTCAATGTCAAATAATCTTTTGTTTCTTTTCAATCTGAACTAAAACGTCAAAACTCATAATATGTCATTTAAATATTTTTTAAGTACTAATGCCGATTATTTGTAATCGTAAATTGAGTAATTGAATTGTATTGTTTAGTTCCGAACTTTGCATCGATATGTCATCTAGAGTGTTAAGAAAACTTCAAGGAGACAAAGAAAAAGAATTTGCTGAGGAGGTGTCAGATACTGAGACAGATACTCCTGTTACAGGAGGTGCTCGAAAAAAGCAACTGAATATCAATCGTTATGATTTGGTATATTTGATTTAGTCATATAACTATGTTAACTTATGTTGATATTTTGTTTTTCAGTTGAATCAACAGTCTCATTCAGAAAGTGAAGTGAAGGAAGACGATAATGAAACAGAGGCTGCTAAGTCTTGTGAAGGAGAACCTCATGAGATCAAGAGAAAAAAGAAGAAAAAGAAGAAAAAATCTGGCAAACATGTCAGTACTCAACGAAGCAGTGAAGACAATGCTGATGTGAGTATTATACTCTTTTTATTAATTCCCTTAGCATTAAATTACAAAAAAGTAGATTGATTGCTAGAAATGTATCTGCTAATCTTCTTTCTCAGGCCAGAACTAGCATAGAATAAGCAATAAGTTTCACATTAAATAACTACTTTCAGGAAAGAAAGGTTTTCTAATTCTCCATCTTTATATAGAAAAATGTGGGAATCGATTTTAAAACCTTTCTTTCCCAAAAATTAATCCCTCAAAAAATATACCCCTTTCAATTTAAAAAATATTTTCATTTGACCCTTGCCCATCTGGATTTAATCACATTAGTTTTTTGTTGAATACATTGTTGTATAGGGTGTGCTGCCCTTGAACAAAGGCAAATCATTGGTTACATTTAACTAACATCTTTGATCCGCTTGAACTTGTGTTTGAATAAAGGATTGAAAATATCCCTGTATTTTTTCACTATATCAATAGATGATATCGATATCCACCAAATAAGAATACTAATTGGAAAATAATTACAATGAAAACAGTACTTAAATAATACTCAGAAATGAATAAAATAAACATCAACTTCATATATGACAACTGCCACTCATGACAAATACACAGAGTTGAGTAGACAATTCAGAAAAAAATATGTGTGCTGCTAACAAAATAATCATTTATATGGTGTTTTTATTGGAAAATGACTTTTAACCACAAGTAAATCTCAAAAATGAATACTACAAACGTTGCTGATAGCTGACACAAAAATGATTAAATAGAGAATCAGAAATGTGCTCCAAATGAAATATTTCTTCAATATCGTCTATTGAACAGTAACCAAAAAAATTCAATAATCCCAACAGTCATTGTAAATAAGCACCTATTGAAAAAGTCCTCAGATTGATATAAGATCTTCAAATTCAGAGAATCTTTGAGACTCTGGTTAAATGAGCATGTTGGTCGCTATTAATTTTGTGCAATTGATTTGAATGTTGTAGATTTTTTTATATTGTGCTAAGAATCAGTGGTAGAACTGAACAATGTTTTCACCTACCAACAACCAATATTTTATTCAAATCTCCCTTATTTGCAATGTGCTATAAGTAATTTATGAAAGTTAATTGCCCTAAAAATATATTATAAACACATAACTTATTTGGAATATATATTTTTTATAAGAGTTGTTAGTCAAAAATGTCACAGAATAGATTGAACAATATGGTTTTACGCTGCCTGATAGGCCTCAAGCAGTTCCAGGGTGCCTTATATGCAATAAAACTGTCGCTATTGTTAAAAGTCGAAATTTGAAATGACACTACGAAACAAGTTATCAGCATTCCACAAAAACTTTCCTCTTGGCAGTTAGGCTCGTAAAGAAAAAATTCAGGCATATCTCAGTTCTTACGAAAAGAGTACAAACTTACTAGTGAAGCAGCGTTACGAGTGTGCTGGACACTTAATAAACACCAGAAACCATTTTCAGATTCTGAGATAGTGAAGGAATGTATGTTGGCAGTAGTTACGTCACTTTTTGAAGAAAAAAAAAATGTCTCTGCAATTCAAAGTATTCTATTGTCAGCGAGAAGTAATACACGAAGAACTGAAATTTTAGCTGCGGACATTAAAAATACTCTTCTTGAACTCCTGCAAAAGGCACCTTGCTAAGCCATAGCAATTGATGAATCATGTGACATTGTTGATGATGAACAAATATCAATTTTCGTAAGATTTTTTGACATTGAGTGTCAGATTTTTAGGGAAGAGTTGCTAGCAATATTGCCCTTGGAAGGTTAACACTCGAGGAGAAGACTTATTCAAGGCCATTGATGATTTTTTTACGAAATATAACATCAGTTAATATAAAATGGTTTCGCTTTCAACTGACGGGGCTTCAGCAATGATTGGCAAAGAAAAAGGTGTAGTAATGGGAATCAGAGATAAAAATTTAGGTCTAATATCGTATCAGTGCATAATTCACCAGGCGGCCCTTTGTGGAAAACTTAGTGCTACACTCAACGAAGTGATAGACAACTTGGTTACGTTGATTAATTTTATGAGATCCCATTCTGCTTTTCAGCACCGGCATTTCAAAGAGTTCCTTTCTGAATAAGATTCTGCGTTTTCTGACTTACTACAACACAACAATGTTCGTTGGCTAAGTAAAGATCAAGTTATTGAACGTTTCTGGTTAATAAAAGAACAAGTATCCCCCTTCTTGCAAAACTTGGATACACAGGGAGGCAGAAAGCACTTTGATTTTATAAAAAAAAATTCAATATGCTGGTTGTGGCTTTTCTGAAAGATATTTTAAAATATTTGAATGCGGTCAATACAGAGTTACAAGTAAATGGAAAATTAATATGTGATCTGATACAAAGCGTGTCTGCTTTTCCTCGTAAGCTGGATATCTTTGATGAAGATATCATTAAACAAGAATTTATTAATTTTCCGACAATTCTTGACTTTAAAAAGGAGACCTCCGAAGAATACATTGCAGAGTTTGTAAAATTTCTGGCCGATCTTAAGAACGAATTTGCTATAAGATTGTAAGACTGCAGAGATAGGTAAGCTAAACTGTTTCTTAAATCTCCATTTGAAATTGATGCAGCGGCAAAATGGACAGATGTGACTGCCAAGTTGTTTAATCTGTCAAAGCCGTCACTTCAAATGGAAATAATTGGTTTGCAAAAAGATGTGTCTTTGCAAATGTATAGTACGGTATCCACTGAAGAATTTTGGGGCAAACATGTCCAAGAAAAATATGAAAATTGTAAAAGACTAGCTATCAATTTGGCCACTGTGTTTGGCTCAACATACATACAAATATTGTTCGAGATTAACAGAGGCTCACCTAGAAGACACACTTCGAATTTGCTGTTCCTATCGAGAACCAAACTATAAAAAACTGGCTTGAGCCAGTCTTGAGACTGTCGGTTTAGTTTCTCACATTAATAAGAGGTCTTGTATTTCTTTTATAATTTAGAATATGATTTGAAACCAAAATAATAATAATAATAATAAAAAAATCTTTATTTTTCAGTTAAAAAGCATAAGTGTATAAATACATTCAAGCAGTAACTGACAAAAACGTCATAATTAATATAGAAAATAATTCGAATGATATGAACACAGTCTTAAGTTATTAAAAAATTAAATTAAAAAAGACACAACAAGAACATATTAGAAACAGGTTAAAAGTATCATAGTACGAATAACAAATGTTATTTCAAAACAACAGCACAAATGAAACATTTAATTGTTAAAAATAAAACATCGTTATAAAATATAGTATTATGTCATAAATTCACTAATACTGTAACAGTTTTTCTCAATAAGTAATAATTTAAGTCTGAATTTAAAAATAATAATATTTGGAAATGTTTGGATAGAGACATGTGATTGAAAACTTTGCATCCCAAATATAAATGACTTTTTGGATATAGGTTAGTTCTGTGCCAAGCAGGCCAAGAAGATTTCTGGATCTAGTGCCATATTGATGATCTGTTCTATTGAAAAATGTATCTTTATGTTTGTATATATATATACAGATACAAGCCTGTCAAAGTTAAGATCTTTAGTCGCTTAAGAGCCTCTCTACATGACTGCCTCCAATTTAGTCCTGCAGCAATTCTCACAGCAAATTTTTGCAGAGCGAAAACACGTGACCAAGAGGTACAAGTACTCCAGTTAACAATACCATATCGCAGATGACAGTTGATGTTTGCATAATAAACGATTAAAAGCATGTTTTCGTGACAATGATTTGATAAGAACTTTAACGCATAACAATTTTTTCTTAACTTTTTACAAAGTATATCGACGTGTGGTTCCCAACACAATTTATAGTCGATTGTTAGTCCAAGCAACTTAGTCATTTCACTAGCATATACATTCATGTCATTGTCCTTAAAAATTTGAAACTGTTCCATAGTTCCCCTCAAAGTTAATTTCATCAAGAGGTTTTAGATACATTTACCGTTAGAAGATTCATTTCGGACCACTCCATTACTTTATTGTATATCATTTCTGATGTTATCACAAGTTCAGTAGTGTCTTCACCAGTTATGAGTAGATTTGTATCATCAGCATATGATATTACTTGGACTTTAGAGATGTCAAGAAGAAAATTAATGCGATCATTAGCATAGATTAAAAATAACAAAGGTCCAAGAATTGAGCCTTGAGCCCTGCTTAGCAATGAGAGATTGGTTCTGAGATGTGTTGATGATTACACTCTGGGATCGATCAGTTAAGTATGATTTCAATAAATTTAAGGCTACATCCCTTATACCATAACGCTCAAGCTTAATTAATAAGAGGCCATGATTAACACAATCAAAGGCCCGAGAAAAGTCAATATATAGCCCACAAATCTGGACTTTTCCATCCAAGGCTGTTATTACATTTTCTTGAAAACTATATAAAGCAGTTTCAGTACTTCTGCCATTCGTGAAACCATGCTGACTTGAAGATAGCAGCTTATTCATAGTTAAAAATGAAAGCAGTTGATTTCTTATATTCAACTGATGAAGCTTGCTAAAGCTTGATAAAATACTTATTTCTCTATAGTTTTCAGTTGAGTGGGAGGTCACCTTTTTTATATACTGGGTTTATAAGCCCAGCCTTGAGTTTGTCTGGGAAAATCCCCTTTTCTACTGACAAATTTATTAGATAAGCCAGGAGAAAACTTAGTTCATGACTACATTACTCGATAATATTATTAGGTATCCAATCATGCAATTGTTGCCTGTATCTTTTTGTTAATTGCTGGCTGATATCTCTATATTAGACTGGTTAGCTCTTTTTGGTGACATTTTTCAGCCCTATTCAAAAATTACGACCAAGGTGTCATTCGATTCGTATTTTTGCCTAGAAAGTTTAAGGAAACCGCGCCGATAAAAATTACAAAAGTTATAAACAATTAAGTGAAAAAAAAATGGGGCTTTAGTTTTTTCATAATATCTCGGAAAATTTGAAAAAAGATTTGAAAAGATCAATGAATTTGCGTAAAAAAAGTATTGACTCCCGAAACTGTATCTCGATTATTTATAATTTTTACAGAGCCCTGAAAATAGAGCCAAAAGCGGGTAGTCTGGCTTCCGCGCGCCTTTCGTCACTCTGACATAAAAACAAAAAAAATTATTCAAACATATCAAATGTAAATATTAAGGAATGAAAAAATTCATGTAATGTTGGGATACATCCCACGTGGCTCCGAGGATTTTGATTTTTCACAATTGTGTCACAATATTGAAAGTTTTAAAAAAAATAGAATAAATTAAAAAAACACATAGTTACTTTTATTATAGAACAAAGTATTGAAAAAAATAAAAAAAAATCGTTTATAACAATTTTTTTCAAATCAATTAAAAAAAGACAAAAAGTGTTTTTTCAAAACCTTAAAGAACAATAGAATTTATGATTAAAAAAAAACGGTTCCTTAATTTCAATATTTAGTTGCAAAAAACGATTTTTAATTAACAAACGCATTTTTTAGCAACATATAATTTTTTTTAAAACCTTTTTTTTTTCTAAAAATCATGATTTTTTCCATTAACATAATGCAAAAAAAAAATTTTCGAATTGCTTATAAACAATGTATTTGTTTATAATAAATTTATTAACAATAGCTATAAAAAATTGAAAAAAAAATATTAATTAGTTTTTAGCCATGAGACATTGAAAAAATTCATGTAATGTTGGGATACATCCCACGTGGCTCCGAGGATTTTGATTTTTCACAATTGTGTCACAATATTGAAAGTTTTAAAAAAAATAGAATAAATTAAAAAAAACACATAGTTACTTTTATTATAGAACAAAGTATTGAAAAAAATAAAATAAAAAAAATTTGTTTTTAACAATTTTTTTCAAATCAATTAAAAAAAGACAAAAAGTGTTTTTTCAAAACCTTAAAGAACAATAGAATTTATGATTAAAAAAAAACGGTTCCTTAATTTCAATATTTAGTTGCAAAAAACGATTGTTAATTAACAAACGCATTTTTTAGCAACATATAATTTTTTTTTAAACCATTTTTTTTTTCTAAAAATCATGATTTTTTCCATTACCATAATGCAAAAAAAAAATTTCGAATTGCTTATAAACAATGTATTTGTTTATAATAAATTTATTAACAATAGCTATAAAAATTAAAAAAAAAATATTAATTAGTTTTTAGCCATGAGACATTGAAACAATAAGAAAATAGAAAAAAAATTGTAATGTATTTTTTATAAAATTATAATTTTTTTATTTTGGCAACGGTAATCTATTTTATTGCCTATTAAGGATAACTTCCTCAAAGAAAAAAAATGCCAGGGTTTTAGTTTAATAATTATAGGGATTTTTATATTAACTTTAAATTCAGAAAAAGTTATTAATTAACAAATTTATAATTAACGTTAAAATTGGGATAAACATTTTTTGACTGCGGATTATTGTTTATTGATGTATCCCAACATTACATGAGTTTTTTCATTCCTTAATATTTACATTTAATATGTTTAAATAATTTTTTTTGTTTTTATGTCAGAGTGACGAAAGGCGCGCGGAAGCCAGACTACCCGCTTTTGGCTCTATTTTCAGAGCTCTGTAAAAATTATAAATAATCGAGATACAGTTTCGGGAGTCTGGACTTTTTTTACGCAAATTCATTGATCTTTTCAAATCTTTTTTAAAATTTCCAAAATTTTGAAAATTTTTCAAGATATTAAGAAAAAACTAAAGCCCCATATACCACAACATTCCAGAACATGTTCAACACAAAATGCGGTTAAATCTAAAACTTCATAAGTTGAGGCAAACTTATCATTTTTATACAAAGCTACGCCACCACGAGCTAATGTTTTTCTACAATAAGCTGTACAGATTGAAAAATTATTCATCTTTAAAACATCAAGTCATCCTCATTTTACCAATGTTCAGACATAAGAAGAAAATCACAACTATAGTCTTTGTCAAAAATTAAATATAATTGTAAGTTCTTATTACCTAAACATCGGATGTTCTGATGATATATGGAAATTTTAGAAAAGGTGAAGCTAGATCCGTTATTATTCATAAAAAAGAACTTTCAAGAGAAGGAGTTGGAGTTGATAAGCTTTTCACTACCTTGGCTACTTCTAACTTAGAAGCGGATTGGACAAGTTTAACTGTACTTTCGTCTTCATAATTAGTGATAATTGTATATTCTTGAAAATGTTTGTATAGAGCTGATGCTAAGATTATTTTTCCTTTATTATTTATACGACCATATCTGTCAAAAACACCTCTGCCTAGTACCTGATTGCAATCTATAACATGTCTAAAATGTATGACTCTCGCATGAAGTTTTTTTAAAATAGAGATAAGATCTGTGAGAACTACTGGGACCGTATGCATTAGCTTTTGAATAACTTCCTCAATCAACTTCACATGTGGTTTACTTGGCCATAAAACAACAAAGTCTTGCATGGCTAGGTTTGTGGAATTCTCAAGTGCAGTTTTCACTAATTCAGTATCAGTTGCATTTGGTTTCATTATTGCCTCAACCACAAAATTATTCGACATCGTTGATAGCAAGGATAGCAAGGTCTCTACCATGGTACCCTGCGATGGTTACAATTTTTGGTTTGGGTTTGTTGAGGGCATCATCTGTTAAAACAAGATTTATATTATTTTTAGGGATTCTATGATCTGGATTCATGATTCTTTGCTCCACAGATGTATTACAGGTTCCAGAAACATATGCATTAGGGATGGCTTTATTATTATTAAGTTTAATTTGTTCACTTTTTTTTTAAAGGCAAAGCTCTTTCATGAACATATCTATTTCTTGTTCCAAAATGAAGATGAACTTTATGATAATCAGGAAGATTCAGATGATCCAACATTTTGTCCTTCATTAGAACAGCAAGTTCAGCGTCCTTCTGAATATAGAAACTAACTTAGAGGAATATAGAGAAACTGTTGAAAAAGATGGTATCCATGAAATAGAAGACAAACTTGTCGAAGCAGAAGATCTTCAATATTTCATATGCACTAAAGTGCTGCATATTGTGGCACCAAAAACTGTCAAAGGGACGATAATGATGTATTCTCAGAGCGATATTGAACTTTGTGTTTTATGTTTCAAACCATCCCATGATAAATGAATGAGATATTTGTAAAAACAATACAGTTTTTCCTGGACTTCACAAGTAGTCTTCATTATAATCGTATATGACATTCTATGACATTAATGATTACTGGTCCCTATAGGGATCACTCTCTAGACATATCTATAGCAAAAATCACGTTAATATTTTCATTTACACCTAACAAACTGGATCAGAAGAAAAAATCTTGATTTTTAGAAAATCAAAGTTTTTCTGAAGGGTTAACGTACCTTCCAAAATATTGGGAAAAATCCATAATTTCTGATAATGGACAAACAGATGAAAGTGATAATGATAGTACTAACAATAATAGCAGTACGATAATAAGTTTCCAATAACGCCAATGTGCAATGTGTAGGAACTTCTTAGAGAGTTTGAATGACAACATTGTCAGGAATATTAATAATATTAACATTCTAAAAGAATGATAGTTCTGATCAATTGGAGGTTTGAGTAGAATGAGCTCTTGTTTCACTCTAGTTTGCAGGATTGTTGCACATTGTTTTTCGGATTGTTAGATATGTTAAGAGCACATGCATGACTTTCGGATCCAATTATTACTTACTGCAGGAATGTGGGTAATGATGCCAGTGTGTTCTTTAAGTTTGTACTAAATTATTAATGGAAATAATGATGATGTAAGTGTTCAATAGTGAAAATCAAATAATTTGAAGGATATAAATATGGTTAGTTCATCTATAAATGTGAATTACACAGTTGACAACTTTGACTTTTGGAGTTGAGTGGTTTAAAAATAGGGTTAATGTCATGAGTTGTTATAGATCAGATAAGGCCACCTCTATCTCCCCATCTTGTTTAATCATTGACTTTTGGACACCCTGCATATTGTTAACAACTTGATTATGTTTGAAAAACGATAATAATGAGAATCTTTCTCAGATATAACTTTAATTCTGTAATTTACAAGCCTTTGAATAATTTTAATTTTTCAGATTGATGAAGTTGAGAGATCAGTGCGAGAAGTGAATAGGCTGCTAGGCGAGAATTATGTACCTAAAGTTACCTCCCACACAAATGTGAAACAGGATAAAACAAGTTATCGTAAAAACACTTTATCTGTTCAACATAAGCACCTCAACCCAAACAACGAGCTGAAGAGAATATTTGGATCTAAAGTAATTCCAACTGACCAGTGAGTTTACCTGATTTAAATAACTCCGATTTATTCGTATTTGCCGGAGCAAATCTGGCAGCAATTTCTTCAGCAGTAAAAGTCCTGTACTAAAAGTTGATTCGACCCCTATTCTTCTAATCCCTATTTTTCTATAACCGATCTGTTTCCGAATATGTTGTAATTTTCTACTGTTTTTTTGGGTTTATTACCTTCCACAATCTGAAAAAATTAAAGTTAAATCGATAGAGAATCTGCTGAAGTGAAAATATAAGCAAACTGAAAAGTTAGCTTTAATTTTTTCAGATTGTGGTAGGCTATAAACCCCAAAAAACAGTAGAAAATATTGAGTCCCCCACAAAAAAAGTTTGTTACTCTTTTCTAGATTTGTAATTGTGTCATCCCAGGCTGAAATAAAAAATCCATGCCAGTTTTATTTTTACGTGGTATAAAAGTTAAAATAAAATCTTCAAACTCTCTAAAAGTTACGATCTCTTTTGTGAGGCCAGGTCAAAAATTCCAAGTGTTTTATTCTCCTTAAATATGCTAAATTTGAGTTTTTTATTGATCCCATAGATGGCCTTCTCATAAGAGAAATTGTCACGCTCACTTGTCACTATTTTACTACCAAATGACCACAAACATCAAAATCCATCTGACAGAAAAAGTCATATAGAAACCAACCACATATACTCAAAGACAGGAATTTTGTTTATTCCTAACAGGATGATCTTTTTACATATCAGTAGAAATTTATACTTTTTGTGAAAGCATTTATGATGATGAAATCAAATAGAATTTCAGTTGGTTGATTTTTCACCATGGTAGAGTTCGTGATTTTATCTGCAGAAAAGCATATCAAGATGTATTAATCTGTTTCTGATTTCTGTTTGTATTGTGGACTTTCTTAGCCTACTAGTTTTTCGGTCATTTTATTAGTAACTAGTTGATTAATTTGAATATAGTATAAAAATCTAACCAACATTATTTTTCGTGAAAAATGAGAATTTAAGTTTCTTATGTTTTATTCCACATTTCTAACGAATATAATAAAAGTTAGAAACATTTGAAAATGTCTTTATAGGAAGAAACTGCAGTAACTTTAGTTAAAAATGAAAGTGGTAAAAAAACATAGAAAGTTTTCAATAAATTGATGGATGTAGCAATTACAAATTACATAATGAAGAAAAGAGAATTGAAACTTTCCATGTTTCTATAGAAAGTTTTATTTCTTATTTTTCACGATGATCCCTTACCACGTAGTGACAGCTACATTCATCAATTTATTATTTTTTGTCTTATTGGAAATATTTCATTATCTATACTCAAATTGAAAACTGGGAAAGCATCTAATAATACTTTTAGAATGTGTGTGTGTGTGTAGTCTCTTGTTTGTATGACTGTTAAATGTATTAGTTTTGTAAAAGTTTTTGAGTTGGGCAATTTAATATTAAAACTTAATTTCAAAAGCTATACCTTTATATGTTGATGGTAAAATTTAATCAGATTTAAAAACAGGAATTTCTTTAGATGACTGTGATCAGGATAAACATTGATCTACTCTGTGTCCAATCTAGAAAGGGCCAACATGGGAAAATCGGAAATCATGAGAGATAGGAAGTAGCTTAAAAGGCACCCATTTCAGAACTTATTTGAAGGGCATATAGAAATTTAGGAAATTACAATCAGTTCTGGAGATATTGGAAAAGAATAAAATTCACCAATATTGTTACAATTTTTTCTGGCATTATTTATGAAGATATTATAAAACAAAAAACACTTTCTCATTGCCGCTTTCATTTACCTTCAAATACAAATTTCTATTAAAGAAGCGACATAATTTGGGTAGGCATATCAAAAATATAAATTAATGCAAAGATGCATGCATAAAATCTTAGGTACATAACATATTTCTGTTCATACAATCCGATATGTAAACAATTCACAATTCAACTAATGAATCATGTTGAAACACATCAATAATGTCATAGAAGGCCTGGTTTATCAACGGACGTTTTACTTTAGCTTTATTTTTTACCACAATGGAATCTTCATTATGTTGGTAGGCTGTTGTATATTTTTAATGGAAGATATTCTGTTTGGTGGTTTGTTATTGACATTTTAATCTTTGGTGAACGTAACAAACCTTTTTTTCTGATTTCTATTTCATGAATTTCAGAACTACTAGTTTATTTATATTCTCATGGACATGCAATATCATGTAGATAGATGCAAGTGTCAGTAGATACTCCATTTCAAAGAAAATAGGGCAAGTATGTTTTCTGAAATTCACCGCTTTCACAACTTTCTTTTTTGTTCTACAAAAATTTTTCTGGGTGATAAGGGTACACTACATACAGGAATATAACAGACTAGTTGGCAAATGCTGTGAACCATATAATCCAGTGATCATTAAATGTATAAGTTTGAAAATGTCCTTATAGGATGAAACTACAATAACGTTAGTTACAAATAAAAGTGGTAAAAAACATAGAAAGTTTTAATTCTTTTTTTCTCCATTATGATTTCCTACCACGTAGTAACAGCTACATCCATCAATTTATATTTTCACTTGATTTTTCATTATGTTCCAAATTTTAATCAGGAACATAGGTGCATTATCGGCAGCCATCTTGTCAATTAATGATGATGGCATTCACAGATTTGTAATCTGATGTTTCGTGGTCTAGACAAAATAGTAAATAGCTCTTTTGCCGACAACTTCACTGATCACTATAATCGTTTAAAAAAGTTATTTGCATAAGCTTCCTTATTCAACCGACTTTGTAACTCTTAAAGTTTCATATTTTCCTATGCAGGCCCTACCTACCTAGGACACATTGTATGTTTGACAAAAACTTATCAAAAGTTCTTCAATACTAATATATACACATCGGAAAAGTCTAGGGATATTTTTAAAAATGGTAATAATTTTTTTTTAGGTCGCTTTAGGGAAAATAAAGTTGACGGGTGATTATTAAACGAATGTAACTTACAACAAAATTTATTAAATGGTCAAAAATACTGAGTGCGCATATAAGCAAAACTAAAAAAAAATATGGCTCTTCTTTGGCACCCTGAAAAAAAATCATAATACAAAAAAAATTGGAATCAGTACAAAGTATGGCCTCCACGCTGGTTTATTACGGCCCTACATCTATCGTGCATCGACAAAATGAGATTGTCAATGTCTTGTAGAGGTACATTTGCCCATTCAGCGATTAAAAGCTCTCTCAATTGAAATGTTGTGTGAATGTTCCCCATATGCGGAGTAATTCTTCGTTGAAGCATGTCCCACACATGCTCGATGGGATTCAGGTACGGTGATTGTGCTGGCCATGGCAATACATCAACTCCTTCGTTGGTGAGCCAGTCAGTCACTAGACGCGCGACATGTGGACGAGCATTATCGTGCATTAGGTGGAAGATTTCACCAACAGCACCATCAAACGGACGGACGATAGGTAGAAGAATGGTGTCGAGGTACTGTCGAGCTATGAGGGAGCGATTTGGAAAAACGAGATCGGTTCTGCCGCCGATCATGATTCCGCCCCATAGCATTACTGTACCACCTCTGTATGTGTGGACTTCCTGGACGTGTCTCAAACGTTCATTATTTCCAGGTCGTCTCCACAGTCTTACTCGACGAGAATCTGGATGAAATCCAAATCTGGATTCGTCTGCAAACAAAACTGTGGCCCAATCATTTGCATCCCAGTTTTGATGTTCTTGACACCACTCTAATCTTCTACCGCGATTGCCTCTCGACAAAGGTGGACATCTAAGTGGCCTTCTGTTGTGGAGATCTGCTTCATGCAGTCGATTTCTGACAGTATCACGACCAATGGTTACCTGGTGCGTCTGCTGCAACACGTTAACCAACTCAGGTGCTGTGATTGTCGGTTGTCTTCTTGCGGTTAAGACCAAACATCGGTCTTGAACTGCAGTTGTAGCGCGTCCTCGCCCTGGATGTTGTTCGGCTGGACTGCCAGTTTCACGGAAACGCCGCCACAATCGACTGATTACACTTTGGGAGACCCCCAAACGAAGAGCTACATCATTTTGTCGCATGCCACTTTGAAGAAGCCCTACAGCTCTATTCATCTCAGCCAATGGTAAGTGATGGCGTTCCATGTTAAAGCACAATATTTCCAGTTTAATTGCTGAGCAAGAACTGAATAGAATGTACAAACTCGACACTTTCAGATTATTCATTTTAGCCGAAAACCTACAGTTTGTAAAAAACTTGATAAAAGATTAGTTGCCGTTTTTGCAGGCTTTGTTCAACCCATAGAAATCTACAGGGTGGTCGAGTGTACCAATTTAATCGAAATTAAACGACCTCATGCATTTATTTTTATGATATTTAGTATGTTATAAAAATATCCCTAGACTTTTCCGATGTGTGTATAAATCAGATTTTGATGATTTATCTAGAGAAGATATATTTGTTTTCACTTATAATATTACTATTATATATATTTTCCGAAAAATTGTTGATAAACTTTGTGATAAGCTGTATAATTTTAGGAACTTGTTAGGTACGAAAAATGAATCAGTTGTTTGAGAAACACCTCTTGTCCGAAAAAAATCGATTTTTATTTTTTTTAATTATGTTGTATAATGTTAATGCAGATCTACTTACTCTAACTGTTTTGGCTAAGAAAGCATTGCAAACCTGAGAATGTTCTTGTTATTAACATTTTTCAGGATTTGAAACATCTTTTGGTTTTGCCCCAAGTTTTAGTTTGTAGACAAGTGAGGTTTCTCAAAACACTGATTCAGTTTAAATTTCCAGCAAACGTAAAAACAGATCTGGCGGTAGAGGTCACGCCAAACCGATAACAATGGTAAACTGTAGAGACAGTTACCCAAATGCTGGGAAGTCGGGTCTATCTATGAACTATATCGAAAACAAAAATGGAATCCAGTATTTCAGCTACGAACACAGCCAGAGCTACAGACAAGTACAGAATAAATTTTTAGATGCAGTTGAAAGTTTGAATCCAGATAACATTGTTGCCATCATAAATGACCATCAGTGCCATGTAGATGCATTGATTCAGCTTTCCGATTTATGTAAGTTGAGCGAAGATTTAGCAATGGCGGCTGACTTGATAGAGCGTGCCTTGTATATCTTGGAATATGCTTATCATCCACTGTTCAATGTAGCACAAGGCAACTGCAGACTAGACTACAGGAGACAAGAAAATAGGTAAGACCAGGAAACAATCACGCTTTTATCGATATTTACGAACACTATACAAAAAGTAATCTCTCCTAGTAGTATTACACTTTTTCTAGAGTCAAACATAGCAGAGTCAAACATAAATACTTGAGTATCCAGTAAAAGTACTCCATAAAAATTTGCAGGCAAATTACAGGATAAAGACATTAAATGTTTAAAGTTTCTATTGATACATATGATGGAATTGGCCGATACTTGATGAAAATCCATAACTAACATACTCAAAAAAACACTTTTGAGATTTTCACTCAACGATTTCACAACGTAAAATCGTTAAGTGAAAATCTCACAATAAAGTGTTTTTTTGAATCCGTTCTATTAATACGTTAATAGCTAATTGGAATTAATCAGTAATAATGTTGACTTATAAAATATGTGTACGAGGTTACCCATAGATGAGTTAATAAAAGCATTCAAGTATCTAATTCCAGTATTCTTTTCGATCAATAAGACCACACGTCCTAAGAATGATCATACGACCATAAAATCAAGATTTCGTGGCTCTGCCTTGACTAAATAAAGTAGGAGAAGTTTACTGGAAGCATTTAGCATGATTCAATGTACAGCTGATATTCATTCTATTTCTGATATTAATTCTAGTTCTAACAGTTGTTTCATCCAGTCTAGACACAAATCAAAACTTATGTGCCATAATATTGATAGTAATAAAAATTAATTGTCTATGTTTGGAAATGTTCTTTTCCTCTAGAACACAACGAACTTTTCTTCAATACGACAGTCTGCTTAATCTGCTTAATTTAAATCACCAACATTACAATACCAGGTCGCGACAATGATTTCATATCCCGCACTTCAAACGTCATAATTTTCCAGCATATTTACTAGTTATCCAAGGTTCGCCATGCCAAAGACCTTTTCAAAAGTTTTTGAATATTAAATTAAATGCAATTGAATCTTGTGATACAAATTAATTTTTTCAGGGCCTTGTACATAACGATGTTCAAGCATTTACTATTCCTTGGTGGGAAGGCGTGTTATCGAACATCGTTGGAATTTTGCAAATTACTCTTGGCTCTTGACCCAGATGGAGATCCTCTAGGAGTGATACTTGCCATCGATTTTTATGCTCTTCGCTCAAGAGAGTATCAATGGTTTATTGATTTCGTTGCAGAGTGGGACAGTACTAAAAATCTTTTACAGTTACCTAATTTTGCTTATTCTCTAGCCGTTACTTATTTTTACTTAGGTGATAGTGCAAAAGCAGATCTTTTGCTGCAGGATGCTTTGCTTATGTTCCCTGGAGTACTATTACCTCTTCTTGAGAAGTGTACAGTGCAAATGGACAATAGAGTTGCTAATCATACTTACTTTGTTACGGCAGATGATCAAAAGAGGTAAGTTGATGAATACAATCCAAATAGGATACATTTTTAATTGAGTTACTAAATACATTATAATACTTTGACTAAATTGATTTACTAAACTACTTTTATTTTTTGCTATAAATTGCATTTACTGCCGCATTTACTTTCCTACAGAAAACTGACTTCTAGGATTTTTTGGAATTGATTCTGTATGGTTACTTTTGCCCTAAGCTATTATAAATTTTCCTCCAGGTCTTCATTAATGAATAAAACTTTTTATCTGCGAGACTGTGCATTGACTGCTGATATTAAAGTACTTCATCACGACATGAAGATTTGTTGATTACATTATTATATATCTCAATTGAAATCAAAAGTGTTCTCTTGAGAAACCGTGCTGCTCGTCTACTTTATACTATTAACGTTTTTAGTAGATATTTGAAAATTCTAAAATCTCAAATTTTATAGTTTTTATGAGTTGGTAACATTTGTATTTTAGCAAAACATCAAAATTTTCAACTATTTTTTGTTGTAGGCAACCGCCGGCTCTCAACCAGCTGATTCTGTTATATATAAACAGAAGTTACCATATATGGAAAGACAGTGATCTTTTACCTTGGTTGGAGAAAAATGTGCACGAAGTTCTAGATAGGGTAGAAAAAAATGATGTAATTGTTAAGGAATGTGAAACAAAAAGAATGAAAAGGTTTTCGGGACCCCTTCCACAAAATGTATCTCGCCATATATTACTGTCCGATTTAAAAGGTGTATCTCCCCTGACTGATGTAGGTTAAGAACTTATCTTATTTTAAAGTGAAGTAACTTGCACTTTTTTTCTCAGGAAAACAGTGGACCTGTTATGAGTTTCGACCCCTTACCCCCCAAAGATTCTATCAATCTTTATACGAGAACAAGAAGGCCTGTGCTAGCAAATAGTAACGCGAACCCTTTAGGAATATTTTTTAGATCTATCCTACCATCTTTTAATGCAAATTTATTAGAAGTGTAAGTATAGTTTTTTTTTCAGTAGTGCGTTCTTCAGAGTATGCAGTCACTTCCACAGATCTTTTGTATATTTTCAGTTTCTGTCAATATATTGGATGTGTGTTGGAGATTGAAAAATAATTATATAATTGGGTAAATAATTTCACTAGAAATTAGAAAAGGTATCAATATAAATGGAAATAATTTCATTACATACAGTTATATTTCATAAAGGACTACTAGAAGAGTATAAACAAATATGAAATTAATTACTGAAAGACTTTTAGTGTTGAAAAATCTTTAGTATTACAGAAAATTCGTGATTTTGGTATTTTCAAATATTCAACAAATATTTTTTTGGGAAATAGCTTTTTAGTTTTCTTCTTCTCCATCATTGAACAAAAATGTGGGAAACTTCCAAAGGAAGGAAGAAAAAAAATTAATAACTCTTCACAAAAAAGGGAAAAAATGTAAGTTTATTCATTCAGATATGAACTGGAAGAAAAAACCTTTTCAAAAAAACTACCTTCACATAAACATTGAATTACATTAAAACATTGGAAGACGAATCAATTATTTTTTTTAAATAACATTACGACTTTGTCACCAGAAGAGACAACTCTGCTCTTGTCACGATGACAATCCGTATTAACATACGGTTAATCAATTTAATCACAACCATAGGAATTTCATTTGAATTGAAAAGGAAATGTTTCTAAAAGTAGAAAACCAAAAACGTTTTTCCCAAAATCTAATATCTGCTAAAAATATTCTCTTTTCAATGCAAACAAAATTCCTATGGTTGGAATTGAATTAATTAACCGTATACGAACTGTCATGACAAGAGCAGAGCTGATGAGGAAATAAGACTAGTATCTTGTCCTAAAACTGTGAACTACACTATTAAAGATGATACTGTTTCATTTAAGTGAAATTTCATACTAATATCATATATATTACTACGAAAGTAGTTCTTTTAAAAGTTCCTCTTTTTTTTTTGTTTTTCTGTGTTTAATGTTCAAGTGAAAGTAGTTAATTGTTCCGAAAGGGTTTTTTATTTTTAGTTTGTATCTAATGCATGATCTAAACATCTTTGTGAATTGTTTTTATTGTAATTACTTCCATTCTCCCTTGTTTTGTAAGTTTTCCACATTTTTTGTTCAACGATGAAGAAGTAGAAAGCCAAACTTACCAAACGTTGTTTCTGAAGTTAGTTGAAAATATAATTCGCCATAGTTCAGACTTTCATTGTCAGTGATATTTTATTAAAACACATTTAATTATACTGAAACATAGAATTAATTTTGTCAATTCAACAAATTTCTTTTTCCTCAAAGTTCGTTTTGGTATAAATGCTCTGAATTTATATACTCCAGCAAATCATAGGTGAATTCGATATTCTTGCATACTAGTCTGTCTAGAATATATCAATTATATGAGAGGTTCCGAACAATAGGTTGACAAATTATTCAGAGTCAATGAATTTGTAGAATCTGCCGGACAATGTGCTGTGAAGAAATATATTAAGTGCTTCATATTGTCCAAATCGATTGATTCATAAGAAATAATAGGCAATGAACCATTCGACATTATCATCTGTGAACCAACAGCTGTCTGGCCTCATCTCCGATAATCCAATCTTCTCTACTCGGGATTAGGACTGTTTAAGGTAGAGCTAGTTGTCAGTTGAAGGCATCAAATCAGAGGTCAATCCCAGAATGCTGTGACTTTAAAACGACAGCTACACTCTTCACAAGCCTGTTTTGTGCAATTGGCAATATGCACAATTCTGTGCATTGTTAATCTAGCCTCTCCAGATAGATGTAGAAAAGTAGGTCTTGAAGGATTGTGGTACTTATGGCTTGGGAAGCCTATCTCTGAACACCAAAGAACTTCGTCTGAATCCTTTACTGTACAGGCAGGCAATTGTTCTTAACAATTGGTCTGGCATTCATCACATATATCCAGTAGATTTTTTTGGGCCCTACAAACCCTTCACCATGTCTCTTTTGACTTAACATAAATCCACTGATGATTGATCTATTGCTCAGATCAAAAAGTTGAAATTTTTTATTGACTTATTGATTTTTAGGATGGTTTGAATAATTATTACATTCTGTGTATTATTATAGTTAAAATAAATAAAGAACAACTTTATACATTGGAACCTTTGACATGAAATGAATCTAATGAAAATACTTTCTCTGCATTGAGCAAAATAGTGTTTCGCTATTTAAGCATCCACATGACTAAACATCTGATGATGAAAAGTGTTTTCAAATTATCCAATGTTTCCGAGTTTATTAGCCATGGTCTGCAGGATGTTATACCTGACGTTTCGTCTGCCACTGCGCAGTAGCAGAAGACAAATGTGGTCTGCAGGTTTTAATACCTGACATTTCGTCTGCTCCTGTGGAAGACATTTGTCCTCTACTGCTCTTGCGGCAGACATTTGTCTTCTACTGCTACTGCGGCAGACAAAACGTCAGGTATAATAACCTATAGACCACGGCTAATAAACATCGAACAATTTGTTAGACACCGGCCTTGAAAGCCTATACACCATGATCAAGTGTGTTCAATAAATACAAATGAAACTTTTAGGAACTATTAAATGTTTCTTTTGAGTTTAATGCACTGCAAGAGACATTTGGTTCAATCAATCAATCATATACTTTATTGAATATGAAGAATGTTCAACATCTTGTAGACAAAGTAAATAAAGTGGATATTACAATGTACCACCCACGGTGACACAAATACAAATTAAAGAACATAAGCACAAAAATAACTAACAAGTAAAATACACTTGGATGTAATATAAAAACTTTAAAAATGTAATTCAAAATTATCAGTGAAATACTATTTTAAGCTAAAGTGCAGTCGATTATATAATATTTTGTTTACATACTTTTTGAAATGTTCATCATTTTTTTTTAGTACTTTATTTAACCACTTTATATACAGTTGCATATTTGTAGCAAGTCACAAAAGTTTGTTCATTGGATAAAAAATTTAAGTGGATATAAAACTGGACATATACCACAATAGAATATAAACAGAATATACATATCTGAATGTTGTTTTCAGTATCTCTAACGTGATTAGTATACTTCAAAGGCTTCATGCCTAGCATTAATGAATGTTGATTTTCCTTTGACAAAAACTATATTCAAATATTCATTCAATTAAATGTTGCAGCGATAGAGAAGAAGAGGGTGCTAGAGCCTTACCTGAAGATGGAGAAAACAATGAGGGAGGCGATTTAAGAAGTAGTGTTGCGTCTTTAGTAGATGCTATGCGAGATTTATTAAATAATATTAGGCCTGAAGTACCTAATGATGCAGACGCAGAAGGAAACGATGATTCTGTGGACGACGATGATTTGACGTGAATTTTGTGTCATCAGTATTAATGGTGACATTCACACTACCTTGTTAACTTGTTTAGATTATGTAACAGGAAATAAAAATCTTTATATATCCAAGTCAAACATTAGGAACTGAATTTATTATTTTTTTATATACACTATTTCATACAAAAATATAATTTATAACAGAATAACAAAAAACAGCGATTGGGTAAAAAACAAATGAATATTCATCCAAATTTTTTAATATCGGTTAATACATTCTCTACTGATCCTCTGATTTCTTCAATATCCTTCAGGAATATACACATATTAATGCATAATTTGACAAAACGGATGTAATCTTCTGAATCGTCAGGAAAATCTGAAAGGAAATGAAAATTTAATTTCATTTATCAACAAAGCCTTAATTACAATTAGTGTCTATATTCCTAATTTATATTAATACAAAATTTGAAGTATAACGATGACACATTTTGAGAATTATCAAAGAAATGGTTTGAAGATGTAAAATGATGAACAATAATTGTCTACTCAAGTTTTGGAATTATAATTATTGAGACCGAGATGCCTATACACTTGTGTTTGAACTATTGCACTTTTGCTTCAGAAAATCTTTTAGACCAAACATTAGTGTAATAGGAACACCAAGATTAATAATATAATAAATTCATTCATGAATGAACGCAAAAATTAGTTCTACAAAATATTCATTTGTAGAGAAGTTGAACTTTATTTTTGATACTTATGGTGCATTGTTTGGAAACTTTGGTGTAGTAATGAATATTACTGGAGGAAGATTAAACTGCAGTTTAATCTTCCTCTTGAAGATGATCACTTGGTGATCGAAACACGTGTCGAGGTGTTAAAAATAACGATTTGGTGTTGGGAAAGAAACTCCAGTAATATTCTTTATTTTTGATATTGAAATATGTTGCTGATGAGGTGAAAAGACAAGTGTCTTGTCCCAAAACTCCAAAGTATATCATTGAGTACGATAGTGTTCATTGTGACATTTTATATCAAGACATATATTACATTGTGTTGCCCCCATGAATGATATCTGTTGATATTACAAAACAAATGTTCGTAGCATAAACTGAATGGGAAAGTGATTTTCAAGTTATTGATATTGATATAGTTTTTTCAAGATGGATTTTTCTTCCAGTTTGTATCTGAAAGTAACTTCTATGTATGATCTATACGTCTTTATAAAGAATTTATTTTGAACTTGACTGTTTTCTTTCTTCCTTTGCAAGTTTTCCACTATTTTTGTATGAATATGGAGAAGAAAAAAGCCAATAAGCGTTTTTCCCAAGAAATAATCTTTCATAAAAAAATTATCTTTTTAAATTAAAATCGATTGGTTTTTATTATCCATTAGTTCAATTCATTTTCATGAGGAAAAAAAAGGATTTGGTTGCCTTAATATGATCTGGCATTACATCATATATTTTATTTCATAAGTTTTGTCCGTTTTAATGCAATATTTTTTTGTAGCGCCGTAGCTCAATAAATATTTATTTTACTGTGTCGTGATATGTACTGCTTGATAGCATCAATGTACTCTATATATTGATGCTGTAAATTTTTTTTTTCGAAATTTGAAATTTTTTGCTTTTTTTCAGCTTATTACCTCTACATTTTTCTCAAATTGAAGCAATGCGCTGTTCGACGTTGGTTTGCTTGTGAAATTTCGTTCTGTAAATTTTAGCCTCGTAGATGAGCCCCAACGTAGTCGAGCTACAGTAATCTAGGACGACGATTTGAGGCTTCTGGTGGAAACAGACCCATCACAAACGATGTGTGGAATGACGGAAAAACTGGGCGTCAGCTCTCATGCGGTTTTTGATGGTTTAAAACGTATTAGAAATGTCAGAAAGCTTAAAAAGTGGGATCCCTACGATTTGAAAATCAACAGAAATTGTTACGTTTTGAAGTCTGTTCTTTGCTTTTAACCAACCAAAACGATCATTTTTTCGATCGGATCGTCACGTGTGATGAAAAGTGGACTCTCTACGAGAACAAAAGACGTTCAAGACAGTCGTTGGACACCAATGAACCACCCAGACACTTCCTAAAGGCGAGAATGTACTAAAAAAAGACCACGGTTACTGTATGGTGGTCAGCGGCTGGTGTAATTCACTATAACTTTTTGCAACTGGGCCAAACCATCACAGCAAAGTTTTATTGTGAGAAAATCGACGGAATGTACCTAATATTATGGCCGATCCTGCTCCACAACACAAATCCCCACGTTTCACAAATCGCCGATCAAAAATTAAAAGAAATTGAACGTTGAAGTTCTACCTCACTTCCTATCCTCATACTCCCCAGACCTCTCGCCAACCGACTATCATCTTCTCAAGAACTTCGATAACCTTCTCATCGGTAGAACTTTCGCCAATCAGGATCAGGCAAAAGGCCTTCGTCGACTTTATCGAACACCGAGCAACCAATTTTTATTCTGACGGAATTAATTGACTTGTGTTACATTTGTAAAAGTGTACTGATTCAAATGGCGCTTATTTTGATTAAATTGAATAAGTATTCACTGAAATATTATAGTTTAAAGTAGACTAATAAAAACAACCTAATATAGTGCATGTAAAATTCCTCGTATCTACTCCCCTATTCAATTTATTCTTTATTGTTCAAATATTTTTGTTCTTGTGTCATATGAATAATTTATTTTCTGTATTTGAAAATATGAATGAGTAATTCTGTATATAAATAATCGAGTTCTAGAATATCATAGCTTAATCGTGACGGTATAATAGAAAAATATAACATCTCAAGATATTTTACTAAAATTTAAATTTACATATATCTTATAAGAAAAGTGATGAACATTTGTGATGCCTATCAATTGTTATAGTTTAACAAATTTTAAATTTACTATTAACTTTTATTGTAGGTATTTTGATTGGTAAAGGCAAGATGAATTATGTTTGAAGGTGGTTGACAATGTTTCATGGTAAATTTCATTAGTTCAGATTTTCATTGTCTAATATATTATAATATGATTTGAAATCCTTGAAAGAACAAATGAAATTGAAAATTAAAGTGAATGACCTTGACCTTGAAATGAAATTACAATAAAATGAAAACTAAGCAAAAAATAAAAAATTAACTAAAATGAACTGAAAACTAAAAGATTTCAAGCCAAGTTACTTCACGATCCAATCGTCTTCGGGTGATACTGAACTATCTCCGAGAGATGACTATTTATAGGTCATTCGAGTTTTTCACCTATCTCCGGTTTAGCGGGAGTTAACCGTTTAGCGGAAATTGACCGTTTTCCGCTTAATTATGGGTTTCTATATGTTGCGTATCTCTACGCTAGCTTAACTGAATGCGTCGATAGACAACATATATACAACTTCTTTGAATTTCCTCCTAAACCAGTGTTCCTACCTAAGGATGATCTCAGCTTGGGACCACTTGATGTTATGTTGGTAAGTCCAAACATGCTCTGCTATTCCAGATTTGCTGGTTTCTCCTTTGTACTCTGAACATTCGTTATGAAACCGAAATTAGATATCATTCACAGGATTGCTGCACAATGTTAAATGAAAAAGCTACAATTTCAGTTACATGGTACACTGTCATTCTCAATGGTGGACATTCGATGTTTTGGAATAAGACATTTGCCTCTTCAGCACCAATCTCGTTAACATCACAGATGAAGTACTCGATTCATTCATAAAATTATGACTTTATGTCACGAATGAGTTAAATCTACTTATGTCATAGATGACAGTATGTAATGACATTTCATTTGCTTATTTGAATTAATCCCAGCCATACGCATCTTGTTCAAATTGAAAGGAGTGTATTTTTAGGAGATAACAATTTTTGGGAAAGAAAAGTTTTGGCTATCCACTTGTCTTCTTTATTCAAAAAAATGTGGACATTTTTCAAAGAAAGGAAGAAAGCAATTAATTCCAAAATAAACTCTAAACAAAGACGTGTAGTTCATGCAAAGAAGTAACTTTCAGACACAAACTGGAAGAAAAAACCCTCTCGAAACAACTACTTTCAATTACACGAAAGAAAAAATACTTTCAAAAAAACTACTTTAATATGATCATTGAATTATACAAAAACACTTTTTCCTATTCAGTTTGTACTACATCATTCACTTTTTTTTGTATAGAGATGGAGAAAAAGAAACCTCAAACCTTAGTTTCCCAACATATTATAATATCATCAGCATGAATTTTTCTTCACACTGTAAATTTAATGAATCATCGATTATGGTATTTACAGAAAATATAGAATACACATTCAAAAATTATTGAAGATGACTGAAAAAGGCTTAGCAAGTTGAGAAGCACAGGTCCAGCTAAATACAGAGAATTATACAATGTGGCTCTTTCTCTATTGGGTTGAGGATCTAGTTATAGAAGAAATGATTACAAAATACCAAACTTATAGAAAAATTAAAGACCATAAAAGTTTTAAAATTGGTTTGAGTTATAACTTTGAAGATTCAATTGAAAAATAAAAAAATTATTTGAACTAGATCAATAGTGCTGGTTTTGATCCTAATACCACATGACAACTGATCAAGGCGTACTTGGGGTTTCAGTGTTGAAGGGAACCTACAACTGTTTGTATAGTTTGAGAAACAAAGCCAAGTGTTTTGCCGCTTCATAGTTCAGAGAACCATCGAAACTAATGGAGCTGAATAAAAATAAAATAAAATACAGTAGAATCTCACCAATCCGGCACTGCAATAGACTGATACGTCTATTTTAACAGCACCCTCTGACCACGCTTTCTCCCTCTATGCCTAAGCGCTCGTCGTTTAGCAGTCCAACCTCAAAACTTATCATGTGCACGTGTGTTCGTATTTACCTAATGTTTTGAAGTGAGAATAGTGTGTAGTTAGAAATGTCAAGTAAACAGAAACACAAGACACTATTTTATTTATCATATTTTTTTCTCTATAATCCAGTAATCCAAACATTCCAATATTCCTGCTGGTTTTTAATATTTCCGGATTAGTGAGATTCTACTGTAATATCAAACCATACAAGTTGTTAAGTTTGAAATCCTATCGTTTTGAAGTGCTTTTATTCTATAATACAGAAGAATGGTTTATGGGGCAATTGTCTAATTATATGTTCAGATACTAATTAAATGACTTACATTTATTTTCATTGAAGAGCTGCAGTAAATCATCTATGGTTTTTGTAAACTGTTTTAAGAGTTTATCTTTGAATATTGTCCCCCAATATTTCTTGAAGCGCTTCAAACATTCCGCTAACGACCATGGTGGATTGGACAACATACTCATTTTCGACCATACCTCTCCATAAGTTTCTTTGGCAAATTCACAAATCACAGAAGAGCACAATATACTCATTTTTTGCATTATCTTCTGGGCCTTAGTATTCTTGGTAATGGATAAAATCTTCATTATTATATCGTGTTCTGAACATGCAGTTAGGTGGTTTATCATGGCTTTACTTTTCAAATTCAGATCATTTGAAAGTAATATCTGAAAAAAGTCAGACTTTCTTTTGAGAAAACAGACTCAAAAAATTTCATTAATTGAAAGTTTGAAGAAACATGGAAACGTGACTGTTACTTTTGGTTTGTTTCCTTATTTACTACTTTTTATAATCATCATTTTTATTTTATTAAAATTAATCTTTCTACGAGATCGCCTATTGGGCATCGTCAGTACCGGGCAGGCGGTCCTCGAATGAAGGCAAAATGTGAATAACCAAGAAAAGTACTTGATAAAAATGACTCTGTTAACACAGCTATTATAACAAACCAAAACCGGTCATAACAAATCATAAAATAGACAAAAGTATTTTCTTTATCTTGTATACAAAATACAAACAAAACATTTGTTGTTTCATTCATTCAATAACAAATAAATCAAAAATTTCAAACATTAATTTCATAGAAATCAATAATATTCATAACAGATGACAAACAAAATTATTATCAGTTTGTAATTTCAAATCTAATTTTGGATAGAAATCAATTTATCATGATGGAATTATATCACTACATAGTATAAAACAAAGTCCTTATGTATGCTTAGATCTTTAAAACTACGCAACAGATTTTGATGCGGGTTTTTTTGATAGATAGAGTGATTCAAAAGGAAAGTTTATATGTTTATAGTAGAGAAACATTGATAATTTGCAAATGCTAACTGAATCCTACAAGATAGATGTACTACAGTATTGTACACTTTGAAAAGGTCTACAAAAAAAAGGCGATGGTATATGTCTATCTCTTAGGGTTAACCCACAATATATTTTTAACATGCCTTTATTAGTTTCACCTGTACGTATGTATGTTTGTTTGTTTGTCAGTTTGTAACTTCAGGATTATCGACATTATTGCTTGATCTGTTCGCGGGCAGATGGTGCTGTACGTAGTCCCTTGATATATCGATATTATTGCTTGATCTATTCGCTGGCAGATGGCGCTGTACGTAACCTCCTTGATATAATTCGAACTGACTTTACATGTATTTCTTCATTTGAAGAAAGTTTTTTTTTATTATCACGCGCGCCTGCTGCCTCATTTATAACCCTCCTTTGCGCGCCTACTGCCTTGGGCTTGGTAGCTGATTTTCAGGCTCCCTCTCTGGAATCGGAAAATATCAATGGTCATTTTTCTAACCAATATACGGCTGATTGATCCCAAAGTTGGACTTGAAAAAACCCTACTAGAAAAAGTTTAACGGGGTCAAATCGCACGTGCAAAATATTCAATGTGGCATGAGCTGGTGTCATGGTGGCATGTTGGTGTCCAGATTATCCAATTCAGGCCAAAAGAAGTTGGTAATCGTCGACGTATAGTGCTCGTCATTGACAGTCGTTCTGAAAGAAATATGGACCGATGACGCCGCCAGTCCAAAATCCACACCAAACAGAGGCATTGGACGCTTTTGGATCTCATGTGGATCGGTATCGTCTCAAATTTGACAATTTTGTTTGTTCCCGTACCCATTCATCCAGAAATGGGCCTCATCGTTGAAGATGATTTTTCGATGAACATTAGGGTCAGTTGCTAACTGCTCCAGAGCCTATTCAGCGAACACGTTGTTGTCTATAGTCGTTTATCTTCAGTTCCAGGGTCAGTTGAATTTTGTACGGGTGCAGGCCCAAGTCACGACGTATAACTCGCCAAGTTGTGGTTTGCGGAAGAGTTCTTGCGAGCGACGCGAAATCGACTGATTCAGATTCTCATGCACTCGCCGCAGATAACCGCGATGTTTTCGGAAGATCATGCATTTCGTCTACATACGGGTGTTAACTGAACCAGTGGACTCAAATGTATCAACTGAACAGAAAACCCAATTTGATAAAACAATTATTTTATTTGCATGTGTTGTTGAATGGTACATCTGTCCATGGTGATTTGGCAGAACAGACTGAATGAATTACTACTAATTTGACAGATGTAGAAGAATCAAGATGACCGTTATCAATTGTCAAAGTTCGGAAGTCCCTGTTGGCAGAAGACAAAATCTCATTTGGCGTTCGATGTTGGGAACGTGGCTTTGCAACAAACCGTCTTTGAGAGCCTCATTTATGGTGATTATTCATAGTTTGAACCTTCTGTTGATTTCATAGAAGATGAAAGAGAAAATGATCCATGCTTACTTTTGGAAATCTTACATTCATTTTTATATTAATTATGAACCGGCCATAGGATAATTCATTTAGAAACAAGTTTATAAAGTAACTACTTGTTCTTGCTTTTTTGGAGCATTTAATCTTCCACAATCGGAAAAATAAACAAAGCTAAATCAATGGAGAATCTGCTAAAGTGTAATAAAGGGTAAACTCAAAAGTTCATACCAAAAAATCACTACATAATATGAAACACTGAAGAGTTCAATTAATCAGTAACTTGTATTCACAAATTTTGCCTACAAATTGAATAAACTATGGATCGTACCTGGTGTCCATTGCTGAGGCATGATCTTAACTTGATTCTTGAAAAAACATCCTTCATGTGTATTCATGTAGTCTCGAATATGATATTGGGACATTTTATTTTTTTAATGTTTGTCAAAGGAAATATACCTGTTTTCGACAGGTATTTTTACAAGTGAATTTTTGGGTTTTGGGAACGAAAAGGGATTACTTTATGAAACGTTAGCCATCTAAAAAAGTATGAGAATTAATTTTATTTTTTTCCATTTAGCTTTCTTTACTTTTCAGATTGTAGAAGGTTAGTTAGACAAAAAACCGCAAGTAACATTGACGTCTTCACAAAAAATGTCTTTCAAATGGCTACTTTGGTTACTGAATTCCTCTTCCATTTTGGGTTGATAGGTTATTCCATTTATATGAGGATTTTGAAGTTACACCCAAGGTAAGTACCAATTTTATGTTAGCTTCTTTGGAAACAACAACTTATCTCTCTTTATTTCAAAATAGCTTGTGGATATCTCCATGATTATTAAACTTTGGTTGTATCTATTATAAAGTCACTGTATTTCACTGCCGGTATTTATACACTGTTAATTATTTGTATGTTTATAGAAAAAAATGTGTAACGTTTTTGATCTGAAAAAGTTAATGAAGTTCTTACCACAGTTTCATATTTTTCTGCAGCTTGTAAACAGCAAGAGATTATTTTATCATCAGGACTTTTACCAATAAATTTTTGTTTTTCCATTTCATATACCGTTTGACCTGAAACATTATTAAGCAAGAATTTTTCCAAAAATTCACTATGTCAATTTGTTCAAAGTTGGTTATTTTCACACTATATCTCAACTGAGATGTCTTCAAAAATGTATTCATCAATGTATGATTTTTTTTAATAATTTTTTTTATGACTATTATATAAAAACTATAATTTTGCTACTTTTTCTTGACGTATTTATATCCAAAAAGACAGATAACTCTCACCTTTGAACAATTTCTAGTTGACCAGATTCATCTACCTAAAGACCAATCGCAGAATAGAGCAAATTTATAACTTTACAGTTGTGTTTGAATTAATTTCATTCACAAAGTAAGCCTTGAGAATTTACCTGCTTCAAAATTGTTCTAATATGTCAAATTTGATCATTGAATTAACAATTCTTGCTTTAAAAAATATTGTTTTTATGGATTTGGAAAATAAAAACAAGTGTACTCCTTCTGAAATTAGTAATATGGTAAAAATAACGACTACATGTCCTTTATCAAATAAATCAAGAAGAAAATGTGAAAATTCATATACAATTGTCATGGATTGGCGAAAGAACAAGAATATTGATTCATTTTCAGAAAATGTATTTCTATTTGGCACTGGTTGATGAAATAAGAGTACTTAGAAACAGAAACTCAAATAGCTTTATGTCACCACAATTTGTGAGGTGGTTTATGTGGAGTAGAAGCTAGGTCTCCAGACAGGCACGCTAGCGTCCTAGGTCAAATCACACACGAAAATAGTTCAGAAGTTTATAATAACAGAGCATTTATATCATATTTGTATTTAACATATCAAGTTGCGACCAAGTAATGTATTGAAAGATTCATTTTTTCTGTAGTATCAGTAAGGTATTTGCACCAATCAAAGAATTGGAATCAATAAGCTCGGAGGTATCGGTAAACAGATCGCAACATTTTCAAAACTTCCAAATCCAGAAATTTATACTGGACATTGGTTTCAAAGATCATAAATATGCTATCCTGCTAGTGGATACAGGTGAATGCATCACTGTTTTAAAGAGGCATGGAGGGTGGAAGTCAACATCTGTAGCGGAAAGATATATAGATAATTCGATGAAAAATAATGTTACTACAAAAAAAATCTTAAATTCGATGAAACAGTCAACCAGTACCAGTTATGTGGATATAGAATCCTCGTTAATATCTATTACGATTTCCAACTGTTCGAGTTTCATCATTAATTTTATTAACAAAAAATGATTCTGTCCATCGACATTGTTCAAAATATGATTATAGATTTTTTCAGTCAATAAAAGCTTTTTGTTATGATATTTAATGATATTACTATCGCGACAGCTGGTTAATTAAAAACACATTTTTCAACAATCTCTCATTCGGGATCTTATTTAAAACATTCTTGTTATGAGCCATAGAAAAAGTATTGTATTTTTCTCGCCATAAATGGGCATTACTAGCTCGAATAATGTACCACACTTGCCTACAGCTCGCGTTGACAAACTCCATTCTCACGAGTAATGTCCACATTTGTCACGGGTTGAATAACAGTCATCTGTGTTCAGGATTCGAAGACAGTAAACCTGGTCAACTGCGATTGGATCAAAAGTGCGAGAGCAGCTTTGAGCCTTTCATTGTATAAATTTATGGGTAAGTTGCTAAGAGTTTCAATATAGTTCAGATAGCATTAGCAGGCGATAGCAAACAAGTGAAGTATAAGTGTGTAAGTTGTATTTTTGAATAACGGAAATAGTTTGTTACTAGTGTAATTATTACTAAAAAAAAGTTATAATATATTTGCACTTGGTGTAAAAGTCTAGAAGAAACATTTTTTTAATCAGCCCAGTAGAATCTAGAGATAAAAATTCACAAAAGACCACAATTTCTTGATTTTGTTGAAAAATAGAGTCTGGGGGAAATTCCAAATCCATTGGAATGGATCCTAGTGAGTGAACTTATGAAACTGTTTTACTAGATTTAACAATATTAAAATATACTCATACAATGAATAATATTCAATTGAAACTCACCAACTAATCTTGGATTTTGTTCCTCCAGATGTGAATTGATGAATTTTACTGAATTGGTTACTTTTCTTTTAAGACTGTCTAGTGAGCAATCATGCTTCATGTAATCCAGTTCTGTTATAACCATCCAAGGAATATATAATACCAGTTGAATAGGCCCTGAAAATTGGTAATTTAATATTATTCACGAATTTATAATATAAATAATTTAAAATTTGACCCAACATGTATTCCACACATGTTGGGATGAAAGTGTTGAATATAGGAAATATATACATATCGTAATAGTAATACATTCATGGAATATTTAAAAGAAAAAAATAATAACGAATTTCAAGTGAGTGTTTGATGATTTGCAAACATAATATACAGTTTTGGGATAAAAATGTTGAATATAGAAAATATACATATAACGTAATATTGAACAAAAAGCAAATTTCAAATGAGTAAAAATTTCTTCGCAAACTTGATGTTTTTCGTCTCTTTTTTTAATACATTCAGTCAATGGTGTTGAATAAATATCTACTTTCTGACACACTTGAAAAACATGGACTTATATTTGTATATTGTATGCACCATCAATTACTTGATGTTATTATGTGTAAATACCTGACTATTCAAACTATTATATTTATCTTATCTTTATGACTACCACTGGACTTATCTCATGTCATGTAAATGATTTATGGAGATTAATAAAACTATTTATCTATCTAAATACAATTCATAGCAATACTGATATAGATGTTTATGTGACTACTCAGCACTGAATCTAAAAAACAAAAATATTGTACTTTATTTCACATCCATTCAAAAACAATAGATTAAAATGGGGCACTCACTGAAAGGGAGATAAATAATTCAATAATTCACCTTGACTTGACTATAACAAAAATCAATAATAAACATGATTTTGCAATTTTTCAAAAAACATCTTACACAGACGTTGTCATACATAATTCCTCCACACACCCCTACCAGCATAAAGTAGTTGTATTCAATAGTATGCTTCACAGACTATTGAATATTCCACTGTCGGAAAGTAATTTTCAGAGAGAGCAGAGTTTCATCAAACAAATCGCTGTGAACAACGGTTACAAAGTAGATATTATCGACTCCATTCTTTCGAAAAAACTACAAAAACAAGCCATAGACCAGGTCTACCCGAATTCAAGAAACGATAGCGCCTGCTTTAGGACATTTTCATATTTTGGTGAACCCACAAATAACATTGTTCGTTTAAAAAAAAAAGGAATGCTTGGACGTGGCTTATAGAAAAAAATAAAAGTTGAAGTAAATATGTTAAAAACAAAAAAGACAAAACTTCAGTGTCGGATAGATCAGGAGTATATAAGTTGACTTGTGGCTCTTGCCCAAAACTTTATATTGGCCAAACGAGGAAAACTTTTTCCCGAAGAATTAAAGAGCATAAACGTGGGTTTTCGAATGGAAAAACCAATTCCACATTTGCAAACCATCTTTTAGCAGAAGGACATGAGTTCAATCATGACAGTGATGTGTTACATTTAAAAGAGAAAAGTTTGATACTTAATCTTTTAGAATATTTAGAAATAAATAAATTTAAGAATTCAGATCATTTACTGAATGACCAAGTTAAGCTTTATTGATTTATTCCCAAACTCAGGTACACATTTAACATTAACTGGCTAGGTAAAACTCAGGTACTTATAGGTACCTACTTCAAATTGTAAAAACGTATAAAGGATTGAATATGTAGATTTCAGTTAGTAAAGACACGCCTGAAAATGCTGTTGTATACCGAAAGACGTGTTGCGTTTTTGTAAAAATGTTTAGTGAAAATCTCACAATAAAGTGTTTCTTGAATACTCGCTGTTAAAATTAAATTTAGAAATCTCAGAAGGGGAACAAAGGTTTCATCACTGGAATGCGCTTATGCTTGCAGATCCAGAAATATCTATTTATGATATGAGTGTTAAAAGTAGGGTTTTTAATTTTGTGAGTGAAAAAGTTTGCGAAACGAGCGTAGCGAGTTGAGCAATTTCACAAACAAAATAAAACTTACTTTTAACACAAATATCATACAAAGTTTTTTGTACAACTGTCCTGTTTTCATAACAAAATAGATAAATGTAATATTTCTATAAAAACACATTTTGACATCTATTGTCAGTTAACTGTTTTCATGTTATCGCATTTGCTGTGAAGTGGCCGTGTCAGGTGACGCCGAATCACCTGGTTACCAACAAACAGTATTGTTTACAGCTCAAGCGTTTTATTTAAAGTTCTTGCTGGTGTTTAATGTCTTGCATAATGAAGAACAATAGTGAAGAATTGTGTGTTCCTGACGACATTGAAGAGGTTGCAAAAAGAGCTTCAATTGAATAAAAAAAAATCGGCTCAGCAGAACGACATCGCATATTCTAATTTTCTTAGCTGGTGTAGACTTAAAAGCGAAACCATCTGCTGCGCTCGTTAAAAATGGTGTTAATACAAGCAAATATCAAGGTAAGGGCATTTAAAGCGAAAAAATGAAAGTTATTGGCCCAAAAAATTAAAAATTCTTACGTTTGAACAAGTCCAGAGGTTTATAAATGAGGGGTCAGATGAAAAATATTTGATGATAAATATTATCGGAATATATGAAGCCTGACATTAAATTAATGGATAAATCATTGATTGTTCAAACTCCAAATACAAAAACGAAAATAGGTCGTTCTTTTTGCATTGACTATTTTATTTAATACGTTGCATTATGCCCTTCTGTTATCAATCAACGATTTTTTCTGAAATACTCAAATTATAAATGGAGTGCCAACCCAGTTGGTATAAACATATTTGAGGAAATGCCCTCTATCATTGCTGAGTTTCTGAACGTCCTGGAACCAAAAGATATATAGGTCACTGTTTCAGAAGATCTTCTACTTCTTTGATAGCAGAATCGGGAGCAAATATAACAGATACTAAGAAGCATGGAGGATGGAAGTCTACAACAATAGCTGAGGGTTACATCGATCAATCTATTTCTTATAATATTCTTATCAGACTATTGCTGAAAGATTAATCCCAATGCTCCAGCGTTACAGCATTGTCGTCTTTACTTCAAGAATTAAATGTTAATGCCCATGAAATTGTTAACTCAGATAGCTCAAATGTATTACAAGCCTCCTCAACATCGCAAGGTAATAATATCAGCAGTTGTTCTAATTGTACTTTTCATATTAATGTTCATAAATAATGATAATAATGTAATAAGTGTGATTGATGACTTGTTTACTTTATGGTAATTCATGATCACTTTAATGAAATGAATAAAAACACTTTTGTCTAAATACCACTGGAAAATTTTATTTCATGACCGGTTTCAGGTTTGATCCCATTATCAAGTATTATTAATATTATCAATTTTATACTTGATAATGGGATCAAACCCGAAACCAGTCATAAAATAAAATTTTCCAGTGGTATTTAGACAAAAGTGTTTTTATTCATTTCATTTAAGAGATAATAATGTAATTGATGCATATAATACATTTGTAACAGAAATTAATTGTATCTATATATATTGTTTATAATAAAACTTTCTTGAAAATTTAATAATTATGTTTTGTTTATGGCTATTTGATCGAAAAAAATCGTGTTAAAAATACTTTCAACACTACTGTTAAAATATTTTCAACATGCTACTTTGTAAACATCATATTTAATACTCTTGACAACCATTGAAAATGTTATTTTTAATGACAGTTATACAAAAATAAAATTTTCATTGTTTTAAGAAGGCATAAAACAAGTGTTTCAATTTATTCATATTTTCTGGATCTGAACATATCTCTAAATATTCAATATAGTATTTAGTCTTCAAGAATTCATGTGTCCTGAAGTCATTCTTGAAAATGATTAGATATATCTCATCCTCATTTCTGGTATTCTAGTTATGGATATCCTAATAGGGTTAGGATGTCAACGCTTATGAATAAATTTTTACATGATGCAGAAGAATGCACTCCCATCATACTCATCAAAAATGTTTTACCAGCAGCTTGTATTGCTCTAAGGATGTTTTATTGAATGAGCCCTCAATATAATAGAAAGTATATGAAAATGCTTCATTGCTCCTTTAAGCATGAGCAAACTTTCCTCTTCAACTTTGACCTTTTTGCTTATTTTTTTTTGTTTTATTCACTCTCAACTTCTTATTTTTTCCTTAGAATATATTGCTTTGCTTTGCTTAATCTCATAATTTTTTCTTAAAAATAATTGATAGGTGAGAATTCAAAAATTGTTTTTCCTCAAATGACTTCATATTTTAAAAATAAAATATTTATTTATTGATAAGGGTTATTGGTTTCATAAAGGACATTACCACTTTTCAAAAGATAATCCAAATGTGAGAGAATTTCTATGAAAGTACATATCCGTGAATAACATGCCTCACCTGAAATTTTCATGTTGATGATGTCCTTGATTTTCGATAGTCCATGTATAAAAATATTCGTATCTACCACAATACATAAATCATTTGATTTACTTGGCTGATTTTTAGTTTCTGGTTGTTCAACAGTATTACTATCTGTCTCTTCTTCGTTATGATTATTTTGTACTATCTCATTATCTGGTTCAGCCTAGAAGTAATAATTCACTTGAACTTCACTAATTGGACTAATTTATAATAATAATAATGATAAATGTTTTTATTGGCAGAAATTGCTCATTCATCCAACCAGTTGAAATGATAAAATCATGTTCTACAGTTTTGTTATCTAATGTGTAAATTTATTTTAATTGAACCTGTAGGGTGAAAACAATATTTCACAATTTACACACAACACTAACATTTAATGCTAATAGCTGTTTCGACACACTGTGTCATCTTGGAGTTATAAACTCGCTCAGAGACGTTTATAACTTGCTCTTGCTCAAAACTTTATATTGGTCAAACAGGGAGAACCTTTTCCCAAAGAATTAAAGAGCACAGAATTATTTTCTTGAATGAAAATACCAATTCCACATTTGCAAACCATCTTTTAGTACAAGGACATGAGTTCAATAATGATTATGATGTGTTAAATTCAGAAGAGAAAAGTTTGAAGTCACATTTGCAAACCATCTTTTAGTACAAGGACATGAGTTCAATAATGATTATGACGTGTTACATTCAGAAGAGAAAAGTTTGAAGTCTTTTATAATGTTTAGAAATAAATAGATTAAAGAATTTTGGTAATTTACTGAATGACCAATTAGAATTAAATAACTCCACATTACTAAATATTTTTTCAAATGTGGAAACTGGTACATAAGCTCAGGTCATTTCATTCATTACAAACTCAGGTACACATTAAACATTAATGGGCTAGTTGTATTGTATTCAACTTCTGGAGGGCGACAGCTGGTTAATGAAAAACACATTTTTCAACAATCTCTCATTTGGCATATCCTTGAAAACTTGATATTTTTGAAAATATTTCTGTTGTAAGCCATAGAAAAAGTATAGTATTTTCCTCGCTATAAATGGGCATTACCAGCTCGAATAATTTACCATACAATAATGTATGACCGAAGACTTTTATACATACAGATGTGCCAAATAATTTTAAAAGTGTGCAATTTCCAATTAGATTGGCATTTGTAATGACTATTAATGAGTTCCAAGGGCAAACAATGTCCTTTTGTGGCTTGGATTAGAGCACACCATGTTTTTCACACACACAATTACACGTGGCATGCTCTCGAGTGGGCAAACCAACCAGTTTGCTTTTGTTAGCTAAACATTGACTAACGAAACATATTGTACAAAAATACGAGTAGCATTAAAGAATTGATATCATTTTTGAATGTTATTATGTTTTTTGTTTAATAAAATTGTTATTTTTTCGGATAATCTTTTTTAACTTTTACAGATTCTTTCAGAGATTTCCAATCAATTTATACTATATTAGACAATGGAAGTCCAAACTGATGAAATGGGTATATTTTCAGGAGAGATTAGTTTTTGGAAAAGAACGTTTTTGGCTCTCTTCTTCTGTAGAATCTTTATACAAAAAATGTGGGAAACTTTCAATGGAAGGAAAAAATCAATTTCAAAATAAACTCTTGACAAAGATGTGAAGATCATGCATAGAAGTTACTTTCAGATACAAACTAGGAGAAAAGCCTGTCTGGAAACAACTACTTTTATATTAACTAACATTGAATTAAACGAAAGAAAACATACTTTCAAAACAACTACTTTAATATGACATTGAATTAAACAAAAATACTTTTTTCTATTCTCCAATCATTATGGAATTGAATCAGATACCATTCACAGTAATGCTACACAATATAATATATGAAAGAGATACAAAATGTCACTCATTGGAACATTGATATCCTCAGAGGAGGACATCTATGTTTCAGAATAAGACACTTGTCTTATTGCCTCTTCAACACCAATCTGGATAACATTATAAGATGAAGCATTCAATTTATACATAAGATAACAACTTTAGTTTGAATGTTTAGAGGCTGCTCAATGTTCGTCAACAAAGTCAATGTGATAAGAAAATCTGAGATCAGAATCTACCTAAGTAAATAAAAAGAAAAAACAGGAAATTGCTTATCATCAATTACTTACATTTGTCCATTCCATCTCCATGGAATTATCCTCTGGAGTTTCTTGAATTTTATTGTTAACTTCTTCTACTACGTTTATACCTTGTTTGCAATTCAATTCTATCGGAGATTGTGTTAGGTTTTCATTATTAAGATTGCTTACCCAGAAAGCAGTCATAGCCATCTTTTCACTGAAATTATCTGTATTCTCAGTAGATAGGACCAGGCATTCTGTTGGATTTTCTTTTTGGGGCTGAGATAGTTTGGAAGGTGTATTGAAATTAGAAACAGAAGGCTTTGCATTTGTTGACAAGTTGTAACTTTTGTCTGGTTTGTTTCTAATAAAATTCAATCTCTTTGAAATCGGTGTTGAAGGAGAATTGTGTATTTCATTATTTTCCCTATGAAAGTCATTCAGTACCACTGTTGAATTGATATTTTGAAACGATGTGGAACAATTAGATTCATTTAAAGATACATTGTCTCTAACTGTTCGCTGAGAAACATTTACAGCATCTTTATTCAAATTTTCAGATGATGTGCTTCTATCTCTTATTTCATTCGAATTATTTTTTGAATAAGATCTACTAAGACTTGAAAATGAAGGATTGACAACAATTTTTTTTGCAGGACTACATTCGGAAACAAAATCATCAGTTATGTGTCTTTTGTTAGAAATACCTGTGTCCTTGAACAAAGGAGATCGGTATTTTTCTCTAAGTAAAGGAGATCGATATTTTTCTTCAGAATTTTCAACAGTGGGAGAGTTTGCAGTTGAACAATTAGTTGATTTGTCTCCAACTACAGGTTTCGCATCTTTAAGAACACTTTTAAGTTTTTGTAACCTACTACCAGCTAAGTTTTTTTGAGGTATAGTATTTGGTGGGGTTGCCCACTTGCCAAGATTTTTATAAATACTGCTACTCCTACCTTCAGTAACAGCTTGCTCTTTTTCATCATTGATGGTTTGTTCACATCTCTTAGATTCCCTGAAATCTTTAAAGTTCATAACAGGACTAGTCGAGTTGCTATGTTTCGAAAGAACAATACTTCTATCTTCTTGGGTATGATGTACAGTGTACATTTTTTGAGGTTCACTTCCATATTTTGTATCATTATTAGGTAGACTTTGTGGATTGGTACAGTCTGAATGGATAAGTTGTCTAACTTGCTTAGTGAAACTGCCATACTCTTGCTTTCCTTGAGCAGATCTACTCTGTTCTGCATTGTTGGAATTGATCCCTTTGTCATATTCATGAAGAGACATTTTTCTCTCCAGTGGAGGGCTTGCCCACTGACTGAGATTTTTATAAATATTGCAGGAAGTATCTTGAGAAACACTCACAGAATTAATATCTCTCCTCTGAAATGAACTGTGTTGGTTTTTCTCTTCCTGTGATCTATCTTCAATTCTGGAATTTCCATGTTTCACATCACTCTTTAAATATCGTTTCAAGTTTTGTAACCTCTTATTTGCCAAATTTTGTGTAATTGGGGGCTTGATAGCTGATTGTTCATATTTCTTTTTAGGTTGTGATGGTATCTGAAATGACTCCTCATTTTTTCTTTTCAATCCTTGTCGGTCTTGACCAGTATGACTTGAAGTATCGGTTACTGAAGTTTCCACTGATGAGTGGAATTTGTTGAATCGTTTTGCTTTCAGCTTTGGTCTACCGTCTTCAGGAAGAGAAGACATCTTTTCAGATGATTCCAGTACATAAGGGAATACAAAATTAGAAGGGGATTTTATTGAGCGATGAAAATCAACCCAAATACAAATTTCCAATGTTTTTAAAAAATGTACCTCCAAATATTTCGAAAAAAATATGTAAACATAACCAATAGACGTTTAACTAAGACATAACCTTCAATAATGATCTCTCTCTCTCTCTTTCCCATAGTCTTTGCTCCTTTCAATTACAGACAGAGTCATCTGTCAATTATTCTTCATTATTCTGAATTTCTTTTGGGTCAAAGGCGAGAATATTAAACCACAGTCGAAGGTTAACGTCTTCTTCATACAAAATACCACCGCACCGAGCGTCCATACTGGTTCAACATATTCTTTCATGGGAATAGTTTGTTGTCTGCTGTTATTTTCTTTTGATATTGAAAACTTTGATAGATCCCAACACAATAGTGTTTTGTTTACGGGTACAATTATTATATCCGTAAACAAAACACCGAACCTCGACACTATATAGGAAACTTTAGGTAATATTACACAATACACAGAAGGGATACTTTTTACTTTTAAAATGTCAAACAGAAAATATAGCTCACAGAAACTTGAAGCATCAACATCAAAGTTCCGCCAGATGAATGTGTCTTGTTATAAGTATTCTGTATAGTAATATGTTCGATATACTGAGTATAATAATAAAAGTTATTATGAAATGAAGTCTCAAGCTATAGGTAAATTAACGACGCTAATTACGTTCATTCTTTCCGGAGGAATGGTCATCATTAAACAGGTTCTAAAAGTTAAATATGTGACGAAAAATGCAGGTATGTATATACAAATACAGTTTAAAAAATCTGTTTAAAATCTGTTTTTTCGTTAATCAGCTGTCGCCCCCATACGAACGACAACTCTCAGAAGTTGAGAAACTTGTGCGAGCTAAGGACTAACGACGTCTTACCTTTTAACGTGTGATTCCTAACACGGTTGCAGAATCATTCCAGCTTCAACCAGATAAATTCTCTCGAGAAAAATATTTGGTCGAGGCGGGAATCGAACTCACGATCTTCCGATCTTGAGTCGGGCGCACTACCACCGCGGTTAATTCCACAATAGTATTACCTTAAAACTAACTTGACCTTAATCTATGCATAAATGTAGACATATATCAATGTAAATATCTAAAATTCAAATAATATATAAACTCAAAATTAGCATCAACATCCCAGTTGGTTAACTAATGAATTCTATTGCTACACTGTTTTTTAAAGGTATTCAGTGAAATTCCTGTAATGTCACAATCAAGACGGTTGGCTTCTCGCATAAATCTTGACATGGATGAGAAGTATCCATAGTGAGAATAGTAATTAGGGAGAATAAAAAGATCATTGTTTCTAGTTTTCTAAAATTGCATCCGAATAGGATTCGAATACGACTGATTTGCATTGGGCCCCGGGAGTATCCAGACCATCTCACACCATTGTGAGTGTGTCCGTGAGTGTATGAATGTGTATTAAGGCATCAATTTAAAAAGCTCTTATCATGTCTGGTTGATTTCAATGTACAAAATATGTAAATACTGTAACGAATTAAAGAATTAACTATCTTAAACAAATTTATTTTAACAATACTTCACTATCACAACTAATTTATTTACACCACTCAGTAACTAACGCTTAATTTATCTTCACCGTTTGTTAACCGCTCGATTCGCTTTCTTGGTACAGACTACCCTTCGGGACGAAGAGTGACGTTTTTATATCGTCAACGAACGTTCCGGATCCCTCTGCGGATTTCGGGACCTATCCGGAGTTTTCGCGGTATTTCGCGATGCGTCATGCGTTTGCTGACTGGGACACCGGTCAGGGCAGGCTTCAGATTCATTACAATACCTATAATCGCTTACATTGACATCAACAAAAAGGCCCAACAACGAGATTCATAGAATATCCCTTGTGAGAATCTCTTATGCCCTTTTCCATGTAAAATATTTTGTCAGAAACTCTCGAAACGAGTATAAAAGAAGCAGTAATTTTACCCTTGTCGGAACCTTCGATGTTTGGGTCTCATAATTTTAATTTTTAGGACTTCTGCGCATCCATAATTATTTGTCAGCATTTGACATTTCATGCACTGCTGAATAATAAATAAGATATTAACTGCTCGTCAGTAAAACAAATTTCATGGAAAATGAATGGGTGTTTTTGTGTTTTGTTGTAATGTAGAATATTATGAAACACTTTAAATTTTGTATTCAAAGTGTTCCACGTTTTAAGTCGCTCCTTGTCTGGTTCAAATTTTGAAATCGATTTGAAAATAAGTTACCGAGAAGCTAAAGGGATTTTCAACTGAATAAAATGCAATATTCTTGCATACTGTATAAATAATATAAAACGTATAAAATCGAACAAAGTTTAGAAAGCGTGTCGGAGAGTTTCAAACGAATGAAAAGAATTGGTTTGCTTGTCCAACCCAGCCGGTCATTTCGAGATGCAACATTGGAACATACATATACGCAGGTGGTTATTCTCAACTAAATAAAGAATATCATTGCTTTTTTACAAGTACCACTGCAAAAATCTTCTCATTGAAGAACATTGCACAAATAGGTGCCAAAATTCTAGTTAGTTTTAACTTTGTAACTTGATTTCTGTTCTTTGAGGAACATTGCGTAAGGATGCTTCTGATATAATTCAATACCCGTCATGTCACGAGAAAGGGGAGTAGTTGATCTGACAGTTGTTTGCCGTAACAGCTTACATGGGGACTAAAAATGGATTAAACACCGGTCGGCAACAACTATCGTTTCTAAAAGACTAATGAAATGAATAAAAACACTTTTGTCTAATTTCCACCAGTTAATTTTATTTACACGGCCGGTTTCGGGTTTAACTCCAGTATCAAGTATAAACTAAAATGTGAAATTTAAAAACTCGGTTATATCGGGAGTTTTTAGGTAAGATAGCAGGACAGGTAATTAAACGAACCACGAACTATAAAATTCAATACTAAAGATTATATGGGTTGTTAAATAAATAAATTCAAGAGTGGAGATCTACATAAATCGAGGGGTATATATTTCAGGTTTTCAATTGATTTGTTATGATTTCCATGGCTTCCAAAAAATTCATTTTTTTCCCGTCATTACATAGGCGTAGGATTTTGAGGTTATCTTTACTTATCTCGTGTTTTGATTCTTGAATATGTTCATACATCAAAATTTCTATACCGGTTTGGCCTGTATTCTATTCCTGTCTCTATTCTAAACGATTTCTCAAAAGATATCTGAGCTTGGTGTCAGAGTATGACAATAATAATCAAAATTTTGAAGGTAACAGTATACCATACCATTAATCAATAAAGTACTTTACAGAAAATGGAGATGAGTGTAAAAGAGTTGGGAAGCTTCAACTATTTTATTGCACTACAAATGATATATGAACTGTTATCAGTTTTCTCAACGACAGCTCTCGTTACACTTCTCACTTCATTTATCCCACGTTTGTCGCTCTGAATATTATGAGTATTTTCAAAGCTACTGTTATCGATTCAAGACTGTATCAACACTTGGAGAAATTATTTTATTTTTGATAGTAGTTAATGCAAGAATATTCGATATATGTTTTTTTGATAAATCTTTGATTACGTTTAAAAAATAATTCAATGACTACATATCAAAAAAATAAAATGATAAAATCTTCCGATAATCTGACTATTTTTGAAAATGAGTATTTATACATTTTTTGTTTGGTTAATGCTATCCAGAAAATGTGCTACAAATAAGAACAAAACCATTTATATGAATAATTCATTTATTTATGAAAATACATGAATGAAAATACATAATTTCTATCTGCTACAAATACACCTCATGAATATATTTAAATATAATTACAAAATATTACGTTTTAATATACAATAAATGGACCCAGTTGTTGCAAAACTTATACTGAGCTAATATGCCTTCTATTTATCATTTATGTAATTCTTACCTTTTCCGAGATCCCCATGTTTTAATTCGAATTTCACTCATCTTCCGGCGTAAAGACTATGAGGGGCACATGGGAGTAAAGGTGACCGGCAGGTACAGCCGCATCTAGACTATGCATTACAAATTATAAACGATGTGTTTCGAATCAGTGTTGAAGTTGTGAATTGAAATGAAGAATGTTTTAGAATTGACGTGTTTAAAAACAATTTTTATGATTCATAAGTTATTTTGTTTCCGTCTTGAGACGTTAAAGATGAAATAAGATGTCCAACATTTTTTGAAATTTGTGGAATTTCATTTTCTTTGCAAGGTCCTGTGTGGTGGTGCAGCATTCTGTACACCAGGAAGTTTTGATTTACGAAAATTGGGCAAAATAGCTTCAACTTACAGGCTCGTTCAATCTTATCCGAATATTTGCAAGAACCTTCGCATTGAGCATTTATATTTGTACGGCACATTTTCATGCTGATGGTTTATCTTCTGTTAGCTGTCATTTTATTTCAATAATAAATTATTACAACTGGAAAGTTGTTTTATATATTTTTTACCTAATAGCACTCACACCTATTGAATAGTTAAGGTTCACAGGTGAGTGTAAAAAATTAGTGAATTAATTTGTCAGCATATCTACCCGCCAGCCTTTCTGCAGGAGGTATGACTTATGTAATACTAGCGACTCGCCCCGGCTCCACACGGGTGCAATGCTGATACTAAATATATGAGATGCTAACGTTTCGTTGTTGTGCCATTGTTTCCGGTTTCAAGGGTGGGAATATAAGGAAAAATGCATGATGGCGCTCCTAGGGTCAAAATACTCCAGAGGTAAAATAGCTCCCCAATCCGATCTCCAGGTGGGGGCTGATTCAAGAGCATCATCCTGCAGAAGTTATTCGAAAACCACTATTTCTGACAGTCAGCAGGGTCTTCCTAATATTAGTCCACAGGGAAATAGTATGGTAACTGCAGTTGCTAAGAGACCCACTAGCAACTTCAAAATCGATTTCTGCAACATCAGAATACTCAACTGAAATATAAACTCTGTACACCAACATCTGCAATATAATAGTCCTCATATTCTTACACTCACAGAAATCAAAGTCGGTGCTTCAACAAACTCCGTCAATTTTCTATATCCCGGCTATGACTTCCACTCACGATTCAGACGTAACTTTGGAATATCCCTTTTTATCAGATGCGATCTCTTCTATCAACGAGAGGAAATGCTGGAACCCGGAAACTTTGATGTTATGTGGTTCAAAATAATATCACAGAAGAGCACCAAATTCGTATGCTGCGTTTCTCGGTCACCTAGCGATACACAATATAGGGCACTATTCTTTTCACCTGCAACCACCATTAAATTTCTGCAAATCAATCATCCCAGTGCCGAAATTCACATATTCGGTTACTTCAATGTCTACAATATCAAATGGCTCAAATTTTCAAATATCAACGACGAACGAGGTCACAAAGCTGAGGCTTTTGCAATCAGCAGCGGACTTACTCAGATTATAAATGAGCCAACCAGGATTCCTGACCGTGATGGAGAATATGCTAATCTTCTGAATCTATACCTAATAGCAGGGGAGCCCACGATGCAAAATGGGGATTTACTCGAGCGTTATAGAGACCTATTAGGTTGCAAAGCTTAGATGATAAGAAGAAAAAAATGTTATATAATATATACCTTTTCATCGGTGGGGGAAGCTGCTATAGATTATTAAATATGTAAAAAAAAACTGTTGCATGGACATACTCGAGCGCGTCAGATATTGATACCATCAATGTCCTACGTATTTTTAATAATGTTGGTATCCTCAAATATTTGGTAGGCTTCACATCTTGAGCGAACAAAGAATAACAGGCGACCTTCTATCGTATGTCACCTATATTTGGAATAACGCAATCGAAAAACATGGAGAACCAAAAGCTGGTGCGCTTGATATTTCTAAAGGCGCGTACACATCTGGCGAACACATGTGGCCGAAGCCTTTCGACGACCGAATTCATTCGATAATTCCGGCGTTCGACGGAAAATTTGCTCTGCCGTCCACATTACGGCGAACAAATTCGTTTGCAGTCATTCGTTCAGTTTCGCAGGTATTGTTGGCGATTCGTGGCGCGAAAGTTATTTGTTTGATGTAAGTTATAAGAATGGCGTCTGATGAGGATATCATTATAGCAAGTGCGATGTATATTATTATTAGTGAGGCGGAGGCCGAAGCAGCGGAAGAACCCCCCAAAAAACGACGGAAACGGCGCTGGTGGACAACATCATTGTTCAAGAGCAGAAGTCGGTACAGAGGAATAGACTTAATTAATGATCTAAAAGCTGAAATGGAATACGGAATGTTTCAAAATTTTTGTAGAATGAATTTAACTGATTTTGAATGGTTATTACATGAAATCGGTCCAAAAATCTCGAAAGAAGATACAAAGTTCAGAGAAGCGATACCGCCGGCAGAAAGGTTAATGGTAACCATGCGATATTTAGCTACTGGTGACTCATATACAAGTTTGATGTATACCTTTAAAATTTCAAAGCAACTCATTTCAAGAATAATACCAGAAGTTTGCTCTGCTATAATTGAGGCTCTTAAAGAATATGTAAAGGTAAGTGAAATAGTTATCTAAAATGCTTTACGTATTTATTGGAAACGTCTCGAGTTTACATAAAAAACATCAAAAAGTGCCCTAAGTACTATCTGTAAATGAATTTATAAAGCGTGTAATGGACGTCTGCGAATTATCTGTTTGCTGCAGCGTCAGGTTTGATGGGCTCGCCAGAAAAACGGACTCATTTTCAGGAGAAAATGGGCCAATTGATGCTGAAGGTGATGCGAAAGGAGTACTGGTGCTTTGAGTGTCTGAAGAATATTGATTATATGGATTGGGTGTTGTGCTAGGCGTGATACTCGTATAAGTTTGTTGATTGGGTTGAAGGAAATAATATTGTTTATGACCAATGGAACTGATCGGGGACACGTGATGCTCATAAAGACCTTTATCCGCCTTATACAGAATATCTCCAATTAGATGTTCCACCTCGCTTTGTGTATGAACGCTGTATTTTCTATGCTTCGCCGCCACATGCTCTCCAAAAATTGTGCTATCGTCTCTCGGTTTTCTACTTGCAATAGTTTCTTGTAATATTTGATATGCTTCCTGCCCTCTAGAGGTAGCTGTCCCACTGCTTGTCCCACGTTCCCCAGAAGACACAGGTAGTACTCGTTTGACTTTCTTGGGAGATTTAAAATCTGTTTTTTTTTAGCGTTGTTCGTTCTGGTACTTCTGTTTCTTGTGTGTCATTATTATTTGCGTTACTAGCAGTATCTTCTTCCTCTTCCGTCTCTTCCTTCTCCTCCTCTTCTACTGGATGTTGACTCCTTGGTCGAACCATCTCCTGGAAAGTTTTTGGTTTTAGAATTTTTTACACTATTGTTTTTGTTTTTATTTTTAGATGCCTACAACTGAAGAAGAATGGCGATATATTGCGGAAAATTATGAAGCTCAATGGAATTTTCCTCACTGCCTTGGTGCCATAGATGGTAGACACTGCATACTACAGGCCCCAATACACAGTGGCAGTGACTATTTTAATTATAAATCAAATTTAAGTATAGTTTTGTTGGGAGTTGCTGATCTAAACTATTGCTTTTTGTTTGCTGATGTTGGCTGCCAAGGCAGGATTTCTGATGGAGGTGTACTAAAAAACTCCATGTTCTGGAAAAAACTTCAAAACTATGAGCTTCATCTACCACCTGATGACATTCTACCTAATGGAGATGTGAAAGTTCCTTATGTATTTGTAGGAGATGATGCTTTTAGCCTTAGTGAGCATTTAATGAAAGGGTATCCAGTAGAACAGAAAAAAGGTTCTAAGAAACGTATTTTTAACTATAGACTCAGTAGAGCAAGGCGTATTGTTGAAAATGTTTTCGGCATCATGTCAGCTGTTTTTAGAGTTTTGAGAAAAGTGATGCTACTATCACCTGAAAAAGCAACTTTGGTAGTTTTAGCTTGCGTCTATTTACACAACTTCTTACGAAAGAGTAAACATTCCCGCAAGAATTACACACCACCAGGGACATTTGATGAGGAAAAAGATGGAAAGATCATTCCTGGACTCTGGAGGCAGGGAAACGAAAATAGAAATGCAGAGTCCTTTCTTCCAATACCTAAGATAGGACGAAAAAGTTCGGTAAATTGTGAAGCAATTAGAAATAAATTTGCTTCATATTTTATGTGCGAAGGTAGCGTGAGTTGGCAGAATACATATGCATAAATATTATTCGACGAATAATAATAAACTTCCATCTTATTACTGCCTAGACACTGCGGTCTTAAAAATGCCCTCCCTATTTTTTTTCCAATAATACCTAAGTATGGAGTTAAATTCTCATTTTTTCAAGTTTATATCTCATTTATGTTCAAACGAAGAAAAGGGAGATTTTTTTCGGTCGTACTGTATACAATACGTCATAATATTTGCATATGTAGGAATATTTCAGTTCATAAAAGAATAAATATTTTGACTTACCTCAGTGTTTTTAGTTTCTTTTGGTATAAACTTATCCATCAAGAAAAGCATATCTTTGAAAGCGAACCAGCTAGATTTAAAAATTGTGTCGGTTCCTGAGCCAGTTTTAAAAGAGTTGTCTTGTTTTTGTCTCTCACGTCGAAATGACGTTAATAATGATTCCATTTTCTTTTTAACCTCCCCTGTATCGCCTTTCATAATTTTGCTGATGTCGTTCCAGGCATCAAGTTTCTTTATTTTATTTTTGTAATCATTATGCACTGGATTCCATAAAACTTCCCGCTCTCGATATAAATTAATCAATTTTAAACAAGCAGAATTAGTCCACTCCATTATCGCAAAATAGAAATGAAAGCAAAATCGCGACGACGTTCGACACTTGTATGAGAAGCGTACACACTAAACCCAGACGAAAGAATTCGTTCTTCAATTTTCTTTTGATGTACCGCCCGACGAGCGAACTCTCGCGAAGGCAAACGCATGCGTTGATTAGCGTTTGTTGGGGCGTACACACTTACCGAAGGCGTTCGGTCGAAAGGCTTCGGCCACATGTGTTCGCCAGATGTGTACGCGCCTTAAGGCCTTTGACCATGTGCGGCATGAGGGTTTGCTGGCCAAACTTCGATGCTATGGCTTGTCGGATCATTTTTTGTATGGCTCTTCAGCTTCCTGAAAGAACGTTAACTGCAAATGGCCGTCGATGGATATCTCTCGAATACTTTCACTATCAACGCTGGTATTCCCCAGGGATCCATATTGTCTCCAACCCTCTTTTTATTGTATATCAACGACTTATTGGAAAAAAACAAGAATCCAATATATTGTTTTGCTGACGACAGCACACTTGTCTCGTCATTCCATATGTGTTCCATGACATCGGCTACGGAGGCACATCTTCACCGGCAGCAGGAGGTTGCATATTTTATTAATTAGGATGTACAAGTGATTTCAAATTGGGGTAAAAGTCACCAGGTTCAATTCAATGACACAAAAACCTAGGCATCGGTTTTCTCCAAGAAGATAAATGTCCTCGAATCGAATATAATAATGTCAGGTCAGACAATTCCGCTTTCTGATTCGATAAGTTTGTTGGGGGTTAAAATGGACTCTTGGCACAATCATGCTGGAATTACAAAGCTTGTTTCTCAAAAGCTTGGAACACTGTTCCGAACCAGAAAACTGTACACACCTCAGCAACTTTTGATGCTTTGTAAAGCTCAGATCAGACCTTTTCTAGAGTTTTTTTCTCATGTATGAAGCTCTACCCCCAAACATACCCGAAGTTGCTGGATTCCATCCAGAAAACAGCCATCCGCCTGATTGAAAACGCGAACATCACGTGCAACCTTGATAGCCTGGAACATCGAAGAAAGGTTGGAGATGTGTCTCTCTTCTATAGATACTTTCACGGGAGGTGTTCAAGTGACTTGGCACATTTGATTCCACCAATAGCGGTGCATATTAGAAATACGCGACGGACTGTGGCTGTGTACTGAGGTTTAACTCAGTACACCTCGAACTTCACTGTTTAAGAACTCTTTCTTCTGGAGAACTGCGTTTATGTGGTATAAACTTCCTGAGAACGTTTTTCCAAATAGGTTTAATCTCCAGCGATTCAAATCCAATGTGAATCGCTACTTTCGAGCAGGCACCGCTCTGAGAGTGCCTAAGGATTTTCCTGTAGTGCTTGTGTTTTGTCCTTAAAAAAAAACATAAAACGTGTGCGATTGCTCTGATCATAAAGTGCTACAAGACAAAGCGCAATCTTCGACACGCTATTTATAGACACGTGCCGCCGGTCCCCCGGCCGGTACCGTCGCAACCGCTATGTCCCTGTATTTTGAACCTGTAATATCTTAAATATTGATTTACATTACATGCTGTAAGGGCCATATTGCATTGTGCATTCAATATATTGAATGAACAATGTATTTGAAGTACTTAGGTGGATAAGGATTAATGCCGTGTTGCTCAAAATCGCTTCGTAAATAAGCCATTATTTCTCGAGGATAAATAATGGTTATTGTTGTTATCCCTAAGAAAAACACATATTCCATCATCAATTTTTGTAGACCTTTTAAAGTTGTGCAATACCTACTACTGTAGTACTATCTCGGTAGGGTTCAGCCAGCGCAGTGTTTGCAATGTCTTGAGCGCAAAAAAATATGTTAATTTACGAAATCACATTAGAAACCTTACGAGTTTTTGATTGATTTGATTTGATTTAGGGACAAATAGCGGAAAACGACTTTCTTTTATATTATGTAGTGATTGAATTTCAACCACACCACCAACGACCAACGACAATAGCAGCAAGTTACACGAAAATGTTTGAGATCAAACTGAACGTGCTGATATCTTCCGTCCACAAAGAAGGTACTCGGATGCCATGTGCTATCGTAGGGCTCCGTTTTGTGTTGTGATAGTCTATTGTGATGAATACTGAAATGTGGTGAAAGTTTTGAAAAAGTGGAGTTTAAGGGCCCCTTTATTCACGCCGGTATCCAGGCCGGGTGGTTCGGATAACCACGTAAAGGGGTCATGTATGTGAATTCAAGAATCCGAAGAGGAGGCGACCCAATAAATATATATGTTAAAAAGTCAGAAGGTCTCCTGAGCAGGAGGCGATAATAAAAAAGTACATTGTTCTTTTTATTATAAAAAGTGTGACAAAAATGGGATGGCATTTGTTCGAGCAAGACCGTTGCCCCCCCCCGACGAAGCTTCTGTCAAATTGATGTCAATTTGATAGGGGAAGCCTGGACAAATGCGCTCGAGTGGGAAGCAACGTTCACTAATTAAGAGAGAGAGAGAGGAGGATCCCCAGTGTTGGCAACACTGCTCATATTGTGACTTTGATGTTGTGTCAATTGTGTGATGTGATTTGTGAAATCAGGAAGCAATGACCATAAGAAGCAGAAGAAGAAGAAGAAATATTGGTTATATTAGGGGTATATTCATATTTCATATTGATAGTGACAGCAAAGTGAAAAGTTTTTTTTATTAGAATTGACCCATTTTCTTCATGGAGGATTCATTAGAAGATTATATAAGAATTGCTAGAAATTCTAAACAGGAAGATCCTGTTGATATCAGGTAATTGTAATTATGCTTCCAACCCTATTGGTAATCATAAATTGTTTGTCCAATTTGGCTTATTGATACTATTTACACTCAGTTTTTCAAAAGTGTTCGAGGAATTGAGTTAAAAAATGTGTGATTATTCGTGAAATGAGCAAAACAAATAATTAACCTAATCCCTTGAAGCCAATTTATGGATTCAAGGTGGATTAATGCACCTGTCATTGGTCGCAAGTCTTAAGAAATTGTGAGCAGCAATTTTCAGTAGCAACATTCATGTACTACCACAGATATATACACTCACTCATAATCTCTATGTGCATGAGTAATAGATTTTTAGTAATAACAAATAAATAACAAATTCTTATGATTCAAACCTTGTGACATATATCTTAAGACTGGTACATAAATCCACTTCAAGCACACAGATAACATGAAAACTTTCATACATTTTCATACACGTAGTAACCGCTAGATCCATCAATTTATTTCATACATTTCATTCATGTTGATAATAATAGATTATTAATCAGTTGTTGTAAATTCAGAAAGTAGTGATTGAAAAACTTAATGAACTCATCATAAAATTAAAGACTGATACAAATCTAACCAATGATTGTTGAAAGTAGTATACACTGGTTGATTGTCTGGAAGGAATAGTTCCATTGTATGTAGTATTTTGTACAGATCGATATTCGATTTATTTTTTTTTTTTAAATATAGAATGTTTGAATTCTCATAAGGCCTCTAGTGTTGTAGTTGTGAATATCATTTCGAGTCCTGAGTTGGGAGAGAACAGAGTTGGTAGAAGAATTATAGATGTGTAATAAATAGAGGTGTGCAATGTCTCTTAGATGATGTATTAGTCAAGTATTAGGACAAAACTACACAGGTGCTCTAAGAGCAATGCCTGTGCGAAAGTAGTGATTCAAGTTGGATTTGAGTTGTTGAAGATGCCAACCTAATTTCCCATCCAATATGTTTACGGTAGTCCCGGTATGATAGGGCTTGTGTGTAGACTCTCTCTGGAGCTGATTAAAGTTCAATTATATCATTTAGATAGTGGTCCGAGAACAGAACCTTGAGGTACACCATTCAGAAGTATTATCAATATAAGAAACTTGTTGGTAGAGCTGTTTCAAATAAGACTTGTAAGTTATATTTCAGTTACTCTGAGGTCATAGTGAAATAACTTTCCAGAAGTAATTCTGTGAAGACACTTAAAGGCATTGCTGAGGTCGGACACTGTAATATCATGTACTATCTCACAATATTCATTACAGCTAGTGATGTATATTTACCTCACAATTAGACCTGGTAGGTCGAAACAGTGCTGTCTGGTGTTGGATCACAAGTCTATCTAATTGGTTGTGGTTCAGAAAGATGTTATTTTAAGAATATTTCTCTATTTGATTATTCAGTATAATTTCTATGAGATATTCTCATTATAGTGATTGAAGGAAAGTTGTCAATATCAGAATGTTTTCTTTTTTGTGTGTGGGTACCACTTTTGAATATTTAAAAATTGATGGAATGTACCATTCCATAATAGTAGGCATTGAATTCTCAAAAAATCTCATCTGCTTGGGATAATGTCCGTAAGCTACTGCAAGAGACAGATTGAGGCAAAAACGTCAGTCATTTCTGAAAATTTAGTGCCTGCTACTTTTTGCACAGTTAGATATGATTTTTTTTAAATTTTCACCTTGATAATAAAAGAAATATATTGAATTCTTCAGGACAAATTTTAGTATTATAGTAGTTATTCTTTTTGTTTCTGTTCCATTTAAAATTGATTCAATTCCAACTGGTTTTTTATTTATTGTCTGAAAAGGTGATGTAGTTATTGTACGCCAATCTTTTAGTATTTTTGACATTTTTTTTGTATTCTTTCTTCAATGAGCAATATAGTGACATGTACAAAGGGATCTTTAGAAGCTTCTGCTATAAATTTGATGTTTTTATAAGTATCTCGTATGACTTTTAAGGAGTCATTGAACCAATAAACACAGGGTTTGTTTTCATTTGGTTGAATTATCCGAAAGGTAGCACATGATTTCATGGAAGCTATATATATACTCACTAAGAAATTAGGAAGCTTATCAGAATAGAATAAAAATTTATTCATCATTGAAAATTTTATACATGTGATACACACAGATATAAAACTTTATCAGACTAGTCAAAACAGAACATAAAGCAACTGCGTTTATCTATAGTTACAGTGTCTGTATATATGTTAGCAGTTAAGTAGACCTATTAAAAAGATACAAGAACGGTGATCAGCTTAAATTATTTAAAAATGTAAAATCTGTATATTTGTACATGTAAAATAAAGTAATTATACAATAATAGTTTTAGAGTTTTAGAAAATCTTCAGTAGAATAAAATTCATTTTTTGTAAGGTAGTCAAGTAAAGCACTTTGGAGTTTAGTGAAACTACATATGTTTCCAAATAGCTGAAGTGCTTCATTAGAGCAGATGATACCCTGATAACTTGAGGATCGGTGGATATTTCAAAATTTTACCAATTGATATGTCCTAAACAGTGTCGTAATTTTGAAAATTCCAGATTGAGTAAGTAATCTCATTATGACAAGTCTGTTAGTGTGATGGCTCATTTATCAGTATTTATTATCCTCGATGATCATATAGACATGGTTCAAGAACATAACATCTGTATAATTTATATTTATGATTATATCATCAATACAGCTGGAACACTCAGTGGTTACTCTTGTATAGTCATCAATAGTTACTTTTAAGATCTTAAAATAAACTATCGATTCCATTGAAAGTATGTATATTAGAGGAATATTAAAAGTTTATACTTGAGTCATCAAGCAGAATGATAGTGGTTTTTGATGAGCACAGTTTTGTTAGAAGAGATTCGAGTTGCTCAAAGAAGACCTCAATATCTCCTGAACAAAATCTATAATTGAGGATAATCATAATTTTGCTATTCAACAGTTGCATTCCACAAGACTCGTATTGACATTTTTGACACTATTTTCACAGATTCAACGTTTTATAATGAATAGAATAGAATACAATAGATTAGAATTTAATCATCTGTAAAAGCAGAACATAATATGTTACAAAATAATTTGGTACACAAATGTTACTACTTCATTAGACTGTAAATTTTGTTTTAAGTACGAAGCTGTCACCCCATATTTTCCTTCACTTCTACAGAACGAGCTTGGTAATTTATAGCCATTATTATTAATAGATGAAAGATTAACCTCAGATTGCCACTGTTCACAGATCAAAAGGCGTTAGAATTCGATTTATCTAGAAATAATTCCAATTGTTCAATTTCAATTGAAATACACTGAACACCTTATTGCAATTAGATATGCTCACTTTTGAAGTACATTTTATTATTATCAACATTTGCATGAGAATTTGCCTTGCTAAATACTCACTCTATATACACCTGTATCAGAATCTGAAGTAGTTAGTCAGTAGTGTGTTACCCCTGTATAAGCTTGCTTTGTGGAGAAACACCAGAAAACTTTGCCTGAGCCTTTGCTGTAAAGCTTTGAACACCAGTCAATTATCTGGTAAAAGTCTGACTGTATATGTGCAAAATCAAAAAGGTATGAGTGCAAGGCGAAGATAAGAAATTCTTGTGATTCATTTCTCAGTCGATGTTGAATTGTAACAGTTGTTCATTGGTATTTGACACTGCAAGTTCAATCTACGAAAATATTTAGTATCAACTTATGCTGCAATACTTGTAATAATCATGCAACCCAACTGCTTCTGCTAACTTAAACTCTTCTAACAAATATCATGATTATTTTTAGAATATATGTTTGAATAAAATACTTTGATGGGTCAAGCATTTTGGGGACCAATTTTGAAATGATGCTTTTCCATTCTGCTTTTGCTTGAACTACATACAGTCAGTAATTTGTGATACTGTCTAACATTTACGAAACATTTTTCTATTTTTTTTTTAAGTTTTTATGTAGTTATTGGATATCTTATGATGGCTCATTGAAAATTGTGTATTTTTAATAGATAATAGGAATAATGCATTTATTACAGACAATAACTTACCCTTAGTGATCTCTTCTTTGTTTGTTTTTTCAGGAAAGAGGCTCATCAAATTTCCCTCCAAAGAAAAAAACAATGCGATGATCAAGCTTTCAAAATTGTCGAGTTTTCCATCGAGGGAAAGTTGCGACCAGATATATTTACTAGATGTGTGAGTATAGGCATATAAATTTTGTATTTTCATTCCACTTAGTACGTTACTATATTTTCATTATTTTTCAGCTTCCTTATATAAATCAGTCTCATTATCAAGACATCACGGAAGAAAGGGCAATTACCAAATTGTGCGGGTACCCAATATGTGGAAAGAGGATTCCAGATATGCCAAAAAAACAGTACTACATATCAACAAAGACTAATAAAGTTTATGATATAACAGATCGTAAGGTGACTATAAATATTGCTTTATCGGAATCTTTTCTGAATGAATGAAGTATATTTGATTTTTTATATCTTCCAGAATTTTTGTTGCAATTTTTGTTACAAAGCCAGCGTTCATATCAAAAAACAAATTGATGACAGTCCATTGTGGTTGCGAAAATATGAGAATATTCCCGAATTTAAGTTATTGGGATCTAATGAAGGGTGAGTTTTCTTTACACATAATTATCTCAACTTTGTACTTCAAAAGTAGTGAATGAAATTAGAAACACCCAAAAAACTTCTACAGTTGTGAAAATAATACATTTTTAGGGGTTTGCCAGGAGAGTTTGTGGATCAAGGGATGGCAAGGCCTGTTGTTGATTCATCTTTCATGCCTATATCATCATTTGCTGAAGTATCCCTGAAAGATATGCAGGACAGAGAAATAGGCAGAGATAAATCAAACAAAAAGGAGAAGAGTAGAGGTAAAGAACTGATTTTATTGTTGGTACTGCTCTTTATATATGTAATAGAAATATATTTTTCACACGTTATGTAAAGCATTTTTTGGGATATCAATTGAAAAGTTGAAATTTGAGGATCACATCCTATTAATCTCGTCTGGATGTTCATCATTCACTTGTAGAGTCTCACCTGAAACATGTAGTATCCTTTTTTGATGTATATGTGCACAAACATTCAGCCTCTTTAATTGTTTTTAATAAGAGGGCATCAAGATTTTTCTGTAAGGTCAGGAGACATGACTCCTTTGCGGCAAGCAAAAGTTTATCATTGTATGCTTTTTTCTTTTTGAAAACATTTTGTCTGGTGATTAGACTTGAAGCAAAATTCTACGATTTTCTTTTAAGTAATCCACAAGTCAGACTTTGAATTTATATTGGGTTGTTTCAAAAGTTTTGTCCCATTTTTATGAGTCTATTTTGAACAGTAATATTTCAATTAATGCTAATACGCGGGCTTTCAATACGCTGAACCCAAACATACTCGAAAGAAAACTGGAACGGTTAGGATTGCGGGGCCCTATTAAAGACTGGATAATTTCCTATGTAACGGAAAGGCAATTATTTGTGAAAATTGGGAATGATCTCTCTAGCCAATATAATGTAGGTATTGGAACCCCTCAAGGGAGTATCTTAGGACCACTCTTATTTCTGTTGTACATAAATCACCTACCTGACTTCATTGGCGGGGAAAGGTGTTTATGTATGCAGATGATACGAAAGTAATAGTGACGAATAGTGAGACAGAACTTTGTCGTAGAGCAGGATTGGGCCTCTTCTGTTGACCAGTGCCTGCTGCTGACGCAATTTCCGCTATATTTTGTCAATTTCCTAACAGTAGGACTCTGTTGTGATGATTTGGCTCTGTTGCAGAAAGTTACTACACCAGCTGCTGACCACCATACAGTAACCATGGTCTTTTTTTGGGGGTTTCGCCTTTGGCGCTCATCGGTGTTCAACCACTGTCCTGAACGTCTCCTGTTGTTGTGTATGATCCACTTTTCATCACACGTAATAATCCGATTCAAAAAAGGAACGTTTCAGTTGCGCAAAAGAAAAAAAAAGACGTCGACACGTGACAATTTCTGCCAATTGTTCAAATTGTGGGGAACCCACTTTTCGAGCATTTTGACCTTTCCAATATGCTTTAAACCATCAAACCGCATGGAAGCTGACGCCCAGTCTTTCCATCATCCCACGCACCGTTTGTGATGGGTCAATCTCCGCCAGGGACCTTCATTCCTTGTAGATTATTGTAGGTCGACCACTTCGGGGCTCATCTTCGAGTCTAAAATATCAGGAACGAAATTTCGCAAACTAACGTCGAACAGTGTGTTCATTAACACTGTCATTGCCAACTACATGGTTAAATTTTTGAGCTGTTTTGGTTCAGTTTGAATTTGTAGACAAAAATTGTCTGAAAATCGCTCAACGACATCATATAATAAGCAGAAAAGAGGTAAAAGATTGAAATTAAAAAAAATTGTAACAGCATAAAATTCTCTATCAATCAGTATATACCACAACACAACAGCATTATTATTTATTGAGAATCAACTGAATTGGTTAAAAATGCAAAACAGAATAGAATTGCATTTCGCCTGTTTCATTCACAAACTTATTAAAAAACAACAACCCACTTATTTAGTAAATATATCCCTTCCTAGACACATCAGATACACTCAAGAAACCTTAGATTCAATCATAATTTTGACATTCCGAATCATAACTAGCTATAGTGCTGTAGTGTACACGTGTGCTGGCGGAACTCCGAGATAAACTACTAGTTTAGTGTTTTTTTTACGGGCGAAAATTTTAAAATTAACATTAAAACAACAGTGAAAGTGCAGTGAATAGCCTGAATAGCACCGAAATCAAATTCAATCTACGAATTAGTAAAAAATGAATAAAATTTAAAATTAACAAGCTGAAGTGAAACCATACCTCCTGCGTTTATACCAGGCACATTGTAAACAATTATATTATATTCATCAAACCCTTCACGACAAGTGGATATTCTTACCTACTCTCGTCGGTCTGCCTTAAATATTGAGTCTTAAGTGTTAGTGAAGCGGTCGTTGATCCCTCGATAGAATAAAACTAAAGGTTACCATAAACTTGAAGGAATGTCTAACGGAGAGATCTCAAATGAACAACTCCTCACGGAAATCATTAAAGGAAATAAGGATTTGAAATTAACAATACAAGCTGTAGAGGTCAAACTCACACTTAAAATTGAGGAAATCAATCACCGTTTGATCAAAGTCGAAAAAGAAAACGAAGAATTACAGAAAAAAATCGAATTACTAGAGAGAAATCAGAAAAAAAATAACATTACATATAATATTTGGATGGGAAGGACAAGAGCATCTCGTAACAACAAAGTGTATGATCGAATTATTTAGGAATATTCTAAATATTAAATTGGTGGAAAACGATATTAATGATATATACAGACCTGGTAGAGACCACAACTCTCCTGTGAAGGTTGAATTTGTGTCATACCTAATAAAACTGGAGATTCTCAAGAACAAAAAGAACTTGAAAGGCTCTCCAATAAGCATTGCCAACGACTTCACCGAAAAACAACGGACCGAGAGTAAGATCTTCAGAAAACACCTTGCTATCGCAAACCAAGATCCCAAAAATACCTGTTTCATTAAAAAAATAGACTTCACCTAAACAATCATATACTTACACCTGCAGATCTCGAGAATCAGGGGGAAGAAACTAAAATCGGTCATTCAAAAACACAAATCGACCTAAGCACACCAACGCAAAAACATTATATACTCCATAAAAACAATACACCAGAACGTTTCACATCCTTGCCACCAGTACCATTGGAAACAACAACTAGCACAGAACAAAGATCTTCAGAAAACCATATTCAGAATACCACGCCGAGAAAAGGAACAAGTAATAAGAATTTCAAAGAAATTACTCTAGGGAAGCCAAACTCCCGGAAAAATCCGAGCAGATAAGTGTATATTTACTATAACTTTAAGATTTTCACATCATAAACACACAAATATATTTATTTCTATTCATTTCTAATATATGATAGCCGGTGTTCTCATCACATTTGTAATAATAATCGTTCATTCTAGTCTTTCACTGACTAAGACATAAAGGCACAAATAATTTTATTAAACATTCAGATATAGTTTTTCAATGGATCAATACATAAGAGATTTTGAAATCCAGCCTGTACAAACATACTGTCTAGAAAACAGCACAGAATGTCAGGAAATATTAAAAATTAACACTAAGAACACAAACTTTCAGCTACTACATAACAATATTCGAAGCATTAAAAAAAATATATACGAGATGAAAATTCTCTTAAACAACTTAGATTCTACTATTGACTGCATTGTCCTCACAGAAACTTGGCAGATTCCAGATCCAAATATGTATAGTATGAAAGGTTACAACATTGTTTACAAGAAGGGATCATATAATCAAAACGATGGAGTTGTAGCTTATATTAAATGTGAATTTCAGTTTGATGATATTGCCAAAATATGTGACATGAACATACTAGAGATAAAGATCAAACAGGATGAAAGAAATGCAATCGTTGTTTTAGCATTTTATCGATTACCTTCATCAGATATAAAAAAATTCAATAGAGAACTTCAAAACTACCTAACAGCCAACATCTCCCAAAATGACAACAACTTATATATATTTGTCGGTGATTTGAATGTTGATCTCTCTCATATTAGAGGACAATGAAAACATTCTGGAATACGCTAATATTCTGAATGAATTTGGCTTCCTTTCGACAATAAACTGTCCAACAAAAGTTCAACACAGAAACAACAGAAAATATTGTACCCCTTGTCATTAAAACCGACATTAGTGATCACTTCACAACCTTACTACAAATCATTTTTGCTTCCTCACCAAAATCTGTAAAACCAAATGAATATATCATAAATGTGAACCACAGGAAACTCAAGGAACGCCTGAAAGGAATATTATGGACTTCATTGTACGCTGAAAAGAATCCAAACATCGCGACAGACATTTTCATCAACACTCTTCAAATACAGATAGATGGCTGCACAACAATAAAAAAAAACAAAGAAAAAACAATAAAATTGCGCCTTGAATAACGAACGCATTAGTAAAATCAATTCACACAAAAAACGAATTATTCAAAGCAACAAAAAAGAATCCAGATGACACTGAAATTAGGACACAATACAACAGATATAGAAATAAACCAACGTCTTTAATACAAAAAACCAAATATGATTATTACAAGCTGCAAATAGGTATTAACTCTGCAGACAGCAAAAAACTTTGGGGCGTAATAAAACAATTAACTGGCTCAGAAAAAAAGAAACACAAAATTGAATCATTAAAAAATGATGCAGACGAAATAATAATAGATAAACATGACATTTCAAATGAATTTAATTCTAAATTTGCTAAGACGCTCGCTGACAAAATTACTCGTGATCCAAAGTATAAATTGAATCGTACATAAATTCCCAACTCTATGATCCTGTCTCCAACGAATGAAAGATAATTAACATACCTCATAAAAGAATCGAAAAATAAAAAAATCTATCGGATTAGATAATATCAAATCAGAAACACTCAAAGCAATAATTTCCCAAATAGTCGAACCACTCGCGTACATATTCAATTCTTGTATTGAAATTGGTTTATGGCTAACCGCCTTCAAAAACTCTGTTGTCATACCTATACAAAAAAAAGGCGATAAATCTAAGGTCGACAACTATAGATCTATACCTATCATTAATAACTCACCTGTCCAAACTTTTCGAAAAGTTATTAAAAAACAGATTGATATTCTATCTTGAAAAATACAGTATTATCTCAAATCACCAATTTGGCTTCAAAAAGAATACATCCACAGAAGACGCAATTCATGAACTAACCAAAAAAAATCAACAGTGCTGTTAGTGAGAATAAAGCATGTTTATGCCTATTCATAGATCTGTCGAAAGCTTTCGACACTGTAAGCCATCCCTTACTCTTGCATTCTCTAGAAGACATTGGCGCCCGAGGAAATTCACTGAAATTGTTCAAAAGTTATATCTCAAAGAGAAAGCAAATAGTAAGAATTGACAACATACTGAGTTCCGAAGAAAATACCGAGTATGGTGTAGGTACCACAAGGAACCGTTCTAGGTCCTATTCTTTTTAGTATATATATAAATGGTTTATTTGCGCTAGAGAGGGGTGGTGATATTATAGAATTTGCTGATGACACAGTCATATTATATGAAGACGAGAGCTGGATTTCTCTTAAGGAAAAAGCAGAAAAAAGCTTTAGTCGTATTAAAACCTGGTTGGAACACAAACTCCTTACAGTAAATTTTAAAAAAATGAATTACATGACATTCACGTGCAACAAATCAAAACACATTTCCCTTAACAATTTAGAGGTCAACCCATCAAAATTCAACCAGTAGACAAAATCAAATATTTGGGCGTCTTCTCTGATTGTCATTTGAAGTGGAATCACCATATCACGTATATTATTAAAAAACTACAGACAATACTATACAGATTCAAATATTTGAAAAAAATACTGAAATATGACCAGCTGAAAACCTTGTACCACGCCTTGGTAGAAAGTCATTTGAGATATGGTATTTTGGGATAGGGCGACGCACTGAGAACGCACCTTAAGTCTCTTGAAACCATTCAAAAAAGATTTCTGAGAATAATGCTATAAAAAAACAACAGATATCCTTCAGACCAGCTTTTTAGTGAAAATTATATTATTGATCCAAGGCAACCATACTATCTGAAAACTGGTTTGAAATATCATACTTTACGGAATCAGGCACAGCTACCTACTCACCATTACGAAACTCGCCAGAAAAATCAACATATAGTACCTTACATGGCAAAATCGTTTGGTCAAAGGTCACATACAGATACATTGCGTCTAAGTTATATAATTTTATTCCCAAATTAATAACCGACATCAAAAACATGTTTACTTTCAAGAAAGAATTTAAGAAATACATTCTGAAAATGTCTGAAATAATCGAAGGAAAATGAAAATTGAAAACCTTTTAAATACAGATGTTTCACTGTTAGCAAACAGGTATATAGATTATTGATATATTGTATTGAACTGTTCAAAAGTTTGATATTCACATATCAAACATACCAGTCGAATAATGTTATTCATTCTATGTTTTAGTTTACTTTAATGTATGAAGTATATGCCCATTTACACCAAATTTGTATCTCGAAACAAGTTTTCACTTACTTATCGAGCATCTCGTTATTTATTTAACCTTTCAATTTGTACTTCTCACTTGTATTTGGATCTTAAATAAATAACATATATTATATTACTATTGTAACAGCACTATCTATGAACGATCCTTCACGTATCATGCTGTAACAATGTATAATTCATTCAGTAAATCTTTGAAAAATTCATCACTTCCGCTATTCAAAAGTAAACTTAAAACTGAATTGCTCAGCCAACAGTGATCCAAACATAATAATAATAATAATATTTATTCATCCTCAAAGACGTTGACAAACGTATAGGATAGGTCAGTATTAAGCACATAAAAATCACATCAAACGATATATTGTTTATACAACAAAAGTCAGAATTACAAAAATTAAAACAATTGTAGCTATAAAAATTGAATATGTCATGCCAAAGCCGCATGAACCCATTCAGTCGAGATGGTCCGAGAGAAATTCGCCAATACTATAGTAGGCCTTTAAAAGAAGCAATGTTTTAACTGCTTTTTTAAATGCTACAGTGTTCATCTGTTTGAAATGGTCTGGTAACCGATTGAATAATTTTATTCCCATATATTTGGGAGAATGTTCGCATTTTATAGTTTTATGTTTAGGAATGCTCAACTCCTCTGTATATCGAGTTGGGTAGCTATGATAGAATGAGTTCTTAGTACAGTCTGTTATACATTCGCGAACATATAAAAGTATTTTAAAGATATAGATGCAGGGAAAGGTTAAAATTTGATGACTAATGAAAAATGTCTTGCATGATTCCTTCCAAGGGATGCCTAGTAATTTCCTAACAACTTTTTTTTGAGTAATGAAAACCCTACTTTGTCAACACTATTTCCCCATAGGATCGCATTATAACTTAGATGACTATAGACCAGACTGTAATATACATCTAAAATGGCGCATAAAGGCATACAATTCTCAATTTTTGAGATTGCATAATACCCTTGATTGATTTTTTTTACAAACAACTGTGATATGGTCAGACCACTTCAAACAGTTGTCTACATGAACGCCAAGGAATTTTGTACAACTTGTGCATGCCAGTGTCATTCCATTGATTAGTAAGGCAAGCGATTGTTTTTTCAGATCGTTTTTTAAATTAAAATAGATATATTTTGTTTTGGTCAAGTTTACAATCAGATTGTTCCTTTCACACCAATTTAAGAACAGTGATATAAATTCCTCTGTTTTTGATTTTAATTCCTCCTGACTCTCTGCTGATACAGCTAAAGACGTGTCATCTGCGAAAAGAGTGAGAGCATGTTCATTACTGGTGAAATAAGTAGGCATCATTTACAAACAACAGAAAGATCAGCGGACCTAACACAGAGCCTTGAGGAACTCCAGAACGTATATTGTGATAGTCTGATTTCATATCTTTAATCTTGACGAACATCCTACGATCTGTAAGAAAGTCAATGATCCATTGTAGGAAGTCCCCTTACGTAAAATAAAGACCATTTATTATTATTATTATTATATAGAGCTACAAAAACACTGGACATTAAAATGGACAAAACTGTTGAAACACACTGATACCTTGCTATACCCACATTTACCTTAATTCAAAATTCAGTTGTGTATCTGGTTTTAAGATGTATAATCATTCAGAAAACAATTGAGGAACAAGGGTTGAGGAAAGTAAACTTGAGATTTTCTTATTAATGGACCCTATCATTATTATTATACTTTAAATTAATTTAAATTTTGTGTTGGTATATAATATTTATGTTGTTTCAAGTATATAAATCGATGCCAATATTTTTTCTTTATACAATAATTGAATAATGACCATGACCATGTTTTGTTTTTTTTATTCAAAATACTACCGTTTTTCTTAGCTCTAACAATAAGAATGACTCTTTAGACAATGAAGTATATTTATTATTACTACATATTTTATTTTCATTGGAAATATTTTCTAAAATGATTGCAAATGGAAATTAAGTCATAACATATATCGGTTTTTAGGTTTGCATAAAAAGGTAACAAAACTGATAAAAACCATGCAGACTATCAACGAAAATACAGAGCAGTTAGAAGAGGAAGAAGAGACAGTAACTATAGCAAAAAGTGAAAAACCACTATCATATAATGTCGAGAGGTTAACATCTGCTCTGCCAGTTATTATTGAGAATGAAGAAAATGTTGATTTAAAATCAGACTCAAATAATATAAAAAATAACTCTGAACCTCCAGCGAAAGTACATTCCAGAAAGCCTAAGAAGAAAAGTTCAAAATCTTCATCAAAATTCGATCCTGAAGAGATAATTAAAAAAGTTGTTAAAGAATGGTTAACACTAGAGACGTATGTATTTATATATGGCGAGAATAAAATAAAAGAGATACTGAATGAGAAAAAGTTGAGTGAATATTTTGATGAATTGAAGATTGCAGATCTGCAAAGGGACCAACAAATCAAATACATGGATATATGTAAAAGATTACATTTGCAAGAAATGGCTGATCAAAAGTTTGATGAAGCTATTGTAAATGGATCGAAGTTAAAACCTATTCCAGACTTCCAGAAGTTGAAAGAGGAAAGTAAGGATCTCCGCCTTAAAGTTAAATGTTTCTATGGTGGAGTATTATACGAGAAAGATGATACAAATTTTCCTACCAAAGTAAATAAGGATACCTCGAATAATGAGGAAGAGCCTCCAGCGATTTTACCTTTAGTGGACATCAGTTCTCAAAAGGCGTTGAGGAGAAAAATATTTTTGAGTGCTGTTAACAAATCGTGAGTATTACATTTTTCTGGTACATTCATTTTTCTCTCTACACAGTCAACCGCTAAAAATGAGTTGATTAAACTGTCTTAAACATACACACAACTTTCAGAAAGGAAATATCAGGGTTTTTGTAGAAAACCAATTTCCTTTAAGTTAGACTCTTGATATCAATCCATCTTCCCCCCTCTAGGGCGCATTCAGGATTACTTAACCTTGTTGAGTAAATTTCCTGGTCCTTCAACAATATTATTGCTGTTTTTGGCTGTCTGATACTGGAATGACCATGCCAGTCATTTTCATAATCTTCGATTCCTTTACCAGTTGCTTCTTTTCATTCTGTTTCAAGTACTTCGTCTGGAGTAGTGTGGAATGCCAAATCTAGGATGCATAGAAAACCCTGGTATTTTCACCAGTTACCTTTATTTTGTCAAAATTTCTCAACGCAATTGTCCCAACTTTGTGCTCACGTTAAAAGATGATATGAGAATTGAATTCTGCAACTTTGTTTACGTGTAGAATGAATGCAGTATAAAAGAGATTTCTGAATAATTTTTATTCTACCGAGGGGTGTTCGCCATAGTTACATTGATGGAAGTCTAGGTAACTGTTTCTGATTGTCTTCTATTCTTAGTAGAAACACATAAACAAATTTTGGCTGATAGTGTGGGACAATTTATTGAAGAGTGCAATATTTGTAATAAGATTTTCAAGTCGGTTTCCAATCTGTGACTACTGAGCTTCTGTAAATTATCTAATGAATAGTCCTTTGAATGTTGTGTTAACTTCATTGCTAAAATTCAAAGAAATATGTTTTGCACCCTTTCAATATTTTGCACATGACTTTCATAAGTGGGTTATCAAATGCAACTGCAATAATCTGAGACTGATCTTCTGAGGAAAAATGCAGTAACTTTAGACATTCAATAAGTCTTTAGAAGTATGACAAACAAAGCCACGCCAAATTATTATTGATTATTGTGCACAATTTAAGCTAAAATCGAAAGGGGTATATTTTTATGAGATATTAATTTTTGGGAATGAAAGGTTTTGGCTTTCTACTTATCATCTTCATATAAAAATCTGAGAATCTTCCAAAGATGGAATAAATCGATTGATTCAAAAATGAACTCTTTACAAAGATGTGTAGATTATGCAAAGAAGTAACTTTCAAGACACCAAAAGGAAAAAAACGCACTCTGGGAAACAGCTACTTTTATATAAACATTGAATTACACGAAAGAAAAAATACTTTTGAAACAACACCTTTTATTCGAACTTTGAATTATGCAAAAAACACTTTTTCCAATTCAGTTTGTACTCCAAACATTCTTTATAGAATTGATTCAGATATCATTCACAGGATTGCTACACAATATTGTATATGAAAGAGGAAATTTTTCACTTACATGAAACAGTGTCATTTTCAATGGTGGTCATCGATGTTTCGGAATAAGACGCTTGCCCTATGGGGATGATTACAGGAAACTCATCCGGCAGAGTGCGCTGAGTGTTTGTCACATTGGTCATTAGCTGTCAAAGTTTCAACCGTTATTTATTGATTTATTTGAAAGTTTCTTATTTAAATTGCTTGCAATTCAAAATGTATTCTACATGGCGTATCGCTCAGTTGAAGGAGGAGTTGCAGAGGAGAGGTGCAACCCTAGGAGGGAAGAAAGCTGATCTAGTGGAAAGGTTCATAATTTTGCAACAATTTTGAACAACTCTCTCATTATAAAGACAGTTTTTTACATTCAATTTGCTCCTAAGAAATATATTAATGAAAAAAACCACATATTTTGTGTTTTTTTCACTAATAATCAATGAACATTATTCTAACCGCAAAAACATGCACGTTTTAAGGTTCAATTTTGTTTTCAGATTAGAGGCTTATGATAGACATTTTAATTTCGAGAATATCCCTCAAGAGAGACCTGTATAATAAAGAACAGATTTTTTGTTCATTAGAAATTCATCATTGGAAAATAATCTGAATAAAGTTGGTGTTTGTGTGGACTAGCTGATTAGGTGGCTTTCCTTATCAGGATTATCTTCCTCGGGGTGGAAAGTAACTTCTGAGGCAATTTCTTGTTGGAGGTCTACATAATTTATATCTGAAAATCAAATGGAATATAGTGGTGGTTGAGCAGTCAATATAATAAATTTATTTATTGGATACTTATTATTGAGAGGAAGCTGGTTATCGTTATCTTCGAAAATTTCAGATGATTCACTAATAGCTGGCTTCAAATCACGTTTAGCATTTTTTTTTCTAATCTCAACATCCGTGGACTGATAGAATTCGAAGTACAGCGAAATATGGAAGGTACAGCTGATTTTTCAAAAAAATTTCTTTGGAGGGAAAATCCTATAAAATTTTATAAAATTAATATCACATATAAGTAAGTAGAATGAATGCTACTTACCAGTTGTCTTTGAAGTAGTCTCAATATCAGTATCTTTGAAATGTTCACCACATAGAATGATCAGTACATTTGAATTTTACTGTCCTCAAAGATTTTTCCCATTTTCTTCTCATAACAGTATCTTCAGGAAACATATAAACTCCCATTTCTTTGCACCGGAAAGAAGCACAACGACCCATTTCTCTGAATAAAAACGAAAAATCACAAATGTTCCCATATAACCAATGTATCTTTTGATGACAAACACTTAGCGCCATCTATGTACAACAAATTGACAGTTTGCTTCCCCATTGCCCTTTCAGCACCAATCTTGATAACATTACAAGATGAAGAAAGTCACGACCACGACCTTACGTCACGAATGAGTTAAATCATTGATGACATTACCTTATGAAAGTTAACTTGAGAAAACTAAAAAATTCAATGAAAAAAATGAAATTAAGTTAGTCGTTCTGTGATAAACTTCCATAAAAGATAGTAGAGGTTGTTGAAACTTATCGTTAATCAACATGAGAAATTTTTGTTGGTGTTGAACAAAATCTGTAATGCAATTATATTTCCAGTTTTGAGGACAGAAAATCATGAAGTTTCAAAAACTTGTGAATGAAAAATGAAAACATTCATACATTCAATAAAATTCAGTTTGAGGCATAATGAACAATCAAACCATATGCGTCAACCCCCAAAGTTACAAATAATTGTTCAGATGTTCATTTTATTAACCATTATTTATTTATTTATTCAACGGGTAACCCCCAACTTTTATACAATATATTAACCTTAGAAAGTTAACTATTCTAGGATCTACATATCTAATAAATCAACCTACATACAGAAAATTTAAATAAAATTGTGATTAAAAAAATAGTCTTATAAATCTCCAGGAAACACTGCAGCCTCTTGGGCTTATTGCGTTTGTTCTCCCATCTTCTCATGACACCCATTCCATCAGTCTCGTTCCCTGTACTAGTTTGTACAGGTTCCGTGTTGGATGTTCGTCATATTCTTCTGGACGTAATTTCATACGTCCATATATAGCCTGCCTCCTGTGATTCAGTGCCTCACATTCGCATAAGATGTGTAGAGCTGTTTCTATCGCTTCGTTGCATAATCTGCAGTTGAGGTCTCCGTTGTACAGCCCCATTTTATTCAGGTGTTCTCTGATCGGACAATGACCGGTTAGTAACCCTGTAATTATTCAGAGCCAATCCCTACTATATTGAAGTAGTTCTTCGGTTCTTTTCTCGGACGGTTCCCCAATGAAGATTCTACTGTTTGTTGCCAGGTACTTTTGTCCAGTACTCTGTGTGGTTCTTATTGGTCCATATCCTAATCTGGTTTCGTACCTGTGATTTTGATACCCCCAGAGCTGGTTCAGGACCTATATATGAAGTTGATGATCTGCGTCTAGCGCATTCATCAGCTTTATCATTACCTGTGATTCCTGAATGCCCTGGCACCCAGTACAAAGTTAATTTGTTCCTGTTTGCAAGTTCATTCAGTTCTTCATGACATTCCCAGACCAGTTTTGATGTCACCTTCGGGTTTGTCAGAGCCCCTAGTGCGCTCTTGCTATCTGTAAAAATATTGATCCGCTCATTTCTTTGAGGTCTCAATTTAGTAAGCCTTGCAAACTGCAAGATAGCATACACTTCCGTCTGAAATACGGATGTGTATAGTCCTAGCGGATAGCTGTAGTTTAGATTTCTATCCGCTCGGTATATTCCAGCTCTCGTTCTAGGTTTGGTCTTCGATCCATCTGTATACCAGGTGTTTTTTCCAAACATGTTTTGGGGATGACTAATGGTCTTCCACTCTTCACGGCTTATGATTTTGGCAGTGAAGTTTGTGTTAAAGGTGTATTTCGGTGTCATGGGGTCCGTGCACATATTCAATATGTGCTCCTCCATTTGTTCCGAAATTTCTGTTTGGTCCGATCTTCTGTAGTTCGCTGAGTTTTCCAGTCTGAATTGGCCCATCCTGGCCTCCCCCATTATCACAAAGTGTAAAGGTGGTAGATTCAGGAGTGCTTCCACTGCAGCTGTTGGGGTAGTTCTCCTTGCTCCCGCCATTCCCAAACATGCAAGTCTTTGCACCTTGCCTAGTTTATTGGTGGCGGTCGCCTGCTTCACCTTTGGCCACCAGACCAGAGATGCGTATGTTATCATGGGTTTATCCACCATCGTGTATAGCCAATATACCATGTCTGGTTTTAGTCCTCATGTTTTTTAATAGGTGTGTCTGGCGACCATCAGTGCTACCTCCGCTTTCCTCTTTATCCTGTCCAAGTGTTGGTTCCAGGTCAGTTTGGAATCTAGGATTACTCCCAGATATTTAACCTCCCCCGACACTTGTATTTCTTCACCTCGAAGTTTTAGAGGTCCGAGACCCTCCGTTTTAGTCCTCTTGGTGAATGCTACTATGGTCGATTTGGATGGGCTTATGTTAAGCCCTTCCTCTTCGGTCCATCTTGTTATGATGTTCAGGGCCTGCTACATGCATTCCTTCACTACATTATTGTATTTACCCTGGACAAGGATGACTAAGTCGTTTGCATAGCCCAGTGCTTTATACCCATTACGGTCAAGGAGACATAGTAGCTCGTCCATTACAAGGTTCCATAACAGAGGGGATAGAACCCCCCCCCTGTGGACAGCTCTTTGCTACCCGTGCCACGACTGCCTGCATGTGCCCGTCTTGTACTGAGTTTGAGCAATCCAATAGTAGAGCGAATTTCAAAGAGCAAATGACTTCTAGCTGGCATGTTCATTTTGTAGGCAACATATCTAAGAAATTTATTCTGAACTTTCTCAATATCATAACTGTGATTGAAGTATGTTGGAGACCAGAAACAAGTGCAATACTCAATCACTGATCTAACCAATGCAAAGTATAGTATTTTGATAGAAAAAATGTTGGTAAAATCTTTTGTTGATCTGCATATGAATCCTAACATTTTCATCGCTTTGTTAGATATGTGTTCATACTGTGAATGAAAGTCCATCTTGTCATCCATCATAACACCCAGATCTCGTATAGATTAGATTGTACACGTTCCAACTTCTTCCCTACAATACTATAACCAGCTGTATAAAGGTTTAATGACTTTGAAAAGGAAATACTTTTACATTTTGCCACATTGACATCCATATAATTCATCTTACACCAATCAGAAAAAGATTTAAGGTCCATTTGAATTTTCGCACAATCCTGCAACGAATCAATTGCTCTAAAAAATTTTAGATCATCTGCAAACATCAGTATTTCACAGTGAGTAATTTTTTCTTTGATATCATTTACAAAGATATTGAAGAGAAAAGGTCCCAAGTGACTCCCTTGAGGTACTCCTGAGGTAACAGATATCTCGTGAGAGATAAATCCTTTGGAAAAATCGGTGTAAATTACGTCCACTTGTTGTTTATTTTCCAGAGCATTCAAAATATACTGGGTGTACAACAGTAGATTAGTGTTGGTAGATTTACCTTCACTAAATCCGTGCTGTTCGTCGATAATCACTTGAGTTAACATTTGTTCCATTGACGTGACCCCGTAGATCGTTCTTAACTAGAACCACTTCAGCTTGAAGTTTTTATGTGTTCAGCTTATTTTTGTTTATTGATTCAATTCACATTTAGTTTGCCCCATTTTTTTACTTTCTGAGTAAATACTTGAATGAGTACTTGAAATACTTTTTAAAATGTTCTGAGCTCATAACCTATTGTAATTCATTACAACTTCAATACATATTTGAAACAACTAGCAATGGGCCTTTGATTCATTTAAGAAAATATGAATGTTATTCAATTAATTTATTTTCCTTATGGTTTATAAAAATTTTAATCAATGATTTTACCATGTAGTCAACTTTTACTCAAATTTTATTTTAATGTTCAACTCAATGCATTCTTATTTATCCTAATTTAGAAAATTCTTAGGATTAATATTATTATTATTACCACCGTTTGTCATTTCATGTTAGATGGATTGGAAAATCTCAAGTTTGCATTGACCACATTCACACGAGCATTCAAAACCGTTTTTATAACTATCTAGGTTCTAACAACCATTTTCTGGAAGAATTTAAATGGCTCATAATATACCTTTATAAAGCACATTTACTTGTCAACACACAGCCAAATAAGTGAATTTCAACATGGTTTCATGAACCACCGCAGCACTGAATCAAATGTAGCACTGTTTTCCCACTATGTGTGCTCAACATTGGATAATCAAGGACAGGTGGATGTGATATACACAGATTTCTCAAAGGCCTTTGACATAATGGATTATAGCATCTTACATTCGAAACTGGACCTTATTGGCCTTAGTAATAAACTACTAGGCTTTTTTGAATCATACCTTTTTAACCGTAACCAAATAGTTTGTTACAACGGATACAAATCAAACACAATAATTGCTAAGTCTGGCATACCCCAAGGATCGAATTTGGGACCGCTGTTGTTTTTGATATTTATCAATGATTTAAGCACACAAATAAATTCTATGAAACTTTTTTTTGCTGATGATCTGAAAATACTGAATTCTATCCAAAATGTGAATGATTGCATAACACTTCAGGAAGATATAGATAATGTGCAGGCTTGGTGTGAAATTAATAACCAACATCTGAATATAGGTAAATGTAAAGTCATGTCATATACTAGAAAACATAGACATATTGAACATCCATACAATATTCAAGGTAGTTTGCTAACCCGTTATGTGGAGACTAATGATTTAGGTGTATTTTTTGACTTTAAAATGGCATTTGCCAATCACATAAACAAAAAAGTTTCCGAAGCCAATAAAATGTTGGGATTTATCACACGACATTGTCAAAACTTCACAAACATAAACGCCTTGAAAATATTATATTTCTCATGTCAAATCCAAGCCTGAATACTGCTCAATTATTTGGAGCCCCTACTATTTCTGTCATGAGTAGTCAATTGAAAAAGTTCAAAGAAAATTTTTGAAATTCTTGTACTTCAAAAACACTGGAATTTATCCAGCTAGGAGTTCTGACCACTATAGTCTTCTCAATCACTTTCATTTAATTTCTTTAGAAAAAAGGAGATGTGCTTCAATAACCTTTTTGCATAAACTACTGCACAGCCAAGTAGACTGCCATTTGCTCCTGTCAGAACTGAACTTTAGGGTGCCAAGACCTCAGTTACGGCTGAATCTCACATTTTACTGCTCTGCAGCACGAACAAACATAATATTGCATTCTCCAATTAAATATATGCGTGAAAACTACAACTCGATATGCAGCTTTTGCGATATTAATACTTGCTCGGCGAATCATATAAAAAAAGTTGCGATGGAAATCTTAAAGTGATATCAAAACTGTTTTTTCATTTTTGTGTTGTGAGAGAGTCAGTTATTATAATCACTCTTACCAAGTAGCGCAATGAATAGTTATGCTATCAGTTTTTTCTTTTGTTTTAGTTTTCTTTCTTTTGTTTTCTATTCGATGTTATATTATCATTGTTATGTTATATTCATATAGCATGTCAAGAATGAACATGATTTGTTAATTTTTTTTATCTATTATCAGTACTGATGTATTTAATTATGTCCTGTAATTGGGTGTTACCTGTTGGGCAATAAATGATATTATTATTATTATAAAACCAGTTCCTTACAACCAATATAACACATTAGACCACCTGTTTGTAAATTTAGCATATGCATTGTGAGAGAGTTGAAGTTTTGTTTCTTTGAAACGAATACTTTCTGTCTGGGACCATATTATTTCAACATTTATATTAGTGATGCCATATATCAGGGGGAGGGGCGGAAGGAAATCAAATGAAATGAACATTTCTATATTATAATTTTTTGAAACATGTTTGGTCATTTTCAAGTAGCCATTTCTTTCATTCCCCTCTAATTTCATTCACCAGTTACCTTTTTCATAGTAAGTCAACCAGACAGCGAGGTCTTATTTTATCCCATTTGATTACATATCTTTTTGAAAGAAACTTCACCTTATGGCTTAGATAATTTCCATGTCATTAAATTATTATACCATTCAAAGTAGGTGTTTACAGGACTAGATAAATCTGGTTTTATAAAGCTAATCCGATTTGGCATTATTATAAACTGGTTTGATAACAGTCCATGAAAATGGTGTTTATATAGGCAGTCATGTTGGTTTTAGTAAAATCTGGTTTGAGATACCGTGTAAATGTGGTCATTGAACATTGAGGTTATTAATACAGGAGCTATTGAACTAGTTCAGTAAATTAGACAAATTATATATTGATTCGTTCTTTCATTGAGAAGCACAACCTTGTAATGTTCAATATTTCAGGATGCAGAACTTACTGGAAGCTTTGAGAGTGAGGAATTTTACAGCAGTACAATCAGATCTCCAAGGTTTAGTGAAAACCTTTAGGTTGCAAGCTGACAACATAGTATTCAAACCAGTCGTTTGGAGTTATATAGCTATTATCTTGTTAAATATGTAAGTATATTGGAATTGAATGGAATGCTATTGATTTTTTTGACTGATGTATTAGGTTGTATGTAACACAAAAATTGGGTGCTCGGTATTTGGTGAAGTTGACCAAGGCTGTTTTGCCAGATTTTTTTTAAAACAGCTTGAAAAGATGGTAGTCGGTTGGCGAGGGATCTGGGGAGTATGGCGGGTGAGGCAAAACTTCGACCCTCAACTACTTTGATTTATGAAACGTGCGGACGAGCTTTGTCATGGAGTAGAATCGGACCTCTTCTGTTGACCACCATACAGTAACCACGGTCTTTTTTGGTGGATTTTTGCTTTTGGGACCACTGTTCTGAATGTCTCCTGTTGTCATAAAAGATCCACTTTTCATAACACGTGACGATCCGAACCAAAAAAAGGATTGTTTTGGTTGCACAAAAGCAAAGAAGAACAGACCTTGAAACGTGACGATTTCTGTCGATCGTTAAAATCGCGGGACACTCACTTTTCGAGCTTTTTCACCTTTCTAATACGTTTTTAAACCATCAAAAACCGCATGGGAGCCGACGCCCAGTTCTTACGCCATCCTATGCACCATTTGTGATGGGTCAGTCTCCACCAGGGTCCTCAAATCCCTGTCCTGGAATACTGTGAGTCAACCACTTCAGGGCTCATCGAAAAGTGTGTTCATTAACACTATCATTGCCAAATGCCTGGGTAATTTTTCGGGCTGTTTCGGTAGTGCCTTGACTAACTTTGAATTTGCAGAGAAAAATTGGCCTGACCTCCAGTTCTTACGCCATCTCATGCACCATTTGTGATGGGTCAGTCTCCACCAGGGTCCTCAAATCCCTGTCCTGGAATACTGTGGGTCAACCACTTCATGGCTCATCGAAAAGTGTGTTCATTAATACTATCATTGCCAAATAAATGCCTGGGTAATTTTTAGGGCTGTTTCGGTAGTGCCTTGACTAATTTTGAATTTGCAGAAAAAATTGGCCGAAAATCATTTAAAGACATCATATAGTAATACACTGAAAAGAGGCAAAAAATTAAAGTAACTTCGAAGATTCCAGCATCCACTAGTTATTCCTCCATTGAGTTTATTATTGTTTGGCATTGTGTAATTATAGCAGAAAATACTATTTTGAGGTTCATAAGTAATTATGAGGCACGTTTTTGAAGTGAGTACCGTTCTGAAATGAAGAGACAGCAAGTCGGACAGGCATCAAAACAACACTTATGATCAGCAATCCACGCCTGTCGTTTTTAATTGGAGGGCGCAATTTTTGTGTCACATAATATGCTTGCGCCACCACGAAGCAAAAAACAACAAGAAATATTATCTTCTGTCCCAGAACAAATTGTATATGATTTTCTGAATAGAAATTGACTCACTTGCTTAGGAAATGATGAATGTTGCCATACCATGAATTTCTACTTCGATGTTGGTACACAGTAGGCTACCCATTGTACATCGCCTATATACGGCTCATAAATTCATCCTACACAGTACACTTCTTAAATCAAATTGTCGGTAATGATAGATGATCGCCCACTTCGTTCCTTTTCCCTAACCATTCATCCAGTTCTAATGTTTTTGCCATACATTTAACAGATTTGGTGGTGAATTTCAGTTGTTTTCAAGCCTTCAGCACTGAAATAACCAATAATACGTTTTTCACAGTCGGTGGCATTCTCAATCAGCGGCAGCATTTTAAACATTTACAAACTAGGTGTAATTTAAAAATGGTACTTAAAAACATGTCTCGTAATAGGTGTTGTCATTATTTAAAGTTCAACAAGTCGATCTAATCAATGATAAATTAATGTCAAATATATCAATGAGAATTAAGTTTAGTGTTTTCTGGAGTTGACATCTAGAAGAAATTACTTATATCAATTTAGATCAATTTTGCAACGTCAGGGGTATAGACACTTGACTAAAATACCTAACAGCCATAAATACAGAAGAAAATCATTTCAGAATATAAAGCAAGATTATTCAAAATTTTTCATTTTATGAAATGATGGTCTTTGGATTATAAACATTTGTAGGTCATATTCAATATCCTTATAAAAGCTGTGTTTTTTTTTTAAATTGTACTCTTATTTTGCAGATTATCGATAAGGGATCCCAATCTGAAGAGCATTCTTGAAGAACCTTCATCTAAGGAATTCATCAGCTTGCAGCTCAGTTTATTACCTGGCAAAGGATCATTCATAACAGACACAATGTCCAATATACAGAACATTGAAATGTTTGTTGAACATTATATATCCTGTAATTGATGTGATAATATGCTATTATTTATTATACTTTAAGGAAAAACCAATAATTTATTTTATTTAGACCTGACATCTCTAATACGTTTTCTGAAGACTAGAAAACTGAATAAATCTGTACTTTGGTTTACCAGATTGACCGCATCTGGTAAACCCATTTTTGCAGCAAAACATTTTGATTGAATAGAAAAGGTGAATGACAATGTAAAGTTAGTTTTATTTGACAGTAAGCAATTGATCATCAAAGAAATGAACATTCAAAGAGCCGTAATAATCGATAGAGTACACGGTGAGTCTAACTGGGTTGACTGGAAATTCCGGATAGAAATTCAGCTATATGCAAATAATGGTCAATTTCAGTGTCCTGCACAATTGATAATGAATTGGATGAATGTCGGAAAAATTTACAAACTGTAGTGAAAATTGAACTTGCACAGAATTTGATACTTTTCCAGTTTGAGCTAACAAGTTCGGCAACTCATCAACATGAATAATACATAAAAAAATGTGGGAAAAATTACATGGTACTCATGAACAGAAAACAGAGTAAATAAGGTACGAAAGTTTTTTCAATCAGTTCGTCAATACAAAAGAACTATCCTGTGGAAAGCATTACCAAATATACCTATGAATGGAACGAATGCTAGGTTGAGCTCCATGGTGAAATGTGGAAGGAAGGTAAATATTCAAATGTCTATCGCCTTATTAGATCACTTCGTACGGCACTGTCAACTAGACTTCCTTGATATGCGTGTTGGTAGTGTTTACATATAGTAATCAAATTCTTTCGAAATTGATAGGGAAGTCGCTAGAATTCTATCAAAGCGACGCAGCATCTAGAACAATCGCGACGTGCAAGTAGAGTTGAACGCGATTTTGTCCAAGTCACAATAGATTTGCGGCGGCCGGCGTTATATTTTTTCAGGGGATGATCTTCAATCCTATCGAATTAATAAAATCGTCGATAGATAAATATCATGGAAAGTCCTAACATTGAAGTGAAAAGTATTCCCGCCAGGAGAACCATGGCAGGACTTTCTGAATTACTAACTTGATTTGGCATATGGTTCCCCCTTGGGATGATTTGAAAGTTAAAAAAAAATCTATTCAACGGACGACTGTGTAGAACTCAGAGCCAGCTGAACCAACTATTCAGCTGGTGTTTTGACAATGGTATGGAAATTAAAACACGTAAATATCATTCTATAATTTTTAGTCGTAATCGTATCCCCTTAACGTTCTCTTATACTATGAATCAAGTTCCACTCAGTAATGTTACAGAAATAAAAGACTTGGGTTAACTCCTAGACACCTCACTTTCATTTCAGCCCCACATGTCAGCCTCTGTTAATAAGTCTCTCAAAATGCTCGGCTTCCTAAAAAGATGCACCTCAGATTCCACTGATATCAAATGTTTAAAAATTCTGTACTGCTCTCTGGTAGGATCTCATCTTGAATACTTACCTCTTGTATGGAACCCATCATATGCAAGCCACATTCCTAAGATTGGTTGCATTGAAATCCAGAATTACTCCTGAGAACTACATACTCTCATAGATCTTGAAGCACTTCGTAAGAGAATGGATACTGAAGACGAAGATATTTTTTTAAATTAATAATGGAAATGTTTATTGTCCCTCATTGCTATCCAAGATCGGATTTTCAGCCTATTCCCTAAATTAACTAGAAATACAACATTTTCTCAACCACACTGTAGAACAAATTATAGTACCTTTATTCCTTCCTACCGCAAACTATAAAAGCGGCAAACAAAAAGGACCTCGATTTCTGTACTTCTGCACCAGTCTCAGTTTCAGAGGCAGCTTGATTTAGGGTGGAATATGTAGTTTCTGCGAACGTCTTTCAAATAGAACATTTAATCTGTATTTGATTATTGGTTGTACAATTTTTTGATTCTTTCTGCACTTTTGTATTGGGCATCGTGTGTATCTATTTTTTAATTTCAAAATTGAATGGAGTGAACTGGGTCTTGAACTCGTGAATAAATGAATTGTTTGCTTTGATTTATGAACTTATTGTTTCATTAGCGATAAACCAGGTAGTGGAAAAGTAAGATTTTTTCTTGACGAGTATTCCTAATTTTGTTGGGGTTCTCAAATTTATTTCTACATTTATGAAGCAAGCTCATAGCTTCCGAAATGAAAATTTGAAACGATGTCATTATTTTTTTGAAGAATTGTCGACATGAATCTTGAAAGTTTTTAAAAACTTCTTGGAACTCGTTTTTGTAGCACAAGTACACTTTCTAAGAGCACCTGACTGCTAGAACCCCAGAATGGTGTTTATTCTATTACATAAGTTTTTAAGATTGAAGAGAAGGCAGTTGATGCAGATGATCAGACGGGATACAACATTTATTGCAAAGTAGCCAGAAGATAATTTCTTTTTCAAAGCGGTGGGGGGACAGCAACGAAAAAGAGGTAGAAAATATATTTAATTCACAATCATTTACAGATAATAGTTACGAATTTAATATTTCTACACAACAATCTGGAAATAAGATTGGACCTGAAAGTAACGAATGAGATTTTTGACTTAAATTCAAATAATATCATTCGAATAAAAATAAAGGTATCAATAAAATTGGCATAGAATTCAGTAGTAGAATCAATGCAAATAATTTTGTTAATAACGAAACTATTAAAAATAGGGGATACAAAGTGTATATACCATATAATTACGTAACTTGCAAGGGCATTGTCCGAGGAATTATTACTAATTTTTTAGATGAAGAGATTAACATATGATAAAAAGTCATTTCCAACCCTTGAGATGAGGAGAATGGACATAGTACAGTCAATCTTCCAAATAATGGCTGAAAAATTACCCGATGGATGAAACTTGGTGAGTTGTTAGAGAATGATGAAAGAAAGCTTACCTAGCGATGGCCACCTGCCACCTGTGACGGTTTTTGAAAAACCTCAAAAATATTTTGAAATGCATTTTTCTCGAAAACTATGCATCTTACACAAAAATGTATCCAACAAAAAATGTAGAAGGCATCGTTATCTACAATTAATGTCATTGGTGCTATCTTGTACAACAAAACATAAGCGCAGTAGGTGGCGCTAAAATTTCAAAAAAGTGTTTTTCCACTTTTTTGTTCTGAAATTTTCATTTTTCAGCTACGATACAAATAGAAAAAATGTTTTTTTAAATTTTATAAACAACTTTTATTCTAACTTTTTTTAAACAACTTACCGTTTCAAAGATATGTGTAATATAGCGCTGTGTGAACAGCACAGTGTGCTAACGGTAAGTTTGTCGGTCCTATTGTCACTTTCTCCGGCAATGTTTGGCATTGTTTGAACAAAAGGGCTGATTCAGTCATCTGCTCTATTCTTCAAGAAACGCACATTTTTCAGTTGCTACGTATGTGAGTTTCGGAGAGTACAGACATCAAAACTTTGCTCTGTGAAAATGAGTGAAAACATTACTTTTTGTTTCATTTGTGACAAGTATGTTGTAGATGATGTGCGTCACGTGGGTATCCGAGGTCGGCAGTCGTTAATACGAGCAGCAATAATTAGAGGTGATTCTAAAATTCACGAAATACTGGAAGACGAGGGTATCCTAGTCCCAGACGTTCACAGCAAATGCTATCGTCCGTAAACCCAACACGAACGCGCTGCAACAGCGTAACCCATTTCCTGCTGCTGATAGGTTTTCGCAACCCTTGAAAAATTGTTTTTTATTGTAATCGAGTGAAACGTGGGTGTTACTCAATTGTTATAAAATGAAAACATGTACATTATAAAAGAAATATTGATGTATTTAGCAATAAAATGTATGACATCAATTTTATTTATTTATCGACCTAATCCAAATTTTGCAAAAAATGAAATCGTTATAACTTTTAACGTTTCCAATTAAACACTAAATTGTTTTTTATATCAAAATAAAAATACTTTTACAACTATTTAACACATTATTCACCATAAAGGTCTAATATTGATAGTAATTTTCACTAGTTATATGTTATAAACAATATAGATTATTACTTCTTGATAAAAAAAATAAAAATCAATTTGTTATCTGCTCCGTGGCTGTCCTCATACTTTGTGAAAGCATAATAGTGAAATTTTCACTATTATGCTGCAGCTCTGAAACGGTAAAAGTATGAAAAAAAATTCAAAATAAAAGTTGTTTATAAAATTGAAAGGAACAATTTTTTTATTTGGATCGTAGCTGAAAAATGAAAATTTCAGGGCAAAAAAATGGAAAAACACTTTTTTTGTCACTTTAGGGCCACCTACTGCATACATTTTTTGTTGTACAACATATCACCAATGACATTAATTGTAGATATCGATGATACCCTCTTCATTTTTTGTTAAATACATTTTTCTGTAAAATGTATAGTTTTCGAGAAAAATGCATTTCATAAATTTTTTGAGTTTTTTCAAAAACCGTTACAGGTAGCAGTTGGCCATCGCTAGGTTAGCTTTCTTTCATCATTCTCTAACGACTCACCAAGTTACATCTATCGGGTAATTTTTTAGCCATTACTATTTTTTTTTCGACAGATTGACTGTAGTAACAGGAGGGTGGTAGAAGACGAAAAAACAGTATAAACCTACAACTACTGTACTTATCACATTTCCAGGAAAGGTTGAATTATGCTAAATGACACACTTTGTCACACCTTATAAACCTCAAGTAAGTCAATGCTATGAGTGCCTATTATAAATATGACCACACTAGTAAGCAGTGTGAAGGTAAACGTGAATGTTTTAGTTGTTCACAGTTAAATGATACGGAAGAACAAAATGAAAATTGTGTAGAGATGTTTTCATTGTAAGGGTAATTACAAGTCAAACAATACGAATTGTACGGACGGCAGAAAAGTATTAGAGAGAAAATGACTTTTAAGAATATTTCATATTTTGAAGCATGTGGATAGGAAAGTACTGAATGACATGTTATTGCATCCGAATGGGGCAGTCCATCAACCCAGAAATGGGGTTATGATGGACCACATTAATAAAGAAAATAGTAGAGATAATTCATAAATTTTCAAAATTAGGGAAACTACTCCAAGTAGCGACAATAGATCATTTAGTCTCACTCACTCGAATCATTTTAGCTGCATTCATTTCCATTCCATTTTCAATCACAATAATTTATTGTTTGTGCTGTCTGTTTCAAAGTCCGCTTCTCCTGAAGCACACGAAGATATTCAGAAAAATCAGCATGATCACCGATGAGACAAACTTGTAACCCCCCGAATTGAGCTGGCTAAATGCGCCGTACGGAAGAGAGAGAGAGAGAGAGAGAGAGAACTTTAGTTTTTTCTCCTACTGGAAAGCGTAGGGTAGCAACGGTTTCGTCAGGAGAAAGGGACACCAACGTTAGCGTTGCCTGTTGTTTTAGTGCCACCGGGCATTATGTCCCACCTCTATTTATATTCCCAAAAGCGAGGATGCAAGATCATTTTCTGAGCGCCAACGGGCTCAGTTGGCGTCGCTAACCCAGAATCTGGCTGGATGAATACTCAAACGTGGTTAAAATGGTTGTAACACTTTGCTGCTAAAGTAAGGCCTTCAAAAGACCACCCAGTCCTCCTACTTATGGACAACCACGCATATCACGTCACTTATGAGTCGGTGGAGTTTTACCGAAACAACGGAGTTTTAAGAATGTAAAATTTATTATCATAAGATAAAGACTTGAAATTATTTGTCAGCAACCAATCGATTATATCGTCAGATTTTTTAATTTCTTCCAACTTATCCATAATAAATGAAAAAAAACTTACCGAAAAGTGAAAACCTGAAAACACCTTGAAATTGAAAGAAAACACTTTTAAAATTTACCAAAAAGCACTGCTATAATACAATACTGCCTGTTTTATACACAAATAACAAATATTATCAAGAAACACTAAAACGATTTACCGAAATATTTTTCAGTCCCGGTCCGTCACGGCATCCCGTCCGAATAATTAAATAAAAAACAAACGCAGTCATACACTAACGGAGACCAACTGGAGGCTAGCCTCCTCTAAAGCTATAATTTCTGCAACTAAAAGTAAAAATCGGGACGTATGTCGCTGGTTGGATCGGTCTCGTGGAGCCTGTGTTTTTTAAAGCGGTCGGAGGCTTGGTTCCTTTGCGACGTATGGCATTTATTATTTCGGGTTGATGGTTTATTCGTTATTTGTTCATGGGCGGTGTGTTTGAGTTTTGTTGAAGCAGGATACAGTGTGGTACGTACTACTAGTGAGTGATAGTGTTTTTTCGGGCATATTAAGTATTTATATTAAACATTAATGGTGGAGTAATGATACCCAAGCATTTTTAGAAAAAAATAATCATAATTATTTGTCAATATCTTTTAATTTATTGCGATGAATAGTCTCAAATTTTATGGGGAGGCTAAGCCCCCCTTGCCTCCTCTGACGAGCCGCCGCTGGTGCAGTGGACTGAAAAAATTGAAGTAACAATAATTTCCAATAGACTCAGAGTCAGGGCCGTCACCATGGAGGGGATGGGGGTGGAGCTTCCCCCACTGCTTTTTCGACTTGGGAAAAAATTAGTTAAAGTTGCAAAATTTTGGGCCACGAAGATAGGAAAAAATAATAGTAAGAAAATGAATAAACATTAAAAAAATGAGAGAAAAGAAAAGGAGAGGTAATAAGAAAGGAGAAAGAACCAGGAGAAGGTTGGGATTTCCCAACATGCATACTTAACTAGAAGAGAATTCTGAGTTATTTGAAATCTTCAAAAAAGTTTAATTTCTCCCAAGTAAGAAAACAGTCCTGAACAGTCCACAAATTTTGAAGTGAAAATTTTACAAAATTCCCAACTTTTCGCTGTTTTTCCGACTTGGAAAAGTTGGGAAATTTTGGGCCGTGAAGATAGAAAAAATAATAGTAGAAAACAATAAGCACAATATTATTTAAGTGTTGTTTCCTTTCATTTGTATTGAATATTCCTATACATTGTGGAAATGGTGGAAGACCAAGGCCCTTGGTCCATAGTAAAATAATTCCCAATATTATTTTTATAATCACCAAAATTTATTTTTGTTTGTGCATACCCTAAGGGGCATAAGCATTCAGCCAATCTTTGGATAGCTATGTAAGAAAATTAATATATTATAGTAGTAACTAATCCCTCGGCTTTCATTTCTTCGAAAGTTGGGAAATTTCGCTGGTGGGGTTGGGAAAATTTGGATTCCCTCCCCTCCGGTTTTTCTTTTCGCTACGGCCCTGCTTAGAGTAACGGAAAAACCCTAATCTTATGCCTTAAGCTTCTATCAAGGCTACTCAAAAGTAATTTTGCTTCCAAGAAGTACCTTGCAAAAAATATTAATTAATAACTGTTACGTTCGCCATCTTACTCTCCCTTCCCCTACCAAATGAAAGTTCATAATAGTGTAATAGCAAAGTTGGATTATTCTGTACTGTAATTTGTTGAAGAATTCATGGACAACAATCACAGGCGGTAGTGAATCCTAAATAATGAATCTCTAAATAATAATAATTCTCATTTCATTTCATTTGCTATAAATTTTCTTATACTTTTGAATTTCTGAATTAATTTTTTCATGAATCGAGGGTTCGATTCCTTTGGAAACTGTTAGCCTTCCTGGAATATCAGAATATCTTGGATATGATCGTTTTTAATGAAGCTAGTGGTACGTCCCAGTAAAAGTTGACAGCTACTGATCTATCAACTATGTTTTAGTACTTCGATTGAGAACCTATCACGAAGCAGATCAATAATCTGAGATAGTGTTTTGTAACACCTTTGACGTATTCCGCAGTTGTAGACGAAATGTCGAGTAAAAACCTGAAAAATTACGGTCAACAAACCCGGGACATAGCTTCGACTTCATTATGAAATAACTCAAGAGTCAAAAAACATTCGATTTCCATCAATTTGAATCCACATACTTTTAGTATTTTAAATATTTTTGTATAATTATTTTTTGGCATACTTCAACGGTTTTCTCTCAAATAGTATCTCATTTTCTTTAGTGACCAACAAAAAATGAGACAGATATATCTCCAATATCGTGGAACCAATGTACTCTTTGTGAAACTCATCATTCCACTCTTCCATTTAATTTTTTTGTTTATTTACCAATAATCAAAGTAAAAAGGTAGTTGCAGTCAACATGCTCTGTTGACAGATTCAAAAGTCAAATTCATTTTGAACTTCAATCTACTTGTATTTTATTTTCATTATTCAATGCAATTAATTCCCAAAAATGAATAGCACAAATATGCTGTCGGCAAATAAAGTAAAATTGCATGGTATGACGTCAACAAAATGGACCACAAAAGATAAAATTACCCAATACAAGGGATTAATAAATTTATACAGTAAGTAATCCTTTGAACCCCTTCTATGAAGGGGCTGAAATCAGAGATTAATTTTCAAACTTATTTTCATATTTGTTGCAATTGGAATATGATGATGACGATGAATTGTTTTTAGCTAGGGATAAGAAAATAATTGAGATGGACAATGTTATTGCAAAGAAAAAACAAATTAAGGAGTTGAAGGCTTTACAGAAGGATATAGAAAATAACAGGAGGGACTTGGATAATGCTATCAGAGGAGACAAGCAAAAACTACGGAATACGTTAGCCGAACATCGAGAAATGCAACTAGCATTTCAAAACGCCCAGCCACAGGTAAATAATAAAAATATTTTTTTTACGAATTGAGCTCAGTTTATTTTCAATGAATTTTAGAAAGTTATAGATATGGTACATCAGGTTAATTTCACAAAGAGGAAAACAAGAGATCGTTTGAAATATAGAATGAAACTGAAGTCTGATAAGTTGATTGAATTCAAGGTACAAAAAATAAATATGGATGTCATGTTTCTCGGAACTATTTTGTTAATATTTTCAGCTGAAATATGCTTTATATGAGGACAGACTGAAATATGATGGATTAACTTGGCAAACAATGTTACCATCCGAAAGGCAAGCTCATTTGATAACGGGTAAAGTGCAAGATGCTATACTAAAAAAAGAAGCTGCAATATATATTCGGAATTCATACAAGGAAATGATAGCAATTATGAAAAGGGTATGATTTTAAATTTGGTTCTATTATTATGAAATGAATATGTTTTTTAAACTGTATTGCCTCACATATGGGAACTTTTCGCTAAAATATATTAAATAAATAATTCAGTTGGAGCAAGAGTAGTTCATAAGAAAATATCTCTTGAACATATTGAAATGTTATTTTTCTTTAGTAAAATGTCAATGAAGTTATGCAATTTTATCGCAGGAGAAAACTAAACACAAAATTTTAGAAATTTTGAAACAATGAAAATAATAAATATAATGTATAATGTAATCTTCACGACCAGAAATATATATATATATATATATATATATATATATATATATATATATATATATATATATATATATACAGTGTGACCCATTTAAAATGGAACCACCCCTGTAGAATGTGCATTTTTCAATCAATCTCAATTTTTTTTTATTTTAATATTAAGCATGAAAAACTGTATCTTGACACTAACTTTCACAATTTTAGTTTCATTTCCAAGGCACTCTATGGTTTTTTTTGTTTGTCAAAAACGGCAAAAGTTTATTAGGCAATTTCTGTTTTCAAATTTGACTACACCACTGGATTCGTAGTCGTTATAAATCAAAACTGTCAAATTTTCATTAAAAAATATTTGTTAACAACGAAGTTACAACAACTTCAATTTTGGAAACAAAGTATTTGTTTGTAATTTTTATTCAGATTATAGACATATTTGAGATCTGACAACACTGTCAGAAAATTGTACAGAAAATTGTACAGTGAAAATCCGAAGTCAACAGCTCAATGCGTTCTACAGTTATAACTCCTGAAAATATGGTAATGTGAGAGATTTGTGGTGCAAGCGTTTTGTAATAAAAATCTGACTACGCCACTGGATTTGTGGATAATATTCCCTTAAAATCATTCATTTGAGTGTAGGTTACGAGAAGTGAAAATTAAAATAAAAATTGAATAATTGAATAACAGAAAATTAAAAGTTCATTTTCAAGTTACGCAGTAGTAGACCAAGTTCAGAATCTCATGTCATGGGATCTCCCAATTGCGCTTTTACCAAATCTTGATAGAATCCTGAAGTATTAATGGTCATACTTGTAAGCTTTTTGGAAGTTTCCCAATAATAAATAATAGTACTTTTGTAACAGCGCACCTGGAAAATCACATTTTATGAGATTCTGAACTTACTCTACCTTCTTCTATAGCTGATGAAAACAAAATGTATACAAACAAGTTTCAAAGTATTTATTCAACAATTAATTGCCATTAAGAAAAAACTGATACTGAAATAAACATTGATTTAAAACTAAACATTCAAATTTTTGTGGCTTCTACCAATCCTCCATTAAGTTCAATACATTTATCGTATCTCTTCCGAATATTGTTTACACTATTTCTTATTTGTTGAACTGTAATTTCGGCACAAGCTTGTCGTATCCTTTGCATGAGTTCAGCTCGATTCGTTGGTCTTGTTCTGTATACTTTTTGTGTCAGAATACCCCACAGAAAAAAGTCTAATATTGTTAGATCAGGCGATCTAGGTGGCCATTCAATTAAGTCACTACCTCGTCCTATCCAATGATTTGTAAACTGGTTATTTAGCCACTCTTTAACAATCCTCGAATTGTGCACGGAACAGCCGTCGAGCTGAAAATATAAATTTACTTGTTCCGCAAGAGGCATTTCATCTATTTCGTTCGATAATTGGTTATTTAGAAATTCCAAAAAATTTTGCCCGTTTATGTTTCCATCAAAAAAATATGGACCTATTATTCTATTTTGTACTGTACCACACCAAACGTTAACTTTTTCGGAATATTGACTTTTACAATTTATGATCCAGTGCGGATTTTCCGTAGCCCAATACCGAGCATTTTGCGATGAAACTACCCCATTGGTGCTGAAAGAAGCTTCATCACTAAACATTATGCAGTTTAAAAAATTTCTTGTATCTCTCATTTTGTTTTGTTTAAGACATCGTCGAATAGTCTCTCTCGGTAAGTTTAAATCCAAACTGGCGACTCGTAAACTTCTGTTTGGGTGGTTTCTAAAATAATCTAAAACAGCACCTTCGTTTAAATTTCTTCTTCGGTGATCATTTTTTAAAATATGTTTGCTGACTGCACCGGTTTCTTTAAATGTTTTGTTAATTTTACTGACGGTGCTTCTGTCAATGGGAAGTCGATTTGGATGTCTGTGATTGAATATCCTAGCTGCTTCTCTTTCACTATGATAATTGTCCCCAGAAATTCTCACAATTTCAATTCTTTCTTCTAATGATAATTGCAAAGCCATTATTAAATGCACGTAACTAACAACTATTATTTTATTTATGATTAACTGTCAAAATCACAGCCTACTGTTGATTTATTATAAAACCTTTGCATAATGAGTTCAGCTTCCTCAAATTATTGATATCTCCTCTAAAAGATTGTTTTAGCTGAGTTATGAAGAATTTACAGGGAACAATTTTTGTCCTGCTCTCTGTTTTATTATTGAATAAATGATTTCCATGCTTTAAATCAATTTGATTTTAGCGGCTATGCGGAAGAATGTACTAAGTACTGCATAACTTGAAAATGAATTTTTAATTTTCTGTTATTCTAGAATACACTTCTCGTAACCTACACTCAAATGAATGATTTTAAGGGAATATTATCCACAAATCCAGTGGCGTAGTCAGATTTTTATTACAAAACGCTTGCACCACAAATCTCTCACATTACCATTTCTTCAGGAGTTATAACTGTAGAACGCATTGAGCTGTTGACTTCGGATTTTCACTGTACAAATTCACTGGTGTTCTACTTGGTGATGACCGTGTTGTCAGATCTCAAATATGTCTATAATCTGAATAAAAATTACAAACAAATACTTTGTTTCCAAAATTGAAGTTGTTGTAACTTCATTGTTAACAAATATTTTTTAATGAAAATTTGACAGTTTTGATTTATAACGACTACGAATCCAGTGGTGTAGTCAAATTTGAAAACAAAAATTGCCTAATAAACTTTTGCCGTTTTTGACAAACAAAAAAAACCATAGAGTGCCTTGGAAATGAAACTAAAATTGTGAAAGTTAGTGTCAAGATACAGTTTTTCATGCTTAATATTAAAATAAAAAAAAATTGAGATTGATTGAAAAATGCACATTCTACAGGGGTGGTTCCATTTTAAATGGGTCACACTGTATATATATATATATATATATATATATATATATATATATATATATATATATAACTGAAAGAAAAAGCCAACAAATCAAAGGTTCTCATGGATTTTTGAATCTTATTTATGCACAAATCTCAACTATGATTCAATAATATCTATTGCAAAATGAAATATCACAAATTTTGATATGAAAATATATCCTTGCAATTTAATATAATTTGAGATTTGAATCTTATCGTTACTATTAAATGATTTATTTCAACAAGTTTTGTCATGTGTTTTTGTAGCTCCACATCTCAATAAATATTTATTATACTTTGTCGTGGTATAGGTATGCTGATCGATAGAGAATTTTGTAGACTATATTACTATACATTGATGCTGTTTGTTTTTTCCCAAATTTTAATTTATTGTCTCTCTTTAGCTTATGATGATGATGAATTTTTCTCTACAAATTCAAACTGAACCAAAGCGCTGCCAAAACAGCTCAAAAAATTAACCATGTAGTTGGCAATGACAGTGTTAATGAACGCACTGTTCGACGTTAATTTGCGAAATTTCGTTCCGGAAATTTCAGCTTCGAAGATGAGCCCCCAAGTGGTCGATCTACAATAATCCAGGATGAGGATTTAAGGACCATGGTGGAGACTGATACGGAAGAACTGGGCGTCGGCTCTTATTTGGTATTTTGATGGTTTCAAACGTTTTGGAAAGGTCAAAAAGCTTGAAAAGTGGGTGCTCAACGATTTGAACGATCGACAGAATTTGTCACGTTTCGAAGTCTGTTCTTTGCTTTTCCGCAACCATAATGATTCTTTTTTGAACTGAGTCGTCACATGTGATGAACTCTATGACTAGAGGGGACGTTCAGGACAGTGGCTGGACACCAATAAGTCACCCAGGCACTTCCTAAAGGCGAAAATCCAACAAGGTGGTCAGCGGCTGGTGTGATTCGCTATAAATTTCTGCATCCGGGCAAAATCATCACAGCTGTGATGGAAATCGACAAAATGCGCCAAAAATTGCGTCATTAACAGCCGGTACTGGAGAATAGAACAGGTCCGATCCTACTACACGACAACACCGGTCCGCACGTTTCAAAATCGGCGTCCGAAAAGTAAACGAGTTAAGCGTCGAAGTTCTGCCTCACCTTGTATACCCCTCAGATATCTCGCCAACCGACTACCATTTTTACAAGCAATTCGATAACTTTCTCACCGGTAGAACCTTCGCCAATCAGGACCCTTGATGAAGTCGACGAAAGCCGTTTTTTGTTGCTCGGAATCAGGCAACAAAATTTTAATTATGACGAACGTAATCGACTTTTGTTACGTAACCAAAACTGCACTGATTCAAATGTCGCTTATTTCGATTGAATTGAATATGTATTCACTGAGATATTACACTTTAAAGTAGACTCATATAAACGGACAAAACTTCTGAAACAACCGAATATTTGAATAAAGTTCTGAAAAAGCACAATATAACATATTGATGCTCCAAAATCTTTCTTTGCATTTGGCGCATTATTTTATTGTCGATTTTAGAGTATTTCTTTCCTGATTTTCGCAATATTAAGGGTTATTTTTCTCTGAGATTATAATTTCTTACAAAAAGTGGTTGTTAAATCATGAGATGTTTTTCAATAAATCATAACTCAGCCACACTAGTTTCCGTTATTTTTTAAACAGTCGACAAAGGTTTGTATTACAGTTTTAATCCAGAATCTCTAGAAATCTGACAAAATTCACCTATATGTGAAAAATTACATAATTGAAGTTAATTGAAGGCTCCACCAAACTTCTCTCATTCATACTGATAATACCTTGAACTTACGAATTAGGTATAAATAGGAGCTAGATAGAAAATGAAAATAAGCTTTCTTGTGTTGATGATTTCGTATTCAAGAAGCACTTTCCATTAAACAGTTTTACATATTTTTGTATAGACACGCCTGAAGAAGCTATTGTATAGCGAAACAAGTGTTTCGTTTTTGGTAAAACTGAAAAATATTAAATTATCAGTGATGTTATAATTCTGTACTTTGAATAAGAGTTATTTTGAAAAAATGAAAAAATACTTCGCACAGGAATATTAACAAGTTATCTGATACTTCACATTGACTTTATTCAAGGTTACATGGTATTATGATGGTAATAAGTGTTAAATACGTTATGGATTTTCATCAAGTAGGGGAAGATAGGGTAAAGTGGCCACCCTAAGCTTTCAACCCACGCCAACCGAAAAAAATGTCAACCTTTTTACAGTTCGTTTGTTTATTATTATCCGTGTACTTATTAAGTTTCGATATTATATTGTTCACAGACCAATATTCTGATAATTTTAGCATAATTTAAGATTGAAGTCGAAATGGGAAATTGACCACTTTAACTATCCTGGTCGGGTAAAATGGCATATACATATTCATAAACGGGTAAAGTGGTATACTTCAAATAAAACATCAAAATTATGTTATTTTCATTAATATTTATTGATATTTTGCATGGAAAAAATATTCAACTTGAACAACAATTTTTATTGTATTGTATTGTAATGTAATTCTACATATTAATTCGAAACAATTAACAGTCTTTTATTTTTCTTAATCTAAATATACTCATGTTCACTTATCATAAATAGTCTTTATTCATTTATCAACATCAGCTTTTTATATTAATTGCCAAAAAATCAAGTCTTTGTTACCTTCTTCTCAATTATTCATTAATAATAAATAAAATCAACTTTTAGTTACTAATCTGTAGAATACAAGTAACAACCTTTTCATTTGTATTTGTTCATTCATAATCGTACCTAATAAAAAATATTCTTAGGAACAAAATTTACTATGAAAGTTGCCATCGTTGTCATCACAACTCGAGCACGCTTCATGGGCCCGTCGTTTACAACTAGAACACTGTATCCAACCATCTTCATGTTTTGATTTAGACCAAACTTCGCTACAGTGAAAGCATTCAGGGTTATCATCTGTGTCATTATCGTCGTCATTATACAGGGTGTAAACAAATAATAAGACAAAAAGTTACATTGGAAATAAATTTTAGGGTTTGCGTTTCTCACCCCTTAGACTCTTAAACCAAATAAATTACTGACTAAGGATCTTTTTGGTAGTACAAAACGTCAAGTTAATTTCAATATTGTAACTTTTTCAGTGCTTGTGAAAAAAATTGTTATACAAATTTTATGTACTCCTTTAAGGGGCTGTATCTTAACAAGGGATGCTCCAATGACGTTTCTTTATATGAAAGATCCTATCTTTTGTTCGATGAGGAATCATCTCCTTAAATGTTTTACACATATTGTATTTTAGCAAAGTTCGTGCTACATTTTTTTATTTCAGTTTTAAGTTTATTGGCAGTTTCAGTTGGGGTTGGTTCGATAGTAGCTTTTTTCACTCTCTTTGTAGCTTTCTTTTGTTTCTGGTGTATTGATTCTTCTTACAACTCATTTTTATATTGGCTGCTGGTACGCCCTCTCTTTCTATTCACATTTCTAGTCTTAGGCAATGGTTTGGGAACCGAAAATATTTTGCAAGGCGATATTGCGAAGGACGTTTTGGGTTGTGGGTTTAAGTAAGGATCAAATGTCGTTGGTGTAACTGCAGCTGGTGTTATCTGGGTACTCATATTTACGTCCTGGTTCAACGTTTTTCTGTTCCAAAATATGTTGCTCCAATTTTTCTTCTTGATTTGGACTGAAAATTGGACGACGAGGCGTCTTTATTTTTTCCTTAAACATGCCGTTTGAGCGTTGTTCGAGGAATACTGAAAGTTTAGCTTGCTTTCAAGAAGCCCATTTCACCTTTTCGTACAGCTTGTATAGCTTCATCCATTGCCTCTGGAAATAAGCATTAAGGAGATAAAGTGGTCCACCATGTCACTTTACCTTACCTATTGGCGGGCCATTTTACTCGATTTAGCATGAGGTGAAATGAAATATACTAGAAATGACAAATGAGGTTATAGTAATCTACTTTGCAGCGAAATAAATAGCTCAATTAATCCACCAAATCGATAAAATCGTGCATTGTCCTTCCGTGAAACTGATGACATTACTTTTTAACTACGTTCAAATCACTCACCTCAGATACCACAAAACACAATTATTTCACCATAAAATCTGAAGATGAGCATTGACCCGGCCGGAGTTTACCGAGGCAATATGGCGTCAACCAATGAATTATTTCAATATCTTTGACAGATAGCTCATAGCTCCGGAAACAGGTGGCCACTTTACCTGCCAGGGCCACATTATCCATCCTTCCCCTACCTATCGGCCGATTCCATAACATATTTCAACAATTTTTTTTTATAAAAATAATGTTTATTATGCATAAAAAATACATTTATACATAAAAGGAAAAAGGTTAGCTGAAGACTATCTTCCACCCCTCCCAAAAAATATACAGTGAGTGTAAGAAAATAATTATAAAAATACTTATTTACTATCATAACAATGATAGAGAAGAAAACAAAATTATTCATATAGTTGCTTATAACTATTAATATTCTTATAATTATTTTGGTCAATTTAATAATTTTATTGCACTACCATATATTGAATTTTAAATTTTTGAAATTAGCACTGAGCAGTAAGCATCTGTGATTTTATTTCTGTATTAAATTGATGAATATTATGATTTAAAAGTGATAAAATTTCATTCAGATAAGAAGGGACTATATAAGAAAAACATCCTTGAAATTTGGAAGTACGGTGCCTAGGTATGTTGAATGAGTTAATTCTTAAATTGATCATATGTATGTCAGAATGCCTGCTTAATAAAGTATATAAATAACTAGTTGTTTTAGTTTGAAACAGCTTAAACAAAAAAAAAATATCAAATATTGGACTCTGTACGTCACATTCAGCTTCTTCATTTTTAACAAAAATAGTGTGACATGTTCACCGTATACAGCATACGAATCGCATGCAAGCATTGTAACTTCTGCTTGTTATATTGCGACAAAAAATTGTAATACACCCAACAACAATACTCGATATGGGGGTAAATAAGAGCTTTAACTAACCTGAGTTTCATTTCTTCTGATAACTGATACTTGAATTTGTATAGTGATTTGAGTTTGAAGAATGATACTTTCTGCTTTCAGGATGCACTGTATTTTGATGCTATTTTGGTGTCAATACGCAATGATGGATTGAGCCAGGGAAAATGTATGATAAAAGCTACTAGAATGGGTCAGTTGGGAACAGAATACTTGGATGATAGGAGGCAAGAATACCAATTCCTTGAGACGATCGTCAAAAAAGATATGGTGCGACGCAAGAAGGATTTGACAGTGGTGTCGGAGAATGTCAAGAGTTTTTCACAAAATTTGAAGAATTTGTTAAGACGTGATGTGAGTTTGATTATGAGACCCAGTTGCATCAATATAATTTCGACACGTTTAAATTGCATTACGCTTAACTATGATCCTAGTTGATATATCTTATTTCGATTAATTCAGCCAGGTCCAAGATGAATGCACTTTTTTTATGAATTTTTTGGAGATGAACATAAAATGAGATTTTTACGATTCCCACATATATTTTGGTTTGTATGGCGTGTTAACAGGGATGACTTATTGAAATTTTCAACTTCATGAACGTCAACTTGTAAAGCGACCTGCTCAGCCTACCGAAAAGTATGCTCTACAGGTAACTATTGGAACATAATACAGGAACCAAGATGCATAAAAACCAATTCGGGTCTAGTATGTGGTCTTTTTAAAAAAGTAGCTGAACGACCTATGAAATGAGGTATCACTCAACCCCATTTTTCATTTAAGAATTCAGGGGTTGTGTCCACTCCAAAACTACAAAATGTCGCCCTTAAGTTTGACGTGTTTTGTATATTTTTAGATTTTCTATAGAGTCGAAATATAGATAGTGATACCTTTTCAAATTGATGATACCGTGTATTATCATCTACACGTATACATGTAGATTCCATGAACCAGATCTGACATTTATTACTATAAGTTTACAATCTAGTGAAACTGTTGGATATATAGAATAGGTACATGAAATGAAAAAAATAAAATAAAAATATTACAGGTAAAATTAAAGTTATTTTAGATTTATAGTTTCTACTTTTCACTAAAATATTTTCACTGGTTTCCTAGCTCTTATAGGTCAAAAGTTAGCAACTTCCAGTAACTTTCAGACATAATCTGGAAGAGGAAGCTCTCTCGAAACAACTACTTTCATATAATCATTGAATCGCACAAAAAAAAACTTTTTTTACTCCCTCCAATTTAAACTAATCATTACGTATTTGACAGCAGGTAGGTACCTAATTGTTTAAAATACACCTGTATTTTAAATTAATAGCGGCCACATCCACGGCGGAATAACAATAAATAATTGTAATAATGTATTGTAATTGTAATGATGTAATGAAAAAGCAGGGGGGGAACCTCCCCCCTGCTTTTTCGACTTGGGAAGAAGTTGGAAAGTGACGATAGAAAAAAATAATAGTTAAAAAATTAATAAACATTTAAAAAAAAATAAGAGAAAAGAAAGGGAGAGGTAATAAGGAAAGGGAAAGAACCAGGACAAGGTTGGGATTTCTCAACATGCATAACTTGGAGATCCCATACTTGGAAATTCTGAGTTGTTTGAAAACTTCAAAAAAGTTTAATTTCTCCCAAGTAAAAGAACAGTTGAACAGTCCACAAATTTTGAAGTGACAATTTTACAAAATTCCCAACTTTTCGCTGTTCATTTGACTTGGAAAAGCTGGGAAATTTCGGTCCGTGAAGATAGAAAAAATAATAGTAGAAAAAAATAAGCACAATATTATTTAAGTGTTGTTTTTTTTTTCATTTGTATTGAATATTCCTACACATGGTGGAAGACCAAGGACCAGGGATAGATATAGACCTGTCTTCTGTAACAACAAAATGTCAACTTAACCTTGAATCAACGTTCAACGAAAACTTGACCTCCCCTGTAAGTCAGAAACGGACATGTAATCGAAAATTTCAAAGGAAACGTCAATTTTTATTTCTAGGGGGACTAATTCTGATACGAAAATCATACCCGAAACTTCACCCCCTGCGGTCAGCAACTACCCCTCTATTTTTTTCAATGGCATGGGGGGGACGAGTGATACTTCATTTGAAAGATATTTTATCCCTCTATAACCTCTGTATTTTTTTCGAAATTGGTTCATTCGTTATTGAGAAATTAAATGTTGAACGTTTTATTTAAGAAAAAACAGAAAATTCGCTGTCGTTCATTTTGATGAGGAAATCAACAACAAATAATATCAGTGGAAACAAAACCAATGGATAAATTGCTCAAAATAATATCCACCTAGTTTCATACAATAATACAGTCTACTCTCGAAAGCATTCCGTACATTATTCAAGATATCCGGAGTCAGCAATCAGCATTCCCGAACAATTCTCTGTCGCAGGTCTTCTAGATTTGTAGACTTAGTACACTTTCGACTTCAGGTGTCGCCACAGAAAGAAATCCATCGGTGTGAGATGAGGGTGATCTAGCTGGACCCCTTCTGCCGATCCAACGCATTGGAAAATGTTCGTCCAAAAACTGTCTCACCCGAAAATCAAAATGTAGGGGTGCAAATTGCCACAATTATCGAAAGTTTGTGTAATCATAGGATCTACACAGTCTTTTAATAGATATACGTATCTATGTGTCTCCATTGACAGTACCTTCAACGAAGAATGGTCCAACAATATGATTACCATACAGGCTCAGACATTCAATTCATGTGGAGTTTCTGAATGTGTTTCCATCACGAAAAGAGGATTCACATCGCTCCAGTAAGGAAAATTATGTCTATTCACTCCAGCATTCAACATGAAATAACTTTCGTCTGAAAAACATGTATTGTATAATAGGTTTGGGTTATTGGTCAATTTCTCTCCGAACACCTCACAAAACTGAAGTCGACGATCAGGATCATCCTCGTTTGATTCCTGAACTAGTCTCATTTTGAAAGGATGGAATTTGTAGGCTTTCAAAATCCGAAAAACACTAGTAACTGATACACCAGATGCTCTAAGTACTTGTCTGATAGATTGTCGATTATCCAATTGTACATGTCCTAAAACTGCAACTTCAACTCCGTCATTTCTGACAGGACGGGATACTTCATGTTTTTTGTTGTGAACAGAACCTGAAGTTCGTAACTTATCCATTAACTGAAAACATGAAATATAAAAATAAACGAAAGAAAGAAAATGGTGTTACATGATCATATATACTTATTAGAAAACCATTACAGAAATATCAACATTTTTCACAAAATCAAATTTAGTTTTCTAGCTTCTTTTGCAGCGAACAAATCAATTACCTCCTCGGTGTCGATGTCAATTCTACGGTGGATTGACATTAACGCCAAACCATTTAGTCGTTCCTGGCTTGTGGAGTTTCTTGAATAAGTTTTGAGTCGCCAAGATCTTTAAAAGTTTGTGAATGTTTGGAAATGAGAACTGGATGCATTCTCCGAGAGCTTCTATAGCACATGTTGGTCGATCTAGTTCAGATTCTTTCAGCCATTTTATCCGCCACATGTCTAATTCAGCATTCACAAAGTCCAATTCTAAATATTTTTTATAGAACTCAAAGGAATATTCTTGATATTTATTATTGATTTGTTCTTTGCAACACACAGAAAGAATTAAAAAGTTGAGAGATGATAATGTGGCTTTATGATTTTGGAATCTCGACTGAAGTTGATCAATGAAATCATCCAAAAGTGGAATCATTATAGTAATTTTAAAATAAGTTTCAGTATCTTTTGTGTTGTAGTTTGCCCTATGCTCTTGGCGTGACGTTATTCGCGGAATTTTAATCTCTTCGTTTACATTAGAGAGCAAATTCTGTGCATTCTGGAAAATTTTAGCAAAGTTTGAATCAATATTTTGGCAAATATCTTCAATAGTCTTCATAATTAAATCGACATGTTGTAAAGCTGCTGCCAAATCGCAAATGGAATAGTGTCAGTGTGTATGGGAACAACATTCCTAAGCAACATAACAAAATCACTTGAAATGACTGATCTCAGAAAAGAATTAGTCTTTGACGATGTTTCACAATCCATGTCAGTGCTTAAGTCGTCTAGTGTATCAACAATAGCTTCATAGCATCATATCCTTGCCCTATTGAGTATTCGCAATCTACTCCCAAAGATTTCAATTCAGATAAAATTGCATTAGCTAAATACTTTCCTTTTGTATCCTCAACTGTTACAAAAGTTAAAAAATCTTCAAGCAAGATAAACACATTATCTTTTGGCTCGGCATATCTCACACAAATTGACATTTGTTCTTGTTGTGAAACATCAGTAGTTTCGTCAACAAGGATTCAAAAAAATGTCGCGGTATTGAATTCTTGCACAATTTTTTTGACTATTTCACCAAAAAATGGAATAAGTTCATTTTGTATGATCGGGCTTAGGTAGGTAGCGTTCAACGTCATATTTTCCATGTGCTTCATTAGATTTGAGTCTCCACATCTGCTTCTCATCCGTACGATAGCACGAAAGTTTCCATCATTTGTTTCTGGCTCAGGATCATTGATTTTTATAGGACCTGAGTCGCACGTACCTCTCAAAGCCAATTCCTGACGTCAATTGTTTCAATAATCGGAATGAACCGTTTCCGGTTTTCGGCTATTTGCGCTAAGTATCTGCTATCAATCTAACTCGTTATATTTGGTTGAGATTTATTATACACCTTCATAAAATTATCAGCCAATAATACAGAAGATTTGTGATACTGACTTTCACTGTGATGCTTGAAATCATGTATAGCATCTTTATTTAGTGGGTGGCTTAGTAACTAAGGATTTCAATTGCTGATGAGAGCCTTTTCCTGCGCAATCTCTGGCAAATAATACACAGTATTTGCATAAAGCACCTTGTTGCCCTGTACTCGTGTAAACCAACCACGAGAAGCGTTCAATCCATTGAATTTGAAATTTTAGCTTTCTTTTATTGTCACTTACTGGAAACTTAAATGTCTTTTCTGGCATCCAAGGATATTTCAACAATCTGTACTTCAAATTATCATCAATTTTTATGTTTGATCCCATATAGTATCCCACATCTAAAAATGCCGAGGAACATTATCCACAGTCCCAGGAACGGCACCAGAAGTACTAGAACTACTTGTAGCAATATCGCTGTCGAAATCACTTGAACACTGATTTTCAGTAGAACCTTCACTGGCTTCACTATCAGCATCAAGTTAGGATTTTTTAAATAAATATTTGAATAATGTATTTTCTTGCGTCCTTTTTGCCATTTCGATTGTTGATCGACCTGTAACAAATTAACAATTATAAAAAGGAGCCAATAATTCCATTTGTACAAAAATATTCACTTCAATAAAGATTTTAAAGAGAATGAATACCAGTGAATTGTCTACTATTAGGCATCAAATCGTTTTAATTCATATTAAAAAATCATATCATTACTCACTTTCACTTCACTATTTCGCAACACTATAATTCCACATACTGCACTATTACTTCGCGTATATCTCCGTACTCGCATTGGATCACGTAAGACAGACACTACATTGGCAGTGTTGCCAATGTAAGATGTCAAAATTACTCACTTTGAGCTGCCGTAATACTCACATTTTCGCGCCCTTATTTAGTATTCCTCACATTGTTCGGAGGAGGATCAATCCCCTTGATCCCCCCCTGGCTACGGCCTTGGTCCGAATGATTTCTATTATAAATACTTGCAGTAGTTTTAAGCTCATTCATTATATTTCGATAATTGGTTGCAACAATTTCTATTCTTTCTTCAGTAGAATAAACCATGTTGGAACACAGTGAACAAAGATGACAATAATAATTCGTGACGAAGTGACAGTGGCCAACTATCCACTTTTTGTTCTGCGACAACTAGATGCAACAAAAAGTAGTAGTGCAGAAAACACTAACAGTGACGTCCATTTCAAAACGTTTAGTACTTATTAAATAAATTCTACAAATCTAGAAGACCTGCGACAGTAAATTGTTCGGGAATGCCGATTTCTGACTCCGGACATAGTCAATAATGTAAGGAACGCTTTCGAAAGTAGACTGTATTATTATATGGAACTAGATGGACGGATGTCATTTGGAACCCTTTATCCGTTGATTGTGTTGCCATTGATATTACTTTTGTTGATTTCCTCAATGAAATGAGCGACAGCGAATTTTCTGTTTTTTCTTAAATAAAACGTTCAACATTTAATTTCCCAATAACGAATGGACCAATTTCGAAAAAATTACAGAAGTAATAGAGGGACGAAAGACCTTGACATAAGTGAAAGTACTCGAATGACTCATAAATAGTCATCTCTCGGAGGAAATAGTCCAGTCATCACCCGAAGATGATTGTGGAAACTAATAATGAAAACGTCGTGACGTAACTTGGTTTGGATTCTTATAATTTTTAGTTTTCATTTTCTGTTAATAATATTTTTTTATTTTCTGCTTTTATTAATAATTCAATTTTTTTTTTGGTTGTTGCTTGTATGTTATTTCTGTGTAATTTCAGTTTTTTGTTTAATAAAATTGTTATTTTCGGTCAATCTTTTTAATTATTATGTATAATGTGTAAAACTTTAATATTTGCTATCCTCACAAACAAGTATGAACTTCTGTGAGCTGTGTATGTGTTTTTTTTTAACTATTTGAAACACTTTGATTTTGTCTATTAGTACCGGAATGTATGACAATAATATTTTTTTACTATTACAACAAATTGTTTTCATGTAAGTAATTGTGATATGTAACAATATTTTATTTTTCGTATTTGTTAATTTAACCACACACAGCGTTAAACCCTCAGTGGACTTGCAATTTATTCATATATTCATCATTACCTTCAAGATGTTGATTCTACTTTCTATGCAACATAGATGAATAAATATTATCATTATTATATGATATATTATATGATGATAGTACAATATCAAACAACTTTTGTAGCCTTTCTTTGAAGATGATAAATTTTATCAAAATATCGGTACCTATAACTTGTGTTATAAGAGTACAATTCCGTTCTGCTGATCACCCAAATATATTTTCCAAGTTTTGTTCTTAACAAGTTAGCAAATACTGTCCTTCAACTATATATATATATATATATATATATATATATATATATATATATATATATATATATATATATATATATATATATATATAATAAAACTTTATTTATGACATATCCTATATCATGTAAATGATCCGAAAACGAAGTTATTATTATTATTATAATGCTTTTTTTCAGAGTGACATAAACTTAGGAATAGTGGAACTAGAAGAATCTCCTAGTTTTAACTTGTTACAAGGCGAAATAGAGGCAATTGAGAATACACTGATTATGCTAAAAGATGCAATCTTCACCCCCTCTATCGATTCGATTTACCCTTGGTAATAATTACTTACACAGAAATTCGTAATTCAAAAATGAATATTCTAGCATTAAAGAGCAACTTCGACAGAAAAATAGGCTCACAGAATTTGTCGAGAAATGCGAAAAAAATCGGGAAGATTTGAAGAAAAAGACGGCTCATGCTGCTATTATACACTCAGAACTAGCAAATACAATGATTGATACCACACACCAGTGAGTGATACAATTTTTGGAATATTTTCAACAAATTCATTTAAAAGCAGACTACACATAATATTGATCACCAATCAATAAAAAACGGCTTTGCGAATTTCCAACTAATTTTAAGACAAATCAACCATTTCGATACTCTGATGTATGAAGAAAAGATTTATTATTATGAAATAACTATGCAATCTTCAGCAAATATTTCAATTAGTCCTTTCAATTTCAAGTAAATCTCATATATAATGTTCTGACACTTATTTTTTGAGAAATACTCAATGGAATTTAATGATATGTAATAGTGATTATGTAATAACATTTGAAACTGTAAATTCTTATATTACTAGATCTTTTTAATCAAACAATATGTTATAAATTAGAGTTTTTAAGATATCCCAATAATCTAAAATCTTCTGATTTCTTGGTCACTAGTTACCGTCAACCGGGGTTATATCGGATGGCAGGGGTTATATTGGACGATGTGGTTGTATTTCAAATTGAGCGCGCTAGAGAAGTTGGGTGACAGTTCGGTTACTAAACAAAAATATCCCTAGATTAACGGATAACCTACCAGTCGTACATGTGTTTCGCGATCGATCAGAAAATCAAGGTAAGCTCACAAAAAATTAATTAGTAGAGTCACTTTTTTTTTAATTGAGACAGCCAAATAGTGTCCTCTGGCGTGTGAACCCTGTGCATGATAGCTACATGGTGCAATGGGATTAATATTTGTTTTTAATCTTATAAAGACCCCCATAACATCAAAGTTCATTTTGCGTCCTTCTTTTTTGCATATAATCGAAATTAACTGAAAGTGTGTTTTTCAGGGGTAATATCGGATATGCCATGAAAACACCTTCATAAACTGGGAACGCCTTATCGGCGCAATTATTTCCAAGAAAGTATGGAAAGAGCATTGAAGGCCGTATTAGATGGTGGATATTCATTCAAACAAGCAGCAGAAATGCACGGGGTACCAAAAATTACCCTTTACGATATTTACAGAGGTGAGCATTCTGACAAACTCAGGAGGCCCCCAATTTTGTCAGTGACTGAAGAGCATTGGATAGTAAATGCCATGACTACTGCAGGAAAATTCGGATATCCTTTTGAGAGGCAAACAATCAAGGACTTCGTGCACCATTATTTGAACAGTAAGGGCGTAAATATACAATGTTTTAACGATAATAGACCTGGTGATGACTGGATTGAACACTTTATGGGGCGACACAAGGAATTATCACTTCGTAATTGTGAAAATATTAAACGAGTGAAAGCTGAAATCACAGAAGATACGATTGAAGAATACTTTATGCACTTGAACGGGACAATTCAGGGGGTTTCACCTGAAAATATTGTTAATATGGATGAAACAAACCTATCAGATGATCCCGATAAAAAACTAGTTTTTATTCCTCGTGGAGAGAAGCATGCGCGAAGGATAATGGATTTTTCCAAGATGTCAACGTCTGTTATGTTTGCTACGGCTGGAGATGGCAATTGTTTACCTCCATACGTTGTGTACAAAAGTACAAACCTCTACCCAGACTAGATAGAAGGTGGACCCGAAAACACGCAATATAACAGAACACTAAATGGTTCGATGGTTCGATACTCAATGTTTTGAGGACTGATTCCTCAAAACAGCCCTTCCCTATCTGTGACGAAAGGAGGGCAAGAAGGTTCTTATTTGCAACAACCTGGCAAGCCATCATTCCTACCGCATTATCAAAAGTTGCACAGAAAAGAATATTCGGTTTGTTTTTTTGCGGAAGAATTCGACACACCTATGTCAGCCACTGGACGTTGCAGTATTTGCACCTCTAAAACGGGTGTGGCGAGAAATTCTGACCGAATGGAAACGGACCCATAAAGGAGTTGTGCCAAAATCTGTATTTCCTTCGCTGCTGAAGAAGCTTCTGGAAAAATCGATGGATAGCATTTCGAATAATATACGGTCTGGTTTCCAAGCATCCGGCATAATCCCATTCGATCCAGAACAAGTTTTGAAAAGGATTCGGAAACAACCAGCAGGAGGCACAGATGATGCACTGAGAGCGTCATTTACAGAAGTGATGAACGCGATTGTTGTTCCTTTGGATCAAACCACGACTAGACCCAAACGTAAGTCGAAGATTAACGTCCCCGCCGGCAAATCGGTGGGTCTTGAAGACCTATGCGAAGTGAATGGTGGTACGTCAACGGTATCTATCTCTCAAGCAGATATCATTGATGAAAACGCATCAACGTCTCAACAAAATGCCAATAATGATACTACAAACTCTGCGATCTTTTCAGAAAACGATAGTGTTAACGACGACTCCTCGTCTAAAGTGCCGAACGATGAATCCTTGTTGGAAGTACCTAACGTTAAACTTCCAGTGATACATTACAAGAAGGCTGTTTTGCTATAGATAAGTTTTTGTACAATGAAGGGACCAAGAAAGAAACGACCAAAGAATTCGTTGCGCAAATTGAAAAGATTGCAAAAAGGTATATTAATGTGAATTGCCTCAGATCCTATAAAGGTCATGAAGATTCCTTTGTTTTTCCGGGTTTGAAGGTCTGCAGTTACAGAGTTAAGGTATCAAGTAGGTATACCTACCTACTTGCGTTTTCAGAATGTTATTTTTCGTTTTTTATCTAATGTTTGAAGTTTTTCTGTTTTATTTTTTGACGTTCCTACGAGATTTTGTTTTATGAATAAAGACGTTTATTTCCATTATATCGATTTTTACTTTTATTTTTACTACATCACCCTGTATCTGGAACCCTACATGGTCAAATTTTTTTTCAATTGTCCGATAATGGTTTTTAACCAAATCTATACCGGATACCAGGCTCAACGCGCTCTTTTTCAATGTAAAAATGGAATCTTCCGACATTCCCCCAAAACCGGAGTTATATCGGACACACTTTAAAAAAATAAATAAATATAATCGTGACAATTTTTAAAATATTTTTTTTATGTAAATATGTTTACTAGGTTAACTTCTTATTATAGAATGCATTAGTTAGCGTTAATTTTGTATAATAAAAGAAATACAGACAGATAATTAAAAATATCGTCCGATATAACCCCGGTTGACGGTATTTTTTTTGTGCATTATAGCTTTTTTCTGAATAGTGAAAACAGCCTGCAATTGAGTCAGAAGCAAGTCGATTTAACGGCAGACAAACAAAGTTACGTATAAGTTGTTGTTACTGCAAAACACCCTGAAGCTAGTTTTTTATTGAGGGTTACAATGTGACCGGCGAATTTGAAATCATTGTTACTTATTACCCCTGAAAATTTTTAGAACTAGGTCTGTTTTCAGTCATCTTGTATGCGTCCATTGTTGTTAATGGTATGATGTCAATGAAGCAGCAGAATGATATTAGGTTTGTTTTGGAAACATTCAATGACAGCAGATTGGAGTCACGCCAGTTTTTTATTTTTTTATCTCGTGGAAATTACATAAAGTTTTATTATGCCTCAATATTGTGGTATCATCGGCGAATAGGATAAATTTTCCTTCTATATTGATAAATGTTGCATCGTTAATGTATAATAAGAAAAGTACTAATTCATTTTCCAAGTTGTAGATTTATTTTCTCAAAACTGATTGTAAATTTCTCAAGTGATAATAACAAAATAAAGCAATTTATTATCTATTTTTTTTAAATTCCGGTATTCGACCGGATACGTGTTAGTTATCCGGTATGTTTTGGTTGGTTTCCAGGTTTTGGTAACAATCTCCAAACGTTTCGACTGCAACTGCGGCAGTCATCTTCAGTGGCGTGGTCTAAGTACTTTTCATGTTGTGTCAACTGAAACTGAAGCTCTCATTTCTGCCGATTTTTCGCGCACTTTTAGTAATGGCGGGTTCACGCGTACTTTTCGCGCTTTTCAATGCTGTGTGTACTTGTGCTCGTCTAGGCGGGTACTAATATGTCTGACCGTTATCCGGTATTCGGCCGGATAGTATTTAGTCCGCCGAATGGACCCGTTATTCCTTTACTTTTATTTTTCATAAAAATCCGTATCCTCAAAACTAAGCGAGTTGGTTTCTATTTTTTATATGACAAAAAATGTGTGAAAATTACCCCATAATTAAAAACCCAACTGCAAAGAGTCGCTACTATTTTACAATTTACTTTATTTTAATGAACTTTTATGTGACATATTCTAGAAGTTTGACCGGTTTACAGAGCTTAGTTTTTTTTTAATAAGCTTGAAGTGACATGAGCATTTTGTAATTTTGCAAAAAATTACCTTTTCTTTAAAATAAATGGAAAACTATAATGACACGTATAATGGAGATGACGGATACAGATTAAAGCCACATTCCATTAGTTTTTGAATCATTTCCAAGAAAAGACAATTTTTCACCAAATTACAAATATGCTCTTTTTATTTCAAGCTCAGATCTTTTCAAAATCAGGCAATGTAAGCCGCTCAAACTGCTAGAGCATATTACAAGTTCATAAATAAAGTGAAATGTAAAGTGGTAACGATTATTTTCGATTAGGGTGGTTAAGAAGACAGAATACTGAATTCTAGAATATTGTTACGTTTTTCCTCGTGGGTTGACCAATAATTGACTATACTGTATAATCAAACTTAACTTTATATCTCTTGATTACAATAAACACTTCAACAAAAACTTCAACTATTACTTGAATGTCTATCGCCTTACTATTAAGGGGTGATTTTCACGTTTTCTGTTGACGGAAAAAATTGGGACCAACTCGCTTAATCTTTTAAAGCACTCTAAAAAAAGTTTCTATGAATTTTCCCTCAGACGCTTTTTGTTTACCTCACGTTGAAATTTTCAATTTTAACGTTTAATGAGAACTAACCTTCAACAAGCTATTACTCCGTTTGTATTTGGTAGGTATACAGGCATCATAATGATTTTTTCGATAATATTCTCACTTTTTGAGTTATTCGCGAAAAACCGTCTGAAAACGTTGGTTTATTGACACGGAAGGAGATCATCATGAAAAATGAAAAAAAAAACTTTTCTGTTTTTTTTTTACCACATCTATTCGTAACTAATGGTTATACTGCAGTTTCGTCACCGTACATAAGTGAACAGAAATAAATTCACTCCCGTCGGTCTCTTTGATGGTTCGGGTCGAGATTTTATTTTTTGCTGGCATGTGGCGGGGCAGAAGGGTGTAGGCTAAGAGCTGTTGTGCACCTCTGCACGAGGTTCGATCAAAAAATATGTGACCATGATCTGACTTCATCATTGCTACGAGGAGCTCCCAATAAATGTCTCATATAATTGTGAACTGTTTAGGAATTTATAAAAAATAAGACAAGGTGGTGAAATAAACGTATGTTTTATATAGTAAGATTATAAATTTAGGTCAAAAACTAATGCTAATATATTTTAAAGGTTTTTCAGAATGATGAGTTTTTGATTTTTTTTAACATTTGTTTTCAAATTTCTATTGGTAAATTTTAAAGTATAATAAATTCTTACCCTCGTGAAAAAATAAAATAAATAATCCAAAGGAAAATTATCACCATCAGTGGCACATAAATTGTTGAAATGATTAAGAGATTATGTCTCTAGATGAATGATACATTGTAAAAATGAATCTGGAGGCATATATAAACTTCCAAACTGTTTGGCTACTGTATTACTATATGCCTTGAAATGACTATATACCTACATTTGTTTCATTCAGTGTCGTACTAGCCGCCGTGGCAAAATTTGTACATATTTCTCATGAATGTTTTTTTAAACATTTTCTTAAAAGATATCCAGAAACATAGCCCAAGCTGTTGCCTTCTGGAGTGGCTAGAGTTCCATAATCATTTGTCTCTGATCTCAAAGGTTTATAGGGATTTTTTGGAATTTCCACAAGAATCTTCATTCTATTTATGTCTGCATCTGTAATATTAGATAGAATCTCACTAGTATCTTCTAGACAGTTAGGTCCTTCTGCCTGTGTGAAACTGAAGAGTAAAAGAGTAAATGTTTTTTGAAAGCTCTGGTAATATGAATAGGAGTTGGATTTCTGGCATTTCCACAAGTATTTCTAAGTTGACCAAAATATTTTTCCACATAGTCTTGATTTATATTCCTCGTTAATATGTAGAATTCACTATGTAGGTTTTCCGAAAGTTGCAGATATGCCGAAATTGTTATCTGCCACCCCTCATTTGTCCAGTCGTGTTTTTTCCTTTTTTTGATGTAACAGTTAATTTGCTAAAAAATAATAAAACAACGATAAAAATAAAAACAACAATAAAAATTAATTGGCGCTTCGGGGCGACTTCATTGATTCCAGTGGCGCATTTGCTTTTTCAGCTGCAGGAAAACCCGGAAAAACCTGCAGCCCCACATCATCTGAAAATCTTGATTTGCCAATGTACTCTCTCTTCTCTCATAGAACAAAATGAAGAGGGTCTCCAGAGGCTCCAATAGATTCAATACATCGTCAGAACATTTCGTTACATGACTATCGTCAACCTTAAATCAGTCCGTTTCGTCTTTGACCAATGCGTAATAATGACCAAATTCAACGCCAGAACCACAGTGAATATTATAATAGTGGTCTGATAGATTGAAATGTTCATCTATTTCGAACCTTCGAAAGAGTTTCTTGCTTCCGTCAGAGGTTGAGTCTTGTTTGAAAATCATCAGTGTTATTATTAGATTGACTGGTGCCTTAGAAAATCAATTTGTTTTGATGTTCTAAAAAAAATGTTTATTGAAAGCTTTCACACCGTCAAATCTAATTGACTTTGAAATATCAAACACTTCATCGATTTTTTCAATGAATGTAGCCGTTCCTATTGCTGCTGATGGTATCTGATTGAAACTGGCATAGGTATTCATCGCTGTAGCTACCGAATGACTGAAAACTTGACTGGCTACTTGGAAATAAACGAGAATCAGTAAGTTTGGGTGTTAGTCTATATTGCTTTTCCTTATCCAAGTTGTAAAGTTGTTCAAGATGAATTTTGTTCGTTGTATATTCATCAAATTTCAAAAAGTCATGGAAAAAATGATTTCTGTTACATTTCAGCAGATGCAAAATATTTTTTTCTCATCAACAAAGAAATATGGCTGCTCTACAGTCACATCGAGCTCTTTTCTGGCAAGTTTATAAAAATTACTAAATTTGAAATGATACCCCTAACTCTCAATCCAATTTTTGATAATTGCCTAACAGCTTCAATCACAATACTTTTTATATCCAGTATTGATGTGGATGAATTGGTAAAAAAGTATGCAAAGGCTGTTTCCAGTTCGAATGTATGCCTTTTGCCATGACTACTAAGGCATTTGTAGAATTTCATTTTGTTTTGAATCGTTTTTCTGAAATATATTTTTTTATATTATTGGGTTGGTTGTTGTAAATCAAAACTTTAATATAAAATACAGATTTTTTTAGTTTTGGGTTGCCTAGTTTGCTAATTATGAAGTGTGTCAATCGAATGAAATTTTAATTTTTTTTGTTGATGACAGAATCTAAGAAAAGACATATTTGCTATTCATAGTAGATTATCTGGAACATATAAATGGAAAGTAGGCTCCAAAAAAAAAAAGGTTATTTGAATATACATTTGATACTTTGGTTTTGCAAATATTTCAGTGGAAGTAATTGTTTTCCTACAGATACAAATCAAAACTTGATGTGGTTCAACAATTATTTTCCTTTGTGGATTTCCAGTAGAACTGGGGGCATATACTATTCGTAAAGTTCAATTTCATCAAATTAAATTCATAATAAAAAGTCTGCATATTAATGACTTCAATATACAGGTATGGTCTATAACAGGGGTGGCCAACTTGATTAGACATAAGATCTACTGTTTACTGATGAAACCCTGTGCGATCTACCACTTACATACTTCTTGAAATCTTAAATGAAACAACATAGTGTTTAGTACACAATCATAAAATATTTTTTATTGGACAGTCTTAGGAGTCTCTTTCGTATCACATATGAGATTGTTTCCTTAAATTTACTCACTACTTTGGAATGGAAGTCTGAGTTGATGATGTTTAATCAACATTTATAGGTCCTATCTATATATTAGTATGAGCATTGCGTCGCAGTATCTTCCACTAGTTTAGCATAATCTGGTTTGTAGTTGGAAATTGACAACCTTAAAGAATCCAATGTATGAGCGTCTGTCAAGCGAGAACGGTGTTTACTTTTTGTTTGTTTTAAGTAGGAAAATGCTGACTCACATAAATATGTTGAACCAAAACACGAATGAAGTTGCTTAACACATTTCTTCAAATTTGGATATTTTTCATTGGAGACCAATGCCCAGAAATCTTGACCTGAGAATGATCTTGCTTTTAGAAATATGTCGCAGCGCAGAGTAATAATTTCGTTTTGTAACATAATGTATTCCATTTGAATTATATCTGCGAATTTTGTAGCCAATTCATAGATATCACTATGATCAATGGAATCATTAAACGGATAACTGATGAATTGAACCAATTTCTCAATTTTTTTGAAATCACTAAAGCGAATTTCGAAGTCTGCTATCACTGTCCTAATTTCTGTCGTGTACTTCTCAGAAATGAAATTGTAGGTAGGATGTTTTTCCATATGGCCCTTGATGTTTATAAATTGTTCAAATTTTGTCTTCTCTATGTCAACTATCACAGACGCTGTTTGACTTTGAAATGTTGCAATAGAACTCATCATTTCTGTTAATGTTTTATTCTTGCCTTGTAGATTCAGATTTAATGTACTCAGTTTTCTAATAAAATCGGCCAAGAAAGCTAAATCACATTGCTAGTCTAAATCACGTTGCGCAGTCTGGTCTATTTATTTATATTTTTTGCCTTTCCACGATCGACTGGACTAATGGTCGCGATCGACCGATCGACCGGTCGATCGCGATCGACCGGTTGGCCACCCCTGGTCTATAACAATTTATTTTATGATTTTCGTTATATGTTCATTACTTCAATCTTACATAATAAATAATAGAAAAACATACATTTTTCCGTCAATTGGAAATCGAAATGAATGCCGACATCACCTTGCAAATCACAGCAACCCACAGTTTGACACTTGTTCATTTTGAAACTAGACACAAATTTTTCACAAATACAAAACCACCACTTACAACGACTTACTCTGTAATAATATTCCATGCCTCAATTTGGCTCGCTTGGTAAACGCCTCAGATTCAGTCGGTTGCGCTGTAGTTCGGCCGCGCATAAAATTCGAGGTGGGGAATCTTGACCCAAATATGGCGGAGAGTGAACTTACTGGTGTTTACTTCTCTACTGTGGTTTCGTCCTATAAGGACATTTTCAAATCATGTGCAGTAACAACACTAGATACAAATAAAACCGGTAAAAAAACATAGAGTTTTCTTTCTCATTTTTCACGAAACAACTTTATTGACCGGTTTTATTTTCAATGAAACATTCTTTACCCCCCGAGAAGGGGTGGCAACCCCTGATACAGGAATGACTTTGAAGTAGAGGGTAAAAAAAATCATTCGGCAAAAGGTCATTGACTGGACTGGTACATTCTTCAAGTCTCTAATAAAGCATATGTCTCCTCTCTGGAAAGAATATGGCAGCTTTTGGGAATGCTTAGGAGCGGAACTCTTTTTTGTTTTGTGAGCAATATTCAAAAGAAGGTCCTATTTGACCTGCATTAAGCGTTTATTTATTGTTAAATTGTGTACAACTTGCTAGCGCAAGTTTCCTGAGAAACTGCGTTTGCTAGTCTAGTAAAGTGATTGTCCATTTCGATATCCAACAAATTAAGTAATGCATGTAGCAGAATTGAGTGGCTTGATGTCCGGTTTAGACACATTCATCCTCTTCGACAGTGATACCCTGGTTTTCGTTGCATTAATTTCTACTTGAATGAAAATATTAATGAATTATCCATTTAGCCATTAGATGCCGTACACTTTAAAATTAACTTTTTGTTTATAGATATATTGCAGAAAAACAGCAATTAGCTATGAATACAGAAGAACAAATTCAGAAAGGAAAACAAATCCAGATTTTAATTGACAATAGATATAACTTACTAGCTAAAGTGAGAATCTCTTTGAAACAACTACAGTATTTATCAAGGCTGCTATATACAGGACTGGCTGTCAAATCCGGTATTACAATTATATCTAAAAAGGGAGAGGAATTGGTGAAACCAGATGAAGATGAGATCGATGGTATGTATTCTATCAAAACTGGAAGAACGAGACCAGATTTATCTTGTAACATTTCATTTTTCCACTTTCATTTTATATTGTTTGCTAGGCGATCTGAACAAAAATAAACTATTTTTGTCAACTTTGAATTGTAGATTGTACCAGTTATTTAAATTTCTATTTTCACAGATCTAGGATTCTTTTGAGCGGTCTAGAGTAATACTCCAAATAAATCATAATCAGAATACTGACACCTATTGTTCAGTCATAGAGTTGTTTTTCATAGTGATTAACATAGAGTGAGAAGTGAAATACAGACATATATCTACTTTTAGTAATGTGGTTCTTAGAATCGGAGTGTATGTCTGAAGGGACGCAACAGAACAGGTGATAACATTGCCTGACTTTGAACTGATACCAATTCTATGTGTGAAGGATGAAATTTTGAAAAGATCTATTCTTCATATAGGGGTCACATAGTAATAATTTAAGTAAAATTTCTGAGGATCATCCATCTGAATAAATTCCAACTTTTTGAGTTTTGTCAGACAAAATCATTGGAATCATAAAAATCATAAGAGTACAAAATTATGAAGAGCGTACAAGCATAAAAAGCATACAAGCACAAAAATATCAAAGTGTAAGAACCACTAATAGCATAAAAAGAGGAATACCTTATACACAACGAGGAGATCGTCTTGGATGTGTCTGGCTATACTGTAAAACATAGGTCTTATGTGGCTACTGCTGAATCCTGGATCTCAAGAATCAAATGGATCTTTTTAGAGGAGTGTATAACAAATTCCGAATAATACTTTTCAATTTGGTAACCCCTTTCAGCATTTGTGATTGATTTTCCATTAAAAAAAATCAAGAACCGACCTGTACACTAGTCATTCTAACTGGACACATGTACCGCTTTCTTGCTCTAAATCAAGAAACGAGTAAGGAAACGGTACCAGAATATAGTGACCAACGTGGGGCATCATATCTATAAATACCTCAAAAGATGTAACTTATTCTTATAGATGATTCTCAAAAATTTTACTAATATCACCATTACATGTTCTCTATCTGAAGCCAGGCACACAAAACACCATTTCAAAATTTCATCCTTCACACATAGAATCGGTTCAAAGTTCAGCCAATGCTACCACCTGTTCCGTCAGCCCCTTCAGACATTACTCACCGCTCACTCTACGTTAATCACTAGTTGACATCTATTTGTATACCTAACCTTAACATGAACAAAAATAATGCAAATAAACAATATGGACTTTGAATGGGTGTCAGCATTCTGATTATGATTTATTTGTAATACCACTGCATACTGATTAGAGGAATCCCAGATCTTTGAAAATATAAAACAGAAATTTAAATATTTGGTATGTTACAATCTACAATTCAAAATTGGCAAAAAGGCCAATTGTGTTCAGATTGTCTCGCAAACAATATAAAATGAAGAATGGAATGTTACAATTTTAAAGCTTCCTAGGTGAATTGAGTAACGTGACATCTTAATATATATTAGTTGGGAATGTAGAGGGGAGTGAATGGCAGATAGGCTGTTAATAGCAGTGTCTACATGAAACATATGTAATTTTGAAGTGCTGTGTGCAGCTTTCATGTAAAGGAAATTTTCTAATTCCAAAGTTGGAAAACCTAAAACATCGACATTCAAAGAATCATTTGTTTATAATGGCATACCTAATGTTATTCAATACGTTGCCTCAAGATGAAGAGTTGCATATCATACCATTCAAAAAACCAATAAAGGAGCTACTAACTAATAGGGGTTGATATTTATTGCGTACACTGCATTTATTTTACCTTAGTTAAATATCAATTTACTTATATGTATATTTATGTATATATAGGTGTATATATACGTTTATTATTTTCTATATAAGGCCTGTCTTAAGTGTCCAATATATGTTTATACTGTGGACTGTTATTATTGTTTATATTATTTTTATTTATGACGGGTCTGATACGTGAATGACCGAAAAGACGAATGTAGTTATTTTAATTGAAATTCTTCTATTTGCATGCACCCATTTGATTTACATCAATTAAAAATGGATAGATGATTGAATATAATTGGAAGTTACATTCAATTAATATTTGACATAGAACTTTAGGATAACAATTTCCAGCAAAATGAAAGAAATATGCAAAGAAACCTTACAAATGAATAAACTAAACTGCCTACATCTATACCTATCTTAGGTGCAGAATACCTCAGAGCCTGAAAACGAAATTACTGTGCCCTCCCCCTCAAAAGAAAGTTGAAACTAACAACCCTACAAAATATAAATTTTATGATAGCCGGTTACAAGTCAGTTTGGGAGACTGGCTAGTCAAATTTAAAACCAAAAAAGCAGGGTGGATGAAAATGTCATATTTATTCCTTTAGACTTATTCAAACGTCAGTTTGGGAGACTGGCTAGTCAAATCTAAAACCAAAAAAGCAGGGTGGATGAAAATGTCATATTTATTCCTTTAGACTTATTCAAACGTTGAAATTTAAAATAGCCAGGTTCACCTTCCCAATCTGAAGCTGGTTTCTCACAAGTTAATACAATGTTCACTTTGATAAATCGATTTCTATTATCTTTGAAATTACTGACTGATGAACATTTTATTTGTCTGGTGTTAGGTTAGGTCCAAAGTGAGTGGGTCTATTCGGCCCTCCACCGCAACACGCAAGGGTTTATTGTGACTCACACCTATTCACACTCGACAAAATACACCCAACTTCTTAACGAAGCCGATTAGTTAATATGGTGAGTGGTCTTTCAGGTCAGATGGTAAGAGAACGGTTCTGCCGAACTCTAAAAAACTGATTCGGTCCCCAGCGGGACAGGTACAAAGTATGTGCTCTACTGTTTCATCATTTTCCAAACAGAGGCGACACACAATGTCTTCCAACAGCCCGAGTCTCTGCATATGGTGATTCAAATGACAGTGACCTGTGAGAAAGCCTGTTAGACATTGTAGTTCATCCCTACTGTAGTCCAATAACTGTGATATCAAGCTTCGAATGGTGAATAAACGCCTTGGAGTGAGTCAATCCTGGAAGATTCTGCGAGAAGTCCATAAATCTTCTTGCCATCCAGGTGTCCAATATTTGTTTGGCAAAGCCTAAAGCGATGCCAATAACCGGTTCAGGTTCGATGAAGCTGTTTGCAGCACACTCCTTTGCAAGGGAGTCAGCAGCCTCATTGCCTTACAGGCCAGTATGGCCAGGAATCCAGACCAGAGACAATCTATTAGGTCTTTCTATCGAGGAGAGTCGTTGGCTACTAATTTACTTTACTAATTTGCTCGGTGGGAGCCACAAGCTTCCAACGCCGCATGACTGTTCGAGAATATTTTTATTGACTGGTGTATGAGGTTGGATTTTTCCAATCTCTTCGCACACAATTCAATAGCGTAAATTTCCGCTTAAAATATAGTCACATAGGTTCCTAGGCAGGGTGATATCTCTGTCATGGGTCTGCAACTGAAAACACCTGTACCGGAACCGAAAGAACTAACTATATGCTCTCAATATTTCCTTCTCCCGGAGGATCCAGTCCTCTCTACTCGAGAACAGTACTTTATAAGGCAGTTGATAGTTGGAGGCATAAAGTCAGAAGTCATTTTCAGAATGCTGTGACTTCCAGGGTCAACCAACAGACTCTCTCTCTAGAAAAATGTGGAGAGGAGGTAGATCTAGAAGGATATCCATGGTCGCTGATGGTGTGATACTGATGGCACCACTGATGGCCAAACAATCCTGTCTCTATAAGCCAGAGAGTTTCGCCTGGGCCGTTTTCTGTAAAGCTTTCGGCCATCAGGCAATTGCAACATAAATGATCATTAGTCTGACAATTATCTAATAATTCCCATGGATTTGTTTGGGACCTAAACCCCAAGTGTTACCACAAATCCTTCGACATATCCATAGGGGCAGTCTGGCTTTGTGTAAAACTTTTTCCAAGTGAGCGTTCCAGGTGAGTTTTTTTATCAAGAACAATGCCAAGATATTTCACCTCCGTTCCAAATGGAATGACCTCACCATTGAGGGAAAGTGGTGTTAGATCGACCAATTTTCTCCTCCTGGTGAAGGGGATTATCACAGTTTTGCTGGGGTTGACTGACGACAGACATCTGCTCCCTCAGGCACCAACTGTGAACAACGTCCATCGTGCTTTGAAGGATATTACAAGCTATCCTTTCCAACGTGGACCTTGCCAAGATGAGAAGGTCATCTGCATAAGCTTGCAGAACTACTTTTCTTCTGTCGAGAGCATCAAGCAGACTATCCATCAGGAGAGACCACAGAAGGGGAGACCTACATTGCAGTTCTGTTTAACAGCATGGCATAGATTCAGCCAGTTATGGTCAATTCTAAACCTTTCCTAGCCAGAGATGATCATATAGATTTAGGTAGTGCATTGTCAAATGCTCCTTCAATATCGAGAAATACAGCAACCACAATCTCCTTGTTGTCAAAGGATTGGGAGATTTTCACTACAAGGTGGCATATAATGCCATCCTCCTGATGTATCCTTCCAGTATCCTCTCCAGTCCTTTCAACAGGAAGGATGTAAGGTTGATTGGTCGTACTGATTTAGGGTGTGGGTTTTCCGACCCACTTTAGGTATTACGATTATTACTAATTTGTATAAAATTGATCTTTGAAATTTTTATTTATTTGCTATTGAATTCATTGAACAACAATTTTTTCAACACTGAACAAATCGGACGGTAGCCGGTCGGTTGAGGTGGGTGGTTTCTTCTACTTACTCAATCGACCGCTATGTGTACTGGTGGTTCGAGTGTTTTGGTTTATACAAATTAATAGTAGGTTTGGAGTTTGATGATTTATATACACATTCGATAGTTTTATTTGGTAACGGTTTCATTGACTGATCCTCTAATAGAAATAAGATGATGTAGTTGTGAGTATGCCGTCTGTTAAAAAAATAAGGTGAATTTTAATTTTTCTCAAAAAATATTCATTTATTCATCAATTTCTATTTTGTCCTTTTCAAAGTAGTCCCCGCCGGATAAAATACTTGTGTCAGCGTTTTTTTCAATCTTGAAGAAATTCTGATATGCACTTTTTGGTATGTTTTTGAGCTCTCTCAACGATTCGGTATTTACCTCGTCAATCGTTGCAAAACACCGTCCTTTCATGGGTTTCTTCAATCTTGGAAACAGGAAAAAGTTGCAAAGGGCCAAATCTGGTGAATACGGTGGCTGAGGCATGATGACGGTTGCCACGGTAATCGAAGAAAACAGTGAGCAAACCCCTTGACATTTGATCGAATATCGCGTGCTTTTTTTGGTTTCGTCTCTCCTGGTCTTTTCCATTGGGACGATTTGACTTTTGTTACGATTCAATAACCATATATCTATGATAAGATGAGATATTTATTCACCTTCAATTTTTTTTTACAGAAAACAGTATATTACAATAGTCACACAACAGTTTTTTGTTTAGGTACGTCATAATATTGTAGAGTATTCTCAAACTAAAAAAAATAACTGAAATTGAAAAAATATGTTAGTGTATCAAAAATCAGTCACATTTATACATATATGAACAGTTTTAACTTTAGAGCCACACAGATGGAAAAAATAGAAACATTAATCAGAAAATCTGTAGTCCACACTTTTGACTAGCAAAAATATAAATATTTAGACCCATGAATGAAGAAAAATTTCATTTATATCATATATTGGATTCAGTAGCAATGATTGTTTCAGTTGTTATTTTAATTTTTTAATTGTGTAATATTTCCATTAAACTGGTATTTGGTTGTAGAGTTTCATTGGCAAACATTCAGTTTGTATTTTTGTTTTTTCGTTATTTACTTTTGGCATCCTATATTGATTTTTATTTCGTGTATCATGTCCATGAAGATCTGTTCCCGAAATATATTTATTTTTATTTTGATGTATCCATAGAATTGTCTCCATTACATATATACAAGGTAACGTCAAGATTTTCATTTCAATAAAACTTGGCTTCGCGTGTGTTATGTTGCCCAAATGGGCAATTCTTATAATTTTCTTTTGGCTCACCAATAGTTAATAACGATAAGATTGGAACATTTGGTGTGAAAGTTGAATAACTTTTTTCGATATCAATTGCCCTAACACCAAACTGATATTTTTGCACTCGACGCGCGTTTCGCAAACAAAGTTAACATCCTCAGGAGAAGAAAATTGATACTGGTTAATCCTTATATACTAAAATTTGTTACCTGAGGTTGTATACCTGAAGTCCAATATGGAATTTCTCGGTAATTAACTACCTGCAAGTTCTTAGTAATTATTCTCTTCCTAACAGAAGATTAAAAAGCGGGCTAAACGGGATGGGTCCCTTATCGCCATTCATGCTGTTCTTACATTTTGCTATTTCTAGACTCTCACATGCATCGAGTAGCCTGGTGTCATGCACATGCTTAATCAGTTTCAGATTGTTTTCACCAATTCTGTGGTTCTTGTCTAGAGCATGTTGGGCGATACTGGATTTTTCTATCCTTCCGTATTTCATGTGTGCACAATGCTCCTTGAAGCGGGTTTAAACTGTCTTTCCTGTACATTTCCAATGACTCGAATCATTGGAAATGTACAGCACTGCACTGCACAGCGCGGCACTGCAATTTCTGGTACACAGGTTATAAACTTTTCCTTTAAAGAAAGATAAGTACGACAATGAAAAGAGAGTGATTCGGTATGTAGCTGAAGCAAACGGTTTTAACCCAGATATAGTTGACAAGATAATTAGAAAATGCAAGTTTAGGGAAGCACTTCGTAAATCTTCGACTTTTCAAAAAGAGGAGAGTTAATAACAAGTTTATAGTAATTCCATATGAACCCCAATACACGAGAGGGCTTCAACATATATACTCGATAAAGTAAATATGAAAGTTGCATATAATGAATATTTTGTGAAACTTAGAATTAACTTATATTGTAGTAAAAAAAAACATTTTAATGTGATATTTCCATTCGATACTTTACAAAACCGCGATACATGATTTGCGTCACAGTCGAAGATGCTATGGTATAGCGAAATACGTGTTGCGGTTTTGTAAACTTTCAAGTGGAAATCTCACAATGAAATGTGTTTTTCTGAATACGTTATAATGGATTTTCATTAAATATCGGTTAGTTCTATCATGTGTTACGATCTTCGTTCGGGTTTGAAGGCTGTCGTGGTTTGGAACTGTATCCTAACGATTCGCCAACACGAGTGGCTAGCTTCTTCGGAAGAAGAAACAGGCGAAACGTTAGGATACAGTTCCAAACCACGACAGCCTTCAAACCCGAACGAAGATCGTATCACTGAAAATCTTGGCCGCGAAAGCCTTAATCAATTTATCAGTTCTTTCATGTTTTCAACTTATATTGTTGTAGCACTCTGAAATTGTATTGAAAGGGGTATACACTGTGTCCAAGATGAAAATGAACAGCATGTGGATATCGGAAACGGTAAGTGATAGTGATACGGGGTCGATTGAATTAGAAAAAAGTAGCGCATTTATGTGCCCAATAATATACCATTTAGAAAGTTTTATTAATATTCCGAGTAGTTTTGGAGATATCCGAGAAAAACCGAAATTATAGAATTTTGTTTTTAGTTTCAGTTTCTTTATTTTCAAAGGAAATGTAAAACGAATAGCACTTTTCCATGGCCACTTTTTAAGGACTAGGTACACGACAACGTAAGTAGAATTTTTCTGCGACGTTTTGTATTTTAGAAAACATCATCAGCTTTATATTTTTATATGGGCCGGAACTAAAGTATACCTTGTATACGACTCCATTTGTCATTGTGAATACAGCAACGTATCACATAATATGATTCCATAAACATTTCTCGCGCAAAATGAAATAATTACTTAACATGCTTTTCTTCAATTTTAGATAGTCTTATTTATAAGGAATTTTAAATTACCTCTTGCCGGAATTTTTTCATTGTTGACTACAAAGATGAGTCGCAATATCAAAAGTTTAGTTTATAAAATGTAATTGTAGGTAATGTAATAACAAGGGGCTAAACAGAAACATAACAAATTTTCAAATAACCCACCGTTATTTTCTAAGCACAAGTACGCTCGTGTCACAGACGAATTTAAAACTTGAGTTAACATATTTGGAACAATATTACTGTTAAAGGATGCAGTAACCAATCTTAGCAAATCTTCTTCATTTTGACAATTATGAGAGTTAACTTGATTCTTGATATATCTCCAAAGGAAAAAGTCTAGTGGGTTAGGTAGAGGGACCTTGCAGGCCAGAATGTATCATTATGAGTATCAATCCACTGTCCTGGGAAGCGACGGTTCAAATAATCACAAACAATTCTAGCGTTATGTGCTGGAGCACCATCTTGTTGAAACCAGCAGCTGTGAGTAACTGCCAAAGGCAAACTATCTGGAGCATCTTCCAAATCATTTACTAACAAATTTACGTACCGTTCTTTTGGTAAATTGTTTTGATAGAGAAAAGGCCGAATTAAATTCGTACCGAGAATCCCAACCCTAAATATATTGGTGTATATTGGTCAAACTGGCAGGATATTTAGGAATCCAATCCAGGAACATCATACGAGCTATGTCAATAAGAAAACAAATTCAATATATTCAAATCTTCTAGAAGAAAATCATATCTTCAACGAAGAGTTCGAAATTTTGCATATAGAAAATAAAAGTTTGAAACTGAATCATTTGAAAGCAATGAAAATTAATAAACTTAAAAATTCAAACATTCTAAATGAATGACCAACTTGATTTGAATAGATCACCATTATTGAACTTGTTTTCTTAAAAACTGAGAAAAAATTATTGTTGTTGTAGATGTGAGGTAATATGCTTCAGGTGATCATAATTGAACAGGTACGTTAAGTTCAGGTAATTTTTTGGAAGTAGTCTCAATTATGGTTACCTGTAGTATATAAATATTATTGTAAGAATAACTTGAAGTATAAATCACTTGAAAAAGCTAATGTCTTAGCGAAACATGTTGTGATATATTTTTCGAATAAAGTTTGTGGAGATCAAATCGTGAGGTGTAGTTTTTGAAACCTGAATATTTATTTATCAGGTTGTCGCCTCTCTGGATATTTATTAGAGTATCCACGTTCATCATTAACAAAATTTCTTTGGCACAAAATGTAACATGATAACATATCAAATTTTTCAGTATTCGAAAAGCTGCCGTTTTCCATGTTTAACACAAATTAGGTAGGCGACAAGATGTAAAAGTAGGAACGGTAATATGTCAAAAATTCTTCCAAACAGTATTATTATGACAACAGAACATTATGTATCATTTTTTCCAGCGCATACTCTCTAAAATTGTCATAAGTATAGCATTGAAAGAGTTGAAAACAAGTTCCTGAGATATCTTCACTTCAAAGAAACAAGTAAATATGACCTTGATATTTCCAAAGTAGTGCTACTTGAAAAGTACAACATACAAACCCTCGAGAAAAGAAGAGTATTTGCATTCTTAATATACTTGTATAAGATGATACATTGGAAGTGGATGATCCCTGTCTCCTATCAAAAATCAATTTCAATGTACCTGCCAATGAAACAAGATTGTTTCGCACATTTTATATTGAATCCGTAAGAACAACTTATTATCAAAATGCCCCATTAAATGCTATGTGCAATGCCTATAATAATGTACAAAATGACTGTGATATCTTCTTCCAAAATCTTACTAGTTTTAGAAATAGGTTGTATGTAATTGTATAACTCTTGTTGATTTTTTTTTACATAACTTTTTTGTCATTTTCTTATATGTAAAAATCTATTTGTGATATTTACCTTTCCTACTCTGTAACTGGGCCATGATCTGTAGAGTTTGTAAACTGATAAATAAATAAATAATAAATAAATAAATAATAAATGAATAAATTGAAGTAAAGCAGGTTAAGTAATCACTTTTCATTTTGCGCGAGAAATGGTTATGAAATCATATTGTGTGATAGGTTGCTGTATTCATAATGAAAAATGGAGTCGTATACAGAGTATACTTTAGTTTCGGCCCATATAATAATATAAAGTTTCTGATGTTTTCTAAAAGACAAAACGTCACAGAAAAATTCTGCTTACGTTACTGTGTACTCCCTAAAAAGTGGCCTTGGCAAAGTGCTATTCGTTTTACATTTCCTTTAAAAATTAAGCTAGGAGAAAATAAAAACGAAATTTTCTAGGATATCTTCGAAACTACTCGGAATATTAAAACTTCCTAAATGGCATATTATTGGGCACATAAATTCGCTACTTTTCTCTAATTCAATCGACCCCGTATCACTTACCGTTTTCGATATCCCCATGCTGCTCATTCTTATCTTGGACACAGTGTATTTTTAGAGTTCATTTCTTTAAATCTGTTTTTCCGTTAATCAGCTGTCGCCTCCATATGAACGGCAACTCTCAGAAGTTGAGAAACTTGTGTCAACTAAGGACTAACCAGGTCTTATCTTTTAACGTGTGATTTCTAACACGGTTGCAGAATCATCCCAGCTTCAACCAGATGAATTATCTCGACAAAAATATCTGGTAGAAGCGGGATCGAACCCACGACCTTCCGTTGTGAGTCGGGCGCACTACTACCGCGACCAATTCCACAAGAGTTCATTTTTTGAAATTGATTTCTTCCTTCCTTTCTTTGGAAGTTTCCCACATTTTTTTGTATAAAGATGGAGAAGTAGAAAGCCAAAACCTTTCTTTTTCATATATAATTGTTGTATCATCATCAAATAATTTTACTGATCCCTTCAAAGTGTCATTAACGGGTAACTTATTTTTTGACACTTTGAGTTGACCCCATCTAATTTTTTTGTAAAAAAATAGTTTGTTAGCAAAATAAATCATGTCCATTATTTCAGGTACCAAGATCATTCCAGAACTTATAACAAAACTCTCAAAACTAGTTGCATACTCTAAAGAAATAATTTCTGGTACCACGATGGAAGAAGGTTTCAAAATGTTCGAAGCGATGATGCACGACAGAAGCAGACCCCTACATATTGATGCAGTTATAAGCGAAGAATCGTTAATTGAAACTGTATTTCTGGATTCACACGTATTGACTCATGATGATATTAAGAAGCAAAGTGCTGAAATCGTTGCAGCAAATTTAGTAACTGATGAATTCAATGTCGCTGCTACTGCGAAGAAAAAAAAGCTTCCATTAAAAAAATAAGTTTTGGAAATATACAGTGAATAATAATTTATTGGAAAATTCATAATGATTCAGTAGTTGATATTACTCATCTGGACCTAGTGGTGCGAATTTGTTTGTCCCGATGAAATTTCCTTCATCATCCCCACTATCTTCACTGCATTCACTGTCCTCTTCATCTTCATTGTCCGAGTCCTGTCCTACTACTTTATCATCACCCACAATATTTTCGCAATCTGATGTGTCACTCTCGTAAGGGACAAATTTTTCAGTGACTTCATCTTCTGGTGATCGAGCTTGAATCCATTTCACAGTTTTCACTTCAGGGTGTGAGATCCAATACTCTAGAATTTTTTTATTCATTATATACAAGGAATATATGGTATAAAATTAAGATTTTGGTTAAAACATTTTTATCTAGAACTATAGGATATTTCATAACCATTTAAAAGTCCTGAGATATTTTCATTATTGCAGTACGTCAAAGAATTCTTTGAACATCCCAATTGATGTTCTGAAACAAACCAAATTGAAAAATTCTTTAATGCCTGAACTCTGAAAGAGGGAAGCAACTATACTGTTGGGTAACACGGTCTCAACCTAAGATGTGTGTATCTGTGCTGAAAGGATGTATAAATATTTTGAATATAAATTTGAAAAAAAAATCACATTTCTGAATGTAATTTAGAGAAGTAGTTGTTGTGAGGCATTTGCCAGACCCAATTATGTGGGAATGTAAGAAAAAGTTTTGAATTTTTAATAGAATGTCTGTTTTATAGCTTTGAAGAACATTTCTGTCAAGTTTCAGTCAATTTAACTGGGATACATTTTATATGAGATGACATCTTGGACGATATAAATAAACCTACTAAAAGACTGAATAATGTTCCGAGAAAAGAATTGGAATAGTTCACAATTGTTAACAAACGATACTTCTCCGTTTTTTACATGGATACACTCATTGATTTAATCAGAATTCAATCAGACTGTTTCATCATACATCGCCATTCATCCAACTGATTTCAACTGCTTTTTCTGTCATGAATTCTATTTAATTGGAACTACAGCCTGTTGACTGTCAATTCTCAAAATTTATATTTCAAATTTGGAAGTATTTCCGCAGTGTCATTTTTATTTGTAAGTAGTGGTACGATATGCGTCGAAATATAGAGAATTTGTTAATATTTATGGTAATTATGTTAACTTTATTGGCAACACACCTAATTATTTTTTTAAGGAAGAAACAAAAAACAATATTACCTGTATGAAAGTATTTCGTTGTGACGATAAAACCATTCTGTATCACTATTTTCATTCGGGTTTGAAGACCGTCGATTTTTGGAATTTCTTCCTGGAGTTTCGCTGGCGCAAGTGGCTAGCTTCTTCATAGGTTCATACATTTCGAAGTTCATCTCTGATGACTGGGTATCTCGACTGCGTAAAGCATATTTATGTTGATTCAGGTAGTTTGGTGTGCTAATTACTGTACATGGATAAGGTCATTATCAATAACATTCGTTGACCCTTTTCTACCTTCCGTCATGTTTGTTATTTTTGAATCCCTGATGAAGAAATTCCATATTCGGTTGATGTTCACAGCTTCTTTTTGTCTGTTGAAATTATCCATGTGTTTGAGGATCTCTATTGCATCCCGTACCAGTCAACTATGGTATCTCTGGTTGGGGGCAATGAGTTTCGTGTTTTCAAACCTGTGGTTCAAGAATAACAAACATCATGACGGCGGGTTGTAACGGTTCATTTATGAGAGGCTGGGACAACCTGTATATACATTTCGATAGTTCAATGAGCCTTTTTCCTGAGAATAGTACAGCGAACGTGTCACGAGGGGCAGCACTAGTAGTAGGGACAAACATAAACTATTTACATGTAAAAAAGTGTTATTTACGTAATATTAATTTATTATTTAAAAATATAAATCTGATATAAAAAATTATTATGTGCTAGTATAATGCCAACAAAGCATTGCTGTTTTGCGAATTCTACGTCGGATAATCGATATCCGGAGTAAAACGTGTTTTTTATACCATTTATAAATGAGGTTAGATGTAAGAAATGGATTATATGCTTCGAGCAGAGTGGATTTAACTGTGCAAAAAATAAATATTCATATGTATGCTCTAAACATGAAATGAATATTAAATTTTTCATAGTTAATTACCATTTATTAGAATGAGATATAACCTCAATCGTTTATTGAATTATATCCATTTATTACATTTAATTACATTTATTTCATAACCATCTATATTTGATTCATATTTCACTGGGAAATAAATCTGAAATTCATAATTATTTTAAATTTCTTTTATTACAGTCTACTCTTTTACTACAGTCTGTATACTAACCTGTCTATTAATTAACTTTTTTTTCAAGTTACTTTCAAATTATGGCATGCAAGCCAACGTTTTAATGTTACAACATTGTTATCCTTTACAGTTGCAAATTTTAGTTTTGCTCCAGGAACATCTTCTGTTAAGAACATTCTTTTTTAACTGTACTTTACCATATGTTTATATGAGGATTAGGCAGTGTTTTGTCCCTACCGAACTACTAGCGCTGCTAGAGAGTGATTTTTCGTACTTCAGGAAAAAGGTTCATTGAAATGGCGTGCAGGTAGACAGAGGACAATTGAAGCAACGGTAGGAAGCTTCAGTGAATGAACATCGAGCAAAGGGTCGGTGCTGTTCGATAAAATAAGTTTCATACTTGGTGTACCTATTCAACTTCAAAGGTCTAAAAAGAATCTAAGGTAAATAATTAAAAAAATTACAATTTCTAGTTTTTTTCGGTAGATTTGCAGAAACGACGTTCTCGTTTCAGGTCTAAAAGAAGGAAAAAGATCAAGAAGTTGACGTTAAATTCAATTGATTCAACTTTATCTGGAAAATTTGGCTTCATCTATATCTTGATCGTTAACTGCCTGTTATGTCGTTGTATTGTCTACCTTGAGAGCCGATGTCCATTTTATAAGAAATTCGATGCGAGATACGCCACTAACTAGCGTGGTTGAAGACAATTTTTTTGAATAATTTCGGTCTGGTCTGCAATTTCAGGAAGACTCGTGGAATTTCACCCCTTCCGGATAAATAAGTACGTGAAAACTTACTTCTTGAGACAGAGTGAGTACCTACATGTCTTCTCTTTCAATGTCAAGTGGACTATTGAAGTATAGAAGTTTATGCGTTTTATTCATTATTGTTACCGAATGATTATTGATCCTTAAATATTGTTCATGTATACCTATTTGTGATTTAATCGACAGCTGTTGATTGAACAATCCTCATTGATTAAAAGTATTGAGTTATATTCATTATAAAATTTTGATGTTCATATCATGTATTCTTATTTGTTGGTTTCACTAGAAACCAATCTCAGCGTTTCATATGTATTTAGTTTCCTGCTACTTGTTAATTCAATAATATTTATGCCATATTTATAAGAGTAGCAAACCTCTTTGCAATTTCTCATATATTTATTGATTAATTATATATTCATACATCTGCATTTATTTTTTGTTTGATTCCCCATTCCACGTCAATTTATATAAGAATATTAATTGGCTGGCGCCCTTTCAGCTTACTAAAGAACATCTTAATTTTTCAATCAAATCTCAAGAATTCGAATCCACGCCTTGGTTGTGACGTACATAAAATTGATGTCAAGAATTGTTTTTAATGAAATTTAATTTTTTAAGTAAGTACGCCTCAGTGTGGAAGAGGATCAACGAATGTTGTTGACAATTTACCTAATCCAAGTACAGTAATTAGCATCCAAACTACCTGAATTACTATAAACATGCTTTACGCAGTCGGAATACCCAGTTATCGGAGATAAACTCAAGATGTATGAACCTTTGAAGAAACTAGCTACTCGCGCCTGCGAAACGCCAAAACGCCAGGAAGAAATTTCAAAAGTTATAGGCCTTCAAATCCGAATAAAAATAGTGACATTGAAAGCCACAACTGTGAAAACCTTAACCATTTTGTCAAACCTATTCTGTAATTTGTCGTCAATGAAAGTCACTGTTCTTTCTTTCTCCAAAAATAAATGCCAGATTTATTGTTAACTAATCAGTGACGTGATTTGACAGCTGAGGAAAATGACGCAAGGGAGTTGATGATTTTTATTTCTTCTAAAGACACTTCAAAACTCCTTACCCAATTCTAATATTTCTACCAGGTGTAGTATGCCATCGAAAACTGCATAACAGTTGTGACACCATTAAAAATCTTTCTTTGGGACTACATAATTTACTTCGATTATTTCAAATACTCACCTTTATTCTCAGTATATGATGGTGGTCTCAAACACAAACAAATCTTTCCATCTAAAGCCATTCTCAACAAACTGTTTGCTGCCCTGTAAGAATCAAAATGTGCCGTTTTTGCAGTTAGGTAACCTCTTTTTTTTGCCCAGCCGTCACAAATGTCCATTGCAGACCAAGTATCTTCTTGATAAGGATGTTCAATCCTCAACATAGACACCAAATCCAACCTTTCGGCTAAAACAAAACATTTGCTTGGACTGTTGAAAAGAGGAATATTCAAAAAGCCAAAAAAAATTATCTGAACATTCATCTATTACCTATGCTCGTTTCTTGTGGAGGTTGTGAATGATATTATCGAAAGATGAAAGAATATGAAAAAAATAAATAAATAGCATTTATAGAAAATGGAAATGTTATTAACAACTTATTCTGTCGTCTGTCTGTTTGCTGTGCGCATACATTTCGATATTGAGTATATTTCGAACAAAATTGGTTTATATATAAAACTCTGGTCAATAAAGTACTTGATGAACACTGATAACTTATTGAAAGTGGAAATCAGAAAAAATATTCAACCAGTGCTTGAAATTTTCTTTAATCGGTAGAGTTTCAAGACATTTTGGAAAGGTGTCAAATTGTGGAAAATTACTGTACTTGGTACTGCGTTAATTCAAAGTATTTTATACAAATAAAAATGTTCTATTTATCACTAAATTGTCAATTAGTTTTTAATTTTGTTTCAGATTGTGGAAGGTGAAAAAATTATTGCAAAGAAACAATACTATCAAAAAATATGAAATATTTTTTCTGTAATTGAAAAATATGAAGTAGCTTGGTTTGTAATGTTTTCTTAATTTTTTGCAATTTTCATCATTTATCTTCCTTACTTGATTATTTTGCATTATTTCTTTTATTTTCATCTTTTCCATACACTTCACATTTCATTTATTAATTCATTTTCGTTTCAGGTCGTAATAATTTGTTTTCTTTACAAATTAGCATCTTCAATTTTTGAATTTCATTCTCAATTCCAGCTTTTATGACTGGAACTATGATTTTTTTTTTCATAAATTTCAAATCTGTTAACACTTCTCAGACAATGCAGGTCCAATACTGTCTGTACTAAATCAATAGTCTTTGAGAATTTTCAAGAGAACTATTGAAAATGTATGAATCGATTTGGAATATTTTGGCAGCTAAATGTATGAATGAATACCAACGGCTTTTTTTATTACCTACTACAAAAAGAATGAACAAAAAACTCCTTCAGAAATCTTCCATAACTGTAATAGTACAAAATAATGGGAGGTGGTCTTAAGGAATTCTGTAATGTTCTACAGTTTCAGCTCCAAATATGTGTAAATTCAATTTAAAAAAGTAGGAGTTCAGATGATGACACAGTGTGTCAAAACAGCTGTTATCAATAAATGTTTTCACCCTGCCCATTCGATTTAGTAAAAAAAGTGATAAGGTTTTTTTTTATTGATGAAGCATGTGTCCCTATAACATTGATGAATTTCTTCAATCTCAAATTTCAATAATAAATCATATACTATATTGTATTTTCAAGTGCACTTTGTATGTATTTTTATATTTTCAAGTCTTTCCAGACGATGCAATGCAATGAGATATTATGCAAATAAATTGCTTGAGTCTATTTCTGGTGATTGGGAAAATGTCTTGACTTTGAAGTCAAAAACCAATGTTTCATTTTAAATTATGTCTAATTTGATGTAAACCTCGCGTAACCTTAGTAACCAAATAAAGATTCAACTCACCCAGGTATTTAATTGTTATATAAGGCTGTCTCAGCTGGGCGATTGGATAGCTACCCATCAGCACCTGGAGTGGTCTTGGAACTTTAGAAGGGAACACTAAACCAGGACAATCGCACAATCTAACGTTGGGAGTGAGAAAAATCGTCTGAAAATGTTTGGTGTGGCCTGGTGTCTTTGAAACACTAACCACTTTTCTGCCCATCACAGCATTCATCAATGACGATTTTCCCACATTCGGCTGACCCACACAACCGATTGTCAGAATGCCCTTATTGAACTTTTCATACTGTTGATAATGGGTATCGACATTTTTGAGTTGTACAGTTTCTCCAATTTCCAAGTTCTCGACATCATTATCAATGTATTCCTCTTCAAGTTCTTCTTTAATTTTGCTTTGCCAAGAACTCAAGTCGACCTCGTCTTTTACTAGTTTTTTGCAAATATCAAATAGCTGTTGGGTCCCTTCTGCAGCCATACGTATTCTTCCTCTTTTCCTTCTTACTTGCATTCCTAACAGAGTATAAATATTTCTATACACTAAGAAAGATATTCACTTGAGAATGATGAAACATAAAACCAAGCGACTATAATGATACTATTGAGAGATCATATGAAGGAGTATCCTGTATATTCACTAGGTTTAACATTTCATATATACAATATTTAACTGATTTGATCATAATTATTCAATTTAATAATCAGTGAACCAGAACCCATTTAGCGTAAAATGATGTAGTTCCTCTACATCAATACAATAATAGTATGATCTGAATATTCATAGAACCATAACGCATCTCACGTAAGATGGATGTGAAGTAAATACATAATAAATCAGTTTGATACATTTTATTTCGCTATTAATGACGAACAGACACATTAAATAAGTGAAAAAAAACAGACTTGAGTAACAATCGCGTCTGAGGACTTTGGATCTGTTGATGTCAAAAATGCCGATACTGATTCGTTATGAAAAGATGCATTATTTGATTTATTCAAATATTTAGTGATCCATATTATAATGATTGAGTTTGAGAAAGGTTACTCCGCTAATACTGACGAACAGACACATTGAAACAGGTGAAAAAAAAAACAGATTTGAGTAACAATTCCATTTGTGGACTTGGGATCCGTCGATGTCAAGAATGCCTATCATAGTGATTCACTACGTTTGATATTTCATGTATGCATAATTTGATTGATTTAACTATAACCCATCTAGCGTAAGATGATGTAGTCCCTCTACATCAATACAATAATAGTATGATCTGAATATTCATTGAACCATAACGCATTTCACGTAAGATGATGTAAAGTAAATACATGATAAATCAGTTTGATACATTTTATATCGCTATTAATGACGAACAGACACATTAAATAGGTGAAAAAAAACTGACTTGAGTAACAATCGCATCTGAGGACTTTGGATCTGTTGATGTCAAGAATGCCGATAGTGATTCGTTATGAAGTGTGTTAATCGAGTGATTGCCAAGTAAAGATACCATCCTGCAGGTACTTTCTGGACGGCCGATTATAGAGGTACTATAAAAGAGTCTGGAAATTAGAGTACTGAGCATTAGTATACTTGTTGATATACGTGTTAATCGAGTGATTGCCAAGTAAAGATAATTTTCTGGTTTTATCATATTTCAGATTATTAATTAAACTTTTTCATCACAACGATATTTTCTGCTAAGAAATGGAGGGATACCAGCAACATCAGTTCAGTAATCATTCACAAGAAGACGGTTTGGTACAAGACCAAATGAATGCAGAAGTTCAACAATTCGTTGGAGAACTGAATGACTGTCATTTTCAGTATGATCGAAATGGCGTTATGGCAGTTGAACAGTCAGAACAGCATTCTGAAAAAAATCCCTTAGCATATATGTATCAAACGTTTATGGATAAGGAGGAAATTGAAGTGTACGCGAACACGATCTTTTTTCAGAATGAAACTGAGGACAGTCAGCGAATTCCGGAGTTTTCTTCACAAGAAGACGCTTTGGCGTCATTAGCAATTAGCAATACACAAGACCTAATAAATGCAGAAGTTCAACAATTCGTTGGAGAACTGAATAACTGTCATTTTCAGTATGATCAAAATGGCGTTATTGCGGTTGAACAATCTGAGAAAGTTCCCTTTGAAGTAACGGCAGCATATACGTATCAAACATTCATGGAACAGGAGATTGATATGATAGACTGCGCGAACCCGATCATTTTTCACAATGACACTGAGGACAGTCAGCGAATTCCGAAATCTGCTGATCAGCATACAAATCCCTTGGTGGGATATGATGGTATCAATCAGGCGAGGACCACGAATCACGTTGAGGAAGGAAACAATGGGCAAGAATTTATCATCGGTCAGGATCGTTTCGACGAGGGTATTTTTCGTTTGGTGGAAAACAAAGTCGAAATAATAAATCAGGAAATCGGAAATCATTGTGAAGCCCAGCAAAAAATTAATGATTTTTTGGATAATATAGGGGATGGGTCAAGTTCAGGAGTCGAGATCCTCCGCAGTTTCGAAGACATAAATCGAATAGGTGTGATTCCTGCTGAAAGTGACTCTGAAATCACCAAATTCAGATGCTCACTGTGGAATAGGTATTGTAACGAATTAGGAATTAACTGTCTTAATCAATTTTATTTTAACAATACTTCACTATCACAACTAATTTATTTACACCACTCAGTAACTAACGCTTAATTTATCTTCACCGTTTGTTAACCGCTCGATTCGCTTTCTTGGTACAGACTACTCTTCGGGACGACGAGCGACGTTTTTATATCGTCAACGAACGTTCCGGACCACTGCGGATTTCGGGACTTATCCGGAGTTTTCGCGGTATTTCGTGATGCGTCATGCGTCGGTCAGGGCCGGCTTGTGTCGATACCTGCAGAACTCTCCATACTTGCACTGTGAAGTTCGATGGAAGTAACACTCCACAGTCTTTATGCTCGGTCGTGGAAGATGGTTACCACACACCAAAATCTGGATGCCGCTGGATCTGAAGATCGTTTCCAACATGCTTCTCACAATTCTCCAGTCCAGCCTATCGAGCCCAGAGGCTAATTTCGGGATCGCCAACTCCACGAGATTCTGGTCGAGCATCGTCTCCTTCAGTCTAGTAAGACTCCTCCAGACATCTTCATAGGACGGTTTGTTTCGATAATGCTTTTTGGTCACCAAGTAGAAGATGTTTCTCTGACCCTTCTTCAACTGTAGGACTCCTCCGACTTCTGGATTCTGTTCTCGTGATGTTTGAAGCTGGCCGAATTTCTTGTACCACAGCGATGCCCTTGGACATTTGGAGATCCTCTGCTACGCAATGAGCTAGGGCGTAATCAACTGGAACCTTGAAAAGGTCTCGTGGCTCTTCTCGAGTTACCCCATGTACGACCTTCTGTCCGTTCGAGTATAAAGACATGAATTGCTGGAACGTCATTTCATCCTCTGGTGGTCTGAGGGCGCGAACTTGGTCGTGATTTCCAGCATAAGGAGCCAGTCTATTGAAATGGACGACCCTAGGCTTTCCTCGAGGTGGCTTATGGATTCGGTAGACGAGGTCATTAATCTTTTTCATGATTTTGTACGGACCTTCCCACGAGTTCCGCAACTTCGGTGATAAACCACGGCGGCGCTTAGGATTGTACAGCCAAACTAGGTCGCCGATTTCGAATCCTCCAGCATTCGCCTTGATGTCATAGGCCTCCTTCATCCTATCGCTGGCACTCCGGATGTTCAGACGGACTCGTTCATGAATGTCGTCCATTCTCTGCCGAAGCTTGCTGACATAGTCTTCCCCCGCAGTGTCTTGTTCTGGAGGCATTCCAAATTTTAGGTCGCAAGGAAGCCTCAGCTCTCGTCCCATTATAATACTGGCAAGGGTTTGGCCGGTTGACTCGTGCACTGCCGAACGATAAGCCAGCAGGAACAGGTGGAGGTATTGGTCCCAGTCTCTTTGATGGTCAGAGACTACCTTGGACAAGTGGCGGTTTATAGTCCTATTCATTCGTTCCACCATTCCGTCGGACTGTGGATGTAAGGCTGTGGTTCTGGTCTTTCGAATGTCCAACAGTTTACATATTTCTTGGAACAGGTTGGACTCAAAATTTCTGCCCTGGTCCAAATGCAGCTCCAATGGGACACCGAATCGACATATCCATTCCTTTACCAGGACGTCAGCGACGGTAAAGGCTTCCTGGTTGGGCAGGGCATAGGCTTCTGCCCACTTGCTGAAGTAGTCCATGGCTACCAGGATGTATTTGTTCCCATGGTGGGACTCTGGAAACGGGCCGGCGATATCGATGGCGATTCTCTCGAAAGGACTACCCACGTTATACTGGCGCATTGGAGCTTTCGGTCGTATCCTAGGTCCGTTACTGGCAGCGCATACAGCACACTTTCTGCACCAGTCCTTGACGTCGACTTGACAATTAACCCAGTAAAACCGTTGTCTTACTTTCTGGAGGGTCTTCGTTACTCATGGATTTCTTTGAGCACCTCCCGTCGTCTGCTCCTGGGTACCACTGTCTGGTGCCTTTCTTCTGCACCGTCTTCAGATTCCAACACCCGCTTCAGAACCCCGTTTTCCAAAGTAAGGGAGTTCCATTGTGCCCAGTAGGACTTGATCACTGGCGAATAACCTGCTACCTCCTGCCACGATGGTCTTTGATTACTTTTCTTCCATCCGATGATTAAACCAAGATCTGGGTCTTTCTCTTGGTCTTCCTTGATCTCATCATCCTCCCAGTTGTCGTCTACAGCTGTAGTTCTACAAATAGCTGCTTCCTTCTCTTCTGCTCGTCGAAAATGTGAGCAGTCATCGGGGCAAGGTCTCCGTGATAGGGCATCTGCGTTTTTATGGCTAGTCCCAGCTCGATGTTCTATATCGAAATCAAATTCTTGTAATCTCTCAATCCAGCGCGCTACTTGGCCCTCGGGATTTTTGAACTGCAGAAGCCATTTGAGAGCTGCATGGTCCGTTCTCAACAGAAATCGTCTTCCATACACGTATTTGTAGAAATGCTCTACTCCTTTGACTACGGCCAACTGCTCTCGCCTGGTGACACAGTAATTACGCTCTGGTTTAATGAGCGTTTTGCTGAAGTAGCCAATAACTTTCTCCTGTCCATCCTGGATTTGAGAAAGAACTGCTCCAAGTCCCACGTTGCTGGCGTCCGTATCCAAAATGAACTTTCCGTCAGGTAAGGGATAGCTCAAAACGGGAGCGTTGATCAAAGCTCTTTTCAGCTTTTTGAATGAGTCTTGGCATTCCTCAGACCACTGGAACTGGATCTGCCCTTCTGTGAGGCGAGTCAATGGTTTGGCGATGTTGGCAAACCCCAGCACATATCGGCGGTAGTAGGTGCATAATCCGAAGCTGATGTATGTCTTTTGGAATGGGCCAGTCCTTAACTGCTTTGATTTTTTGTTCGTCTACCGCCACTCCTTCCCCAGAGACAACGTGGCCAAGATAACGGAATTCTTTCTGGAACAGATGGCATTTCTTGGGACTCAGTTTTAATCCAGAACTCCCCAAACGCATGAACACCTCCTCAAGATTTTTCAAATGATCGTCGAACGATTTTCCGACCACGATTATATCGTCGAGATACACTAGACACGTCTTCCATGAGAGACCTTAGAGAACCGTCTCCATCAATCTCTCGAAGGTCGCTGGAGCATTACAAAGCCCGAATGGCATAACCGTGAACTGCCACAATCCTGAGCCGATGGTGAAAGCTGTCTTTTCTCGATCTTCTGGGGCCAATTCAACTTGCCAATATCCACTCTTCAAATCCAAGGTCGAGAAAATTGTAGAGCCGGCTAGCGTGTCTAGGGTGTCGTCGATTCTTGGAAGAGGGTAGCTGTCTTTCTTTGTCACGTGATTTAGTTGGCGATAATCTAGGCAGAACCTTGTCGAGCCGTCCTTCTTCTTCACTAACACGACTGGGGAAGACCAGGGGCTGTCAGAAGGTTCGATGACTCCTTTTTTTCCCATATCGCTGACTATCTTGTCTGCCTCTTCTCTCTTGGCAAGAAGGAGTCTTCTAGCCGATTGCCGGATTGGTCGGGCATTCCCAGTGTCGATTCTATGCTGAACCACATTCGTTCTGCCGCCTTTTCCTTCTCCAATATCGAAGATTTCCTGGTAACTCTTGACAAACTCCCTCGATTTAGATCAGTGAGTTGATGGTATGTCTTTGGAGGAAATGTCAATTAACTTCTCCAACTCTTTAGGCAAGTTGTTGGCTTGGCTAACTGAACTGCGTACACTCCGTATGACAGAGGAAATGGACGAACAGTGAGTAGTGTAACAAAGAGACTTCTGGCGCAAATGGGAGTGGGGGTAACCTATCAGCGTCATCGAAATCGACGCAGGATGGAACGAGTATAGTAGCGATTTAAGCGTGGAACTCCGCCCCTCGGCCCCCTTGGTACTCCACCTAACCTATCGGCCCCCTTGGAATTCCACCTAACCTATCAGCTCCCTCGGCCCCCTTCAGTCACGTGATTTTAATTAAAAAAAGTTTATAGTTATGAGATTCGAACCTGGATCGTCCGCGCCGTAGACATTGTCCTTAGCCTCTACACCATCGTAAGATATTGAAGTTGACTGCGAATGTTGGGTATTTATAGCGTTAGTTTTGTCGGGACCCAAATTGACTCATTCATTATACTTGACAGCATTTTTATTTTTGATTTCCGTAGAATGTAATCGTCATTATCATATTGAAGATAGGAAAATATACTTATATTTGGGAAATAATTAATATGTCATGTAGAGATGTGTATGTGTGTGTAAGAGCGAGAGGCGCGTGTGACGTAATCGATGCGAAGAGAGATGGAGATCGAGGTTTTACCGGTTGCTGGTGCAAGCAGGTGTTGCCAGTTGTACAATAAATCAATGTTTATGGAGTAATGTAGCGTTGCCGGTTTGAAAATTAAGTTATAGAACACACAGAGTCATCTATGAGTCACTAGCTGAACTATCTATTGGTTGAAGAAGGACACTGTAAACACTAGACTCATAAGACTGCATCTGTCAAATGTCAATACATGCCAGCATGGCAGGTTCGGCGTTGCCAGTTGTACAATAAATCATCGTTTATGGGGCAATGTAGCGTTGCCGGTTTTGGAATTAATCGTGAACTACTCGACGAAAATTGGAAGCGCGAAAGTGATATATTGATAGTAATGAATCAGATTTAAGAAAAAACATTACAGATTAATGAGGCTGTATCGTTTCAAAGTGTGATCCCTCAATGTTACAAAGTATCTCAAAATACATCATTGAAAACAAACATGGCGTCGAAGTGTACAGGGTGCGTCAAAATACATCATTTAAGAAAAAACATAACATTTCCACGAGGCTGTAAGTTTTCAACATGCGATCCCTCAATGTGTACAAGGTATCTCAAAATACATCATTGAAAAACAAATATGACGTCGAAGTGTACAGGGTGCGTCAAAATATATCATTTAAGGAAAAAAACATGTCGATTTGAAAAATGATATTAATGTGTATACAGGGCGTTTCAAAATACATCATTTAAGAAAAAAACATGTCGATTCAACAGAAGTCTAGCGTTCCAACATGTCGGAAGTCTCGTATCTTTGTTAACCAAGTTAGCATCATCAGGAGAAAGAGGAGATCCAAAAGTGTCGGGAGGTTAAGCTTTGTGAACTCAACGTGAGGGCAATGGGGGAGCGAAGTATTCGACAATGACATTTCAAAAAACATGGTTATCCGTGCGTTTTCGATCGTTTTTCGTGCATTTACGATCGTTTTTCGTGCGTTTACGATCGTTTTTCGTGCGTTTACGATCGTTTTTCGTGCGTTTCGATCGTTTTTCGTACGTTTTCGACCGTTTTCCGTGCGTTCATTCGTTATCGTTTCATCGTTATTGTCGTAACGGTTTTTCGTGTCTCAATATGACAGTCATTTATCATTTAACGCGTTTCGCTAACCAAGTTAGCATCATTGGGAAATTACTAAAGTCCATGCTTTGTCATATGAAGATTCATTTTGCGAATTTTCAGACTCTTGAACGGAACCTTGTGGAACAACCAACCTAACTTCTGTTACAGAGTAGTGTCGGTCAGCCAATCAGAATGGAGAAATCAAATATCGCTCGATTGATTGTGCTAGATGAAATTGAACTGGAGAATGAGGGTCGAATAATAATAATAATAGTGATAAAACATTAAAAGCTTGAAAGTGACGTAGTCAGCGTGATAGGTGGTGGCGTGTGTGATAATGAATGAGTTATTATAAAGAATAATAGCGCAACTGTCAGAAGGGCACTGAGTTGTATATTCACTAATAATGATCAGATCGTCGCATACAGCACGTCAAATGAAAGGATAAGAGATGGAGAATTCATCGACAGAGAAAAAACAAATATGGCGTAATGAATATAATATCCAACGCCTTATGTGAAATAACATAGGAAGAATTGCAAATTCAACAAACTTGTAATTAAAAAATGTTGGGTTATGAACAACTATAAGTTTATTCCAATTGCAGAAGCTTGATTCAAAACGCAGAATTTATTGACAAAGAAAATGAAAAAAATCATTGGATACTGAAACATATGATATATTTGGATTCCTTAGGGTGAGAAGGATTCGAATTCATTAAAAAACGACCACTTCCGGTTTTCACTTCCGGTCCTCCGATTTCGATGATTTCAACATCAATGGATTCGTTTAGATGTCATGAAACATAATTAATCATTTGTCGAAGCCAAAAGGGCCTTATGACCTATTTTCATTATACTAGCAGCAACAGACCGATGTGGGTACTCATTTCAAATGATGTCATTTGTAGATTATGAAAAGTATAATATCGAGCATCTAATGTGAAATAGCATAGAAAAAATTGCACATTTGAAGAAAATCATTGAACATATTTGAAATTAAAAGTTGTTGGGTTATGAACAACTACGAGTGTAATGTAATTGCAAAAGTTTGATTCAAAACACATAATTTGTTGACAAAAAAATGAAATAATCATCGTATACTGAAACATATGGTATTTTTGGATTCCTTAGGGTGAGAAGGTTTCGAATCCGTCAAAAACAGGTCACTTCCGGTTTTTACTTCCGGTCGTCCGATTCCGATGATTTTGACATCAATGGATTCGTTTAGATGTCAAAAAACATAGTTGATCATTTTACGAAGCCAAAAGGACTTCATAACCTATTTTTGCTATACTAGTCGCAACAGGTCGGTGTGGGTACTCATTTCAAATGATTTAATGTGTAGACTATGAAAAATATAATATCGAGCGCCTAATGTGAAACAGCATAGGAAGAATTGCAAAAAGAATCATTGAAAAAACTTCGGATCGTTACGTACATCATGTCAAATGAAAGAAAAAAAATTGCAGAATGGTCAACATGTCAGAAGGGCATTAACCCACTTCTTTATTAATGATAACTGAATCTCAACGTGCAGCACATCAAAAGAAAGGGAAACGAATGCAGAATTCATCGACAGAGAAGAAGCAAATCTGACGCAACATGTCAGAAGGGCACAAAGCCACATTTTCGTTAATGATTGTCGAATCGTCACGTACAGCACGTCAAATGAAAGGGAAAGAAATGCAAAATTCATCGACGGAGAAAAAACAAATATGGCGCAGTATGTCAGAGTGACACTAAGCAACATCTTTGTTAATGATAGTTGGATCTCAACGTGCAGCACATCAAATGAAAGGGAAACGAATGCAGACTTCATCAACAGAGAAAAAAAAACGGAGACGATGCCAAGAGGGCACAAAGTTGTATCTTCACTAATAATAGTCGCATCATCACATGTAGCACTTCAAATGAAATGGGGGAAAAAAAGCAGAATTCATGTGTTTGTTGCGCTATTCAAATCCAAGGTGACATGGATCATTGTCAACGCTGAATATGCATCTAACAAAGACTCTTTGATTTTCTTTTGTTTCATTTCAGAATATGTCATCACTAATTTTTATATTCAAACCCAAGGTGACATTGATCACTGTCAATGTCGAATCTACATCCGGAGATACGCAGTTTTTAAAGCGACGAAACAAAGGCTCTTTGTTTCATTTTAAAATATGTCATCACTTATTTTACTATAAATACGTCATGCATGGGGAAATGAGTTAGTTGCATCCGTTGAAAGTGATACCAGTGACAAGTGCACCGATTCTATTTGAAAGTAAGTGTTTTAGGTTTGACTTTTTCCGCAGATGAATTTATTCAAATGTAATTAAATTGAAAGTTGTTGAGAATTGTTGAATCCTTTGATTTCCAAAATTTTTCTCGATATATGTATATATGTTGGATGATTTCAGTCGAATGTTTCACATGTCGTGGTTTGTTTGAGATAGTATTCGCATATATTGTGAATCAAAACATAAAGCTTTCATTTTTTATTTTTCACAGATGGATTCACAAAAATTGAATGCAAGTTCGATCGTGAAGAGAAAGCCAAGTATCAAAGTAGCAGATTTGCCTGTGGAGATGCCGCAGAGGATATTCACTGCCAAAATCGTGAAAGGAAAATTTGGTGAGGCGGTCTTGTTAGATTTGGGAGATAAAGTATCATTTCTGCCCCACCGAGTGACGGAGGCGTATCGTCCTCACTTACAAGAATTTTCATCAGGAAAATACGCTATTGTGTTCAAAGGGTTAATGGACATTGGGAAACCGAATCTTGTCGTTTCATTTGAGATTGTACAAAATTAAGGTTAGTACTGTTTCCAATTTTTTCTTTGTTTTATAGGCAAAGAGTTTTTGGGTGTATACAATATTTTTCATTCGGGTCAAAAATTCTCACTCACAGATATGATCCGCATAAAGTAGTGTTTTCATACAATATTTTTCCTTCACTTAGTACGTGCAGAATATGTGTTTTAAATTCTTTATTTTGAATGACACTTGATTTTTTATTTTCATTATAAGTGTAGCAATTACTTCATGAAAGACATTACCCTCTCTGTTGCCAAAAAAATTTTTTTAGTGATGTTTTTATTGAAAAATCGAATTTATTTCAGTGTATTTTTTTATTGAAAAATCGAATTTATTTCAGAATAATACATCAACGTGTGCAGTATCAGTCAGAGTCATCTCAACAACAACATTCAAAATCGTCATAGCAACCTTTCCAGAACGAGTTTCAAATCTCAGCAGTTTCCATTTTTTTCAGTCTATAGTTGCACATTATGAGGCTAGAATTTGTGGTTATTCAGTGATTTGTTGGACAAACTGCGTCTATTCAATATATACACAACCGTAATGAATTTGGAAGACTTTGAAGATTCATCGTGGTGTGTTCCAAAATTCAAGAAAAACACGCCGTTCTCTATGGGTCATTTCGAAGGAAATTTGTTCAGCTGCAGTCTCAATAACGTTGATATTTTATATAAATGGCTTTATAATATACTACCAAAATAAATAAAATACATATCACACACATCTTTTTTTGAAAATGAAAACTTATCTTATACAGGGAAAGTTGTCAAAAATATGCAATAACAAAAAATTATATACCAGATTTTATAGAGATGAAGAAACATCATATTAAAAGATACTAAGTTGACAAAAACAGAACATTTTAGAAATAAAGGAAATAAGTTTGTCTGTCATTTTAAATTCTGATTCGTTGGGTCGATATAACGAAAAGTGGCATTTTATATCTTGAATTTTATTCAGGATATTATTATAGATGATTGACATTTGTCATTAAATTTCAAGTGTGATATTTGGAAATTCATTTCGTATTGTAGTTTTTTCGAAATTCCCATTCAAAATAGCATCCTTTGATATAGATACCGGACGAGTCTATTATGTGTAGATAACCTGAGTTTCCATTGTTCGGAGTTCTGAGTTCTTGTACATATAAACATAACAAAGTAACGATACAGACAAATATGAAAAATCGTCATAAAATAATTCAAATCCATTCAAGTGAATACATGAATTGAAAGATATTTTAACCTCAACTTCGATATTCTGAAACAAAAATACACAATATTCACAATTCCATCTTTCATTATTCCAAGTTCATAGTCATCAAAATTGATACGATTATAATATATATAGGAATATAAAACTATCTTCAAATACAGTTGCATGAATGCACATCAAGCATTTTGTCGTAGTACGGTGACCGGGGCAAAGTTACAACTTCAACATAATATGAATGTTTATAAATATTAGGGAAGGTCAAGATCATCAACAGGTATTAAGAAATTCATTCGGTGTCCAAAGCTTTCGGAATACAATGCAAATAATTTTCTTTATGACTATTCGTTCGATATTAAATATTGTTACCTCAAAATATATCGAAATCATAACACGTTTGCGATTCATTTTTTCAGTTACATTTGAAGGGTGAGTTTCAGTTTGCAGAAATAATAGCCCACACATGTTGGAAATTTTGCCATAGTGTGGTGAAAATCGTATTAAAATTCTACGAAATATAAGCGCATACATACAGAGTGAATTAATATTTGAAATACGTCGTTTGGAACCCCCCCCCCAAACCCTTCTCTATCGAATTTTGGCAGAAATAATGCTGAGTAGTATTGTAGAGTTAACGTTCGAAATTGGGGAAAGTGAAGTATTCAACAGTTTTGCGTGCATTTTCGAACAGTTTACGTGCATTTATTCGTTATCGTTTCGCCGTTATTGTCGTTTTTTTCCCTATTTCAATATGACAGTCATTTAACACTTAATGCGTTTCGCTTACCAAGTAAGCATCATCAGGAGATGACTAAAGTCCACGCTTTGTCGTATGAAGGTTCGTTTTGCGATTTTTCAGACTCCTGAACCGAACCTTGAGGAACAATCAGCCTAACTTCTGGTACAGAGTGGTGTCGTAAGCCAATCAGACTGGAGAAATCAAATATCAGTAGAATGATGGTTTTGGATGAAATTGAACTGAAGAATGTGGGTCGAATAATAATAATAATAGTGATAAAACATTAAAACTCAACTTGTGGTACAGAGTGGTGTCGGTCAGCCAATCAGAATGGAGGAATCAAATATCGGTCTAATAATTGTGTTAGATGATATTGAACTGGGGAATGTGGGTTGAAAAATAATAATAATAATGATAAAATATTAAAACTTTGAAAGTGACGTAGTCAGCGTAGGAGGTGGTGGCGTGGTAGAAAATGTGTGAGGATTTGTGGAAATGAATGAGTTATTAGAAAAAAAAAAGCAACTGTCAGAAGGGCACTAAGTTGTATATTCGCTGATAATAATCGAATCTTCGCTTACAGCACGTCAAATGAAAGGACAAAAAATCCAGAATTCATTGACGAGAGAATACAAAGATGGCGCAACATGTCAGAAAGACATTAAGTCACAATTTCACTCATGATATTTGGATCTTAACGTGCAGCACATCAAATGGAAGAGAAACGAATGCAGAATGTTATCGACAAAGAAAAAACAAAGATGATGCAACATGTCAGGAAGGAAAGAAGCCACATCTCCGTTAATGACAATTGAATCTCAACGTGCAATACATTGACTGAAAGAGAAAAAAAAATGCAGAATTCATCGGCAGAGAAAAAAAAAACAAAGACAACGTAACATGTCAGAAGGGCAATGAGCCGTATTTTCGTTAATGATGATTTGTTCTCAACGTACAGCACATCGAATGAAATGGAAACGAATGCAGAATTCATCGACAGGGAAAAAACGAAGATGGCGCAACATATCAGAAGTGCACTAACCTGCTTCTTTGTTAATAAAAGTCGCATCGTCACGTGCAGCATATCAAAGAAAAAACAAAAGAGGCAACCAAAAGGGCACTGAACCATATTTTCGTTAATAATAGTCTGATCGTCGCATTTGACATGATTCACTCACTCAAAACTGAAATGTTTAGAAGATACCAAAGGAGATCTTACGGTGACTATAAGTTCTGGTATGCTTTGTTAGGTATCGAATGATGCGTGCAATTTCAATTCCAGCGACATGATTATTCCAATATATATTGGTGCAGAAGGTGGAACCCCAAAAAAATAGGAGATATAGTACAACAAGTCAGTGAAGAGCGGCTTTTTTCTGCAGAAAAATGTTTGAATTGACAATATTCATTGTTTATCATTTCGAATCCGTTGAATACAAGGGGTCTGGAAATAGAAAAAAACAATGTTTTAACGCTTTGTAGACGTGTTTGATGCTCTATGACCAACACCCGTTATCCATATTTTCATTATTATCCCGATTGTATGACCACCAAACATTCAATATTATCGGGATTGAAGGGAGCTGATAGGTTAGGTGGCGTACCAAGGAGGCCGATAGATTAGGTGGAGTACCAAGGGGGCCGAGGGGCGGACGCTTAAATCACTACGATACTCGTTCCATCCAGCGGCCCCCTTGGTACTCCACCTAACCTATCGGCCTCCTTGGTACTCCACCTAACCTATCAGCTCCCTTCAATCCCGATAATATTGAATGTTTGGTGGTCATACAATCGGGATAATAATGAGAATATGGATAACAAGTGTTGGTCATAGAGCATCAAACACGTCTACAAAGCGTTAAAACATTGTTTTTTTCTATTTCCAGACCCCTTGTATTCAACGGATTCGAAATGATAAACAATGAATATTGTCAATTCAAACATTTTTCCGCTCTTCACTGACTTGTTGTACTATATCTCCTATTTTTTTGGGGTTCCACTTTCTGCACCAATATATCTTGGAATAATCATGTCGCTGGAATTGAAATTGCACGCATCATTCGATACCTAACAAAGCATACCAGAACTTATAGTCACCGTAAGATCTCCTTTGGTATCTTCTAAACATTTCAGTTTTGAGTGAGTGAATCATGTCAAATGCGACGATCAGACTATTATTAACGAAAATATGGTTCAGTGCCCTTTTGGTTGCCTCTTTTGTTTTTTCTTTGATATGCTGCACGTGACGATGCGACTTTTATTAACAAAGAAGCAGGTTAGTGCACTTCTGATATGTTGCGCCATCTTTGTTTTTTCTCTGTCGATGAATTCTGCATTCGTTTCCATTTCATTTGATGTGCTGTACGTTGAGAACAAATCATTATTAACGAAAATACGGCTCATTGCCCTTCTGACATGTTACGTTGTCTTTGTTTTTTTCTCTGCCGATGAATTCTGCATTTTTTTTTTCCCTTTCAGTTAATGTACTGCACGTTGAGATTCAATTGCCATTAACGGAGATGTGGCTTCGTTCCTTCCTGACATGTTGCGTCATCTTTGTTTTTTCTTTGTCGATAACATTCTGCATTCGTTTCTCTTCCATTTGATGTGCTGCACGTTAAGATCCAAATATCATGAGTGAAATTGTGACTTAATGTCTTTCTGACATGTTGCGCCATCTTTGTATTCTCTCGTCAATGAATTCTGGATTTTTTGTCCTTTCATTTGACGTGCTGTAAGCGAAGATTCGATTATTATCAGCGAATATACAACTTAGTGCCCTTCTGACAGTTGCTTTTTTTTTTCTAATAACTCATTCATTTCCACAAATCCTCACACATTTTCTACCACGCCACCACCTCCTACGCTGACTACGTCACTTTCAAAGTTTTAATATTTTATCATTATTATTATTATTTTTCAACCCACATTCCCCAGTTCAATATCATCTAACACAATTATTAGACCGATATTTGATTCCTCCATTCTGATTGGCTGACCGACACCACTCTGTACCACAAGTTGAGTTTTAATGTTTTATCACTATTATTATTATTATTCGACCCACATTCTTCAGTTCAATTTCATCTAAAACCATCATTCTACTGATATTTGATTTCTCCAGTCTGATTGGCTTACGACACCACTCTGTACCAGAAGTTAGGCTGATTGTTCCTCAAGGTTCGGTTCAGGAGTCTGAAAAATCGCAAAACGAACCTTCATACGACAAAGCGTGGACTTTAGTCATCTCCTGATGATGCTTACTTGGTAAGCGAAACGCATTAAGTGTTAAATGACTGTCATATTGAAATAGGAAAAAAAACGACAATAACGACGAAACGATAACGAATAAATGCACGTAAACTGTTCGAAAATGCACGCAAAACTGTTGAATACTTCACTTTCCCCAATTTCGAACGTTAACTCTACAATACTACTCAGCATTATTTCTGCCAGAATTCGATAGAGAAGGGTTTGGGGGGGGGGTTCCAAACGACGTATTTCAAATATTAATTCACTCTGTATGAATGCGCTTATATTTCGTAGAATTTTCAATACGATTTTCACCACACTATGGCAAAATTTCCAACATGTGTGGGCTATTATTTCTGCAAACTGAAACTCACCCTTCAAATGTAACTGAAAAAATGAATCGCAAACGTGTTATGATTTCGATATATTTTGAGGTAACAATATTTAATATCGAACGAATAGTCATAAAGAAAATTATTTGCATTGTATTCCGAAAGCTTTGGACACCGAATGAATTTCTTAATACCTGTTGATGATCTTGACCTTCCCTAATATTTATAAACATTCATATTATGTTGAAGTTGTAACTTTGCCCCGGTCACCGTACTACGACAAAATGCTTGATGTGCATTCATGCAACTGTATTTGAAGATAGTTTTATATTCCTATATATATTATAATCGTATCAATTTTGATGACTATGAACTTGGAATAATGAAAGATGGAATTGTGAATATTGTGTGTTTTTGTTTCAGAATATCGAAGTTGAGGTTAAAATATCTTTCAATTCATGTATTCACTTGAATGGATTTGAATTATTTTATGACGATTTTTCATATTTGTCTGTATCGTTACTTTGTTATGTTTATATGTACAAGAACTCAGAACTCCGAACAATGGAAACTCAGGTTATCTACACATAATAGACTCGTCCGGTATCTATATCAAAGGATGCTATTTTGAATGGGAATTTCGAAAAAACTACAATACGAAATGAATTTCCAAATATCACACTTGAAATTTAATGACAAATGTCAATCATCTATAATAATATCCTGAATAAAATTCAAGATATAAAATGCCACTTTTCGTTATATCGACCCAACGAATCAGAATTTAAAATGACAGACAAACTTATTTCCTTTATTTCTAAAATGTTCTGTTTTTGTCAACTTAGTATCTTTTAATATGATGTTTCTTCATCTCTATAAAATCTGGTATATAATTTTTTGTTATTGCATATTTTTGACAACTTTCCCTGTATAAGATAAGTTTTCATTTTCAAAAAAAGATGTGTGTGATATGTATTTTATTTATTTTGGTAGTATATTATAAAGCCATTTATATAAAATATCAACGTTATTGAGACTGCAGCTGAACAAATTTCCTTCGAAATGACCCATAGAGAACGGCGTGTTTTTCTTGAATTTTGGAACACACCACGATGAATCTTCAAAGTCTTCCAAATTCATTACGGTTGTGTATATATTGAATAGACGCAGTTTGTCCAACAAATCACTGAATAACCACAAATTCTAGCCTCATAATGTGCAACTATAGACTGAAAAAAATGGAAACTGCTGAGATTTGAAACTCGTTCTGGAAAGGTTGCTATGACGATTTTGAATGTTGTTGTTGAGATGACTCTGACTGATACTGCACACGTTGATGTATTATTCTGAAATAAATTCGATTTTTCAATAAAAAAATACACTGAAATAAATTCGATTTTTCAATAAAAACATCACTAAAAAAATTTTTTTGGCAACAGAGAGGGTAATGTCTTTCATGAAGTAATTGCTACACTTATAATGAAAATAAAAAATCAAGTGTCATTCAAAATAAAGAATTTAAAACACATATTCTGCACGTACTAAGTGAAGGAAAAATATTGTATGAAAACACTACTTTATGCGGATCATATCTGTGAGTGAGAATTTTTGACCCGAATGAAAAATATTGTATACACCCAAAAACTCTTTGCCTATAAAACAAAGAAAAAATTGGAAACAGTACTAACCTTAATTTTGAACAATCTCAAATGAAACGACAAGATTCGGTTTCCCAATGTCCATTAACCCTTTGAACACAATAGCGTATTTTCCTGATGAAAATTCTTGTAAGTGAGGACGATACGCCTCCGTCACTCGGTGGGGCAGAAATGATACTTTATCTCCCAAATCTAACAAGACCGCCTCACCAAATTTTCCTTTCACGATTTTGGCAGTGAATATCCTCTGCGGCATCTCCACAGGCAAATCTGCTACTTTGATACTTGGCTTTCTCTTCACGATCGAACTTGCATTCAATTTTTGTGAATCCATCTGTGAAAAATAAAAAATGAAAGCTTTATGTTTTGATTCACAATATATGCGAATACTATCTCAAACAAACCACGACATGTGAAACATTCGACTGAAATCATCCAACATATATACATATATCGAGAAAAATTTTGGAAATCAAAGGATTCAACAATTCTCAACAACTTTCAATTTAATTACATTTGAATAAATTCATCTGCGGAAAAAGTCAAACCTAAAACACTTACTTTCAAATAGAATCGGTGCACTTGTCACTGGTATCACTTTCAACGGATGCAACTAACTCATTTCCCCATGCATGACGTATTTATAGTAAAATAAGTGATGACATATTTTAAAATGAAACAAAGAGCCTTTGTTTCGTCGCTTTAAAAACTGCGTATCTCCGGATGTAGATTCGACATTGACAGTGATCAATGTCACCTTGGGTTTGAATATAAAAATTAGTGATGACATATTCTGAAATGAAACAAAAGAAAATCAAAGAGTCTTTGTTAGATGCATATTCAGCGTTGACAATGATCCATGTCACCTTGGATTTGAATAGCGCAACAAACACATGAATTCTGCTTTTTTTCCCCCATTTCATTTGAAGTGCTACATGTGATGATGCGACTATTATTAGTGAAGATACAACTTTGTGCCCTCTTGGCATCGTCTCCGTTTTTTTTTCTCTGTTGATGAAGTCTGCATTCGTTTCCCTTTCATTTGATGTGCTGCACGTTGAGATCCAACTATCATTAACAAAGATGTTGCTTAGTGTCACTCTGACATACTGCGCCATATTTGTTTTTTCTCCGTCGATGAATTTTGCATTTCTTTCCCTTTCATTTGACGTGCTGTACGTGACGATTCGACAATCATTAACGAAAATGTGGCTTTGTGCCCTTCTGACATGTTGCGTCAGATTTGCTTCTTCTCTGTCGATGAATTCTGCATTCGTTTCCCTTTCTTTTGATGTGCTGCACGTTGAGATTCAGTTATCATTAATAAAGAAGTGGGTTAATGCCCTTCTGACATGTTGACCATTCTGCAATTTTTTTTCTTTCATTTGACATGATGTACGTAACGATCCGAAGTTTTTTCAATGATTCTTTTTGCAATTCTTCCTATGCTGTTTCACATTAGGCGCTCGATATTATATTTTTCATAGTCTACACATTAAATCATTTGAAATGAGTACCCACACCGACCTGTTGCGACTAGTATAGCAAAAATAGGTTATGAAGTCCTTTTGGCTTCGTAAAATGATCAACTATGTTTTTTGACATCTAAACGAATCCATTGATGTCAAAATCATCGGAATCGGACGACCGGAAGTAAAAACCGGAAGTGACCTGTTTTTGACGGATTCGAAACCTTCTCACCCTAAGGAATCCAAAAATACCATATGTTTCAGTATACGATGATTATTTCATTTTTTTGTCAACAAATTATGTGTTTTGAATCAAACTTTTGCAATTACATTACACTCGTAGTTGTTCATAACCCAACAACTTTTAATTTCAAATATGTTCAATGATTTTCTTCAAATGTGCAATTTTTTCTATGCTATTTCACATTAGATGCTCGATATTATACTTTTCATAATCTACAAATGACATCATTTGAAATGAGTACCCACATCGGTCTGTTGCTGCTAGTATAATGAAAATAGGTCATAAGGCCCTTTTGGCTTCGACAAATGATTAATTATGTTTCATGACATCTAAACGAATCCATTGATGTTGAAATCATCGAAATCGGAGGACCGGAAGTGAAAACCGGAAGTGGTCGTTTTTTGATGAATTCGAATCCTTCTCACCCTAAGGAATCCAAATATATCATATGTTTCAGTATCCAATGATTTTTTTCATTTTCTTTGTCAATAAATTCTGCGTTTTGAATCAAGCTTCTGCAATTGGAATAAACTTATAGTTGTTCATAACCCAACATTTTTTAATTACAAGTTTGTTGAATTTGCAATTCTTCCTATGTTATTTCACATAAGGCGTTGGATATTATATTCATTACGCCATATTTGTTTTTTCTCTGTCGATGAATTCTCCATCTCTTATCCTTTCATTTGACGTGCTGTATGCGACGATCTGATCATTATTAGTGAATATACAACTCAGTGCCCTTCTGACAGTTGCGCTATTATTCTTTATAATAACTCATTCATTATCACACACGCCACCACCTATCACGCTGACTACGTCACTTTCAAGCTTTTAATGTTTTATCACTATTATTATTATTATTCGACCCTCATTCTCCAGTTCAATTTCATCTAGCACAATCAATCGAGCGATATTTGATTTCTCCATTCTGATTGGCTGACCGACACTACTCTGTAACAGAAGTTAGGTTGGTTGTTCCACAAGGTTCCGTTCAAGAGTCTGAAAATTCGCAAAATGAATCTTCATATGACAAAGCATGGACTTTAGTAATTTCCCAATGATGCTAACTTGGTTAGCGAAACGCGTTAAATGATAAATGACTGTCATATTGAGACACGAAAAACCGTTACGACAATAACGATGAAACGATAACGAATGAACGCACGGAAAACGGTCGAAAACGTACGAAAAACGATCGAAACGCACGAAAAACGATCGTAAACGCACGAAAAACGATCGTAAACGCACGAAAAACGATCGTAAATGCACGAAAAACGATCGAAAACGCACGGATAACCATGTTTTTTGAAATGTCATTGTCGAATACTTCGCTCCCCCATTGCCCTCACGTTGAGTTCACAAAGCTTAACCTCCCGACACTTTTGGATCTCCTCTTTCTCCTGATGATGCTAACTTGGTTAACAAAGATACGAGACTTCCGACATGTTGGAACGCTAGACTTCTGTTGAATCGACATGTTTTTTTCTTAAATGATGTATTTTGAAACGCCCTGTATACACATTAATATCATTTTTCAAATCGACATGTTTTTTTCCTTAAATGATATATTTTGACGCACCCTGTACACTTCGACGTCATATTTGTTTTTCAATGATGTATTTTGAGATACCTTGTACACATTGAGGGATCGCATGTTGAAAACTTACAGCCTCGTGGAAATGTTATGTTTTTTCTTAAATGATGTATTTTGACGCACCCTGTACACTTCGACGCCATGTTTGTTTTCAATGATGTATTTTGAGATACTTTGTAACATTGAGGGATCACACTTTGAAACGATACAGCCTCATTAATCTGTAATGTTTTTTCTTAAATCTGATTCATTACTATCAATATATCACTTTCGCGCTTCCAATTTTCGTCGAGTAGTTCACGATTAATTCCAAAACCGGCAACGCTACATTGCCCCATAAACGATGATTTATTGTACAACTGGCAACGCCGAACCTGCCATGCTGGCATGTATTGACATTTGACAGATGCAGTCTTATGAGTCTAGTGTTTACAGTGTCCTTCTTCAACCAATAGATAGTTCAGCTAGTGACTCATAGATGACTCTGTGTGTTCTATAACTTAATTTTCAAACCGGCAACGCTACATTACTCCATAAACATTGATTTATTGTACAACTGGCAACACCTGCTTGCACCAGCAACCGGTAAAACCTCGATCTCCATCTCTCTTCGCATCGATTACGTCACACGCGCCTCTCGCTCTTACACACACATACACATCTCTACATGACATATTAATTATTTCCCAAATATAAGTATATTTTCCTATCTTCAATATGATAATGACGATTACATTCTACGGAAATCAAAAATAAAAATGCTGTCAAGTATAATGAATGAGTCAATTTGGGTCCCGACAAAACTAACGCTATAAATACCCAACATTCGCAGTCAACTTCAATATCTTACGATGGTGTAGAGGCTAAGGACAATGTCTACGGCGCGGACGATCCAGGTTCGAATCTCATAACTATAAACTTTTTTTAATTAAAATCACGTGACTGAAGGGGGCCGAGGGAGCTGATAGGTTAGGTGGAATTCCAAGGGGGCCGATAGGTTAGGTGGAGTACCAAGGGGGCCGAGGGGCGGAGTTCCACGCTTAAATCGCTACTATACTCGTTCCATCCTGCGTCGATTTCGATGACGCTGATAGGTTACCCCCACTCCCATTTGCGCCAGAAGTCTCTTTGTTACACTACTACAGTGGCCCAGCATTGTTCCCTTCTTCAAGGTCACGGGAAAGTAGTTGACATTCATGACCCTGACCGGCACAACTTTATCAACACGCAACAGGGTCTTCCCCAGTGCAATTCCTCGTCCAATTTTCTCGTCATGTATCTTGGGCTCGAACATTACCACATTCCCGCTGCTCGCACCACCGTCCAAGCGAGCTTCTAGTATGGTTTCAGCCCTCTCAGGTACGCACACGTCTTCGGCCAACAGGACTCTAATCATCTCTTCGCTTCTTCCATGAAGCACCAGCTCTTCTCCGCCGACACGTAAGACGCCGTCTTGAAAATTCAGCTCGAACCCTCTGGAATTCATTATGTCCATTCCAATGATCGCATCGTCCTCGATGTCCGCCACCAATGCACGATGTTTCAATTTTGTGCTGCCCAACACCAATTCAATTGGTATTTCTCCAAGTACATTGGCTGGCTCCCCTGTTGCAGTGCGTAACTTCCAGTTTAACGGTTCAATTCTTGCCAGTGTTTTGGCAGAGGTTGGCCCAAGAATGGTTCTCGTCGCACCTGTATCTAGCAGCATGGTGCAAGGCTCGTTGTTGATGAGGCCGTCTACGAAAACACCTTTGTCTTGTCGTTGGAGAACGGCAACATATGCGTTTTTTACGGGGGCTTGCTGGGTACAGGTCGACGATTGCCCCTTCTCATCGACCCCCTCTAGTTTTCCTGATTTGGTGTCGATTCTTTGAAAGCTGGACATTTGCTACGCACATGTCCAATTTTCCCACAGTTCCAGCATTTTATATTTTTCCTCTCAGGCAAAACTTCTTTCATTACTTTTCTGATGGTGGCCTCAATATCTGCAGGCACTTGTCCATCCTCCTCGATAGCTCGAACTTTGCTCTGGCTCTTGCAGGATTGTTTTGCAGCCTCAAACTCCAGAGCGCTTGCCAGTGCATTCACGAGATGTTTGGGATGAGCTAGCGTCAAGGCCTGTCTCGTTTCTTGGTCGCGAAGTCCATCCAAGAATGCTTGAACTGCCAACCGCTCCATTACATTTTCGGGTGTAGCAGGATACGCCAGACGGACCAATCGAGCTATGTCGGCTTCAAACTCCTGTAGGGATTCTCCTGATTTCTGGCAGCGGTTCTTGAGCTGTGAATGGTAAACGTGCTCTAGGTGGGCCTGTCCATACCGCAGTTCAAGATGCATTACAAGTTGGTCATAGTCTTCCTGTTCCTGGGCCGTGAGGGTTTGCAGGATATTCGTTGCTTCTCCACGCAACGCCAATGTTAATGCTACCGCCTTTTCTCCTGCATTCCATCCATTCGCTCTGGCCGCAGCTTCAAATTGTCGGCGGTAATTTGCCCAAGGAGTTTTTCCGTCGAACTGGGGCGGCTTCATGGAGAGCTTTCCTGGTTCAGAACTGAGTTTGACATCTTTCAGTTCCGGAATTGAGTTTTCAGTAACCGTTTCTGTGGGGTGGGCAGAATTAACAATTTTGTTTTGCAACCTGCTAATTGTTTTCTTTATCTCGCTGATTTCTGCCTGAACTCCGCCTTTGATTTCTTCTACTTCTGTGTTCATTTCCTTCCTTATTTTGTCTATCTCTGTCTCAATGGTTCCTATTCTTTCTTCGAGTAGGCTCGCCACACTACAAAGGTCTTTCTTCAAGCCTTCTGCATTCTCAAGAAATTTATCTTCCAAACTTTTAGAATTTTCCAGAAGCTTCTCCTCCAGGCACTTCGAATTTTGTTGAAGTTCATCTTTCAAACTCTTCGAATTTTCCAGAAGCTTCTCCTCCAGACTTACCGAATTTTGTTGAAGTTCATCTTTCAAACTCTTCGAATTTTCCAGAAGCTTCTCCTCCAGGCACTTCGAATTTTGTTGAAGTTCCTCTTTCAGCGATTTGGTGTTCTCCTCGAGTTTGTTAGGGAATGGGTCAAGTTCAGGAGTCGGGATCCTCCGCAGTTTCGAAGACATAAATCGAATAGGTGCGATTCCTGCTGAAAGTGACTCTGAAATCACCAAATTCAGATGCTCACTCTGCAACAGGTATTTTAGAAGATCTTCTTCTCTCCAACAGCATAACAATTCAATTCATGGGGAGGCGAGACTTTTCAAATGCAGCAAATGTGGAAAAAAGTTTTTGACCGATGAGCTCTTGAAAGCGCACTCTAGGAGACATAGTTCGAACAAAGAGTTTCAATGTGAATACTGTCCAAAGGAATTCAATTACAAAGCCGATTTAAAGCGGCATCGGTTCCAACACGTCGGAGTTAAGCCACATATTTGTAACGAATGTGGCAAAGGTTTCTCCAGACATGAATGAAGAAACACTTTGCTACCCATTCGAAAATAAAGTCCTTGAATAAAATTGTTAGATAAATCCATTTCTTTTTCTCCTGTTTCAATGTATCTCGTCGTCAGTAATACTGAAATGAATATTCTCAACTGAATTGATATGTAATTTCTCTACATCATCTTAAGTGGGACGAGTTATCGTTCACTGATTATTAAATGTATGAAATGAAAAGCCAAGCAACTAAAATGATATTTTTGAGAGATCATGCGAAAGAGCACTTTGGTTTCCATTCGAAGAGAAAGTCCTCGAATGAAATTGTTACATAAATCCATTTGATATGTATCACTTGATTAAAATCCATCGAAACTCATAAGTGGCGCCTCAACCCCTATCAACCTGCAGGTACTTTCCGGACGGCCGATTAAAGAGGTACTATAAAAGAGTCTGGAAATTAGAGTAGTGAGCATTAGTATACTTGATGATATACGTGTTAATCGAGTGATTGTCAAGTAAAGATACCATCCTGCAGGTACTTTCTGGACGGCCGATTATAGAGGTACTATAAAAGAGTCTGGAAATTAGAGTACTGAGCATTAGTATACTTGTTGATATACGTGTTAATCGAGTGATTGCCAAGTAAAGATAATTTTCTGGTTTTATCATATTTCAGATTATTAATTAAACTTTTCCATCACAACGATATTTTCTGCTAAGAAATGGAGGGATACCAGCAACATCAGTTGAGTAATCATTCACAAGAAGACGGTTTGGTACAAGACCAAATAAATGCAGAAGTTCAACAATTCGTTGGAGAACTGAATGACTGTTATTTTCAGTATGATCGAAATGGCGTTATGGCAGTTGAACAGTCAGAACAGCATTCTGAAAAAAATCCCTTAGCAAATATGTATCAAACGTTTATGGATAAGGAGGAAATTGAAGTGTACGCGAACACGATCTTTTTTCAGAATGAAACTGGGGACCGTCAGCGAATTCCGGAGTTTTCTTCACAAGAAGACGCTTTGGCGCCATTAGCAATTAGCAATACACAAGACCTAATGAATGCAGAAGTTCAACAATTCGTTGGAGAACTGAATAACTGTCATTTTCAGTATGATCAAAATGGCGTTATTGCGGTTGAACAATCTGAGAAAGTTCCCTTTGAAGCAACGACAGCATATACGTATCAAACATTCATGGAACAGGAGATTGATATGATAGACTGCGCGAACCCGATCATTTTTCACAATGACACTGAGGACAGTCAGCGAATTCCGAAATCTGCTGATCAGCATACAAATCCCTTGGTGGGATATGATGGTATCAATCAGGCGAGGACCACGAATCACGTTGAGGAAGGAAACAATGGGCAAGAATTTATCATCGGTCAGGATCGTTTCGACGAGGGTATTTTTCGTTTGGTGGAAAACAAAGTCGAAATAATAAATCAGGAAATCGGAAATCATTGTGAAGCCCAGCAAAAAATTAATGATTATTTGGATAATATAGGGAATGGGTCAAGTTCAGGAGTCGGGATCCTCCGCAGTTTCGAAGACATAAATGGAATACGTGTGATTCCTGCTGAAAGTGACTCTGAAATCACCAAATTCAGATGCTCACTCTGCAATAGGTATTTTAGAAGATCTTCTTCTCTCCAACAGCATAACAATTCAACTCATGGGGAGGCGAGACTTTTCAAATGCAGCAAATGTGGAAAAAAGTTTTTGACCGATGAGCTCTTGAAAGCGCACTCTAGGAGACATAGTTCGAACAAAGAGTTTCAATGTGAATACTGTCCAAAGGAATTCAATTACAAAGCCGATTTAAAGCGGCATCGGTTCCAACACGTCGGAGTTAAGCCACATATTTGTAACGAATGTGGCAAAGGTTTCTCCAGACATGACCATATGAAGAAACACTTTGCTACCCATTCGAAAAGAAAGTCCTTGAATAAAATTGTTACATAATTCCATTTCTTTTTCTCCCGTCTTAATGTATCTCGTCGTCAGTAATACTGAAATGAATATTCTCAACTTAATTGATATGTAATTTCTCTACATCATCTTAAGTGGGACGAGTTATCGTTCACTGATTATTAAATGTATGAAATGAAAAGCCAAGCAACTATAATGATATTTTTGAGAGATCATGCGAAAGAGCACTTTGGTTTCCATTCGAAGAGAAAGTCCTCGAATGAAATTGTTACATAAATCCATTTCTATTTCACCTGTTTCAATGTATCTCTTCGTCAGTAATACTGAAATGAATTTTTTTAAGTGAATTAATATGTAATCTCTCTACATCATCTTACATAGGATGGGTTATGGTTCACTGATTAATAAATGTATGCCCATCAAACTGATTCACTAGATTTGTTATTTCATAACAAACTATATATCCTGTATATTCCCTAGGTTTGACATTTCATATATACAATATTTTATTGATTTGATCATTTTAAGTGAATTAATATGGAATCTCTCTACATCATCTTACATAGGATGGGTTATGGTTCACTGATTAATGAATGTATGCCCATCAAACTGATTCACTAGTCCCTGTACATCAATACAATGATAGTATGATCTGAATATTCATAGAACCATAACGCATCTCACGTGAGATGATGTTAAGTAAATAAATGATAAATCAGTTTGATACATTTCATTTCGCTATTAATGACGAACAGACACATTAAATAGGTGAAAAAAAAAGACTTGAGTAACAATCGCATCTGAGGACTTTGGATCTGTTGATGTCAGGAATGCCGATACTGATTCGTTATGAAAAGATGCATTATTTGATTTATTCAAATATTTAGTGATCCATATTATGATTCAATTTGAGAAAGGTTATTCCGCTATTACTGACGAACAGACACACTGAAACACGTGAAAAAAAAACAGATTTGAGTAACAATTCCATTTTTGGACTTGGGATCCATCGATGTCAAGAATGCCCATCATAGTGATTCACTACGTTTGATATTACATGTATGCATAATTTGATTGATTGAACTATTCAGTGATCCATGACATTTTGATTCAGTTTGAGAAATTTTATTCCACTATATATCCTGTATATTCACTAGGTTTGAATTTTCATATATACAATAATTGATCATAATTTTTCAATTCAATAATCAGTGCATAATCATAAATGCATAATTTCATTGATTCACCTATTCAGTGATCCATAACATTTTGATACAGTTTGAGAAATATTATTCAACTATATATCCTGTATATTCACTAGGTTTGACATTTCATATATACAATATTTGATTGATTTGATCATAATTTTTCAATTTAATAATCAATGAATCATAACCCATCTTACGTTAAATGATGTATGAAATTTGGTACATTAGTCTGTTTTTATAATCTGTTTTAATGTATCTGTTCGTCAATGATAGTGGAATATCTCATTTGATATGTATCATTTGATACATATCGAAACTCATAACCCCTACCAACCTGCAGGTACTTTCCGGACGACCGATTAGAGAGGTACTATAAAAGAGTCTGGAAATTAGAGTAGTGAGCATTAGTATACTTGTTGATATTCGTGTTAATCGAGTGATTGCCAAGTAAAGATAATTTTCTGGTTTTATCATATTTCAGATTATTAATTAAACTTTTCCATCACAACGATATTTTCTGCTAAGAAATAGAGGGATACCAGCAACATCAGTTCAGTAATCATTCACAAGAAGACGGTTTGGTACAAGACCAAATAAATGCAGAAGTTCAACAATTCGTTGGAGAACTGAATGACTGTCATTTTCAGTATGATCGAAATGGCGTTATGGCAGTTGAACAGTCAGAACAGCATTCTGAAAAAAATCCCTTAGCATATATGCCCATCATAGTGATTCACTACGTTTGATATTACATGTATGCATAATTTGATTGATTGAACTATTCAGTGATCCATGACATTTTGATCCAGTTTGAGAAATTTTATTCCACTATATATCCTGTATATTCACTAGGTTTGAATTTTCATATATACAATATTTGATCATAATTTTTCAATTTAATAATCAGTGAACCATAACCCATCAAGCGTAAGATGATGTAGTCCCTCTACATCAATACAATAATAGTATGATCTGAATATTCATTGAACCATAACGCATCTCACGTGAGATGATGTAAAGTTAATACATGATAAATCAGTTTGATACATTTTATTTCGCTATTAATGACGAACAGACACATTAAATAGGTGAAAAAAAAACAGACTTGAGTAACAATCGCATCTGAGGACTTTGGATCTGTTGATGTCAGGAATGCCGATACTGATTCGTTATGAAAAGATGCATTATTTGATTTATTCAAATATTTAGTGATCCATATTATGATTCAATTTGAGAAAGGTTATTCCGCTATTACTGACGAACAGACACATTGAAACACGTGAAAAAAAACAGATTTGAGTAACAATTCCATTTTTGGACTTGGGATCCATCGATGTCAAGAATGCCCATCATAGTGATTCACTACGTTTGATATTACATGTATGCATAATTTGATTGATTGAACTATTCAGTGATCCATGACATTTTGATCCAGTTTGAGAAATTTTATTCCACTATACAGGGTGTACCTGGACTTTCTCTTTTCCTTTTGGGAATGTATAGATGGGGTCAAAATATCACCAGTACTTCATATAACTTTTTTTCCTAAAAGTCTTCGTAACCAAGTTACGGGCCCTCGAAGTTACAAAATGAAAAATGTTTTTCTTTGATAACTTTTCAAGTGAATATTCAAAATCATCCAAATTTTGGTAATTGACTAAACAAATGAATTCCGTCGATGAGCTTTCATGCAGGAGTCAGTTGTTTTGCTACAAAGTCAGGAACGGACTACCCCCGATGGTCCACACCCCAAAACTTTGAAATGACAGATATTTTTCAATATTTTTCAACAAAATAAGGTTACTTGGACAATTTTATGAATAAAAGTACTCGTGTGGAAAGTCGATCGGAGCAACGAGTCTTGATAAAAATGTAGTTCTACTCGACGACATCAAACCCGCTCGTCCACCATCATTTGAAATGAATAATTATCTAAGCAGAAATAATATTGATAACGTTAATTCAACAACATTTATAACAGGAATAATACAAAGTATGCTAAAATGAAGTCGTAAACAAAAAGTACAGTACCTATATGGAAGTTTAAGTCACAATTGTGATAGCAGATATTTTTTCAAAAGAAATATCAAGTTCTGTAGATTCGTGGTGTTTTTAAACTAACAAGCTACTCTACTATGAAATATCGAATTCATTCCATATTTTGTATGTACATAATACGTGTGGAATAATCACGTTTCGTGTTGATCAGTTATCTGAATCTCATGAAACTCAACATTCGAATGTTTCAAATTCTTCTTCACAGCTAAACTGTTGAGGAGTTTCACTGATAATTATAATTTTATGGGAGAAATTCTTTAACACGAATCTAAATTTAGCTGAAAAAACGCACATCGGAAAAAATATTTACTATACTAATAAAAAGCAAACGAATGAACTACAAAAACGGCTGCACATGATCAGGTGAAAAATATCCAGGGAATAATTTTGTTCCATTTCTTTCACAGATGTTGACAAAAAACCTTTTAGAAAGTTTTGATAAAAAATGAGAAACTGGAATGCGATTTTGTTTTGTTGAGTGGTGCGTTGTCATATGACTATCATTGTATTGTCAATATTCTATAGGATATTTGGAATTTTTTTGATATGGCCGAACAGTTTACATTCAATGAATATGCAGATAAGCATGTATTTTATGGACGAGCATTTTGTAATGCTGCAGAAGCTCGTCGTCTGTATTCCGAGCATTTTCCCAATCGAACGGTACCGTCAAGAGAAACATTCGAGCGTGTCGATCGCAGCTTGAGGGAGACAGGTATGTAATAATTGATAATTAATTTGAGCACGTTGTTTTATTTCGATATTATTGTAGGTACAGTTTTGCCAAAACGAGGAGGTGAGGGCGCTCCTAGGACTGTACGTACCGTTGTATTGGAGGAAAATATTTTGGAAGCCGTCGCTGATGATCCTTCAATGAGCATCAGAAATCTATCAGAACAGTTCCATACATCCAAGTCCACTATTCATAGAATAATTAGGGAACAACTGCTCCACCCATTTCACATCCAGAAGGTACATGACATGACACCTCAAGATTTTCCAGCACGACTGGAATATGCCAATTGGTTCATGGATAGGCAAAGAGAGGATATGACCTTTATCAATCGAGTTTTATTCACTGATGAAGCAGGTTTCAGTAGAGATGGAGTTATCAACTCTCATAATCTCCATATATGGGCCGAAGAAAACCCCAATGGGATATTGCAAACCAAACACCAACGGAAATTCAACGTGAATGTTTGGGCTGGTATCATAGGAAACCATCTTATAGGACCATTCGTTCTATAGGACCGATTGAATGGAGAACGTTATTTGGAGTTCATTCAGAACGATTTGAATGGACTTTTGGAACATGTTCCATTGCAAACCCGAAGAGATATGTGGTTTATGCATGATGACGCTCCTCCTCATTTTAGTTTGATTGTGCGTGACCATCTGAACCATATTTTCCACAATAGATGGATTGGTAGAGGTGGGCCATATTCATGGCCATCGCGGTCTCCGGATTTAAATCCATTGGATTTCTTTCTGTGGGGGCATCTAAAAAGCCTTGTTTACGCTACACCTATTCACACAAGAGATGCATTGTTGAATAGAATAACATTACATTGTGAAGCTATACGAAACGACCCTGGAATGCTATTTCAAGTACAGAGAGGGTGTCTTCGCAGACTAAGAAAATGTATAGAGAGAGAAGGTGGTCATATCGAGCAGTTTCTGTAGCGGATTTTTCATTTCTGTTTGCTCTTGAGGCTCTTGAGTTTCGTTAGTTAAACGTGTTTGCATTATAAAAATTCGTTATGAACATTTTACCTATCATTTCCATTTTCCTTGAAAACTAATATTTTCGAATAATGGTAGACATCTCAGGATAAATGTTGTTGAATTAACGTTATCATTATTATTTCTGCTTTGATAATTATTCATTTCAAATAATGGTGGACGAGCGGGTTTGATGTCGTCGAGTGAAACTACATTTTTATCAAGACTCGTTGCTCAGATCGACTTTCCACACGAGTACTTTTATTCATAAAATTGTCCAAGTAACCTTAATTTGTTGAAAAATATTGAAAAATATCTGTCATTTCAAAGTTTTGGGGTGTGGACTATCGGGGGTAGTCCGTTCCTGACTTTGTAGCAAAACAACTGACTCCTGCATGAAAGCTCATCGAAGGAATTCATTTGTTTAGTCAATTACCAAAATTTGGATGATTTTGAATATTCACATGAAAAGTTATCAAAGAAAAACATTTTTCATTTTGTAACTTCGAGGGACCGTTACTTGGTAACGAAGGATTTTAGGAAAAAAAGTTATATGAAGTACTGGTGATATTTTGACCCCCATCTATACATTCCCGAGAGGAAAAGAGGAAGTCCAGGGACACCCTGTATATCCTGTATATTCACTAGGTTTGAATTTTCATATATACAATATTTGATCATAATTTTTCAATTCAATAATCAGTGAACCATAACCCATCTAGCGTAAGATGATGTAGTCCCTCTACATCAATACAATAATAGTATGATCTGAATATTCATAGAACCATAACGCATCTCACGTAAGATGGATGTGAAGTAAATACATAATAAATCAGTTTGATACATTTTATTTCGCTATTAATGACGAACAGACACATTAAATAGGTGAAAAAAAAACAGACTTGAGTAACAATCGCATCTGAGGACTTTGGATCTGTTGATGTCAAAAATGCCGATACTGATTCGTTATGAAAAGATGCATTATTTGATTTATTCAAATATTTAGTGATCCATATTATAATGATTCAGTTTGAGAAAGGTTATTCCGCTATTACTGACGAACAGACACATTGAAACAGGTGAAAAAAAAAACAGATTTGAGTAACAATCGCATCTTAAGGACTTGAGATCCGTCGATGTTAAGAATGCCCATCATACTGATTTACTAGGTTTGATATTTCATGTATGCATAATTTGATTGATTTAACTATTCAGTGACCTATAACATTTTTATCCAGTTTGAGAAATTTTATTCAACTATATATCCTGTATATTCACTAGGTTTGACATTTCATATATACAATATTTTATTGATTTGATCATTTTAAGTGAATTAATATGGAATCTCTCTACATCATCTTACATAGGATGGGTTATGGTTCACTGATTAATGAATGTATGCCCATCAAACTGATTCACTAGATTTGTTATTTCATAAATGCATAATTTCATTGATTCAATTATTCAGTGATCCATAACATTTTGATACAGTTTGAGAAATTTTATTCAACTATATATCCTGTATATTTACTAGGTTTGACATGTCATATATACAATATTTGATTGATTTGATCATAATTTTTCAATTTAATAATCAATGAATCATAACCCATCTTACGTAAAATGATGTATGAAATTTGGTACATTAGTCTGTTTTTTTAATCTGTTTTAATGTATCTGTTCGTCAATGATAGTGGAATATCTCATTTGATATGTATCATTTGATTAAAATCCATCGAAACTCATAACCCCTACCAACCTGCAGGTACTTTCCGGACGGCCGATTAGAGAGGTACTATAAAAGAGTCTGGAAATTAGACTAGTGAGCATTAGTATACTTGTTGATATACGTGTTAATCGAGTGATTGCCAAGTAAAGATACCATCCTGCAGGTACCTTCTGGACGGCCGATTATGGAGGTACTATAAAAGAGTCTGGAAATTAGAGTAATGAGCATTAGTATACTTGTTGATATACGTGTTAATCGAGTGATTGCCAAGTAAAGATAATGTTCTGGTTTTATCATATTTCAGATTATTAATTAAACTTTTCCATCACAACGATATTTTCTGCTAAGAAATGGAGGGATACCAGCAACATCAGTTCAGTAATCATTCACAAGAAGACGGTTTGGTACAAGACCAAATTAATGCAGAAGTTCAACAATTCGTTGGAGAACTGAATGACTGTCATTTTCAGTATGATCGAAATGGCGTTATGGCAGTTGAACAGTCAGAACAGCATTCTGAAAAAAATCCCTTAGCAAATATGTATCAAACGTTTATGGATAAGGAGGAAATTGAAGTGTACGCGAACACGATCTTTTTTCAGACGCTTTGGCGCCATTAGCAATTAGCAATACAAAAGACCTAATAAATGCAGAAGTTCATCAATTCGTTGGAGAACTGAATAACTGTCATTTTCAGTATGATCAAAATGGCGTTATTGCGGTTGAACAATCTGAGAAAATCCCCTTTGAAGCAACGGCAGCATATACGTATCAAACATTCACGGAACAGGAGATTGATATGATAGACTGCGCGAACCCGATCATTTTTCACAATGACACTGAGGACAGTCAGCGAATTCCGAAATCTGCTGATCAGCATACAAATCCCTTGGTGGAATATGAAGGTATCAATCAGTCGAGGACCACGAATCACGTTGAGGAAGGAAACAATGGGCAAGAATTTATCATCGGTCAGGATCGTTTCGACGAGGGTATTTTTCGTTTGGTGAAAATCAAAGTCGAAATAATAAATCAGGAAATCGGAAATCATTGTGAAGCCCAGCAAAAAATTAATGATTTTTTGGATAATATAGGGGATGGGTCAAGTTCATGAGTCGAGATCCTCCGCAGTTTCGAAGACATAAATCGAATAAGTGTGATTCCTGCTGAAAGTGACTCTGAAATCACCAAATTCAGATGCTCACTCTGCAATAGGTATTTTAGAAGATCTTCTTCTCTCCAACAGCATAACAATTCAATTCATGGGGAGGCGAGACTTTTCAAATGAAGCAAATGTGGAAAAAAGTTTTTGACCGATGAGCTCTTGAAAGCGCACTCTAGGAGACATAGTTCGAACAAAGAGTTTCAATGTGAATACTGTCCAAAGGAATTCAATTACAAAGCCGATTTAAAGCGGCATCGGTTCCAACACGTCGGAGTTAAGCCACATATTTGTAACGAATGTGGCAAAGGTTTCACCAGACATGACCATATGAAGAAACACTTTGCTACCCATTCGAAAAGAAAGTCCTTGAATAAAATTGTTACATAAATCCATTTCTTTTTCTCCCGTTTCAATGTATGTCGTCGTCAGTAATACTGAAATGAATATTCTCAACTGAATTGATATGTAATTTCTCTACATCATCTTAAGTGGGATGAGTTATCGTTCACTGATTATTAAATGTATGAAATGTAAAGCCAAGCAACTATAATGATATTTTTGAGAGATCATGCGAAAGAGCACTTTGGTTTCCATTCGAAGAGAAAGTCCTCGAATGAAATTGTTACATAAATCAATTTCTATTTCACCTGTTTCAATGTATCTCTTCGTCAGTAATACTGAAATGAATATTTTTAAGTGAATTAATATGTAATCTCTCTACATCATCTTACATAGGATGGGTTATGGTTCACTGATTAATGAATGTATGCCCATCAAACTGATTCACTAGATTTGTTATTTTATAAATGCATAATTTCATTGATTCAATTATTCAGTGATCCATAACATTTTGATCCAGTTTGAGAAATTTTTTTCAACTATATATCCTGTATGTTCACTAGGTTTAACATTTCATATATACAATATTTGATTGATTTGATCATAATTTTTCAATTTAATAATCAGTGAACCATAACCCATCTAGCGTAATATGATGTAGTTCCTCTACATCAATACAATAATAGTATGATCTGAATATTCATTGAACCATAACGCATCTCACGTAAGATGATGTAAAGTAAATACATAATAATTCAGTTTGATACATTTTATTTCGCTATTATTGACGAACAGACACATTGAAATAGGTGAAAAAAAAAACAGACTTGAGTAACAATCGCATCTGAGAACTTTGGATCTGTTGATGTCAAGAATGCCGATACTGATTCGTTATGAAGAAATGCATTATTTGATCTATTCAAATATTTAGTGATCCATAACATAATGATTCAGTTTGAGAAAGGTTATTCCGCTATTACTGACGAACAGGCACATTGAAACAGGTGAAAAAAAAAACAGATTTGAGTAACAATTCCATCTGTGGAATTGGGTTCCGTCATTGTCAAGAATGCCCATCAGAGTGATTCACCAGGTTTGATATTTCATGTATGCACAACTTGATTTAATAATCAGTGAACTATAACCCATCTCACGTAAGATGATGTAGTCCCTCTACATCAATACAATAATAGTATGATCTGAATATTCATAGAACCATAACGCTAAATTTTATTTCGCTACTATTGACGAACAGACACATTGAAACTGGTGAAAAAAACAGACTTGAGTAACAATCGCATCTGAGGACTTTGGATTTGTCGATGTCAAGAATGCCGATGCTGATTCTTATGAAGGATGCATTATTTGATTTATTCAAATATTCAGTGATCCATAACATAATGATTCAGTTTGAGAAAGGTTATTCCGCAAACAGATTTGAATAACAATCGCATCTTAAGGACTTGAGATCCGTCGATGTTAAGAATGCCCATCATACTGATTCACTAGGTTTGATATTTCATGTATGCATAATTTGATTGATTTAAATATTCAGTGACCTATAACATTTTTATCCAGTTTGAGAAATTTTATTCCACTATATATCCTGTATATTCACTAGGTTTGACATTTCATGTATACAATATTTGATCATAATTTTTCAATTTAATAATCAGTGAACCATAACTCATCACGTAGTTTGAGTAGTATTGTAGTATATTTTTTTGAATTTATGAATAATTCTTTCTTACGTTAGACACTTCCAAACCCATCCCCCTTTGCGGTTCAACTAACCTCTCACTCATAATTAACATGATGCTAATTACAGTCTACGAGCAATTTTTATCTACTCGTAAGGTAAAATAGTTCTCCTTCACGTGGTGGTGCTATTACGAATCATTACGTTTCAACCAAAGTAGACTGATTCCTCATTTTTACCAATATCCCAAGTGAAAAATATCTGTTTCCGCACAGAAAAGGTTTTTTGATCAATTAAATGTTCAACTAAATAAAAATTTCCAATATCTGTGGACGGTGGTTTCTTCAAACTGACAGGTAATGAGATGAAGATGCGCTTATTTCTAAACAATTTTTCATGACACGTTACATTGCAAATCATATGGGTAGTTGAAAAAAAGGGGCTTGAAAAAAGCATGTTTTTTCGCTGTGATCAAAGTGACCAAAATCTTCTAGATTTTCATTCATGCGGTCATCTCTTGTATATAAAACTCCTGTATTAGATATGAATGCTTTCAGGAATCAAATAAATGATAATTGTAATGTCATAAGGAATACTCCTGTACTAGATATGAATGATTTTAGGAATCAAATAAATGATAATTGTAATATCATAAGGAATACTACGGGTATTTTTGTACGTGTCAGATAATAAACAATGACAGATCGATCGCAGTCGTGTATTTTATTAGACATTCCGCGCATAGTCTTTAGGCTTGAAATAGTTTATTTATTCACTTTTGATCTTCACCCCACCATCAACTAATTACTATACACATCTTCACGCCAACCTAATCAGTTTAGTGGGGACGTTATGATAGTGAAAACGTGTCTTGTGAATTTGAATCCCTCGCCTCCAAAACTTTAAAGCGCCTTCTGGTTTGATTATGATTCAAACCGCTGCTATTGAATTTCACTTATAGTTGTTCGTAACATTATAACATTGAATTTTAAGTTTTTTCAATATTTTTTTTGTATTTGCAATTCTCCCTTTGTTATTCCACATTACACGCTCGATATTATATTTCTCATAATCAGCAAATAAAATGAGTACCCACATCGGTATGTTACAGCTAATATAACAGAAATAGGTGATAAGGTACTTTTGGCTTGAGAAAACGAATAATTATGTTTTTCGACATCTAAACGAACCCATTGATGTCAAAATCATTGAACATGTCACCATGACGTTTCTTCATCATTTTCAACATCCATTCCCTTTCCATGTGCTTTACATCATAATCTGTCTGCGAAGATGTAACTAGTGCCATTTTGACATGATGTTATCTTTTGAGTTTCCTATACGAATTCTGCATTCGTTCTCCTTTTATTTGACGTGCTGCACGTTGAGATCTAAACATTATGAACGATGATGCGGCCTAGTGCCCTGTTGCCATAGTCATTGTTTTTTCTTTGTCGATGAATTCTGCATTTGTTTCCCTTTCATTTGATGTGCTATACGCCATGTAGTGACTCTTATCAACGAAGATACAACTCAGTGCCCTATTGGCATCATCTCCATTTTGATTGGCTGACTGACACCACTTTTTAACAGAAGTTAGGTTGAGTGTTCCATAAGGTTCCATTCAGGAGTCTGAAACTTCGCAAAATGAATCTTCATACGACAAAGCATGGACTTTAGTCAATTCCCGATTATGCTTACTTGGTTAGCTAAACGCGATCGATAAGTGATAAATGACTAACATGAAAACGGTTACGACAATAACGATGAAACGATAACGAATAAACGCACGCAAAACTGTCGAAACGCATGCAAAACGGTCAAAAACGCACGCAAACGATCGAAAACGTACGCAAAACGGTCGAAACGCTTGTGAAACGGTCGCATTCCCCATTTTCAAATGTTAACTCCACAATACATAACTCATCGATAACTTTGGTGCCATATCCTCCTTTTTCTGATGATGCTAACTTGGTTAACAAAGATACGAGACTTGGTGTCCTTCTGATATGTTGGTATGCTAGACTTCTGTTAAACCGGCATGTTTTTTTCTTCAATGATGTATTTTGACGCACCCTGTATACACATTGATATCATATTTTAAACCGACATGTTTTTTTCTTGAATTATTTATTTTGACGCACCCTGTACACTTCGACACCCTTTTTTTTCTTCAATGATGTATTTTGAGACACCCCGTACACATTGAGGAATTGCAGGTTGAACTGATGGGTTGTTATATTTCTTCTCAAATCTGATTCATTATTATTAATATATGACTTTCGCGCTTCCAATTTTCATCGAATCGTTCACGACTAATTTAAAAACCGACAACGCTACATTGCCCCATAAACAACGACTTATTTCACAACCGACAACACCTGCTGCGCTGGGAACGTAAAACCTCGATACCATCTCCATCTCTCTTTGCCTCGATTACGTCACACGCGTCTCTCGCTCTTACACACACATACACATCTTTATATGGAATATTAATTTTTCTCCAAATCCAAGTATATTTTCCTATCTTCAACGTGATAATGACGATTACAACTTTCCTAACATTCTACGGATATCAAAAAAATTTGGTCAAGTATATAAAATTAGTCAATTTCGATCCCGACAAAAGTAACGCTATGAATACCCATCATTCACAGTTACTTTCAATGTCTTGCATTGGTGCAGAGGCTGAGAACAATGTCTACCACGCGGACGTCGTGGGTTCGATTCTCATAACTATATACTTTTTTTAATTAGGATCACGTGACAAGGGGGCCTGAGGGGCGGAGTATGAAGGGGGTCGAGGGGCGTGAGGCGAAGTACTGAGGGGGCCGAGTTCCACGCTTGAATCGCTACGATACTCATTCCATCCTGCGTCGATGACGTCACACGTTTCTCTCTTCCACTCACTAAAGTTTGTCTCTGAAATACTTACCAACGACGCACGACCTTGAAGTGGGCTCATATCGGTGTTGTTCATCTACTTTGGTTCCTGAATATTGTTGATAGTTCTCATAATATGAGAGATGAATTGAGGATAGTATAAAAAATCATCATCTCATCACATTACAAAGTTGTGACGGAAGTAAAGCTGTGTAATGTGCTTTGGAAGATGTGGAAGATACAGTGGTAATTTAAAAAGTTCATGGGTAATAAACTGAAAGTTGATTTGAACAGGCACATGACAAAATATCCAAACAGGGCAGATACTAAATAATCCCAAAATTGTTACTGTAGTCAGCATATTGAAGGTGTTTTTTCTAGTAACTTGGATAATACTGGTACTCAAACATCCAGAGGATTCTTTGAAAATGTTTTGGAAAGTGTTTGAAAGAAAAATGTCACGACATTGGAGGATAAAATTAATTAAAGTATAGATAAATAGACAGATAATCTTAATTAGTTCTTTGGTACAAGAACCCCTGCAGGTTTACAACTTGTAGAAAAGTAAAACATGTCATTGAATTGAGACAATTGTTTTTAATTACGAGTATTATGAGGGTGATTTCTATCAAAAGTTTAGGATAATGACATGTTTTCTTTAAAAAAAATAACACATTTGTACACATACACACTTGTTTGTAAGAGGTAATATGATCTTTTCAGTGAATATTTCCCTACAACACTGTTCGGGATAGATTGAAATTTTTTCTCAAACAAAGTGAATATTTGCCGAGTTGCTACTGACATTCCAAAGGATGATACCATATCTAATACGACTTTCAATGTGTTCATAGTATGCCAGTACTGCTGCATTTTGAGAAATATTTTGTGATATACATTTTTTATTTTAATGACAACACAAGCAATACAGGAAAATCCTTGAGGCGCTCTAAGAGCGGTGCCTTTGCGAAAGTAGTGATTCTCATTGGATTTAAAACACTGGAGATTAAATCCATTTGGAAAAACGTTCTCAGGAAATTTATTCCACTTAAAGGCTAGAGTTCTTGAACAGTGAAGTTCGAGGTGTACTGAGTTAAACCTCAAAACGATGAGCAGCCACAGTCCATTGCGTATTTCTGATATGTACCGCTCTTGGTGGAATCAAATGTGTCAAGTCACTCGAACACTTCCGTTAAACGTATCTATGGAAGAGAGACAAATCTCCAACCTTTTTTTGATGTTCCAGACTATCAAGGTAACAAGTGGTGTTCGCGTCTCCAATCAAGCGATTGGCTCTTTACTGGATGGAATCCAGCAGCTTCAGGGTATGCTTAGCATCGAAAGTTGTTGAGGTTTCTGGTTCGGAACACTTTTCCAAGTTTTTGAGAAGCGGCTTTATAAATTTCAGCAACATGATTGTGCCAAGATATATTGGTGTCTATTTTATCCCCCAACAAACTTAATAAAAGCAGAAAGTGGATTTGTCAGACCTGACATTATTATATCCGGTTTGGGGACATTTATCTTTTTCAACAAAAAACGATGCTTGGGTTTTTGTGGCATTGAATTGAATCTGGTTATTTTCACCCTAATTTGAAATAACTTCTAGTCGTTAATTCACAATAGAAAGAGGGTTGGAGACAATATAGATTCCTGTGGAACAGCAGCGTTGATAGCAAAGCGACGGGTCTATAGTTATTTAGAAGATTTTTCTTGCCCTTTTTGGCAATAGACTGAACGCGAGCAATCTTCCCACAAGAAGGAAAAACTCCTTTCTTGTAAGACAGGTTGAAAAGTCTGCAAAATACTGGTGCGAGTTCATTTTCGCACTTTTTAAGTACAATGACGGGCACTTCATCAGGACCAGACGTCTTGTTGGTATTGAGCTGTTTCAGAATTAGCCTGACTAGACATTGTCGAAAAGTAATTTTCAGTAATGTGGATTTTAGTGTGGGAATAGTGGGTGGTACCTTTCCCAGAAAATCGACTGTGGAGTGAGACGCAAGTTGTTCGGCTAGTAGATTTGCTTTTTCTATGGCATTTGTTGCAAATGAACCATCCGCTTGTGTCAATGGTAGAATTGTGACTACACCACTGGATTTGCCATGTTTTCAAATGGCCTATGTCAAAGTTACGAAGAAATATATCCAATAATAAAATAAGTGAATAAAATTAGAAAAATAGGTATGCTTTTTAATCAACCCACCACTTCAATTTCAGAAGATTCATCTAAGTTCTGACTACACCGCTGGATTAAGGAGGTTTCGAGATATGCCTTTTAAAAATTTCAACCAAATCTGGCACCCCCCCCCCCCCAAAAGAGTTATTGTAATTATATGCCGGTGATGCGTATACCCAACATGTGTATTTACCCCAAATTGTTTTACTTTATGATTGAATTATTTCACGAAATATGCTGTTGCCTGTGCGTAATATTGGCTCTAAATGGGTTAATGGAATTAGCAAGTAGTCTGCGACTAGTTAATTATCTATTAGATAGATAAATATTCATTTAATATCTTATGGTTGCTTCACAACATGAGAAAGTCATAGTACATAAAGACAGAAAAAAAATTTTCATTGGATATAAACATTAAGAAAAAAACATCGTAAACATCCTAGTCCTGACAAAATAAAAATAAGCATAAAAATAAAATATTTAAATATAAACACATGTTAAAATACATTGAAACATAACTGTCTACTTGCTAAGTTGCTTATACTCATCTAATGAATAAAAGGCATGGCGGATGAGAAACTTTTTCAAAGATAGTTTGAAATGTTTCATATTGGTCATGAGTTTCAAGTCTTCAGGCAAAAGATTGAACAAATGTGTTCCAGCATATAGAGGGCTCTTTATATGTTGCTTTCTTTGCAAGTGGTGCAAATGGAAGTCATTCTTCTGTCTGGTATCATATTCACGGTAGTCACTGTTTCTGTTCATATTTTTAGCATTCTGATAGGTATATATTAATAATTTGTAGAGATAGATAGATGTTAGTGTTAGGATATTGTTTTCAATGAACATGTTTCTCCATAGTCCAAATCATATATTAACCTTATGAATTTTTTTGTGATATGAAAATTCTGCATGTGTCTGTAGCTCTTCCCCCACACAATGATGTTACTACTAAGGGTATTGTATATTAAAGAATAATATAGGTTTAGTGGGTGGTGCCTATGAAAGTTCGATTTCAGAGTATGCAAAGTACAGCTTGTTGAGTTTTTCACACAGAGCATCAACTTGTACAGCAAAGTACAGCTTGTTGAGTTTTTCACACAGAGCATCAACTTGTCTATTGAATGAAAGTTTTTGGTCTAGTTCGAGGCCTAGGAATCTTGTTGATTCTGAGTTGTGAACTTCTGGGTTACCAACATTTATTGATAATTTACTACTGCGCTTTAAGGTAGGTACTAGTGAATTCAATGGAGACCATTTTCTTTGCATTATTGATTAGGCGATTTACTTCACACCAGTATGTAAATTCTTTTATTACAGTATCTATTTTAGTCTATACCTGATTGATAGTTTCAGCTGTAACAACGATTGTTGTGTAGTCTGCGTATATGTGAGTACGTCCTTGACTAATGTGGTTGACATACAGCAGAAATAGCAGTGGCCCAAGAACCCCACCTTGGGGAATGCCATTTTTGAATTGGACCTTGGATGCCTAGAGCTTCCAGTTTTATTTGTAGATACCTAGGGTTGATTGTGTCAAATGCACGAGACAGATCAAAGAATAGTCCAACCACAAGCTTATTCTCATTGATGCTATCATGTATATATTGTACAAAATCTGCTGAGGCTGTTTTTAATAGAATAACCAGGTCAGAATTCGAACTGTCGTGGGGTTAATAAATCATGTTTAGTTAGGTATGTTATTTGATTATAGACTGCCATTTTCATAATTTTGGAAAAACAGCTCAACAGACATATCATTCTGTAGTTTTTCACACTCTGTGTATCCCCAGTCTTGAAGACCGGAACAGCTTTTGATATTCTCAATTCATTTGGGAACACTCCACTAATGACAGAGTGATTTATAATAATGGCTAATGTACTTGAGATATTGTCAATGGACTCTTTCAAAAGAATTGCTGGTATTTCATCTATGCCAGTGGAAAAATTCTTTTTCAAGTCTAACACAATAGATTTGACGTCATGTTCAGTAACAGGAGCAAAGAACATAGAATCAGGAATTGTGACGGCTGATTTTGTGCACAGATCAACGGGGAGGTTAAGAGAGTCTAGCTTCTCTCTGACAGAATTTGCAAAGTACTTCCTAAAAATATTTGCTATCTGCTAATATTTCATTATCTACATTTAAGGTGATTTCCTGTTTTTTTTTATGTGGTTAGTCTTGATATTTACCAAATTCCACAGAGCTTTTGGCTTGTTATCAGAGGAGGCAACTGTATTGGAATACTATTTTTTTTTTATACAGGAAATTTTGTTATCTGTTTAAAATCTGTTTTTCCGTTAATCAGCTGTCGCCCCCATACGAACAACTCTCAGAAGTTGAGAAACTTATGCTAGCTAAGGACTAACGAGGTCTTACCTTTTAACATGATTCCTAACACGGTTAGGAATCACACCTAACCTAACACCGTTAGGAATCACACGTTAGTTATTTTGTAATGATTATGAATAGGTTGGTCATTTGAATGTTTCCGTAGCCAGTTGAGATGTTTGAGATTTTCTAATTCTTTATGAAGTTCTCTTGGTAATGGTACTTTCTCGGTTTTGGTATGTTTCTTTGGTTTAATTTTTTGTTTAGGAATTGTTACATCCAAACACTTCTGAAAATGCACGAAAAAATTATTGAAAATGACATCTACACTTTCACCCTCTTTGTAAGAGAAAGTGTCTGCTTGTATTAAGGATTTGAATTCTAAAAGAGACTGCTCATTTATCCTTCGAGTGATGATATTTGTTTCGATATTTGCCTTATTTATTTTATTCCATGTCAATATTTGAGCATAGTGATTTTAGATGCCTACTTCTAAAACTTTACAAGAGATGGGCATTATATTAGTGACATTGTAATCTAGACCACTACTAGTTACACTATTTGTTCAGGAATTGCCATTTTGTGATTCACCTTTATCAAACTAAGTTTGTAATTCAGAATAAAACTTGATAATGGCCCAATTGTCAATTGAAAAAAAAAATCGAAATTATACGTATTTCTGGAGATAATTACCGAAGTGAAAGAGAAGTAACTAAAATATTCAATGAAAGACACTTAAATCGTCCAGCGATAAATAACAGCACAGTACATAAAATTAACCAAATATTCAATGGAACTGGAGCAGTATCCACATATATTTTGAAGAATAATAAGATAAGATCATTTATTGATATTTTAGATGTATACAAATAAGATAGGTCACATATACACACATACATTATTATCCAAGAATGAATATTATACTGTTTTGTCATACTGTTTTGTCGTTTATTTGTGTTTCTTTGGATAAGACAGCTATATACTCGTCAGTAGAATAAACACAATCTGAAATCAATAGATATTTCAGATACTCTATGAACAAGTATTGATTTAACTTTTTGACATGGGGAAGTAGAATATTGTATAAGTTGACAATGATAGAGTTTCTATTTGACTTCTTCAGTCTGAATCTACTGGCCCTGAACAAATCACATCCTCTAGTCTCATGACCGTGGAAATCACAATTTCTGTTTAATGTTGATTCATTTTCAAAGGAAATCTATCAAAAGTTGATACAGATAAATAGAAGATACTGTCATTATTTTCATCAAAAGACAATGAGGTCTACAGGAGTCTAAGAAATCAGCCCCAGATAATAAACTTACAGCCTTTTTGTGTAACATAAATATCCTATTTGCCTTAGTATTATTTCCCCAGAGAATTGTTCCATATGAGATGTGAGAATGGAAAAAAGCGTAGTAAGCTGATAATAGTGCCTGCTGAGAGATTACATCTTTCAATTTCTGAAGAAGAAATGTGTATTTTGACAGTTTAATGCTAAGTTGTTCAATGTGCTCTAACCAGTTCAAATTATCAACTAGATGTATGCCTAAGAGTTTAACACCGTGTCCTTCAACCCAAGAGGTGTTTGATGTAAAAATGATGTGTTGAGTTTTATTTTCGTTTAATATAAGATTATTTCTTTTGAACCATGTCAGCACTCTTTTGAATTTGATTTATATCGCGCACCAAATTACCCTTGATTTTTACGGATGTCGTAAGAGTAGTATCATTGACGAAAGCTGTTATGACCCACGATTATTTTATCGTGAGTATGAATACCCAATGCACACAAGAATTACAATAACTTTTGTGGAAAGATAAAATCTGTTCTGTTTTAAAATCTGTTTTTCCGTTAACCAGCTGTCGCACCCCTACGAACGACAACCCTCAGAAGTCGAAACTTGTGCGAGCTAAGGATTAACGAGGTCTTACCTTTTAACGTGTGATTCCTAACACGGGTTGGACGGTAGCAAGTGAAGATCGATCGTTCAGACTAGGGCTTGAACCACCGACCAACACGGCAGTCAATTCGAGTGAGTGAACAAAGCACCCACGCCGAACCGCTTGGCTACCGGCTGACCTGAGATAGGATGAGTAACAGGAGCAAAGAACATAGAATCAGGAATTGTGACGGCTGATTTTGTGCACAGATCAACGGGGAGGTTAAGAGAGTCTAGCTTCTCTCTGACAGAATTTGCAAAGTACTTCCTAAAAATATTTGCTATCTGCTAATATTTCATTATCTACATTTAAGGTGATTTCCTGTTTTTTTTTATGTGGTTAGTCTTGATATTTACCAAATTCCACAGAGCTTTTGGCTTGTTATCAGAGGAGGCAACTGTATTGGAATACTATTTTTTTTTTATACAGGAAATTTTGTTATCTGTTTAAAATCTGTTTTTCCGTTAATCAGCTGTCGCCCCCATACGAACAACTCTCAGAAGTTGAGAAACTTATGCTAGCTAAGGACTAACGAGGTCTTACCTTTTAACATGATTCCTAACACGGTTAGGAATCACACCTAACCTAACACCGTTAGGAATCACACGTTAGTTATTTTGTAATGATTATGAATAGGTTGGTCATTTGAATGTTTCCGTAGCCAGTTGAGATGTTTGAGATTTTCTAATTCTTTATGAAGTTCTCTTGGTAATGGTACTTTCTCGGTTTTGGTATGTTTCTTTGGTTTAATTTTTTGTTTAGGAATTGTTACATCCAAACACTTCTGAAAATGCACGAAAAAATTATTGAAAATGACATCTACACTTTCACCCTCTTTGTAAGAGAAAGTGTCTGCTTGTATTAAGGATTTGAATTCTAAAAGAGACTGCTCATTTATCCTTCGAGTGATGATATTTGTTTCGATATTTGCCTTATTTATTTTATTCCATGTCAATATTTGAGCATAGTGATTTTAGATGCCTACTTCTAAAACTTTACAAGAGATGGGCATTATATTAGTGACATTGTAATCTAGACCACTACTAGTTACACTATTTGTTCAGGAATTGCCATTTTGTGATTCACCTTTATCAAACTAAGTTTGTAATTCAGAATAAAACTTGATAATGGCCCAATTGTCAATTGAAAAAAAAAATCGAAATTATACGTATTTCTGGAGATAATTACCGAAGTGAAAGAGAAGTAACTAAAATATTCAATGAAAGACACTTAAATCGTCCAGCGATAAATAACAGCACAGTACATAAAATTAACCAAATATTCAATGGAACTGGAGCAGTATCCACATATATTTTGAAGAATAATAAGATAAGATCATTTATTGATATTTTAGATGTATACAAATAAGATAGGTCACATATACACACATACATTATTATCCAAGAATGAATATTATACTGTTTTGTCATACTGTTTTGTCGTTTATTTGTGTTTCTTTGGATAAGACAGCTATATACTCGTCAGTAGAATAAACACAATCTGAAATCAATAGATATTTCAGATACTCTATGAACAAGTATTGATTTAACTTTTTGACATGGGGAAGTAGAATATTGTATAAGTTGACAATGATAGAGTTTCTATTTGACTTCTTCAGTCTGAATCTACTGGCCCTGAACAAATCACATCCTCTAGTCTCATGACCGTGGAAATCACAATTTCTGTTTAATGTTGATTCATTTTCAAAGGAAATCTATCAAAAGTTGATACAGATAAATAGAAGATACTGTCATTATTTTCATCAAAAGACAATGAGGTCTACAGGAGTCTAAGAAATCAGCCCCAGATAATAAACTTACAGCCTTTTTGTGTAACATAAATATCCTATTTGCCTTAGTATTATTTCCCCAGAGAATTGTTCCATATGAGATGTGAGAATGGAAAAAAGCGTAGTAAGCTGATAATAGTGCCTGCTGAGAGATTACATCTTTCAATTTCTGAAGAAGAAATGTGTATTTTGACAGTTTAATGCTAAGTTGTTCAATGTGCTCTAACCAGTTCAAATTATCAACTAGATGTATGCCTAAGAGTTTAACACCGTGTCCTTCAACCCAAGAGGTGTTTGATGTAAAAATGATGTGTTGAGTTTTATTTTCGTTTAATATAAGATTATTTCTTTTGAACCATGTCAGCACTCTTTTGAATTTGATTTATATCGCGCACCAAATTACCCTTGATTTTTACGGATGTCGTAAGAGTAGTATCATTGACGAAAGCTGTTATGACCCACGATTATTTTATCGTGAGTATGAATACCCAATGCACACAAGAATTACAATAACTTTTGTGGAAAGATAAAATCTGTTCTGTTTTAAAATCTGTTTTTCCGTTAACCAGCTGTCGCACCCCTACGAACGACAACCCTCAGAAGTCGAAACTTGTGCGAGCTAAGGATTAACGAGGTCTTACCTTTTAACGTGTGATTCCTAACACGGGTTGGACGGTAGCAAGTGAAGATCGATCGTTCAGACTAGGGCTTGAACCACCGACCAACACGGCAGTCAATTCGAGTGAGTGAACAAAGCACCCACGCCGAACCGCTTGGCTACCGGCTGACCTGAGATAGGATGAGAAAAATAAATGGCAAGATGTACTGTAGACAAGACAAGATTTAATTCTTACTGTACTCTTACAAGGTTTGAAACGTAATGAATGAATTTACAAAATGCAATGTTTCACATCGGTAGTTAGAGAAGGGGTCATATTCGTCGTTGTAGGGATAGACTGAGGTTTGGTAGGTAGGAAGGGTTATAATAGCGGGTAATTCCCAAGATATCGGATACAAGGAACAATTGAGGAATTTAAAAGAAGCTATTTATAGTTTAAAATATTTACATAATGGAAATATATAATATATAATAAATGGAAATGAGTTGTTTAGGAAAAGATATTCGAGAATATTGAACTTTATGAGGATTAGAAGATTAGAAAACCTCGATTGGGAATAATTAAAAATTAAACAACTTTAACAAGATTAGTTAACAATACACAAAATAAAAATAATGCCATAGAACAATCTGTTTTGTTGTACAAATTTTAGAGCTGGCAACTCTAGGCTAAATACTAAAAAATTAAGATTCACTTGAAAAACATAATAATTTCGATAGCAAGATTTTGAGAACGAACAAAACAAACCAATTATGAGGTGACATGGAGGAAAATAGATCATTTATATAGATAATGAATAAAAGAGGCCCCAAAAACCGAACCTTAGGGAACCTTGGTTTCAAGTCAGACACATTGTTTGAGTCAATTGACTCATATTGGTATCTGTTTGTTAGATATGAAGAAAAAAGAGACAGGGGGGTTCCTCTTATGCCATATTTATCTAATTTTTTCAGCCGAATAGAATGGGAGATGCAATCGAATGCTTTTGTTAGATCACATAAAGCAGCAATAGTGTGTTCTCCTTTTTCAAAGCAAGTTATTATGTTTTCGATTACTTTATTTACCGCACTTATTGTGGAGGATGATTTCCTAAATCCGAATTAATTAGTGTTGAATAGCTTGTCCTTATGAAAACACTTATAAAGCCTGTTTTTCAGAATGATTTCAAATAGTTTGCCGAAAATTGGGATGATCGATATTGATCGGTAATTTTCAATTGCATCCTCACTGCCTTTCTTAAAGATTGGGACAACTTGGGTCACCTTGAACTCAGTTTTTTCGATACACTCGTTAAAGAGTATTCCAAGCGGTTCAATTAGATACGAGGCCGTTTCTTTGACAATTCTACTATTAAGTTCGTATGCATCAAACGAGTTTGAGTTTTTCGGATCAGATATTGTCCCAGCAACTTCACTGTTCAAAATGGGTTCCATGAAAAAGGATCTTGATGTATTTGGTCTGTCCGTTATTGATAAAGGAATATAACGGGAATTTGAGGGTGACAGATCCTCAGATATTCTCACACCTACGTAAACAAAATATGTATTGAAGTCATTCACAGTGAACTTACTTTCACGATGTTTAATACCATCTCCATTCTTTTCAAAATTAATGAATCTCCATCTGTCTCTAACTTTATTTTCCGAATATAAAATAAAGTCATCATATCAACATCGTTTCGCTAATAGTATCATATTTTGGTATTCAACGTTCAATGCAAGATAAGCCTGTTTGTGTGTCTCATCATTTGTACAGTCAGCTATCGTTTTTATAGCTTAAACTTTTTCTTTCCTGTTTTTTATTTGTTCATTCATCCAGTGGGGAGATTTTTTACACTTCCTAGACACATTTCTGAGAGGGAAGTTTATATTTATTAATTGTGTATAACAATCAATTAGAAAGCCAGTCATATCCTCAATTGAACTTGGCTCATAGAAAATATTCCGTTTTTGGTGATAAATCTTTTTCTCTGTATCAATTTGGCCATAGTGGTCGGCTATATTAGTAATTATATTATCAATACAACTATTTGCACAATTATCTACTCTAGGGAAATCAGAAATTGTGAATTCCAATCCAAAATAATGAAAAATAGAAAGCAAGCTAGATCTGTTTGAACTAGGTGTCAGAAAATCAATATTGAAATCCCCCAAAAATAATTATTTTTGAAAAATTATTATGTAGATGGATCAACAGTTCTTCAAGTTTACTAAAGAAAATAGCAAAGTTGGAAACACAAAAAGATCGATAAAGTGTAACAATAGCAGTGTGAGTAGCTGACAGCTCAATACCACAAACTTCTATATTTCTTTCAATACAGTATGAACCTAATTTTAGCGGTCTCACTTCGAAAACTTTCATATACTATAAACTATATATATATATATATATATATATATATATATATATATATATATATATATATATATATATATATATATATATATATATATATATATATATATATATATATATAGGTGTTCCACCATGCATATTCTTTTGGCGACTGAACTGAACAAATTATATCCCGGGATACTGCACGACTCAAGAATTCCTTGTCGAGCCAATATTCGGAGAGGCACACTACATAGTAACTTAGGTCATCTAAGAAGACTTGTAACCTTTTTAGTTTATGTTCAAGAGAACGAATGTTCAAATGAAATACACTCACATTGACATTATAATTCTCATCACTATCACTGAACTAGTTTTCTCCATTAGTGGAAGAAGATCGAGTTTTTTCCACATCCTTCAGGTAGATTGTTGGTGTTGAGGATCCAGCGTCGTGGATAGCTTCTTCTTTTTTGCAAAAAAAGAAACCAAAGCTCCGTTTGGCCATACCTCTCGCCTCAATGCCTTATTAAATGCCTTATTCTTTCTTTATTGTCACCTTATTTCAGGTCTTTTCGCAGTATGAGCCTCACATGCAACTCCTAATAGTGATTTTTTCAAAAATATCTTCAGATCTTCGGGCTTAGTATCTGGTTTGAGCCTGGTTATGTGAAGTGAGACAAGTCGTGGGACTGTTTCCACTTCACACTCTTCTTCAGTATGACCGACCAGATATCTCAGTTTCCTTTTTTGTATTACTTGGGTCCAGTTTCCATTTTTATTGATTTCAGTGATTTCAATGCTTTCTGTGTCAGTTTGGTATAGGAAGAAGGAATGGAAATAATCAGACTACACCTATTAGATTGTTTCAGAAATAATCCAAATATTTTCAGGGTGGCCAGGCTTAGATTTAAACTCACCTACGGAAAATATTAGGTGATGTCTGCGAAAAAAACAAATTGAAGTAATTCAAACCAACATGTTTGCACACTCTAGATCCAGGTGATCAAGAAAAACGTTCGGAATTTTGCTAATGGGGCCATGTCGAGTACCTTAACGACATACATTTTTTTAAAATCAATTTATGAAGTGGTGAAGCTATTTTCTCAACAAATGCAGTGGTTTCATCACAAAATATTTGATATTGGGCCACTGATTATCCTAACTGGGTGATTAACTGTAACAGGCAGTATCCAGAAAAAGTAAATGTTTGGTGTGGAATACTGAATGAAACAATAATTGGACCATTCTTTTTTGACAGCAACATCAATACCGCAAATTTATCACAATTTTTATGGAATGAATTGTCGGACGCAATAGATGAACTTCCCCTTGTAGAAACAAGAAATTTATATTTTCAGTTAGATATCTGTTCTGTTAATAATGCGGGAATTGTGAAGAGTTGGCTCAATCAAAACTACCCTAATCATTGGATAGGGCGGGGGAGCAGATTAATTGGATGGCGTCCTAGATCGCCTGACCTTACTATGAATATTACTGAAGTTTTATCCCAACATCAAATCGTAACATAGCCCCATAGGAAAAAATCCAGTATAGTAAAGTCATTGTGATTCACTGTTTGGAACCTTTGGTGTAGTAATGATAATTACTGGAGTTTTTTCCCAACACCAAATCGTTATTTTTAACACCTCGACACGTATTTCGATCACCAAGTGATCATCTTCAAGAGGAAGATTAAACAGTTTGATATTCCTCTTGAAGATGATCACTTGGTGATCGAAACACGTGGCGAGGTGTTAAAAATAACGATTTGGTGTTGGGAAAAAACTCCAGTAATTATCATTACTACACCAAAGGTTCCAAACAGTGCATCATAATGACTTTACTATACTGGATTTTTTTCTATGGGGCTATGTTACAGAAAATGTCTACAAATCACGACCAAGGCATCGAGCGAAACTGTGCACAAGAATTCAGCAAGCGTGTGCTGCAATTACTCTGCAAAAATTACGGAATACTTAAAAAAAATGTTCGCAAGCGAAGTCTTGGTGGAGGCTACAAAAATTTGAATTGCACTCATTTTAGTTTTAACTTGTTATCATCTCCGATCCTATTATGTGCATTGGATAAGATATTGTTTTTCACTAGTTTGTAGCAATTCGAAATAAATGCAGGTTTTTTTATTTGAAATTATTGACATTACAGTTTGTTTCCTAATCGAATTCATTCATATAATTCATACATTTCATATATTTTTCATGAATACAAGAATCTGAATTATATTTTGCTAAATATCATTCCGAATCCAGTGGTGTAGTGAAAATTCCATTAAATGACAATTTTTTCAAATTTTACTCCCTTATAATTTTTTCATTGATGAACAGATTTTGTTGAAATTTTCAACAGTCATATCTCGAGACCTCCTAAATCCAGGGGTGTAGTTAGAACTTAGATAAAACTTCTGAAATTGAAGTGGTGGGTTGATTAAACAGCATATTGACATAGATCATTTAAAAATTTCACAAATCAAGTGATGTAGTCAGATTTTTTGTAAAAAAAATCGCTAATTATTTTTTGAAATTTTTGGCCTTGACAAATAACAATAGTTGGCCCTGAAAATGACGAATAATTCATAAAATTTGGTGTCCCAGCAGACTTTTTGAATGTCTGTCTCATGGAAAAAGAATCGTTCAAATCGGTTGAAAATTATAGATTATATAAGGCACTTCCATCTTAAATGGACCAAACTGTATATGTTTATACTGAGGGCTGTTTTTTATTATTATTTATAAAATTTTATTTGAGACATGTCCGGGGACAAAGGAAAAAATAAATTTCCAAAATCTTGAAAAGCAGAATATAGTGCTCTTATAGCCTGTAGAGAAATTTGACTGAAATACCCAATTAAAATGTAACCTATAGTTATATAAACTAGTTGAATAAATTCAAGTATTCTAACACTACTGACCTAAGAGAAATATCGGAGTATATATATCTGAGAATAGGTAATAAGATATATACCAACATTCATTAATACCAACTACATAAACTTCAAACTGTAATTAACTGTGTTGTCATCTTTATAAATTTAAAAGTGGAGACCTACACAAATCTGTTTGTTCGTTAAGGGTTCTAAGGGTGTTAGAATACTCGAGAATGGTGTAAAAACCGAAACCTTGGTCGTATTAATATCAATACATTAAGTAAGTGGAAATTAGACAAAGTATTTCATTTCTATATCTATATCATTTAATTGAAGATGAATTTCCACAAAATAAATAAGTCATCAATATCACAAATTAGTTGAATAAACTTGACCTTGTTTTGAACATTTTTGTTTCTTGGGTTTAATAAAGATTATTATTATTTTATTAACAATACAAACATCGTGGGATACATTGTTTTGATTTTTGAAATTTATACTGTTTGTTGTTCAAATCATTTCCTTTTCAGATTACAATTTGTTCACTAAATAAATCATTATTTGTGTATTTTTTCAAAATTCACTGTTTATTTCTTATCTTTTTTCAAATATTATTTCCTTTTTTCTTGTTAACTAACTTGTCGAAATATTTCCATTGTGGCATTTTTAGTAATCAGTATTTCTTTAATTTTTTTCTCCCGTTAGATTTCAAATCTGCTTTAGACAATAGAGTTAATGAATCTTTCGAAAATCAAAGTAATGTCGTTCAGTGGAAGCAGACATGATTTCATTCATTACGTTTAACTCAATCTATTAGGTTTAATTTCTTCTTAAACCTCCTTTCATTCTACTCTTTTTCTGATTTCATTATCGAAATCCAAATTGTCAATGAGAATATCACTCAATTACTCAACATACCTTCATTATTAGACTGTTTTCCAACTAAATTGTATCCAGGTAGTGTTGTGAACATAACAATATGCAAATCGGGATATTTATCCTGAAAATATGATTTCCATGCCACAACCAAGCTTGCAGGAGCCAAATCTATTTTATTCAAAACCAAAATGAAGTCCTTCTTGAGAGTTCCAGTAACATAATGATATAATGAAGGAGGAAACAAAAGTACCTGAAATAATTATAGATTTATATATTTGAATATATGGATGCAATTCACCTCAATATTCAAAATATGAAACAATATGGAAAAAATCATTCACTATTTTCTATTTATTTAATATTTACCTTACGAGTTTTAATATATAAAAAATGCCAACTTACAGGAAATCGGATGTCTACAATGAATAAAATTATATCAGACATTTCCAGAACCCTCCATAATTGTCTCCACGTTTCCAAATTCAACTCAAACAAACTCAAGTCTTTTCCTTCGAACTGTTGAACAATTTTATCAACATAGTTCTGAAAAATACATCTTTTAAAATTTAACACTTGGTGTAACATCAATTAGAAGTGGCAATGAAATGAAGAAAACAATGTGCTATATTATATTATTACTTCACATAAAAAAATAGAGTTTCCAAATGACAAAAAGTGGATTTATCACCGAAACTCCATAACAAAGAAGTTGAAAAAAACCAGATTGGCAAGATTCATTAATATACAAACAAAGTATTTTATTTTCGAGGGTTATGTTGTATGTTTTGTAGTACCAAAATGGCTCATTAAATGTATCTATCATTCTTTCAGTGCAAGTGACGCTGTTTTCAGACGGGCTCGATTATGCATGTGAAGCAATTTCAGTTCTAGTTTCAGTAAAAAGTGATTTTTCACCCCATTTCATACCCATTTCAATTTCATAATTATATAATTTCAAATCATAATTTGGGAAATATTTCAATTTTTCTTTCTTAACATTTGATACTATACAAAGAAGTTTTAAAACAAAATTGGTATCAGTTTTGGCAATAATGTCGGCCAATGCATATGTAGAATATAAAATTTGTTTCTTTGAAGAAACTCAAAGTGAAAATTATACTTATAACTTTCAATATAGTAGAAATACAGTATATGAACACATTAACTGATCTCATTGTAACAAATTTCTTGAAATAAGATTAGATAAAAGACAAAGTAAAAGTTCAATCTATGAAGCTTTCTTTATGTTTCCTTATACAGTGTGTCCAAGCTAAAACTTGGTAACCTTCTAATCGGCATGAAAAAAAGTGAAAATCGTTCAGATAAAATCAAATATACCTAAGTGTTGAGTCAATGACATGTTTACTCACAGTAAAATATTTATTTTCTTGTGCTTCCAATCTGCTCTTGCTCAATTCAAAATCCCATGGAGGTCTTTTTGGAAAATCTAAAACTTCATCAAAAAATATATCTCCATCAACTTCTAAATCTTTCTCGGTCTTAGCTTCCAAACTTTGACGGGCTACTTCTTTTTGTTTTGCTATTTCTTCATTACTTTCTCTGAAGAACTGCAAGGCGTATCTATTTGATTTTGATCTAATATCTTTGGTAGGCTGGAAATTAGTTTTCTGAATGCTGCTGGAACTTTGCTCTTTATCTTCCAAAGACTGTAGAAGAATAGGACCTACAAAAATGATATTGAAGGAATGTAAAACTGAAGCTCAAAAAATGTTACAAATCACATCAAATGAACTATCCCATATAAACTTTTAGAGAACTGTATTGTGGTGTGTTCCTTATGGTTGGGATCAATGTGGGGGTGGGATGTGATATATTAGAGAAATAAAAAAGTAAAAATGAATAACAGGATCTTAAAGTACTTATGATGCACTGTTTGGAACCTTTGGTGTAGTAATGAATATTACTGGAGTTATTTCCCAACACCAAATCTATAATACCAAGATTGATACGTTTTTGCTGAAATAACGTATAGTCATAAATACATGTTATAGGGTTATATATTTTCAATTCATCAGTTCAAATTAAATGTCTTTAATTAAAATAATGAACAGGACCGGAACCAAGTTAGTATGGTATGCAAGTCCTGAACCAGCAACTCTGCTGCCATGGCTCTAATTTTTACAAAACCACTAAAGTATTATTCTGATTTATGTATAAGACTCAACAATGTACCAAATGAATAACTGAAAATATATCTACTACACCTTGTTTAGATTGCTTTTTTGTCTTGAGTTGTTCCTTTTTCGCTTTTCCACTGAAGGGAACTTTCCGTTTGAAAGTTTTCTGTGGCATGGCAATATGAATAACAACAAATAAATTAATATTAAAGTATTTTCAGGTGAATCAAAATTCAAATATATAAAACTGTCAATGCTATGATGTCAAGTAAGATAGGAATCTAAATGTCAAGGGAAGACAGGTTATGTTCTTCTTCTTTGCCTTTTATAAAAAAACAAAAAGGTGCGTTCGGTGTTTAATTTATACATATCTGCTGAGATTTTGATTTGAATCTACAGGGATATTCAAATTTAGGTATATCCATGAAGATCTCGTAAGTGGTAAGAGATAGAGAGTATGTTGAATCGTGGCAGAGTTATCTATTTTCGACTAGTGTTGAATGATATTGAAAAATCTACTGTTTTTTTGTCTCCAAGATAGCTAGAGGGAACACTGATTTGGCAATTCCTTTGAAATTTTGAATGCGGACCTGTATTTTTGATCGGTAATGTTTCTTTATATGTTTTTCCGATAATATTCAGAGTGTCGGTATTATTAGGGACCTTTTTATTGCAGACTTGATAATCGCTTGAATGCTAGCAATTCTTCCTCTCTAGTTGGAGGCAAAATCACGTAGTTTTTCCCACGATTTTTCTTGTTCTTCACTCAACCAGTCCATCAGAATATTATTTGGATTACAATACTCACAGAAAATCACCCAAAATTCGTTGATATCACAAACCTATAGAATTTTGAAATTTTCGTATTTCCCTTGTATACAGTGTGGGCGGGTTGGCTGTCTTTGTTCATCATTCACTGCTTGAACCACTGTGCATGCTGTTTTTGGCGAGTGTATTAGCTTGGGATGTGGAGATTGAGCAAACCGGCCATCGGATGCCTGCTTCCACGTTAGCCCCGCTGGATACGGGGATGACAAAATCACTTGTGGTTCAGTTATTCCCTAACTGAATGGCATACCAACGGTGGCTTAATCCTATGATGTGTGTATCCGTGCCGAGAAGATGAATGACATTGAGCCTATCCAGCTGTCTCTACCTACGGAACCTTCGAGATACCGGGCTCCCCCTCGCGTTGGAGATGCTGAAATGAGTTATTTGGAACAGTTGCTTAGAAATTGATTTTGATCCTACATACCGGATTTCAATGCAAAATTCGAAATTTGAATTTTTTGTAATTTTCATATTTAAGTCCGATTTTCAACTAATAGTTCGTCTTCGGGTGAAGATTGTGGATACTAATAATCGAAACGTCGTGACGTAACTTGGTTTGGAATCTTTCAATTTCTAGTTTCATTTCTTGTTAATATTTTTTATTTTTTATTTATTTTCGGCTTGTATTAAGTTTCATTGTATTTCCAGCTTTTTGTTTAATAAAAATGTTATTTTTCGGTTAATCTTTTTAATTTCTTTCAGGGATTTCAAATCAATTTATATTATATTAGACAATGGAAGTCCGAACTGGTGAAATACACCACGAAACATTGTCAACCACCTTCAAACTAACTATTTTGACCTGGAAATAAAACAAAATCAGTAATGGCGAATTATTCAAATTAGTTTGACCGTTCATAAGATATTGAGAGTTTTTGAATTTGTTTATAATCAAGGTAAGATTATACAATTTAGGTCAAAAACTTACGCATTCAGTGTGATACTAGCCGCCGTGGCAAAATTTGTGCGTGAATGTTTTCCTAAACATTTTCCTAAAAGATATCTAAAAATATAGCGCAAGCTGTTGCCATCGGGAATTGCTAGAGTTCTATAATCATTTGTCTCTACTCTCAAAGGTTTATAGAGATTTTTTGGAACTTCCACAAGAATCTTCACTCTATTTATGTCAGCATCTGTGATATTAGATAAAATCTCACTAGTATCTTCTAGACAGTTAATTCCTTCTGCCTGTGTGAAATACTGAAGAGTAAATATGTTTTTTAACGCTCTGGTAATTTGAACAGGAGTTGGGTTTCTGGCATTTCCACAAGTATTTCTCTGGTGACCAAAATAATTTTCCACACAGTCCTCATTTATATTCCTCGTCAATATGTAGGAGTGTTCTTCACTATGTAGGTTTTCTCAAAGTTGCAGAAATGCCGAAATTGTTATCTGCCACCCCTCAATGAATCTCATTTGTCCAGTAGTGTTTTTCCCTTTTTTTGATATCACTGTTAATTTGCTGAAAAATATTTTCATTTCTTTCAGAAAATCAATTTGATTTGATGTTTCGAAAAATGGTTTATTAAAATGTTTGACATCGTCAAATTGATTTGAATTCAAAATATCAAACACTTTATCCATTTTTTCAATGAATGTAGCCGTCCCTATTGCTGCTGATGGTATCTGATTGAAACTGGCATAAATATTGTAACGAATTAAAGAATTAACTGTCTTAGTCAAATTTATTTTTAACAATATTTCACTATCACAACTAATTTATATACAACTCTTAGTAACTAACGCTTAATTTATCTTCACAATTAGATTCCTTTCTTTAAACGCACGATTCACTTTCTAAGTACAGACTACTCCTCGGGACGGAGAGCGACCTTTTTATATTGTCAACTAACGTTCCGGATCTCTCTGCGGATTTCAGGGCCCATTCGGACTTTTCGCGCTGTTTCGCGATGCGTCATGCGTTTGCTGACTGGGACATCGGTCAGGGCCGGCTTCAGATTCATTACTTTGCCCCCTTCTTAAAGACGTTTCGCCCCGAAATGTCATCCTTGGCTTGTGTCGATACCTGCAGAACTCTCCATATTTGCACCGTGAAGTTCGATGGAAGTAACACTCCACAGTCTTTATGCTCGGTCGTGGAAGATGGTTACCACACACCAAAATCTGGATGCCGCTGGATCTGAAGATCGTTTCCAACATGCTTCTCACAATCCTCCAGTCCAGCCTGTCGAGCCCAGAGGCTAATTTCGGGACCGCCAACTCCACGAGATTCTGGTCGAGCATCGTCTCCTTCAGTATAGTAAGACTTCTATAGACGTCTTCATAGGACGGTTTGTCTCGAGAATGCTTTTTGGTCACCAAGTAGAAGATGTTTCTCTGACCCTTCTTCAACTGTAGCACTCCTCCGACTTCTGGATTCTGTTCTCGTAATGTTTGAGGCTGACCGAATTTCTTGTTGAATACCACAGCGATGCCTTTGGACATTTGGAGATCCTCTGCCACGCAGTGAGCTAGTGCGTAATCAACTGGAACCTTGAAAAGGTCTCGTGGCTCTTCTCGAGTTACCCCATGTACGACCTTCTGTCCGTTCGAGTATAAGGACATGAATTGCTGGAACGTCATTTCATCCTCTGGTGGTCTGAGGGCGCGAACTTGGTCGTGATTTCCAGCATAAAGAGCCAGTCTATTAAAATGGACGACCCTAGGCTTTCCTCGAGGTGGCTTATGGATTCGGTAGACGAGGTCATTAATCTTTTTCATGATTTTGTACAGACCCTCCCACGAGTTCCGCAACTTAGGTGATAAACCACGACGGCGCTTAGGATTGTACTGCCAAACTAGGTCACCGGTTTCGAATCCTCCAGCATTCGCCTTGATGTCATAGGCCTCCTTCATCCTATCGCTGGCACTCCGGATGTTCAGACGGACTCGTTCATGAATGTCGTCCATTCTCTGCCGAAGCTTGCTGACATAGTCTTCCCCCGCAGTGTCTTGTTCTGGAGGCGTCCCAAATTTTAGGTCGCAAGGAAGCCGCAGCTCTCGTCCCATTATAATACTGGCAGGGGTTTGGCCGGTTGACTCGTGCACTGCTGAACGATAAGCCAGCAGGAACAGGTGGAGGTATTGGTCCCAGTCTCTTTGATGGTCAGAGACTACCTTGGACAAGTGGCGGTTTATAGTCTTATCCATTCGTTCCACCATTCCATCGGACTGTGGATGTAAAGCTGTGGTTCTGGTCTTTCGAATGTCTAACAGTTTACATATTTCTTGGAACAGGTTGGACTCAAAATTTCTGCCCTGGTCCGAATGCAGCTCCAATGGGACACCGAATCGACATATCCATTTCTTTACCAGGACGTCAGCGACGGTAAAGGCTTCCTGGTTGGGCAGGGCATAGGCTTCTGCCCACTTGCTGAAGTAGTCCATGGCTACCAGGATGTATTTGTTCCCATGGTGGGACTCCGGAAACGGGCCGGCCATATCGATGGCGATTCTCTCGAAAGGACTACCAACGTTATACTGGCGCATTGAAGCTTTCGGTCGTATCCTAGGTCCGTTACTGGCAGCGCATACAGCACACTTTCTGCACCAGTCCTTGACGTCGACTTGACAATTAACCCAGTAAAACCGTTGTCTTACTTTCTGGAGGGTCTTCGTTACTCCCAGATGTCCTCCAGTGACTCCATCATGGATTTCTTTGAGCACCTCCCGTCGTCTGCTCCGGGGTACCACTGTCTGGCACCTTTCTTCTGCACCGTCTTCAGACTCCAACACCCGCTTCAGAACCTCGTTTTCTGAAGTAAGGGAGTTCCATTGTGCCCAGTAGGACTTGACCACTGGCGGATAACCTGCTACCTCCTGCCACAATGGTCTTCGATTACTTTTCTTCCATCCGATGACTAAACCAAGATCTGGGTATTTCTCTTGCTCTTCCTTGATCTCATCATCCTCCAAGTTGTCGTCTATAGCTGTAGTTCTACAAATAGCTGCTTCCTTCTCATCTGCTCGTCGACAATGTGAGCAGTCATCGGGGCAAAGTCTCCGTGATAGGGCATTTGAGTTTTTATGGCTAGTCTCAGCTCGATGTTCTATTTCGAAGTCAAATTCTTGTAATCTCTCAATCCAGCGGGCTACTTGGCCCTCGGGATTTTTGAACTGCAGAAGCCATTTGAGAGCTGCATGGTCCGTTCTCAACAGAAATCGTCTTCCATACACGTATTTGTAGAAATGCTCTACACCTTTGACTACGGCCAACAGCTCCCGCCTGGTGACACAGTAATTACGCTCTGGTTTACTGAACGTTTTGCTGAAGTAGCCAATAACTTCCTCCTATCCATCCTGGATTTGAGAAAGGACTGCTACAAGTCCCAGTTGCTGGCGTCCGTATCCAAAATGAACTTTCCGTCACATAGGGGATAGCTCAAAACGGGAGCGTTGATCAAAGCTCTTTTCAACTTCTTGAATGGGTCTTGGCATTCCCCAGACCACTGGAACTGGATCTGCCCTTCTGTGAGGCGGGTCAATGGTTTGGCGATGTTAGCAAACCCCAGTACATATCGGCGGTAGTAGGTGCATAAACCAAGGAAGCTCCGAAGCTGATGTATGTCTTTTGGAATGGGCCAATCCTTAACTGCTTTGATCTTTTGTTCATCTACCGCCACTCTTCCCCCAGAGACAACGTGGCCAAGGTAACGGACTTCTTTCTGGAACAGATGGCATGTCTTGGGACTCAGTTTTAATCCAGAACTCCTCAGACGCATAAACAACTCCTCCAGATTTTTCAGGTGATCGTCGAACGATTTTCCGACCACGATTATATCGTCGAGATACACTAGACACGTCTTCCATGAGAGCCCTTTGAGAACCGTCTCCATCAATCTCTCGAAGGTCGCTGGAGCATTACAAAGCCTGAATGGCATAACCGTGAACTGCCACAATCCTGAGCCGATGGTGAAAGCTGTCTTTTCTCGATCTTCTGGGGCCAATTCAACTTGCCAATATCCACTCTTCAAATCCAAGGTCGAGAAAATTGTGGAGCCGGCTAGCGTGTCTAGAGTGTCGTCGATTCTTGGAAGAGGGTAGCTGTCTTTCTGTGTCACGTGATTTAGTTGGCGATAATCAACGCAGAACCTTGTCGAGCCATCCTTCTTCTTCACTAACACGACTGGGGAAGACCAGGGGCTGTCGGAAGGTTCGATGACTCCTTCTTTTCCCATATCGCTGACTATCTTGTCTGCCTCTTCTCTCTTGGCAAGAGGGAGTCTTCTAGCTGATTTCCGGATTGGTCGGGCTTCCCCAGGGTCGATTCTATGCTGACCACATTCGTTCTGCCGCCTTTTCCTTCTCCAATATCGAAGATTTCCAGGTACTTCTTGACTAACTCCCTCAATTTAGATCGGTGAGTTGATGGTATGTCTTTGGAGGTAATGTCAATTAACTTCTCCAACTCTTTAGGCAAGTTGTTGGCTTGGCTAACTGAACTGCGTACACTCCGTATGACAGAGGAAATGGACGAACAGTGCCCCAGCATTGTTCCCTTCTTCTTCAAGGTCACGGGAAAGTAGTTGACATTCATGACCCTGACCGGCACAACTTTATCAACACGCAACAGGGTCTTCCCCAGTGCGATTCTTTGTCCAATTTTTCCGTCATGTATCTTGGGCTCGAACATTACCACATTCCAGCTGCTCGCACCACCGTCCAAGCGAGCCTCTAGTATGGTTTCAGCCCTCTCAGGTACGTCTTCGGCCAACAGGACTCTAATCATCTCTTCGCTTCTTCCATGAAGCACCAGCTCTTCTCCGCCGACACGTAGGACGCCGTCTTGAAAATTCAGCTCGAACCCTCTGGAATTCATTATGTCCATTCCAATGATCGCATCGTCCTCGATGTCCGCCACCAATGCACGATGTTTCAATTTTGTGCTGCCCAACACCAATTCAATTGGTAGTTCTCCAAGTACATTGGCTGGCTCCCCTGTTGCAGTGCGTACCTTCCAGCGTGACGGTTCAATTCTTGCCGGTGTTTTGGCAAAGGTTGGCCCAAGAATGGTTCTCGTCGCACCTGCATCTAGCAGCATGGTGCAAGGCTCGTTGTTGATGAGGCCGTCTACGAAAAAACCTTTGTCTTGTCGTTGGAGAACGGCAACATATGTGTTTTTTACGGGGGCTTGCTGGATACAGGTCGACGATTGCCCCTTCTCATCGACTCCCTCTAGTTTTCCTGATTTACTGTCGATTCTTTGAAAGCTGGACATTTGCTACGCACATGTCCAATTTTCCCACAGTTCCAGCATCTTATATTTTTCCTCTCAGGCAAAACTTCTTTCATTACTTTTCTGATGGTGGCCTCAATATCTGCAGGCACTTGTCCATCTTCCTCGATAGCTCAAAGTTTGCTCTGGCTCTTGCAGGATTGTTTTGCAGCCTCAAACTCCAGAGCGCTTGCCAGTGCATCCACGAGATGTTTGGGATGAGCTAGCGTCAAGGCCTGCCTCGTTTCTTGGTCGCGAAGTCCATCCAAGAATGCCTGAACTGCTAACCGCTCCATTACATTTTCGGGTGTAGCAGGATATGCCAGACGGACCAATCGAGCTATGTCGGCTTCAAACTCCTGTAGGGATTCTCCTGATTTCTGGCAGCGGTTCTTGAGCTGTGAATGGTAAACGTGCTTTAGGTGGCCTGTCCATACCGCACCTCAAGATGCTTTACAAGTTGGTCATAGTCTTCCTGTTCCTGGGCCGTGAGGGTTTGCAGGATATTCGTTGCTTCTCCACGCAACGCGAATGTTAATGCTACCGCCTTTTTTCCTGCATTCCATCCATTCGCTCGGGCCGCAGCTTCGAATTGTCTGCGGTAATTTGCCCAAAGAGTTTTTCCGTTGAACTGGGGCGGCTTCATGGAGAGCTTTCCTGGTTCAGAACTGAGTTTGACATCTTTCAGTTCCGGAATTAACAGGCAGAATTAACAATTTTGTTTTGCAACCCGCTAATTGTTTTCTTTATCTCGCTGATTTCTGCCTGAACTCCGCCTTTGATTTATTCTACTTCTGTGTTCATTTCCTTCCTGATTTTATCTATCTCTGTCTCAATGGTTCCTATTCTTTCTTCGAGTAGGCTCGCCACACTACAAAGCTCTTTCTTCAAGCCTTCTGAATTCTCAAGAAGTTTTTCCTTCAAGCTATTCGAATTCTCTAGAAATTTATCTTCCAAACTTTTCAAATTTTCCAGAAGCTTCTCCTCCAGGCACTTCGAATTTTGTTGAAGTTCATCTTTCAAACTCTTCGAATTTTGTTGAAGTTCATCTTTCAGCGATTTGGTGTTCTCCTCGAGTTTGCTCATTACTGAACTCCAATCACCCCCAGAAACTTCGAATAAATATGTTTCGGGATCTTCTCCTGATTCAATCAAGTTGTCCCATAGTCTCTTCTGGAGTACTGATTTTTTTCCAGAAGAATCTAGTTCTCTCTCCTCCAATTCTTGCTTCAATTCGGCGACTTTCAAGTCCACTAGGCGCACTTTTCTTGAACACATTTCAACTCTTACTGTCTATTTTACTCAAAACTGAATATGTCCACTTATTTGATGGAGTCCGAAACACTCATTTATTTCACAAGTCTATTTTCCGCGAGAAAGGTCCATCAGTTTATGTTTCCGTCGTCCGGTACTGTCCGCTTCGCGAAACACAATGAATCACCAGTCTATCTGCGCGAAAGTGCGAAAGTTTTATAGTCAATTTCACCATAATACAAAAATTGTCCACCAAGCGCTCACAAATTTATTTTAAAAATCCACTTCTGATCACCAATTGTAACGAATTAAAAAATTAACTGTCTTAATCAAATTAATTTTTAACAATATTTCACTATCACAACTAATTTATATACAACTCTTAGTAACTAACGCTTAATTTATCTTCACAATTAGATTCCTTTCTTCAAACGCACGATTCACTTTCTAAGTACAGACTACTCATCGGGACGGAGAGCGATCTTTTTATATCGTCAACGAACGTTCCGGATCTCTCTGCGGATTTCGGGGCCCATCCGGACCTTTCGCGCTGTTTCGCGATGCGTCATGCGTTTGCTGACTGGGACATCGGTCAGGGCCGGCTTCAGATTCATTACAATATTCATCACTGTAGCTACCGAATGACTGAAAAATTGACTGGCTAATTTAACCTTCATCCTTTGGAAGTTAGTTGAAAATGAATGAGAATACAGTAAGTTTGGGTGTTAGTCTATATTGTTTTTATTTTTCAAGTTGTAAAGTTGTCCAGGATGACTTGTGCTCGTTGTGAATTCATCAAATTTTACAAAGTCATAGAAAAAATGGTTTCTGCTACATCTCACCAGATGAGAAGTATCAAAAAAGTAAAATATTTGTTTCTCATCAACAAAGAAATATGGCTGCTCTACAGTCATTTCGACATCTTTTCTGGCAAATGTATAAAAATTAAAACCTGAATCTGAAATAATACCCCTGACTCCCAATCCAATTTTCGATAATTGCCTAACAGCTTCGATCAGAATACTTTTTATATCCAGTATTGATGTGGATGAATTGGTAAAAAAGTATGCAACAGTAGGCTCCAAAAAAGGTTATTTGAATATACATTTGATACTTTGGTTTTGCAGAGAAGTAATATTTTTCCTGCAGATACATAGGTACTAGTCAAATAAAAAAATGTGGTTCAATAATTATTTTCCTTTGTGGATTTCCAGTGGAACTCCGATTGTTTTGTCATTTTATATTAATACTTGTGAGGCATATACTATTCGTAAAATTCAATTTCATCAAATTTAAAAAAAAAGTCTGCATATATATGGTCTATAACAATTTATTTTACGATTTTCGTTACATGTTCATTCCTTCAATCTTACATAATGAATACTAGAAAAACATAAATTTTTTCGTTAATTGGAAATCGAAAAAAATTAATGCCGACATCACTCTGCAAATTACAGCAACCCACAGCTTGACACTTGTTCATTTTGAAACTAGACACGAATTTTTCACAAATACAAAACCACCATTTACAACGACTAACTGTGTAATGATATTCCATGCCTCAACTTGGCTCGCTTGGTAAATTCATCAGATTCAGTCGGTTTCGCTGTAGGTTGGCTGACCATAAAAATTCGAGGCAGGGAATCTTGACTCAAATATGGCGGAGAGTGAACTTACTTGTGTTTACTTCTATACGGTGCTATAAATCTCTGCAACCAGACCAACCCATCACAGCATAGTTCTATTGTGAGGAAATCGAAGAATCACTGTCCGAAAATTTTCGTATCGGGGTTTTGTATAAACTCCATCGCACTCTTTCATGGCGTTATGTAAAACACACATTGCTTGAACTATAGTATCAACTTTGACAGGGTTACATCGTATGAGTGTATTGAAAGCTCCAAACTTAATAGAGACTGCTCCAAAAGAGCATTCCACTGATTTTCTTCGTCTCGACAATCTGTAATTATACATCCGTTGATTGTTATTTGTCAATTGTCTGCGAGAAAATGGTCTCATCATATTTTTTATCAATGGAAATGCTTCATCAGCAGTGAAGTAAAATGGAATCGGCGTTGTGTCTCCTGGTAGTGGACGAGGTTCAGGTAAATCAAGATTTCCCGACTGCAAAGCCCTGCCGAAATTACTATTTGTCAATACTCGGCCATCGCTATTGCGTTCTTATAACCCCACATCCACTATCACGAACATACCATATGCATCTGATACTACAAGTAAAACAACGGAAAAATAGTCTTTGTAATTAATGTAGGCGGAGCCTGATCGTGGTGGGGCTTTAATTCTAATATGTTTACCATCCACGCTGCCTTTACAGTAGGTATGTTCCACAATGAATGAAAACGATCTGCGACTTCTTTCCATTTCGTTGCTGTCGGTTTTGGCATGTACACAGGTTGCAATTTTTCCCAAATGATCTTCGAAGTGTGATGAACCACCATCCTGACTGTGGAATATCCTTTTAGAAAGTGGTAGGAAAGGGCTTTGAATAAAACTCAGTCGCAAAGTATCTGGAACATAAAAATGGATATTCATACTCATTAGTTGTGAGGAAAATTCTTCCAATTTCAATCAATTAACTTCTGCATGTATTTATGTTCACTAATATGTATTAATCTTGCTCATTTCAGCGGCAGATTGCAAGGAACGTTGGAAAAACATCAGAAGACGTTATACGAAATATAAAAACTAATTGAAACTGCCTTCTGGATCCGGAGCAAGGAGACCTAAAAAATATTACTTGGCTAGCCACCTTCAGTTCTTGGACTCTTTTTTGAAGTCATGTGCAAGTAACGGAAACATCGTTGCCGGAGGACTGCCAATCTAGCAGGAAGCAGGAAACAGTGATGATGGTATCTTAAATGAGGGCATAGATGAGGAAGCTTATGAAACTCAAGGTTCCACGCAAGTTACCAGACAACTCATAAGCAACTCATCACCAAGTACGCCGCTGCCTTCTCCAACACCTGAACAGAACAACACCGGTGGTTATCGAAAGCGAGGTAGATCCTCAGTTACAAGTTTACAGGACGTGAATACTTCTGCGTGTACCTATTTTGAGACAAAACAACGACTGCTATAGCAACGACAGCAGGATAACTCTACTAGCCACCCTCACCCTGATATGGCATTCTTGCATAGTATTTTGCCAGACATGGAAGCAATGAACGATAGGCAGAAGAGAATCTTCAAAATTGGATTATTGCGACTGGCGGATGAAATACTTTACCCGCAACAACATCTGTTAAGTGGCACCTCAGTGAATGCTCTATAAACAGCCTCATCAGTGAGTGTTCTGTCAACAAATTCCGCAATGACTTCGTTTGATGACGCATCACAGTCCACTGATCACATCACCACTCATGGAGAAGAGGTGCTCAACACCCAACCCAACACCCAACACCCAACATTATGTTATAACTAGTCAGAGAGTTACGTTATAACTGGATTCTGAAAATTATGAGTTTGGAGTTTAATTTTTTATTTGAGTATTGTTTTCAACTTTGTTCTTGCACTTATTTACTTTATTAAAATCAATAAAAAATGTTTTACATTTATTCTGCTTTTGGAATTAAAATTATTTGACAACAGGAAACATTCATTTCATTTATTTCAAAGTTATTAGTAGTCTCTTATCCGGACAAATTGGTTCTCTTCAATTAGTTGATTTTTTTTCCAGGTTATCCTTCACAAGGAGCAATATTTTATGGAAGCACTCACAAGAAATCCTATAAAAATTCCGAAATCGTTCTGGGTACATAGTCAATTCACGCATTACATCGAACAAGTTTTCCCCTTCTGCAGACACAATGGATGAATTCAATATCTCTTTTTTTTATTCACATTAGCCATATACACCAGATTCAACATATCTTCGTCACTGTTTGAAGAAGCCATGTTGTAGTCCACAAAACCAACAGGTTACTGACGTCTTTTCTCGCCACTGTCTCGCCCCTCTGTGTGCATTGCATTGCATACGCCACGCTTCCGCCGCGTCCGTGACACGCCGAAGCATCGTCTCTGCCAGACGTCCATTCTGTGTGTATTGTGCCTAAACTAGTTATCGTTCGTAGGGGTGCGACAGTTGATTAACGGAAAAACAAATTTTAAACAGAAACATATTTTTAAACAGCCAAATCAATAATCTGCTGAAGTGCATTAAGGGGAAAACTGAAAAGTTCACCCCAAAAAGTTACTGCGTAATATAAACCACTGAAGGGTACAATTAGTGAGTAACTTGTGGTATTCATATATTTTGCCTACAAATTGAAAAAATTAATTGTACAAAAAATTGAATATTTACAGTTAGTTGAATTGACAGGGGCATAGTTTTAGGAGAGTTGATTTTTGGGTAAGGGAGGTTTTGGCTTTCTAATTCTCCATCTTCATACAAAAAACGTGGGAATCTATCAAAGAAAGGGAGGAAGCAATCCATTTAAAAAAATTACCTAAATACCTATGTGTAGATCATGCAAAGAAGTAACTGTCAGACACAAACTGGAAGAAAAGCCCTCCGGAAAAACCTGCTTTCACATATACATTGAATGACACAAAAGAAAAATACTTCCCAAACACTTTTTCTCTTTGGAAGATTCTCACATTCAAGATGTAGACGTGGAAAGCAAAACTCCTTCTTTCCCATTCACACTTAGCTTTTTTTAGTGGTCGACGTTTCGAAAAACAATCTGTCGTTTTCAAAACCTGAAATTCACTTTAAAACTCTTGTCTCAAATTATAAATAGCTATATTTCTTCTGCATACGTCAAAAGAATGAAATCTCTAGATAGTATATGCGATAGTCTGAATTCACAATTTGAGGCGAAAATTTTATAGTGAATTTCAGGTTTTGAAAACGGAAAAAGATTGTTTTTCCGAAACGTGGACCACTAAAAAAAATAGTATGAATATGTATTTTTTTCAAATTGTAGGCAAAATTTATGAATACGACAAATTACTAACTATTTGGACTCTTCAGTGGTTTATATTACGCAGTCACTTTTCATGGTGAACTTTTCAGTTTGCCCTTTATTACACTTCAGCAGCTTCTCCAGTGATTCAACTTTGTTCATTTTTCAGATTGTGGAAGGTTATATACCCGAAAAAACAAGCAAGTAAACATTATTTTCGAAACGTTTTTCTCTAAAATGAATCTTTTGAAAAAACATTTTTTTGAAGAAAGAAACCCAATATTTGACGAAGTTTATTAATACTGATACTAACTTGATAAAGGCGTCATACCTTGCTAGTTTAAGAATTGCAAAAGATGGAAAGCCTCACACAATAGGTGAGACACTTTTACTGTCGGCCGCTGTGGATATGTTTCAAGCCGTGTTAGGAGAAAAAAAAATTAAAAAGCCTTAAGAAGTATTTCTCTGAAGATTATTCAAAAGTGGACTGGATCAGAAATCCTTTTTCGGGAACCTCACCAAATGAATTGGAACTAAAAGAAAGTTTTATCGACCTTACAGGAGATAGTTCCATGAAAGATTATTAAAGAGAAATCTTTAACTAATTTCTGGATCGGATGTAAAACCGAGCACCGTTTGCTCTTCTGGCAAGTTCTGCTGTTTTTGATGCCATTTGCTACAAGTTACTAGTGTGAGAGTGGATTTTCTGAACTCTTGTACGTATAAAATAAATATGCGAGTAGAAGTAGAATAAGTGTTGAAGAGAACTTGAGAATGATAGATAGATAGATGTTTATTTTACTACATTATGTACAAAGATACATTTATAGCAAGTCAGTTCCTTAGTACTAGGTTACAATAAAATATTTAAAAATATAAATACTAATCTAACATTCAGATTAGAAAAACAAGTATACTTCTGGCATAAATTCAGCTATTTGTATAACATTACAACACACAAAATTTACACATATACAATACAAATATTGTATACACATATATAATATAAATAAATTTGAGGGTTTGACCTTAATGTCTCGACTAGCTGGCTGTATAGAGTAATCGTTAATCAAATATTCATTAACATAGTAAAAACCGTATTGTAAAAGAGATTTTTTTATCGCAGATTTAAATTGTATCCTGTCAAGATTTCTTGTCTTCTCAGTCAATTTATTATAAAGTTTAATATTGGGAGAATTCCTAGCCGATTTATCTAGACGATATCGAGGCTCAAGTAAAATGTCTTTTGTTTGTTGTTGTATTGTGAGTAAGGAAATCCGAACTGGTTGTGAATATGTCTTTATGTTTATGAATGTGAAGAAGAGTATGATAGATATACATATAATGAAGGCACTGTCATGATACCATACCTGACAAATAGTGGACGGCAATTATCCCTGTATTCAGCATTAGCCATAACTCGCAGCGCTCTTGTCTGTATAATAAACACTTTACTGGCGTGCGTTGAATTTCCCCACAACATGAAACCGTCATTCAGATGTGATTGAATGAGGGCGTGAAAAGTACTGAGTAGAGTTTCTCGATTTGTAAATGTTTTTAGTTTGCAGAGAAGAAAGATATAGGTGGAGATTTTCTCACACAGAATGTCAATATGTGGACCCCAGGCTAGATTGTCAACCAGTGTTATTACCAGAAGGTTAACGGTATCACCTTTACTCGACGTATGATTGCTGAAGAAGTTTAATTTCTGTTTATATATATTTAGAGTCAGCAGGTTATCATAATACCAGTGTTCAGCTGAGTCTAATATCTCATCCTCTATATTTGTGAGATTGTGTAGAACACCGTCGGTGTTAAGTATGGTAGCGTCATCAGCATACATAACTATTTTATTAGTCAAAAATTGATAGAAAAGATCAATTATATAGATGATAAAAAGAAGGGGCCCTAAAACCGACCCTTGCGGAACGCCATGCATAATTTTTCCCACTTGGGAACGTCTCGTGCCATCTGAGACGCATATATATTTGTCCGTTAGGTAAGATTTCAATAGTTTCAGTGGTAGCCCTTTTATACCATAGTGCTCCAGCTTTTTTATCAGTAGATCATGGGAAACGCAGTCAAAGGCCTTACTGAGATCTACTAAGGTGATTGAAGTATAAGTACCTTCTTCAAAATTCTAGACTACATTTTTTACCACAGTGTAAACTGCATCAAGTGTGCTCCGATTTTTAGTGTACCCGAACTGGAATTTGTGTATAAGGGAGTATTTTTCAAAGAAAACTATCAAGCGATTTTCAACCAAGATTTCAAAAACTTTCCCAATAATCGGAATTAATGATATTGGTCGATAATTGCCCTGGATCGAGGGGTCTCCTTTTTTTAAAATGGCAATTACCCTGGCGATTTATATTCCGGAAATACTCCAGTACTGAAACACAAATTTATGAGGGATGTGAGTGGAACCACAGACCTCAAGAAGTAAGGATGAATCCTGTCACAGAAAGAAATTTGTTCGATCAGAAGATCCGCTATTGTAGAGAAATAAAAAGCAAAATCTTCACAAGAAATGGGACATTCTTTTTTTTGGATATTCGAGTTCCTTTCTTGGTTTATGATTCTCCAAGAGTCTCTCTGTTTGTTGGTCGATCCCATTAAAAAATTATTAAAGGAAATTCTTTTGCTCTCAGTTATTGCTCTGCGATAATGTTTTCTGTAGAGTCTGAATGCAGTTTTGTCATATTCATCATTTGTTGTGTTAGAGATGGTTTTTAAATAAGCTAGATTTTTTCTCATATCCCGTAAATTATCGTTAAAGAAACTAGGAGTCATTCGATCATCACGCCTGAACTTTTTTAATGGAAAGTTATTGTGTATCAATTTTTGTAATGTTTTCACAAATTCAGATGACACCAAATTAGGATCAGATTTTTCATTATCGCACAAGAGGGTAAAGTTAGATAATAGAAATGATTTGTCCGTAATGCTCCGAGATATTAGGTTCAATAATGCTACTAACATATAAATCTGATTTCAGGCAGGATATTATCGATACAACCAGTTGGTCTAGTAAAGTCAGATATGGTTATATCTAAATTGAAAGATGAAAGTAGGCAAGTGAATTCATCCAATATTTTAGAATTTTTTCGAAATGTCTATTGAAGTCGCCAACTATAATTAGTTTATCATACTTGTTCGCTAAGTAATTTAAGAGTCCTTCAAATTGCGTCAAAATATTAACATCACCCAAGCAGGATGTGTAAAGTATAACTATGACAGTTTTCAACGGTAGTACTTCTATCACGCAAAATTCCGCATTGATTTCGGAGCAAAACATTTTCAGATCTATATTATTAAACTGGATTTCAGCTTGCACAAATATGGCAACACCGCCATGCTTGTTGAGTTGTCTACAAAAGTGATTAGCCAGATTATAAGAGTTGATATTTATATGTGAGATTTTATCATCATTAAGGAAATGCTCTGAGATACAAACTATATGAAATTTTTGTCAAGTAAGAAAAAATTCAATTACCAGTCATGGTAATTGAATTACCATTGAATTGGAAAATTATTTTTTATAATAGAAGTTACATCATTGTGGAGTTTTCAGAGCTCTTATATATAATCTATTAAAAAAAATAATTTTCCAAAAATAATTTTCCAATTTTTAGACACCTTATATATAATTTTATTTTTTGCACAGACAATCGTATTTTCTGAAAAATGAAACTATTGTTTGACCAGTAATCTCATCGCCACAAAGTACTTTTGTGGTAACATTTCAATTCCATTACCATGACTGGTATCATACCAGATCCAACTTTAAACTTATATAAATGAAAGTATTCAATAAAGAGAACAAACAGAACAGAAATGAACAGAATGACTCCTAACTCACATTTTCAAACATTCACAAAGATAACTACTAGTACAATAAAAGGAAAAACTTTTTTTTTGTACATATCTCGACTCCAGTATTCTAAACACGCATTTTTTGATATCTGATACAAGTTTAGCCTAGATGAAATTTGATGAATGTGAACAACGACGGAGTTGAACGGTGGCTTTTCCCAATTCAAACTGGACAATTATTTAATTCTCATAGACTTGTGAAAATATTGACCTCAGCTCGTAACATTTTTTTGGCATTGACCATCGGTATCATCACCTGAAAATATATCCGAAAAGTATTCATATATGTCTATACCTCGAAGGTAGAATTAATAATTTACACGCTTGATTCATTTGAATGGGAATTGTATCATTATTATTGCTGGCTACACCTGATGACATTCAGAAAGATAACTACTAGGACAGGGGTTCCCAACCTTTTCGCACCTGCGTACCACTTGACTTTTTGAGAAATATTGGCGTACCACCAGACCTGAATATTTTAATAAACGTATAATATTTACTCTTCTAAAAGTATTCAAAGGCTTTTTTAATTAAATTCCTGAGAAAACTTCATATTAAATGCTTATAGATATTTGTTTATTTATAACATGCTTATAATGAAGGAGGAATAAAAGATTAAAATGGTAATAATTCACAGTTTTATTTATTACAAATATGTCTAAAAACACACAAATAATAGTCAGCAAAAAATTATTCATCATACAAAATATACGTTTATAGTCTGTAGTGCGAAACTTAATGTTGTTTGCCTGTGATTAAAATATCAACATTAGGAGTAATGGAATGGATTTTCATCTCCTCAATCGTCGCAAAACGCCGTTCTTTCATGAGAATATGTTCAAGTGCTGTAAGATACTTTCGTCATATCTAACATGCACAAATTGTCTAGGTGTGTACCACAAGAGTTGTCTAGGAAAAGCAAGGATAAACGTTAAGTTACTAGGCGACAATAAGTTAGTCTGCTGTGCAAAGGAAGAAAGAGATCAAAATCTCTCTGAAGGGAAAAGTTTACTTGAAACCACCATACAGGATCTTGTTGAAGAGGCAGAATACAGGAATAGACACATTTTAAAATTGAAAAGTTAACATGAAAAATTCACTCAAGAAGCTATCAAACATGAAGCGGAACTAAACGACCTGATCGAACACCAAAAAGAAATCATACAAGAACTTTCCGAAAAAATCGAAGATCTACTAAAAACACTCAGCAATAAAAAATCTGAATATAAAACCACTAGTACACAAACATCGAATTATATGGCTCATATATCTACAATGACCGACGAATATCGTGCCATAGGCGTCGACAATAGAATAGGGGGTCCTAATTTAAATGAAATTGATTCAGCTACCTACTCTCCACATTTTTCTGGAAAGAGAGGTTAGATGGACTGCATACAGACTTGTGCACATTGCCAATTGCACAAATGAATTTAATGCAAAGTGCAAAAGAATGTTGGTTGACACTGGAAGTCACGCATTCTGGAAATGACCTCTGATTTTATGCCTCCAACTGTCAACTACGAACTGCCTATGCTCGTATGCACCGTATTTAAATTTAATCGCGATTAGTTAATCTAAATTACGTCTTTTAGATTAAATACTAATGCACCGCGGATGGTTTAGGTAATCCGGATTAACATTTTGGCAACATTGCATATTATAGCAAAGCTAGTGTCAAAAGGAAGTAAAGTGAAATTATAACCTCGTTTTTTGTATTGTTCAACAACATAGTTATTAAAAATACTGTCGTAATGAAAAGAGAAATGAAAATTTTTATGTTTTTTACCACTTTTATTTGTAACTAACGTTACTGCAGTTTCGTCCTATATGGACATTCTCAAACTAATACAATAAAAGAGTTTATTGTATAAGTTTGATCCTGCTACTGGTTCTTTAATTGAAGAAACTGATTCTGAGAATAATGTGAGTTTCTAGATTTTTTTATCATAGTACTTGCTTATGTCCTTTATTCGAGCCTTTATTACTACTAAACAGGATCTTATCTTTATTTGGATTTTTAGGGTCTAGAAGAATTGAATAAAGAAGAGGAAAACAGGGCAGCAAAGACATATAGAAAATGCCCGCCTGGTATATTACAAAAACCAGTGAACCAAAAATTGATGGTATCTCCCTCTTGCCAGTCAAAAGAAACTGAAAAAGTTCAGACATCCTTATCAACCTCAGTATCGACTAAGAATAGCAGCACCCCAAAGGCAAAACCATTCAATCGAAGGCGACCAATAGGAGGTATAAGAGCTCTGACATCTTCAGATATAGCTGAAAAGTACAATATCTTACTAGATAAGAGGCTAGCATTAGTTGAAAAGCAATTAGAACAAATTGTAGAATCACAGAATTATGCAAAGGAAGAGCAGCAGTATAAATTAAGGATGTTAAAATTGCAAGAAGAAAATTTAAGATTAGATACAAAAAAAAAGCAATTAAAACTGGAACTTTTGCAGTTTGAAATTAGTTACAAAAAATCATTGCTTACACATGATGATAAATAAGATTTTTTTTCAAAAATTATTACAATTTAAAATTTATGTTTTTTGTTAGGATTGTTTTTTTGTGGTGTGAAAAAATTATAGGTTCAAGATTAACCACTGCATTTACACCTTACACCACAACTAAATGATTAAGTTTGAGCCTGAAGTTATGGGACACCTGTATGCTTGTGTAAAGATATGTATGTAGGTACACTCTTTTTTTTTTGGTTTAGTTTAAGTTTTTTTTTCTGCAGGTTACACATTTTTTTCTTCTGAATGTACTTACACTGTCTTATAAACATATTTTTCATACTCAATTATAAAATAATATTTAAAAAATATCTTTATTTTATAACAACGTTACAGGTTTGCAAAATGGTTATTTATTAGGTGCTGCCTCATATTACCTCTATTTTCTTCATGGTCGTTACGTAAATCCTCAATATTTCCCAGTTCTATGAGGTAGTTGAGCTCATCTTCATTAATATTTTCTGGTGGTGGGGGAACTGGTTCATTATTTTCAATTGCAATATTTTGCAAAACTGCAGTTGCTATTATTATATTGCTTGCAAATTCAGGTTTGTACCTCAAACCATATGCAAGTATAGGAAAGCGCCTTTTCCAAACTCCGATGGCACGTTCTACAGAATTTCTGGTGCGTATATGGGCCTCATCATAAAGGTGTTCTGGATGTAAAAGCGGTGTTAATAGATAGTCTTTATTGGCATAGCCACTATCACCTAAAAAAAATCAAATAATGTAATCAAACTAAAAGAATACAGGGTGTATTTTTACAAAAATGTAATAAAACAGATGTGTTATTATAAAATTTCTAACAAATTGTTAAACCAAACAACCTTTAAATTTATATTAAAAAACTTAATAGATGTGGCCTACATTCTTGCTAACATAATTAAAACAAATGATAACTACTAATGACTATATACTTTAGTACTTACCTAATAAGATTGAGTTTTGAAATTCATTATTTTCAAATTGAGCTCTTATCCTACTATTATTAAATATAGTAAGATCATGACTCGATCCCGGCCACCTTGCAACAATGTCTCGTATTTTTAATTTGGCATCACAGATTACCTGGGTGTTAATAGAAAAGAAGGCTTTTCTGTTGCGAAATGCTTCAGCCTGCTCACCTCCTACAAACATACACTGTTATCCAGTTATAACACATTTTCAATCTGTTACCTGGAGACTGCATTCTAATATGTGTTCCATCCACACAGCCAATGACCCGAGGAAACCGAGCTATGTTATAAAAGTCTGTCGCTACACGAAGTCTTTCATTGCCATTGGGTATTGTTACAAATAAGGGTCTTGACCTGGCAATGGCATTAGTAACTCGATGGACAATCCTTGAAATTGTGGATTGATGGGCTCCAATAAAGTCTCCTATGGCCAGCTGGTGTCCTCCGCATGCATATATTCTTAAGGTTGTCAAGAGTTGATTCATTGGTGTTAAACTGTTGTTTCTATGAGTATAATTTTATTTAATATTTTAGGTAGGTACTGATAAATACTACAGTATGTAGGTAGATATCTACTTACTTATCATTGTCATACTCAATTTCTTCTTCTACATGATGAAGAACATTCAGGATAGTAGGTTTTTGCAATCTAAATCTTCTGAAAAAAGAAAGGTTGTCCATGGTATCGAAGTATTTACTTCCTTCCCACTGTCTTCTTGGAAAACCAAAATTAAGTATGTCCAATATATCATGGTCATCATCCACAAACAACTGATCTTCGATTTCCATTATTGCTTTATAAATAATTGAGTTTTTTGTAAGAGAAAGAACGCAAAATAATATAAACACTTTTATTTTTAGGTTAGAAAAATCGTTTCTACAGACTAATCCAAGTTTAATCCATGAAAAACGGAGGATTAGATTTTCGAAAGCTTAAGCCCGACTTTTAGTACGGTGCATGGTAAATTAAAGCATTTATCTAGATTAAACCTTTAATCCCGATTAAGTGTACACGGTGCATACGGGCACTCTAATGCAGTACTGTTCCCGAGTAGAGAGGACTGGATCCTCCGGGAGAAGGAAATAATATTAAGAGCAGATAGTTGTTGGTTCACAGATGGATCAAAAACACCTTCCATGCGGCGTTGGAAGCTCTTGGCTCCGACCGAGCAACGTCTGAATTGGTAGCAAATTGCCAAAAACGAGTCTCTTCGATAGGAAGACTTGACATATTGTCTCTGGTCTGGATTCCTGGCCATACTGGTCTGCAAGGCAATGAGGCAGCTGACTTCCTGGCGAAGAAGAGTGCAGCAAGCAGCTTCATCGGATCAGAACCTGTCATTGGCATCGCTCTAGACTTTGCCAAACAAACATTGAACACCTGGATGTCAAGAAGATTTATTGACTTCTGACAGAATCTTCCAGGATTGGCTCACTTCAAGGCGTTTATTCACCCTTCGAAGCTTGATACCAAACAGTTGTTGGACGACAGTAGGGATGAATTACGATGTCTAACAGGCCTTCTTACAGGTCACTGTCATTTGAATCTTCATATGGAGACTTGGACTGTCGTGAGACAGTGTGTGTCGCCTATGTTTGGAAAATTATGAAACAGCAGAGCATATACTTTGTGCCTGCCCTGCTGGGGCAGGCAGGTTCTTTGAGTTCGGCAGAGCCGTACTCTTACCACTTGACCTGAAAGACCACTCACCATACAAACTAATCGAAGCCACAATAAACCCTTGTGGGTTGCGGTGGACGGTCGAATATATCCACTCACTTTAGACCTTTCTTAACCTTACCTTCAAAAGGAAGCTGTTCAAATAAACCTTTTTCTTGAAGCACCAAAAATAACTCACTAGCAGCGCTAGTAGTTCGGTAGGGACAAACACTGCCTAATCCTCATATAAACATATGGTAAAATACAATTAAAAATAATGTTTTTAACAGAAGAAAATGTTCCTGGAGCAAAACTAAAATTTGCAACTGTAAAGGATAACAATGTTGTAACATCGAAACGTTTGCTTGCATGCCGTAATTTGAAAGTAACTGAAAAAAAAGTGAATTAATAGACAGGTTAATATACAGATTCTAGTAAAAGAGTAGCGGTAGATTCAAACTGTAGGCAAAAAAAGATATTTAAAATAATTATGAATTTCATATTTATTTCCGAGTGAAATATGAATCAAATATAGATGGTAATGAAATACATTCCATTAAAATAATAAATGAATATAATTTAATAAACGATTTAGTTATATTTCTTTCTAATGAATGGTAATTAACTATGAAAAATTTACTGTTCATTTCATGTGTAGAGCATAAATATGAATATTTATTTATTTGTTGCACTGTTAAATCCACTCTCCTCGAAGCGAGTATCCATTTCTTACATCTAACCTCATCAATATGAGGTTTTATAAATGGTATAAAAACAACGTTTTCTTTCGGATATCGAGTATCCGACGTACAATTCGCAAAACAACCATGCTTTGTTGGCATTATACTAACGCAAAATAATTTTTTATATCAGAATTTTATTTTTAAATTATAAATTAATATTACGTAAATAACACTGTTTTACATGTGAATAGTTTATGTTTGTCCCTACTACTAGTGCTGCCTCTCGCTGTACTTTTCTCAGGAAAAAGGCTCATTCCATGATATTCAATTCATAAGGTTTTGAGATATTGTGCTAAGAGTGATACTACTTCTGTTTGTTTTCTAAACAATGGATGAAAAACAATTTCGTGTTTTATTTTTACACTGCTTCTTGATGGAAAAAAATACCGTTCAAGCGAAGCAATGGTTCGAAAAGTGTTATAAGGACTCAGTTCCATCAGAAACAACAAATGAACGTTGGTTTACTGACTTCAAACGTGGTCGTAGAAGCACCGATGATGCTGAACGCGTTGGACGTCCAAATGAGGCAGTAGTAGTAGTAGTAGAAATCTTTATTATAGGATACATCCTAATCTTACAAGACATAATAACTAATTAACAATTTAAATTTCCACAGTGCCAAAAATATTAATAAAATTCAAATATGTATATAGATAATAACAATAATGAAGATAAACTAAATAAAAAGATAATAATAAAAAATATACAATTTATAATACCCAATGTTGAAAACCAATATTGATATAGTAACTATATATAATATACATATTTTTCAACTAACTAACGCTCTAGGTATTCCAATAATTTTCTTTTTAACCCTCTTACAGTATTTTCCTCTTTAATGGCATTTGGTAAATTGTTAAATTCCCGTAGTCCCTTGTAGAATAAGTTTTTATTTCCGCCACCAGTGTGAGTTCTATATATATATGAAAATTATTATAAGATCTTGTCTCATGTTCATGTATTTGATTATTAAAAACCAAAAATTCATTAAAATATGTTGGTTGGAGACTTTTGGTTATTTTAAATATAAAAACCATTGTTAAAAAGAATAATCGATTTGAAATCGACAGCCATTGTAGTATATTTAACATGTGATCAATGGAAGTATAACGACTGCATCTTAATATAATTCTCATGCTCCTATTTTGGAGTTTTTGAAATTGGGAAAGCCTATTTTGGTTTATTAAATGCATTAAAGTTGGACAGTACTCAAAATGAGGTTTAATTATACAATTATATGTTAATGTTCTGGAGTTAATAGTCAAATTATTTGCTATCCTAGAAAAAAAATATAATTTTTTTGAAATTTTTTTTATAACGTATTCCGCATGACTGTTCAAACTCAAAGTGTTATCTACAATAACTCCCAGATACTTTATTTCAGACACATATTCCAAGGTAGTGTTACCAATTTCAATTTTTATTTCATTATAATCAATAGAGTTCGGTTTATATTTAGTTGTTATCACCATAGTTTTTGTTTTATCTGCATTTAATTTTAATTTGTTCATATGTAAATATTTTTCGATGTTCTTCATAGAACCTTTGAGAGTATTTACAGCATCATTGAGTTCTGTAGTCGAAGTATAAACTAACGGATCGTCTGCAAACAGATTAAGTTCATGTAGCCCAGGAACATAATAATATCATTTAGGTATATAATAAATAAAAGTGGACCAAGTACACTTCCCTGAGGAACACCAATGTTGATATTTTTGAACCAATTTTTGTTTTCTGTTTTCTTTCACTAAGATAACTAAGAAACCATGCCAGCACAGAGCCTGTTAACCCATATTAATTTAATTTTTTTATCAAAATGTTTCTGTCAATTGTTTCAAATGCGCGCTTGAAGTCAAGAAAGACAGCTACAGTGTATTTATTTTCATCATACGCATTTTTCCATCTAGAGAAAGTATACTGAATAGCTGATTCACAGGAATGATTTTTTCTGAATCCTGACTGTTTACCTAAGAATAATTCATTATCATCCAAGTATGCAACTAATTGTTCGTAAACTGCTAGTTCAAGGACTTTCTCCAAAGTTGGTAGTTTATTAATTGAGCGAAAATCGCTTGCTTTAATTGTATTACTAACCTTTGGTATAGGAATAACAGAAGTTATCTTCAGTTGATCGGGAAATATTTCTTTATCCAGATATGTATTCACCAGGTTTAATATCACATACCCAAATACCTCGAATGTTTCTTTTAAAAATTTGCTATTCAGTACTTCAGAGTTGTTTTTATTGTCTAAGGAATGAATAATCTTCCGCAGTTGAGTCATCGTTAATAGTTCAAATTTGGAAAAAGAACTGTTTATAACTGAATAATTTGTGGGATACTCACAAACTTTGAGGGATACTCTTAGAGATATTTGAAATACTATTAACAAAGTAATTATTGAAATTCTCAGCTATCTCATGTTCATTTTCACTAATTGTTATTAAATTGTTTTCACGAAAGATGATTTTATTCATTTTACTATTGTTAACCGGATTTATTATTGATTTGAGATGTTTCCACATCTGTCTTGGATTATTACGATTTGCGTCAATTTGTTGTTCATAAAAAAGTATCCTTTTCTTTTTTAACATATTAACATACTGATTTCTAACAATTTCATAGTTTTCCCAGAATTGTTCACGTTGAGGTGAGCTGTAATTATTTTTAAATGTTTTACATATTGTATATCGTTCCTTAGCTTTATTTTTCAATTCCAAATCATAGTAAGGTAACTTGTTATTTTTATTGAGATAGTGTGTTCAGGTGCAAGATTATCTATAATTATTTTAGTTTTATCAAATATTTCATTCAAGATTTCGTTAACATCGATTGAATTCAATAGCCATGTTTGATCAATTAGTTCAATATTTATGTTTGAATATGTCTCAGAAGTAATATTTCTAACAATCAGCTTTTTTTCAGGAATATTTATATTTGATTTGAAACAACTGACAGATATCATTGAATGATCAGTTATCTTAGGCGTATGATAGACAGATGCTTGAACATCGCAACAGTTAGTTACCACATAATCTATCAAGGTTTTTGCGTTTATTGTAATTCTAGTACACTGCGTCACTATTTGAGCAAAACCATACATATTTAATGAATTTTTCATTTTTCTACTATAAAAAGCATTGTTATCTGCATAATTAATATTGAAATCACCCAACAGTATGAAATTATTTTTAAGAAAATAGTTTTCAAATAGTTTCTCCAAACAATCAATAAATATAGCATCACTTGAACTGGGCGAGTGATACAGACCTCCAATCAACCACCTCTTATTTGATATGTTTACTTCAATACATCTCATCCAATAATTTCCAGGAATAATACTGCTCTGCATTTTATTATAATATTCTCTTTGGGCTTTGGTTTGATCGCCAAAGATAGTTGCTTTGTATGTTTTAATTTTATTTTTATTTCGGAGAATTTCTTTAGCTACTTCTGGCTTTGCCATCACTATTCTTAGGGGTCTATTTTTACCAGGTTCATATTTTCTAATACGTTGAACTCTATATTCAAGATCTTCTACTTCAGTTTCTGACAAAATTGTTTTTACTGTATTCATTTCATCTTCTATTCTCTCTTTTTTATTTGTTTTGATTGACTCTTTAATATTTAATATAATAACATTTTTAGATTTCTTTTTTCTTTCCTCCAGTTCCATAACTATCTCTTCAAAATTGTTGACTTCTTGTTTCTCCTTTTGTTTCAGATCTTCCACTTCTTGCTTCAATGTATTCATCTCCTTTCTCATGTCCCTTATTTCTCTAAGCAGTTTTGGAACACTTTTAAAAGCCTCCCGGCATTCTTCACAAAAGTACAGTAAGCTCCTTTTTTGTAATACTATGGCCCTCACCTCAGATGTGGATATTCCTGAACAGTTAAGGGTAGAATGTGTTGTTACTTGACAACTATCACAATATACCCCTTAACCAGGAGTAATTTCTAAGTTACAGGTATTGCAGACCATTGTAGATCAATTGGCTCAGTAGACACTCCCAATTTTTTCTACTACTATACCGGTTTTTGTACTTATAGTTTTTGTTGGGTTAATTAGTTTATGTTGTTGTTTAAACACTAATTACATGAGAATTTTCAACTTTTCTTTGAATACAAAAACACTACATATATTCTCCAGGTTTTTGACTTCAGATTGATACAAATTTCAACATAAAATATCAACATTATCCACATGGAAATTCACATAAATTAGTGAGCACTTGATACGGTGTGATACTGATGGCACTGATACTATCAGTTACACCAGAAAACGTTAAAAAATTCACAAAATCGTTTTGAATGGTCGAAAAGTGAAGTTGCGTGAGTAAGCTGACATTGGACAGATATAAAAAAAGTGTTGGCTTTATTTTGCAAGAGCATTTGACTATAAGAAAGCTCTGTTCAAAGTGGGTGCAGGGCAATCTCACTGTTGACCAAAAATGTCTTGATGATTCTGAGCAGTGTTGGCCATGTTTAAACACAACAAACAGGAATTTTTGCGTCGATATGTGACAATGGATGAAACATGGATCCATCACTTCACTCCGGAATCAAAACGATCGTCATCTGAGTGGAGAGCAATTGGCGAACCTCGTCCAAAACACCAGAAAGCACAACAATCGGCTGGGAAGGTTATGGCTTCGGAGTATATGTATATATATATATATATATATATATATATATATATATATATATATATATATATATATATATATATATATATATATAAAAGACCCGGGACTTTTCAGCCCATGTGTTACAGCTTTTGTGGTTGGTGAAGATTTCAATTTGTTAATACTACTTACTGCATAGAATCCAATTGATAAAAGTATTCACTATTATAACTTGTTGAACAATGAATAGAAAAAATATATCAAATCATCTAAAGGAACAATTCGTTCAGGCCAGTCTCAACTCCCTACACTGTAGGTTAATGGACAGACACCTATCAGAAAACAACTACTACCCTGGCTAATACAACGAAGGACGACAGGTATCACTTCACTGAAGTTATTCCTGCATATGCTGTTGGCGATACAACTGTCGCAATCGATTTTCGATTATTGGAACACACTTGCAGACCGGTTTCGGGCTGTTTGGTCACTCGTCATTGCAAGATAGTTTCTATCATCAACATAAAGTCGATGATTTCCGATAATTGAAAATCGAATTTTTTCAGAGTATTATTCCTCGAACTAGGCTGAAGCGGACAAAAAACATCAGGTTTGTCATCACCATATCTGCCTGTGAACGAGGTATCCAACCGCATTACCGAAATTTGCTCAATTTCTCGCCCGAGATACTACATCAGAAATGTTAAGAAGGGGTGAAATATTTAATCGATTACGCTAAAGTATTTGAAGAAATTGAATATTTTCCCCAAACGATAATCACAAAAAAATCAACAGTAGTTTAGATATTCAACTCTTGTAAGAAAAACACGGAACAAGAAACAAGTATCTAGCCCTGTTATGCCAGCGACGCAAAGTACGGAAATGCCACTATTAGGTACTTTTTAGGTGCTTTTTAGGTACCGAAGTCAAAAATTCGGTGCTCTGTAACTTACATCGCAACTCAATACTCAAAGCTGCGTTGCTAGCATTATGTAATGATAGCGGGGATTAACAATATACAATAAGGTCTTGAAATTCTCGCAAACTCATACATAAACAATATAAATAATAAAATGCTAATTGATTGCTCACTAGATATTCATAGAAAACCTAGATTCTATAATGCCTATGTGGCTCATGGACCTGAAAACCACCATGCCTGATGTACTGAGTTTTTATAGTACGTTTCTCAATAAATAATGACAAGAAAATAAAGTGCCATGACTGATGTACTGAGTTCTAATAGTACGTTCCTCAGTAAATAAGGACAAGAGAATAAAGTGCTGTACAAACTCAGTACATACATCATGGTGGTTTTCAGGTCCATGAGCCCCATAGGCATTATAGAATCTAGTTTTACTATGAATAACTAGTGAGCACTTAATTAGCACTTTATTTTGATGGTCTATGTATTAGTTTACTTTATTTTATTTTGTTAATTTTATTTCTCAAATCAGGTATCTCGAATTTTTTCCCGCGTATTCACGGTCGTTTTCATCTTGATTTCTTGCAAGCACCTAATTAGCACTTTATTACCACGCTTAGTTTATGTCTGATTGAGCATACGTCCTCGTTTTCGAGAAACCTGATTCTTAGTTGTGTTAGATCTTTTGTCTATTAATTAGAAAATTTTACGATCCTCACCATTTGGCACTTAATTAGCACCTAATAGTGTTTCCTCAACATTTGAGGAAACACTATTATTTGAGTATTGAGTTGCGGTGTAAGTTACAGAGTACCTAATTTTTGACTTTGGTACCTAAAAAGCACCTAAAAAGTACCTAATTGTGGCATTTTCTGAATGCGATTTCCGTACTTTGCGTCGCCGGTGTAACAGAGCTCAACTATCTTCTTTTCCTTCAACATCGGCTTCTGCTCATTAACACTTGTATCGGGTATACTATAAAATTCATATAATCAATTTTTGTTTGATGAATGATTTTTTTTCTGATAGATGGAAGACTGCTGTGGTGCGGGTAATGCCTTAAAGGTCTGAACCAACTGTATGAGTGTACTGCCAACCCTTTCAAAAATTTGAGAGGAAGCAATTGAGGTTCAACTTGAAGCTCAAATCAATAATTACTGTTTGCTACCCGAAAGGGATATAGCTGTACCACAGCTCTACTTCATATTGTCGATGACATAATCAGGTGGAGGAAGCACTGTTGGTGCTTTTGGACTTCAGCCGTGCATTTGACACTTTCAATTAATTATCAACTAATTTTGGCTATTCTGCACTATTTTAGCTTATCAGTAGCAGAAAGTGAGTTATTTGAGGCGTATTTACTTGTACGGAAACAGAAGATGTATTGACAATGTCAATTCGACAACTCTAAACCTCAATTCCGGTATCCCACAAGGCTCTATATTAGGACCAATTCTGTTTTCTTCATATACCTCAACAATAGTGAATTGCACTGCTCACTGCTATGCTGACGATACACAGATTTATTACATTTGTTTGAAGATGGTTGACAAAGTTTCATGCTGAATTTCATTAGTTCGGACTTCCATTGCCTAATATGATATGATTTGAAATCTCTGAAATAACAAATGAAAATGAAAATAAAAAAAATAGCTGTAAATAACAATTTTATCAAGCAAAAAAGAACCCTGAAAAGAAATTAAAATAAAATAAAATTTAAGAAAAAAAAATGGAAAATTGAACAATTAAAATGAAATAAAAATAAAAAATTGAAAGATTTCTAGCTAAGTTTCTCAGTAACTTGGCTTGAAATCTTTCAATATTTTGCCTGATTTGTATTTTATTGTAATTTCTTTCCAGGGATTTTTTGCTTGATGAAATTTTTATTTTTATCCATTCTTTATATTTTCAACTTCCATTTGCTATTTCAGATGTTCCAAATCATATCATATTGAACAATGGGAGTCCGAACTAATGAGATTTATTACAGTTTTTATCCAAGGGATGTGAAAACGGCCTGTTATTTCATTATTGAAGATATTCACAACTTCATACAGAAAGCATAAAACCATTGCCTTTAGATAAATTCTAGTAAATTTAACATTGGGTAAATCTACACTATCTATCTAGATAGAGTAGTGCATAGAGGATGACAGCACGACCAGCTGTCGAAAGAGCTCGCAGCGAAGATTTTATCGTGTGGGCATGATATAAATAAATAAAAAAATTTTTCATTTTTTATTTATATATATATATATATATATATATATATATATATATATATATCCGTGAAAAAAGTAATTTCATGAAAAGTGACATTTTGTTACCCGTCATCAGAGATAAAATGTCAAAAATTTTTCCCGTCACAGAAAAAATATTTTTTAAAATTATTCCGGAATTTTTGTTTATTAAATTTTTTAAAGTATTTAGTAGCTCATTGTAAAATTTGATACCTCTATAATAAATAGAATTTGGCCCAATACTTGTTTTCATTTTTATTAATTTCAGATTGCCTGAATATTTTGTCAAATGGTTGTGTTGGTCACCATTGATTTTGAAAGTTAAAGAATGTTTCAGCTTATTTTTGTCCAAATTAATGAAGGTGCATAATTTGAATTTATGTAATAATTTTTTTGGTTTATATACGGTGACTGTAGGTTCCTTGTAGTTCAACTTGTATATATACCTTATAATTTTGTTCTGAAGTTTATTAATTGGTTCCAACAAGGAATTTGTTATCATACCCCTTACTGATATAGATATTGAATTTTGGAATATACTAATGAAAAATAAATCAATTTAAGGTATTTTAGGGGTACAACATATATTATTTTGAATAAAATTCCAATTATGGTATCTATTTTTTTCTTATTGTTTCAATGCGTTTTCTATCTAGAATACATTTCCATCTAGATACATTTCCATCTAGAATAAGAGCAACAAATTTAGCACTAGGACAGTAGTTTATATTTTCATCATTAAATTTGAATCAATTGATATTGACTTTTTTGATATAAACATGTATGAAGATTTTTGAAAATGATTCTTTTTTAGAAACAGAAGATTTCCGAAAACATCCTGTATAGATAATAATTTTACTTTAGATAATTTTATTTTATATTTCAATGCTCAAAGTGTACCTGCACACATTGATGAAATTAGGACTTTTGTGGATATAAAAAAATCCTCAATAGTATGTTTGTCGGAAACGCATGTTACGGACTATATATTTAATTCAGAAATTAGTATAGAAAACTATGTATTGACTAGAACCAACAGTAGTAGTAGACATACAAGAGGAACTTTATTATTGACTGAAAATAGTTTAACGATAGTTGAAGTGTTCAAGGAGTGTATTGATAAAGTGTTTTGGTTAACGGCAGTATCGGTGTTATCCCAAAGAAAAATTTATATTGTCGTTGTTTTATATAGGTCTCTCCCAATTGTTTGAAGATTGATGTGAAGAAAATGTAACTGAAAGAAGTTCGAGAATAATAATTTGTGGTGATTTTAATTTGAATTTTTCAGAATCAAATACAAATACTTCAAGACTATAGAACTTTATGAATGACGGTTTTTCGAACTCATTTGATGAGATAACACACTTAACTGCTACAGGAGGGTCAATGATAGATCTAGTTTTCACAAACACTGACATAGATGTTACTGTATTTGATTCACCAAAAATAAGTACACACCGAAATATAAAAATAGCGTTACCGAACATTCTACCAGAATACACAAAAACAGTCAAAATTGAAACTAGGGAAAAAACATTCATTATGAACTGATTGAGTCAAAACTAAAACTTATGAAGTGGAACTACACAGAAAGATCATAATAATGAAAACCTACTTCTACGATTGAATGACAGTGGATGGCACATTAGACGTTTCTGGTGAACCAGACAACGAATCACTTTGAAAATTTAATGGAGGGCATATTCGGACATTCTCTAGCCAACTAAAATATTTTCGACAATGCGGTGTTACCGCTTCTATTAGAAAGCAGTAGCAACTTTGATTTTTCAAATGGAACACTCTGTATATAATATTATTTTTGGAATCTCCAACAATTGCCCGACAACTTTTCTTGATATTTCCCTATACCTATCTGTTACCGTTTTCGAATAAAAATTAAATTCAATTTTTTTATTCAAAAATCATGACTTCTAAAAATGCCGATATCTTTTAGTTAAGAAGTACTATGATATCGAAATTTGGTTTCGAGTTAGGTGATACTTGGACACTTCCCACACGTCAGCCTAATCTCCGTTACTTCAATACAGAGTGGTAAAAAAATACAGTTTTTTCGTTTGCTTGAAAAAGTTGCTGAAATTTGATTATTTTAAATAGAACGCCCTGTATATTATTGAAAATTCGGAAAGCTGCTGAAATTTGCTTTCTTTCTATGTATATCATACCTATACCTAACTAGTCAAGTTTCGGACTTATGAACATTTATTTGTGAAAATGTCCCTTCAGAATGGTATTTCCATTCGGTATTTGGTAAGCAGGCCATGATTACTATTTGACAGTAGCGTTGTGACATTCTCCTATAATATCGACATTTTCGTCACTTCAGAAGTTGCAAATACCTTCAAAACGATGGAACAAAACTATTCAAACGAAGTTCTTATGAATTTGTTTATTATTTTTGGACAGTGTGACAAAATTATCAGCAGAACATGTAGAAAGTTCAATGAAATGTATCCGAATCTACCGCCAATGAACCTCAAGAAATTTATACGAATTCAGAACAATTTCAATGCATTTGGATCAACTTTAAAAGCACCAAGAAACTTGCCTCGACCCGTAACTTTCGAAGACAACCAGATTAATGTCTTAGCATATTTTCACGCATTTCCCGAGTCATCGATAAGGAGTGCTGAAGAAGATTTGGGTATAAAATATTCATCGGTTCAAAGAATCTTGCGAAGACGTAAAATGCATGATTATAAATTCACCAAAATTCAAGCAATGAAGCCTCAAGATCCTCAACAGAGAGTAGAATTTTGTGAAATGTTGTTGACACGCATTCAAGAAGATCCACTTTTTTTAAATAAAATTATTTGGACTGATGAATCGAAATTTTCGAGAGAAGGGATTTTCAATAGAAAAAATCGTCATTATTGGTCCAGTGAAAATCCTCACATCACAAAAGAAGCCGGATTTCAAGAAAAATTTAGTTTTAATGTCTTCTGCATGTTGATGGACAACAAATTGAGGTACGTGATATACGAGGAGTCATTAACATCCAGAAGCTACCTGAATATTTTGGAGAATACTGTAGACAGTTTCGTGGATAATCTGCCACTCGAAGATTATCGAAACTGTTGGTACCAACTAGACGGAGCTCCTGCACATTGCACAAGAGAAGTGAGCGCAGAACTGGATAGACTATTTGACGATCGGTGGATGAGGCGCTTGGGACCATGGAATTGACCAGCGAGATCACCCGATCTTAATCCATTAGATTTTTATTTGTGGGGAATGTTTAAAGAAAAAGTTTACAAAATACCCGTGCGTTCGAGAGATGAATTGTTAGAAAGGATTGCCCAAACATTTGAAGATTTGGATCCCAATGAAATCAGATCTGCCACCACGAAAGCAGTCAACACCCGCATTTTAAAGTGCTTGGAAGTAAACGGCCAGCGATTCGAACATATTTTGAAATATTCCACATGATTGTTTTACTTTTTTATAATTATTCATATCAATATTTCCAATTTCAAGTTTCTTGGTGCTTTTTTTAAGTTTATCCAAACATATTGAAATTGTTCTGAATTCGTATAAATTTCTTGAGGTTCATTGGCGGTAGATTCGGATACATTTCATTGAACTTTCTACATGTTCTGCTGATAATTTTGTCACACTGTCCAAAAAAAATAAACAAATTCATAAGAACTTCGTTTGAATAGTTTTGTTCCATCGTTTTGAAGGTATTTGCAACTTCTGAAGTGACGAAAATGTCGATATTATTAGGAGAATGTCACAACGCTACTGTCAAATAGTAATCATGGCCTGCTTACCAAATACCGAATGGAAATACCATTCTGAAGGGACATTTTCACAAATAAATGTTCATAAGTCCGAAACTTGACTAGTTAGGTATAGGTATGATATACATAGAAAGAAAGCAAATTTCAGCAGCTTTCCGAATTTTCAATAATATACAGGGTGTTCCATTTAAAATAATCAAATTTCAGCAACTTTTTCAAGCAAACGAAAAAACTGTATTTTTTACCACCCTGTATTGAAGTAACGGAGATTAGGCTGACGTGTGGAAAGTGTCCAAGTATCACCTAACTCTAAACCAAATTTCGATATCATAGTACTTCTTAACTAAAAGATATCGGCATTTTTAGAAGTCATGATTTTCGAAGAAAAAAATTGAAATTAATTTTTATTTCGAAAACGGTAACAGATAGGTATAGGGAAATATCAAGAAAAGTTGTCAGGCAATTCTTGGAGATTTCAAAAATAATATTATATACAGAGTGTTCCATTTGAAAAATCAAAGTTGCTACTGCTTTCTAATAGAAGCGGCAACACCGCATTGTCGAAAATATTTTAGTTGGCTAGAGAATGTCCGAATATGCCCTCCATTAAATTTTCAAAGTGATCCGTTGTCTGGTTCACCAGAAACGTCTAATGTGCCATCCACCGTGAATCAGCCTGTAGAGAAGGTAAACAAATTCGTGTATTTGGGTGTAACTATTGACAGCAACTTGAAATTCAAGGAATATGTTAATCAATTTATCAAAACAATATTTTACCAAATCAACTATTTAAGAAGATGATCTCCATATATGAGCCAGTGGACTGAATTATTATTCTACAACTCCATAATCCTCTCACATTTGAATTATTGTTTTACCATCCTGTTTTTTCTCAATCAAAATGAAATAAACAGACTACAGAAGATGCAGAATCGTGCTGTGCGTATAATATGTTGCAAATCCTTCAATGGCTACCAGTGAAAAAACTCTTTCAGTACCAAACACTAATTTTCATTTTTAAAATCAAAATTGGATATTTACCTGTATATCTACAGAATACATTAACTTATGTGGCTGAAATACTTGAACATAATTGAATAGAACTGGCCGATACTTGACGAAAATCCATATTTAAAAAACTAATAAATAGAGTTTATTCTATGATTTTCACTATAAGGGTTTTACAAAAACATGTGTTTCGCTATACAATAGCTTCTTCAAGCATAACTAAGAGTTACTTCTAAATTACAACCTTATATACTATAACCTAGTACCTATTCGTCTACCTAAGTATTAAATCTATCTGAAAAAATATACATGAAAAAGTCAGGTATCAATACATTTTTCGAAAGTCTACCTGTAAATATACCTAACTATTATTACCTGCGTGTGAACAAATTCAATAAAGGCGAATTATTCAATTCAGTTTGATCGTTCATAAGATGGTGAGAGTTTTTGAATTTGTTTATTTCCATACTCTCCAACAGGTTAAGTTTCAAACCTTTCTTCTGGAAATGAAGGGGTTTGTATTCATGGTCGAACTCATGTCCCTCTGAGATTAGATGGCTGGCATATGTAGAATTTATTTTTCCGTTCTGAAAACTATATTTGTGTTCCTTTATGCGGGTTTTGAACGTTCTTCCAGTTTGACCTATATAAAACATCGGACATGACCCACATGATAATTTATACACTCCTGATTTTTCTGAAACTGAACTTTTATCTTTGTTATTTTTAATGTGCATTCCCAAGTTGCTGTTGGTTTTGAAAGCAGTATTAACACCTTTGCTGTGCAGAAAATCTGAAATATTTGTAGTGGGTTGGCCTAAGTAGGTTAAGGTTCTATAACTTTTATCCTTTTCTCTTCGAATTGGGTAAACTTCTTTCAAAGCTTGACTGTATAACTTCTTTGATAATAAAGAATGTATCAGACCAATATCATAATCATTGTTGACGGCTATTTGCTATATTATATTCAGTTCTTTATTGAAATTCGCTTCTGACAAGGGTACATTTATCAGTATGTGGATCATACTGTTGAAAGCTGCTACCTTATGCTGATATGGGTGGGTGGACGAATTATGAATGATAATATCTGTATGTGCCGGTTTACGATAAATTGAAAAATCATGTTTGTTGTTAACTTTTGCTATTTTCAAATCCAGAAAATGTATAGATTTGTCCTGTTCCATCTCCACTGTGAATGTGATAGATGGGTGAAGAGAATTTATGAACTTCAAAAAGTTTGTCAACTGTCTGTTCGTCCCCGTGAAACATACCAGAATATCATCCACATATCTATACCAATACAGAAAACTTCTTACAGTGGGTTACTGTGTATTCTTCTCTCCAAATCGTCCATGAAAATCTCTGCCAGAATGGGACTAAGTGGGTTTCCCATTATGAGACCTTTGCAAGATGAGTAAAACTTGTCAATGATTATGATAGTGGTCTGATACATTCTTTAGTATCAAAGAAGTTATACAATCAAGCTTTGAAAGAAGTTTACCCAATTCGAAGAGAAAAGGATAAAAGTTATAGAACCTTAACTTACTTAGGCCAACCCACTATAAATATTTCAGATTTTCTGTACAGCAAAGGTGTTAATACTGCTTTCAAAACAAACAACAACTTGGGAATGCACATTAAAAATAAAAAAGATAAAAGTTCAGTTTCAGAAGAATCAGGAGTGTATAAATTATCGTGTGGATCATGTCCGATGTTTAAAAATAAAAAAGATAAAAGTTCAGTTTCAGAAGAATCAGGAGTGTATAAATTATCGTGTGGATCATGTCCGATGTTTTATATAGGTCAAACTGGAAGAACGTTCAAAACCCGCATAAAGGAACACAAATATAGTTTTCAGAACGGAAAAATAAATTCCACATATGCCAGCCATCTAATCTCAGAGGGACATGAGTTCGACCATGAATACAAACCCCTCCATTTCCAGAAGAAAGGTTTGAAACTTAACCTGTTGGAGAGTATGGAAATAAACAAATTCAAAAACTCTCACCATCTTATGAACGATCAAACTGAATTGAATAATTCGCCTTTATTGAATTTGTTCACACGCAGGTAATAATAGTTAGGTATATTTACAGGTAGACTTTCGAAAAATGTATTGAGACCTGACTTTTTCAGGTATATTTTTTCAGGTAGATTCATTACTTAGGTAGACGAATAGGTACTAGGTTATAGTATATAAGGTTGTAATTTAGAAGTAACTCTTAGTTATGCTTGAAGAAGCTATTGTATAGCAAAACACGTGTTTTTGTAAAACTCTTATAGTGAAAATCATAGAATAAACTCTATTTATTAGTTTTTTTTACATGAGCATGGAAGAGAAGCAATATAAAAGTTGAAAAATATTAAAAAAATGGTACACATAATTCTTCATTTTATAAAGGAATGCCTATATTGTTTTAATGACCTCCCACAAGGCAAATTAAAGATAGTGGTTTGATAAATATATTCAAAAGACGATTGAAGGATTTTTTGATGAAAATATAGTATATTCCTATGTATGACTTTCTTATGTAACTTTTCATTTATACATATGTATTTTTAATCAGAATGTTTATATTTTTTCATATTGATATTATTTTATTTATAATGTGACAATGTATCTACTATTGTAAATGAATTAGTTTTTCAACAATATATATATATATATATATATATATATATATATATATATATATATATATATATATATATATATATATATATATATATATATATATATATATATATATGTTAACTCGAAGATTCTCACGGATAAAGTATGATGAGCTGTTTTCTCGGGTTTCGCTCCGTGTTCTGTGTATTTTCTCCCCATCAATACACAGAACACGGAGCGAAACCCGAGAAAACAGCTCATCATATATATATATATATATATATATATATATATATATATATATATATATATATATATATATATATATATATTCCAAGTATTGATCCTTGCGGTACCCCACATATTATTATTTTTTAACTGATTATGTCGCCAATATAGACATATTGCTTTCTATTTATTGAATAATGTTGAAACCAATTATAAATTAAACCTCTGATATCTATATTATGCATTATTTTCAGAAGAATTTCATGATAAACAGTATCAAATGCTTTCTTCAGGTCTATTGAAAGAATTCCACATTTTTTGTTTGAATCTAAATCTTGTTGTAATTGGTTATGACATCTAATACTGTCGATTCTGTGTCACAATTTTTTCGAAATCCGTATTTCCCATCATATAATAATTTTGTCTTTTTAAGATATTCGAACAATCAGAATGTACTGATTTTTGAATAATCTTAGATAAAACTGGTGAAACTGAAATTGGTCTATGAAATGTTTATGAATAGGAATTAACTACGAGTAAATTAACTAAAGATACAAATTTAACAAAATAATGAAATAATGAACAAGAGAACACCAGTGCGAGTAATTGATATGAACATTGAACATTTAAGTTTGTTAATAAGTATCACAAATTGAAACAATTTTTTTTTAATTATAAATATTTGAATAAGAAAACTCGAGTAGAATAATCAATACGGGCAAACAGTCAAATTTGAATTCATCCATATTTTTTTTTATAATAATAATAATTTATTCACATACAAGTTACACAGTTATACAAAGTTAGTGTGCAAATAATGCGTTGCAAATAAATTAAGATAACTCACAAAAGGTAAACCTTGAGCGTGAGATGCTTAACTATAAGCTATACATTTTTAGACATATAACCAAATAACACATGATCACAAGAAAAATAATGCATTTCCAAGTCTGATTCAAACTTATGTATTAGAGTGAAACGTCTTGAGAGAAAAAAAATGAATAAATATTATAAGTAATTTTTTACATCAATATAATGATGTATTCGAAGGCGGGGGATTCGGAGAACCCATAACTTGGTTTTTCGTTTGAAAACTCTTGAGTAATGTATATTTTTCAGGGTTTTTGGTAATTCATTATAAAGTTTTGGACCTAAGTAAAAAAAACTTCTTTGTAGTATGTTTTTTGATGGTCTTGCTACTTGCGACATGTTCGATTTTTGTCGTGTTAGGTATGGATGACTGATGGCTTGTAGGCTTGCTTTGTATTTAAGTTGGCGGGCTACAGTGCTCACAAAATATAATTGTCGAATATCCAAGATTTTCGATTCATCAAAAAGTAGTTCAGTAGGGTAAGTATACGGTTTTCTGAAAATGACTTTGAGAATCATTTTCTGCATTTTTTCCAGATTTATAAGAAACGTTTTATTGGCTGCACCCCAAGCAATGACTCCATAATTGAGGTGGCTCTCGATCAGCGCGTAGTATAATATTTTCATTTGACTTGTGGTGAGTATATTCGAATATTGTTTCATCCTGTATAGAATACTCCTCAATTTCTTGACCACATAATTTGCATGTACGTTCCATTTCAAGTTACAATCAAGGTAAATTCCTAAGTATTTATGACTGTCTGCCCTTTTAATTCTCACAACTTCATTAGGTTGATTGATCTGTATGGTGTCAAAATTAGGTAAGTTTTTGGAGTAAGAAGTGAAGGGAATGAAGTATGTTTTATTCTTATTTACTGTCAGTAGTTGCCCGTCAAACCATTCAAGGATAATTCCGAAGTCTCGTTCTACTAAAATTTTCAAATCATCCCAAGTTTTGGCTTTATAGAATACTGCGGTGTCATCAGCAAAGCTCATCACATTTCCTTCTAAATTCAATTTGAATAGGTCGTTCAAATATATATTGAAGAGTATAGGACCAAGGACGGTGCCTTGTGGAACACCAAATTCAATGACTCGGGTAAAACTTATGCAGTCGTTGATTTCGGTACATTGTTCTCGGTTACTCAGGTAACTCTTGAATAACTGAAACGCAGTATCTCTAAAACCTATACTTTCCAAAGTATAGGTTTTTAAGATCCACCAGGATGCATAGAGCAGGTTGTTTATTGTCCACAGCTTGACTTATTTCAGTTGTTAATAGGTTAATAGCGTCTTCTGTCGATCTGTTCTCCCGAAACCCGAACTGCTTATCCGACATCAATTTATATTTTTTAAGAAATGTTGTGATTCTGTGTTTCAAAAGTTTCTCATAGATTTTTGCTAGATTTGAGATTAGTGATATTGGTCTATAATTTGAGACTTTTCGTTTTGATCCTGTTTTGAAAAGAGGCTTTACAATTGCCGTTTTGAATGCTTTTGGAAAAATACCAGTCTTCAGTGAGAGGTTCATGATGTGCGTTAATGGTTTGTATATATGATTAGCTATAAGTTGTAAAGTTTCGGCCGTTATCCCATCTTTCCCAGGTGCTTTATTTTTTTTCAAACTACTGATTGTTTTCAATGTCTCCTCTTCAGTAATTTCTTCTAAGTAAAATAAATTTAATCGACATGTTTGAGGTTTGTTGGATGAGAAGCTGGCTTTACTTTCTATTTTTTCTGATAGTTCTCTTCCGATGTTTGTAAAGTATTCGTTGAATCTATTGGCGATATCTAATTTATTCCTTAAAATTTGTCCATTTTCTGTCTCAAGTTCAAGAATTTCATTTTGATGTTTATTTTTGTTCGACATGTCATTCAAACATAGCCAAAGATTCAATATAAAAATATTTAGATGATTCTGAAAATATGAAAATCATATAATCCTGTATTTTCAATTCAATTAATTGAATACTTCTTCAAATGATTTTCGAATTTGAGAGCAGTTTCAGATTTTTCATGTCTTTAAGAATTAGTTTATATATTTTAACTTAAGTTTTGTGACCGACCATTTTAAACAAATAGTTACAATATTTTTTTATAAACCCAAAACTTCAGGTTTCCAACTCCAAAACCGACGAAATTCAATACAATCTTTGAATTCACACCATTTTCCCCCATGGAGGTGGAAATTCCTGATTACCGTTCTTGATGCTTATTCAAACTATACAAAAAACCTACCTGCATATTTCAAAATTCTAGGTTCAGTAGCTTCGGCTGTACGTTAATATAGGAGCGAGCAACAGGTAGTAATTTATATTTTCACTTAAAAAAATATGGCAACGGCACTAAGTAATGCTTCGAGAATCGAATTATGTTAACTTATGAAAAAATTCGCAATACTAACACAACCATCAACGACGTCTGCCCTCACGCGTCTGACCGCGTTCGGGCCGAGGTAGATATATGCTATCACGGACTTTTATTTAGGACTATTTGAGATAAACAATCTTACACTACATATCTTTATGTATCTCCAACGGTATGGGCAGCGCACGCCAAGATACATCTCACGGAGCAAGATTTTTTCCGACTTACTTCTTACTTATCGTTATATTTTGTCCAAAATTACACAAAACCTTTATAAATTCAGCCTAAATGTTACTCTGATGTATATATAAACTGTATTTCTGTAAAGTTTCATCTTAAGGTGTTCAGTTAAGTCGTTTAGGTGTGAAAAAGACACAAACATATATACATACATACATACATACATCCATCCTCAGAAACTTTCACATTTATGATATTGGTATAAAGTATAGATTCCATTATGATAAATTGATTTCTGTCCAAAAGTGGATTTGAAATTACTGATAATAATTTTGTTTGTCTAGTGGAGCACTATCATCCTCAATGGTGTACTTCGAAGTTTCGGAAGTGTCCCCCATTTTTTGTATTAAGATGCAATAACGGACTAGTATATATGTCATGAAAGTTTGTATTCGCATGCATCGCGTGAGCATATGAGTGCAAACACTCAGGTCAGAAGATCCCGGTTTGTAAAATTGTCGGCCTAAGGGCACAAACATCTGCCTTTCACTCTAGGTACATAACTATTACGTTCAAAATTATCTGCACAGCAAATTTTGTTATCAATTTTAATAATTTGAACTGAGGGAAAACGTTTCTTTTATATTATTTTACTGACCTTGTTTAAGAATACTTGCTGAGAATAAATACTCCACAATTTGACGAGTCAACTAACTTCCTAGTACGATTTTTTATTAATGCAAATCTTATTGAAATGAATATATATGAAAAATATTCACGTTCGTTGAGTTTTCCTTCTCTTTCGTGACACCGAGGTATGTAGTTATTGTAATAGTTGCATGTTTGCCTTGTTTACTTAGTCGAGGAGTACGGTTGTTGATTATTGTTAGTATTGAGAGTGCAAGTGATATTTGGTGTGACATTTGTATTACCTGGAATCAGAAAAAGTGTAATCACGTGAAAATCTTCGAGTAATGTGATGGACTTTAAATTAGTGACTTCAACCTTTCAAAGTTTAACTCAGAATATGCAGGTATACATTAAAATTATCTGAATTTGGGCGATGTTTTCAATCAATGAGATGCTCATTATATTCATTTGGATACTGGTTTTTGAATTATCAATCCCTTTATTTTAGAGATATATAATTTTGATTTGAAACTCCAATTATTGCATTTCTTCCGAATATTTATTATTGTGCAATTGAAAAAAACATTGAAAAATTTTCTTCAAAGATATTTATCCTTTTGTCGAATGAAACAAAATTGAAACTTTTTTCAATGCTGCAGACTTTGAAAGACTCTTCAAGCAACAATATTGGTATTTGCATCAGTCTTTTGTTGGAGGAGTGCCATTTTTTCAGAATCATTTTTGGATATAAATGGTTTGCCTTCTGTAATATACATCATTCCTCTAGGTATGTCAGTCTCTTTTATTTTGTTGCAAAAATTTTAAAAACTCACTTGAAAACTTTCGCCTCAATTGTAAATAGCTATATTTGTTTTGATATATGCCAAAAGAATGAAGAGTTCGGAAGTCATATGCGATAGTCTACAAGAATACATATATAGGATGTTTTTTTGAAATTTCAGTTGAGGTTCATATTTCCATTTCATAGCTTGATCACCAGATGATTTTAAAGTTTACTCCATTATCCTTGTTTCTGTTATCTGTCTTCTCCTTACATATACACGATGTTCATTTCTTCTCACATCAAGGGTTCCTGTGGTTTTACCTATATAACTTTTTATACAGGTACAAGGTACATTGTAAATACATTTTTTCGTTTTTTTTTCAACCGTATTTTCGGGTTTAGGGTCAATGTTTTTTTATAGTTCTAAAAGTTGTCCTTGCATCATATCTTCCACCGATGCATCTCAATTTCTCAAACAAACCGGAAAAATAAGGTGGATATTACTTATAATGGCACTGTTTGCAACCTTTGGTGTAGTAATGAATATACTGGAGTTTTTTCCCAACACCAAATCGTTATTTTCAACACCTCGACACGTGTTTCGATCACCAAGTGATCATCTCCAAAGAGGAAGATTAAAACTAGAAACTAACGCGAAGCTAACCCTATTTATGCTATATGATATCCCATACAGGTAAACCATCCTGGTGTACCACCCATACAGGTATACCAATTTAAATTAATTTTACGATTTTTCCTTATCTATCATTTTACAATATATGTTTAACTATTATAGCTGTATATAAAACAATTTTCAGCTATATAAAATGAATTTCACCATATTGCCTATCTAAATTTATTTTTGCATGTGTCCCAGTAAACCCAACAATATTATTTTAACAAGCTATATGGTATGCTCTTTGGTATAGGCCCGTCATCGTTATTCATAATATTATTGTGTTTACTTATTTCTACACTCTCATAGGCATCTAGTTGCCTGTTGTTGTTAACTTGTCTAACTAATCTTAATGAACTGAAGTCTATGGAATGGTTTTGTTGCAAAATATGATGGGCGACTGCTGATTTTTCAGGTCTTCCATATTTTAAGTGTGCTATGTGTTCCTTATATCTTACTTTAATAGATCTTTTTGTCTGTCCATAATATTTTTCATCGCAGTCCTTACATTCAATTTCGTAAATTCCAGACTTTTTCGAATTCTCGAATTTCTCTTTTGGACTTCCCAAAAGGCTCTGTAGTGTATGCCTAGTTTCTTGAAAATCTTTCCAAAGTTCCTCGTATATTGGTGGTATGGAACTGAGATGTATTTATCTTCGTAGTTCGGACTTCCATTGTCTAATAAGATATAAATTGATTTGAAATCCACGAAAGAATCTGTAAAAAAATCAAAAAAGATTAGCTGAAAAATAACATTTACATCAAGCAAAAATAAACTAAAATTACAATGGAATAAAATACAAGCAACAACCAAAAAATCAAAAAATTGAACTATTAACAAGAGATAACATAAAAAAAATTACTGAAAAGGAATAAAAATTAAAAATTAAAAGATTCCAAACCAAGTTACTTCACAACATTTCTATTGTTACTATCCACAATCGTCTTCGGGTGGTTTCGGACAGAGATCTGACTATTTATAGGTCATTCGATCGATTTCACATATCCCCTCTTCCCTCTCTCCGCTTCATCGGTTTTAACGGGAACTGACCGTTTGGCCGTGTTGGTCGTGTTCCGCTTGATTAGAGGTTTCCATGTGTTGCGTGTCTCTACGTTTGCTTGGCTAAATGCGTTGTTGGACAACATATGTGCGGCTTCTTTGAATTTTCTCCCTACGTTATTCGAGTTATGAATCGGGTATAGCAGTCAGAGGCAGAAATATTGTAAAACTCTTTTTTCTGTTCAAGCTTTCGAGGCGTTTATTGTCTCTTCATCGGGAACTCTACAATAATTATTGAATAAACAAAGGGTATGGACAACGTGTTCATACTTACGAAAGTGAGGTTAAAATTAAGTTAACAAATATGTAATAAAGAGGATCCTCATATTTGTATGTCACGATTAAAATTGGTTAAAAACATGTAACATTTCGTAAGAATTTTGCGATAATATGAGATGATTGCAAGAATAATGTGAAATTATGAATTTGGAAATTGAACTCAACAGGTTGTCAAACATGATTGACATAAAACATTAAGTTTGACAAAAAGTGTTTGACAGAATTTCTTGTTCTGACTGATGCATTGCTGCCAATGAGATTTCACAGAACTGTAAAATGATAAATCACAGAGAGTGAAGGTAAGGAGTTACTGTTATGAATTTATTAATTGAGGATACACTACAAAAACACACTTTTGTCTATTTTCCACTATATTTCTTTATTGTTGACCGGTTTCGGCTATTACACCATTTTCAAAACTAACTGATTACATTTAAATCTGAGTAATTTATACCTATGTTGCTTATTCTATCATAAATGACTTGATATATCTTTATATAGTATAAATTACTCAGATTTAAATGTAATCAGTTAGTTTTTAAAATGGTGTAATAGCCGAAACCGGTCAACAATAAAGAAATATAGTGGAAAATAGACAAAAGGGTGTTTTTGTAGTGTATCCCCAGTGAACATGAATTTCCACAAAATAAACAAGTCGTCAACCGAAGAAATTTATTAATTGTTATCAAACTTATTTTCTTTATTTAAACAAAGGAGATAGGTATAAATCAGGCTGAGACCTGATAAACCTGATATACCTATCTCCTTTGTTTAAATAAAGAAAATAAATTTGATAACAATTAATAAATTCATAACAGTAAAATCAGCTCTTAAGCTGCTGCCATATCAATAAAATAAAAAAAACGGACCATATTTCAGGACCACGAGTAGGAGTCGCGCCACTATGGACCACCCCCACTCCTCCACTTTTCGTGGTAGCGAGTGGGAAAGAGACGTGTGCGACGTGACCGACGCATAGAAGGATGGAATGAGCATCGAGTAGATTCATTTGATAGATAAGAGCGCGGTGGAATTACAAAAATAACGCTATAATATTAATAATGAACGAAAATCGGATTAAAGAAAAAACATGACGTCAATGTGTACAGGGTGTCCCAAAATGCGTCATTAAAAAACATGACAGTTTAACGAGGCTCTGTTGTTTTGGCGTGTGATTCTTCAATGTGTACAGGGTGTCTCATCGTTTAAGAAAAACAAAAACATGTACGGGGTGTCATGTTTTTTCTTTAATCCGATTTTCGTTCATTATTATTATTATAGCGTTATTTTTGTAATTCCACCGCGCTCTTATCTATCAAATGAATCTACTCGATGCTCATTCCATCCTTCTATGCGTCGGTCACGTCGCACACGTCTCTTTCCCACTCGCTACCACGAAAAGTGGAGGAGTGGGGGTGGTCCATAGTGGCGCGACTCCTACTACCACGATTTTATACTGTTGTCCGTCACAGATAGATCTCTAATTACGCTTCCCAAGATAATACCACAGAGTCTACCAGGTGACATTTGCCATACCAGGCTGCCAAGTTACATTTGCCATAATGTGATTTCGAATATTCACTGCATTTTAGACTCTCTAAATATAATTTCGCTACGTTGGATATTTTTAGTTTACAAGCATTGCAGACCTGTATTCTTGTTTTTCAAGTTACCAAGTTGCTTTCAATGAAAATATTCATTAGAAGGTTTTTTTATACCTCTCAACTAACCATGTGACTTCCTGCCCCAGATACTGTGACAACCATCCCCGGCGCGGGGATAAAAGTCACACATTTTCTTTTCCATAAGAATTGTTTTAGTCTCCCTATGGATGATGTTGGAGAAAAAAAAAGGAAATCTGTTTTCAAAAAAGTATAAAAATACTATTGATGTAAAAATATCATTGATAATTTATAAAAAAAAGGACACCAAAAATGCAAAATACAGAAAATGTGACTTCCAGCCCCGATCTCCCCTACTTCGCGAACATTAAATTGCATTTATATTACATGACCAAGACGATAATTAATCAATGCCATTAACTTCATGGCATTGGTCTCAAAATACAAACAATGTATTTTTTGTGGATGTATGAAATCACACCAGGTTGTTGAATTTTAATTCGAATAATAAGTGTTTACTTTGTTGACATTCATGAAGGCAATAAAATTTTTATTTCTTTCTGAATATCAACTCGAGAATCAATTAAAATTCAGAAATGATTAATCTGTTTTTGACAGGACACATTATTTCCGGTATTGGCGATTGATTTCAATGCTTTTCATCATCATGCATATACGAGTATCTCCTATACTCTTCAGTTAGTAATGAACTTCTGATGCACTCTTTGGAACCTTTGGTGTAGTAATAAATATTACCAGAGTTCTATCCCAAAACCAAACCGTTATTTTCAAGACTTCGACACGTGTATAAGAAAAGCAGAAATAATAATCGTATAAATATATTTTACTCAAAGATACATCAATTCACAACTGAACTTAACGAATGAACCATCACCCGTTTTCCAATCTGGATATTAACAATTAAATGAATAACATTGCTCTCGTCTGGCTCGCTCGAGTTTACTGACTATGACTTACTAATTCCTATCCAATCTCTCGGGCCCCGCGTTTTTTCGGGTACCGCGTTTTTTTCCACCCATGTCGATAGTGGTTTCTTACACGTGTTTCAATCACTAAGTATAATCATCCTCAAGAGGAATATTGAAATTTAATCTCCCACTTGAAGATGATCACTTAGTGATTGAAACAAGTGTCGAGGTGGTGAAGATAACGCTTTGGTGTTGGGATGGAACTGCAGTAATATTAATTGAGGTGGTGATATCTCAGTCTAAACTACTGATAAAATCTAGGGATATTTGCTGATCTCAGCAAAAATGGATTCTGTATTGTTGCATATTTCGATTAATCGAATTTAGTAAGAATTTTTATATTCATTCTTGTTTACTTTCTTTAAATCAGTTAGTTTTTGTTTTCAGATATGGCCTTTTTTGTTTGTCTATTTATTGACGAAGAATAATATTCATGCCGCGTATTAAACACGTCTAATAATTTTCATTTTGTTTCAACTTTCGATGGAAATTATACGTATGCAATTAAATAGTATTTAAATAATGGCAGGAAGGCAACATTTATCGCGTGGTGAAATGTTACGGGTTGTGAGGATGCTTCAAGCAGGAATGCGTCAGATGGACGTTGCGAACGAGATAGGTACCACCAGTGGTGGATCCAGAGGGGGGCACAGCGGCACTCCCCCCCTAGAGGATTGAAAGTACACTAGATATAATTTGGTGACATTTTGGGACAATTCAGGACATCAGCTCAGGCCATTTCATTCATTACAAACCCAGGTACACGGAAAACATTAATTGGCTAGGTAAAACTCGGGTACTTGACATTCAGGTACTCCAAATTGTAGAATATGAATATATTTCAGCTCACCCAATTTTACAAGAGCTTGGTAAAATTGGCCTTGATTTGGCTATTTGCCGAGGACAAGCTTTTGATGAATCCTCTAATTCGAGTGGAATATTTAAGGGTGTGCACGCCCGCATTTCTCAGATTAAGCCTTCTGCAATTGTCACCTCACAAACCACAAGAGGAGACTAAATCATCTGTCGGTAACAAATAAGACAGATGGGTATCCGCGGCTAAGCTAAACAGTGGAGACGGGAGTGGGTTAAACAACTTAGCAAATTTCAAATAGATCTTAATGGGCGCCAAAAATGTCACCTCACAAACCACAAGAGGAGACTAAATCATCTGTCGGTAACAAATAAGACAGATGGGTATCCGCGGCTAAGCTAAACAGTGGAGACGGGAGTGGGTTGAACAACTTAGCAAATTTCAAATAGATCTTAATGGGCGCCAGGTAAATTTAATCCTCCAGATACCCTAAGTAACTCACAATATCAATAACTTACCAATTAATATTGGAAATAAAAGATAAAGATCCCCAATATGATTTATTCAGTAATCCTAACTTACATGGATTAACCAACAACGCTTCTAAGACAACAATGCAATATTCACACTACTACGCGATGTTCAAATGTCCATACAAGAGCGCGGTGTATATACCACGAATTCAATCAGCCATAAATTACGGTAGTAACGACGCTCAAAAAAACTACAATACGTCGAGTAAAACTACCACGAAAATTGAGTAGGTGAAATCGTAAATACTAGTATCGGATGGTAAGACAAACTCGTTTGCGTCGCGTGAGCTCAGGCGTAGGCGCATCGGTGTCAATCAGCAATCGTGAAAGGAAGAATATACCTCAATTTCCGTTTCACAAATATCTATGTCAATCAGGTATCAATAACAAACTCTTAATCAATAAACGATAAACAAACACTATATCAACAGGTATCAATAAACATAAGGGCAACAATTATTCAAATATCTCAGTATATCACAAATATTCAATTAAATCAATTATAACTTGCGTGCTCCTTTTGGGCCACCCGGTATATGGTGTTAGGCTACCCCGTAGTTCGACGGAAGTGGATCACCCTGTAGTACTGCTGAGATGGATCACCCTGTAGTACGGCGGAGATGGATCACCCTGTAGCACCACCAAGATAGATCACCCTGTAGGGCACGACAAGCTGGACCAGTAATGGATCATCAAATAAGACCCAAGAAGAAAAAAAAGGAAAACAGGAACCCTTAACGAAGACAAAAAAAAAAGCAGGAAGAAAATCAGGAAGAAAAACAGGAAGAAAAAGCAGGAAGAAAAAAGCAGGAAGAAAAACCCTACGGAAGAAAATTCTCAATCAGAATCAGATGAAACAAGGTGAGATTCAACCCCCATTCAATAGGACTATTTGACTAATCAATACCCCTGGTATATTTTCATCAAGCAAAGTAGCAAGATAACAAGAGTATATTTTTGGGTGCCCTGTATAACCATATGATCCGTAAAAATCAAGAAAATTGAATGAGTGTTGAAACCTCTCTTCAATACTAATATTCATTTGAGATATAACGATGGAATCAGAAATTACTAAACTCATCAAAAACACATTTAATGGTAAAATTCTTACCCTGGCCAAGGGGTTTTCTATACGTTTCTTCGTGTGCGGTGCTCTGCACGGAAGTCCTACTGGGACTTGATGAGTGACTGAGGGCCTTCTGTTTCTTATGAATCTAGAGACGAGAAACGAAGGTTGTAGAATTGAAGAAGTGATATCATAGCTAAGATCACATGAGAGATGCGACAGTGATTCAGACATACCTAATTTCGGAAATCCTCCCACCTGGCACGAGTTCGGTAACCACCACAAATCCTCAAAAGAGCTTAAGTTTCAGACTGCAAATATCCACACCAAAATGACCAATCAGTCTTCCACTATACAATCCTGACTTGTAGAAATAATCCCCGTGAAGGATGGCACAAATACAACCAAATATATCCTACAATCAGTCTGATGGTACCCTTTGAACTCCGAACCAAGCTCACCGAAGGTTAACTTCCAAATACTAAGCGACTGCCACATCTGACAGCTAACCAGTTGTTGCCACAGTGCATCCAATCTACACTACAAGCACCAAGGGGGCGCTGTGCACAACATCATAAATCTATAAATTCCTCCACAGCCACTTGAGACAATATCAACAAGTCTATGACCCATCAAAACTCCTTCTCAAAGCAATGCAACCCTAAAACAACCCTTGACAACTTGAGTAGCCGATAAATCCTCCACCCGTGAACAACTGTAGAACTAGTTCGGTGTAGTTCGTCGGAACGACACTACGAAAGTTCGGCGGATGTCAACCAACAGCTGTCTCTTAACCTTGTAATGAATAGAATGTACAAAAATATTGTTCCAACCTATTTTCAACTATTTACCAATCCTTATTTATGCGATGGAATAGAAACATATAAGGTAAGTCGTCACATCTTTCCCATTCAGTACGAATATTTGAACATTCATCTTATGCAGAATATTTACCGAAAATATCAAACAGTATTCAGAAACCAGAGCTAACTAATATTGTTTTTCAGGCGATATGGCTCTAATATGTCAGTAATCCTTCTGGAAGTAATGAATAACGATCTATGCAAGAAATATTCTTGGAAAGATATAGGGAATAAGGCAGACAACGGCAAAAAAAATGATAGGTGAAGAAAACTGAGAAACAAACAATAACAACTATTTCAACCTAGCGAGGAATTTCGGATCTCCAACGTCGATTGGCAATAGGAGAATGCGTAAGTACTGGTCAAAGCAGTTAGTCAGGGAGCATACATTTATTCTTATACATTTCAGGTATGGTTTTCTATGGAACGGAAGATTCCCATTACTATGATGTTAAATGAATAAAATCTACTTGTAACTTAATTACATTGTTAATATCCTTTGAATAAAGATCTTAAAAGGTAAGGTAGTGTTTTGAAAGGTCACATAAGAGCAGTTTGATCTAGTGCTAAATTGAAACGTAACACAATCTACAGCCACTGTGCGAACCATACGCTAAAAATAAGCAAAGCTTGTTCTGTTGCTGGCATCAAAAATGCAATGGAAGTCATATCTTCCCTGGCAAATTTTTTCCGTAACTCCGCTGCAAGATTCAAAGCTTTGGACGAAGAGATGTGGGAAAATCATGACGCCAAACAAAAGTCATAGCATTGTTATGACCTAGATATTCCAGGATGAACAACTCCAATATTGTGAAGGCTATGGCGCATCTCCCGTTACGAAAATATCATCTATAGAAACGACAGAAGCCTGAATCCATGAATATACGCGGCTACCCAAGGCGGCCCGTTGCAAAGCCAAACTTTGACATAGACCGCCGAACAAGATTCGTCCTCTGACTTTTATTGCAGCTTCCTCAGCGAGGCAACTAGATTAAACCAGAAACCAAAGACAAAACATTTGTGATCCAACACCAAACAGCCCAGTTTCCAAAGCTCAAAAACGAAGAACCATTGATGAGATTTTAATTCTCACCATTGGTTCTTTTTTTTGAGCTTTTGTTTCAACTAACTCCAAGATTGTGAATGATTTTATCGAACATTTTAAATCTACATCGAAGTGTACTCACAAATACGGGGCACTTCTCGGTAAGTTGCTTGAAAACTCTAAATAATAATAATGATTTTATGTGCGAAAAATTACATGTAAAAACATTTTTATCATTTACAGAAATGCAAATGAAACACCCTAGTCGGTCGGTAGCCAGACGGTTCGACGTGGGTGCTTTGTTCACTCACTCGAATTGACTGCCGTGTTGGTCGGTGGTTCAAGTCCCAGTCTAAACGATCGATTTCCACTTGCTATTGTCCAACCCGTTTAAGTGAATCACACCTTAAAATATAAGACCTCGTTAATCCTTAGCTCGCACAAGTTTCAACTTCTGAGGGTTGTCGTTCATAGGAGTGCGACAGCTGGTTAACGGAACACAGATTTTAAATAAATTTTTCAAACAGATTTAGATTCTAGTGCACATGTCAATGATAACTACTTATAAGCAGAAATTATAAATGATGCTGACTAATTGAATTACTCGAATAGAGATACAATAGAAAAGAAAAATATAAATTTAGGTTACTTCAAAATTTTTGTTCGTTTTTATGAGTCTACTATAAACTGTAACTGTAAACACTTATTCAATCCAAATCAGTGCCTTTTACCAACTTAACACAAGTCGATTGATTCCGTCACTATGAAAATTGTATGCTCCAGATTCCATGAAGTCGACGAAGGCCGTTTTTGTCTGGTCCTGATTGGCGAAGGTTCTACCGGCCAGAAAGTTATCTAAGTGCTTGAAAAGACGGTAGTCGGTTTGCGAGAAGTCTGGGCAGTATGGTGGGTGAGGCAGAACTTCCACGCTCGATTTGTTTAATTTTCGGACAGTGATTTGTGAAATGTGCGGACGGGCTTTGTTGTGGAGCTGACCAGTGCCGTCTGCTGCTGACGGAATTTTTGGTGCATTTCGTCGATGATTTCCTCACAATAGAACTCTGCTGTGGTGGTTTGGCCTGGTTACAGAAAGTTATAGTGAATCACACCAGCCGCTGACCACCATACAGTAACCATGGTCGCTTTTGAAAAGTGTCTGGGTGGCTAATTAGTGTCCAACCACTGTCCTGAAGGTCTAGCGATGTCATAGAGGATCCACTTTTTCGATCCGATCCAAAAAAGGATCATTTTAGTTGCGCAAAGGCAAAGAAGAACATAATTCGGAACATGACAATTTCTGTAGATCGTTCAAATCCTGGGGTATCCACTTTTCGAGCCTTCGGCCTTTCCTATACCTTTTAAACCATCAGAAACCGCATGGGACCTGACGCCCAGTTCTTCTGTTATCCCACGCACCGTTTGTGATGGGTTAGTCTCCACCAGGGCCCTCAAATCCTTTTGGATTTCTGTAGGTGGACCACTTTGGGGCTAAAATCTGTGGAACGAAATTTTGCAAACTAACGTCGAACAGTGGGTTCATCAACACAATTATTGCCAAATGCCTGGTTGATTTTTCAGGCAGTTTCGGCAGCGCTTTGGATCAATTTCCATTCGTAGAGAAAAATTGGTCGAAAATTGCTACAAAACACATAGTATTGAAACGGACAAAACTATTGATCCATCGATCCATATGTTTTTCCTAATTTCGATCATATATGTTGCCATTGATTTTCTGTTGGGAGGTTCATTCCTAAAGCCCTATACACGTTATGATTTTTCGTACTGCATGTTGAACTGCAAATTGTAAAGAAAATCTTATGGCATGCAGTACATCCATGTTTCATCCACACCTCACAACAGCTCGTACTGCCGAGGTTTCGATTTCAATCTTTCAAAAGTCACGTCTGAAGGAAGTTCTTATATCGTTTATTTTATTTTTCATTGCTTCTTGAGATTCGTTCGGAAACAACTCCTAAAATTTTACAAATAAAATTTATTTTATTGGCGCAATCTTTTGATTTTACATCCCACAGGCAGGTGTTTTCTTTATATCAGCAATAAACTCTTCCCAAAAAGTCTTATTTTTCATAACCATCATAATGATATGGAATATATAAAACCCTTTTTCCTAAATGATTTGCTTTAAACGATATAAAATCGTAACTACCGCAGCAGTAAGCTCCACACGTTCCAACTTGTCTACAACCCCACCCCAGACACGACCGTTGATACGATATTTTATGGAAGCTCCGTACTGCGAACGATTCGACGACTGCATACTGCAAAACACACAATTTGCCTACACACGTTATGATTTATCGTTACTGCGGCAGTACCGATGCATATCGTACTGCAAGCAGTACGAAAAATCGTAACGTGTGTAGGCCGTTTATATGAGTAATTATCCAACAGATAACGTAGCTCATCGCCATTATAATTCAGATCACTGTTGAATCAAAATGGAACATCTGACTGTGGATATTACATGACAAACTGAAAACACTCCTATGTTGGCACATGGTTTGAACATAACGAATCACGTGTGTCACCAATTTCATCAAAATCTAATGTCACCGAAGGACATCCGATTGGAACTTTGAGACGTTATACTATATTCAAACACAATAATATTTATAAGTGCTTCTTAGATTCATCAGTTTTTGTATAATATGCACTTCCTAAGTGTATACACGTATATTCGTCTAGGATACGTTTCTGAGCCATAATATGTCAAAGCCTAAATTCGCAGCAATACCCATTTTTTCTTTATCGAATCAATGGAAAATGAAGTGTAAAAGGTGAAACATATGTTCTTGTAAATATCGTTTGACCATTATGTTCGCGAGCTCTCGTCTCTGATTCAGAAATTAAGATCAAACACACACAGCAAAGGTAGATTTTTTCGGATAACTCATTATTTATAAACAATGAATTATTTGTAGCAACTTTGTTTAGAGAAAGAATACTTTCGCATGGGATACATTATCGAATTAAACTAGGGTTAGTAAATGATAATGAAAATATTTAACTTGTATAGGAAACTGAGGTGGCCATTTCAATCGAGCAATTTTGGCTTGCACTTATTGAATATTAGTCCAATCTTACGACGTAGCGCTAAACTGACGCTTAGTTTTTTTCTACAGTGTTTTGTTCAGCACCTAATGAAGTGATGAATTTACGATTATTTTATCGTTGATTTGGTTTTTATTACCAATCGAATTTTAATAGTAACATTGATGGAAACTCAGATTGATTAGATTCAAAATGATACAAAATAAAATAAAGTAGAGTGTCGTCGTACAAGGCAGTGAAGTAATCAGAAGCTTTGCTTAGTTGAACATTATTTTAACGTGTATTATGTATTATATAATATGTATTATTATGAGTCTATGTGAATATACTAATATATTTTCAAATTTTCTTTTATTATATTGTTGAACTCAAAATTGAATTTATGTATCTATAAGGTACATAATTATGACAAATTTCTATTCCATTTCTTGTCACTTTTCCTCGTGTCAAGGTGTAAAGTGGCCACTTTGGAAGATTCAGTAGACTAAAAATAAATCAAAAATATTTTTCAAGCTCTACATGATTTGTTGATGGCTGCTGATTCTATAGTGAATTTTATACATATTGAACAATTTTTTGTGAATTGATTTTCTTTGATGAAGTTTACTGAACGAAATGTCGCTCTATTCCAGTTTCCTCACAATCATTTTGGACAAATACTCGGAAACATTTAGAGTAATGTGAAAGGGATTTGAATGGCATGGCATTACAATTGAATACTCCTGACCGCTCTGGTTTGAATGATTTCGTACAGTCTATCTCGTCTTGTGTTTGTAAATCTTTTGCTGGAAAAATCCTCACTTGTTTACTTTGTAGTAAATGTTCAAGTGGTAGCAAAAACATATTTGATTTTCTGGAACTTCAACTAGCGTTTCCTGATAACCAGTTCGTGTAAAGCTGATTGTTAAATCAACCGAAAATGGAATTTTTAACGGGTTATGATCAACTGTACTGCCAAACATGCGCCAAACTAACTGATTATTATAAGAAAACAAGTATATCTGAGGCACCAGTCAATCTAATAATAACATTGATGATCTTCAAACATGACTCAACCTCTGACGAAAGCACCAAACTCTTACGATGGTTCGAAATAGATGAACACTTCAATCTAGCAGACCGCTATTATAATCTTCATGCAGTCATTGGTCACTGTGGCTCTGGCGTTAAATCTAGTCATTATTACGCATTGGTCAGGACGAAACGGACTGGTTTAAGTTTGACGATAGTCGTGTCACGAAGTGTTCTGGCGATGTTTTGAATTTATTGGAGCCTCTGAAGGACATTGGCAGATCAAGATCATCAGATGATGTGGTGCTGCAGGGTATTCCGGGTTTTCCTGCAGCCGAAAAAGCAAATGCGCTACTGGAACCAATGAAGTCGCCCCGGAGTGCCAATTAATTTTCATAATTTCATGATTTGTGTTACTCTTTTCTTTGATATAACTTTATATTCATTCAAATTGAAAATGAAGAAGTTAAGAGGTAAAATAATACTTTGTGTGTTAAAATAAATGGCTCTGATGGGTCAGGTTGAGGGATAGTGAAATGAATGATGGCAAGTTACTCTTTAAAAAATTTACCAGACAGCGAGGGATAACAGTAACTGCCATCTTGCAAAAAACAAAAATTGTCAAATGATGATAGAAAATAGAAGCACAAATCGCAAGAATTTGAATGAGTCCTATAATTTTAACTAAAAATAATTTAATTTCAACGCCAGTCTCTGAAATCGAAAGGGATACTGTCAAATGAAAACTAAAATAACAGTCCTTCAACAATATTATCACAAAAGAAACGCTAGAAACCTAACAAGTCTGACAAAACGTGTCAAGAGGTGAAGTAGAAAAAAAATACACAACATTCCGTGTTTCTATTCATGAAAGTGAGAGATTTGAAACAACAAAATACCCTATGGAAGTACAATATCAGTATTCAATTCGGACACTTCTACCAATCACCAGAAATGCAATATCTTTCTCGACGCACGTTTCACCCACCAAGTTGACGTCTTCAGGCCTTCAAAATCGCTTTTATTTGGCCAGCTATGAACCGCAACTAGAATGTTTTGCATGTGAAGTACCCTTTACTGTTAGGTTTCTTTACTTTTGTTTGAAGGTGATTGACAATGTTTCGTGATGAGTTTCACTAGTTCGGACTTCCATTGTCTACTATATAAAATGATTTGAAATCCCTGAAACAAGTAAAAGAGAATAATTAAAAAAAAAAAAAGAATAGTTGAAAATAACAATTATATTAAGCACCAATAAACCTGAAATGAAATGATAGTGAAATAACCTACAAGTTACTTCCCTTAATACAACCATTACAAGGAAAAACATCGTCTTTTGTGAAGAATTCAAGGCATTTTGTCGAACTACTAGGGTCAATTGAAGTCACACAGGAAGATCAACTAATTAGTTTCGACGTGGAAAGCCTTTACACTAACGTTCCGGTCGAAGAAGCACTCCAAATCATACAGAGAAAGCTATCCGAAGACGGGAACCTGAAAGAAAGAACGAATCTACCTATAGAAGTAATTATGGAATTACTAGGATGCTGCGTACGAAACTGTTATTTCCAATTGAAGGACGAATTCTTTACACAAGACGAGGGACTGCCAATGGGATCGCCACTTTCACCAGTCATAGCCAACATATATATGGAGTGGTTTGAAACTCTGGCCATTGAAGAAGCCCACAAGAAACCTCGAGTCTGGTTGAGATATGTTGACGACACCTTCATAATATGGAACCATGGGAATACTGAACTAGACGCCTTTCTGAAACACATCAACAGCGTGAGACCTTCCATCACTTTCACAATGGAGAAGGAAATCCACAATGAATTGCCATTCTTAGACGTTTTGGTGAAGAGGACCGACACTAAGTGGGAAACATCTGTATACCGAAAACCCACTCATACGGGACAGTATCTGAACCACGAATCCAACCACCATCAATCGACAAAAAGAGGAATCATCAAGACTCTATTAGACCGTGCTTTTGGGCTCTGTAATACAAAGGAAGGTCTGGACAAGGAACTAGACATCATCAAAAATGATCTTCAGCGGAATGGATACTCCAAAGCGATGGTAGAAAAGACTTTGGCTAAAAGACAGCAGGAGCCTCGCAAGGAAGAAAAGCCGTCACAACCAGTGCTTGCACTTCCCTACATCAGAGGATTATCGGAGAGGATAAGAAGAATTGGTTCCAAGTACAACATTAGAACCTGTTTCAGATCCGGTAACACTATCCGTAGCAGCCTCACGAAAACCAGGCCCCCAAACGCGGACTGCGATTCCAAGAATTGCATTTACCGGATACCCTGTGAGTGCGGAAAATCCTATATTGGTGAAACTAAGAGGCCGTTGAATGTTCGCATTGCCGAGCACAAGAAGCACACACAGCGAGGAGAAACCAGCAAATCAGGAATAGCAGACCATGTTTGGACCCATCAACACAACATCGAGTGGTCCCAAGCTGAGATCTTGCACAGAGAGGAACATTGGTTCAGAAGAAAATTCAAGGAAGCCGCATACATGTTGTCCAACAACGTATTCAGCCAGGCCAGCGTAGATATACGAAACATATGGAAACCCATCATCAAACGAAAAATGACCAACTCCCGCCAAAACGGTCATCTCTCACGGAATCAGTGAAGCGGAAAATGGAAAGTAGAGAAAGTGAAAGTATTTCAACGACCTATAAAATAGTCATCTCTCGGAGGAATCAGTCCAGTCATCACCCGAAGACGATTGTAGATACCAACAATCGAAACGTCGTGAACTAACGTGACTTGGAATCTCTACACTTTTTATTTTTATTTTCTTTTTTCATTCCTTTAATTTTTATTTATTCAATTATTGTATTATTGGTGCTTAATATAATTGTTATTTTCAACTATTCTTTTTTTTTTTTTTTAATTATTCTCTTTCACTTGTTTCAGGGATTTCAAATCATTTTATATAGTAGACAATGGAAGTCCGAACTAGTGAAACTAATTTCTTTACTTTACTGATTGAATTTCCGCTCTTCGCATTTGAAAGACTCGACAGAACAGAAACACCTCCGACATGAATCAAATATTCCACAATACATCACATTCCTTCAAGAAATAAGTATTTTATTCAAAGTAAAATGCAAATAACTGCTGATATAGTCCACTGTTTATATTATTAATAGGTACATATTATTGTACACCGCTAATAGGCGATTGATGAGGCTGTTTAGTTGCCGAATACAAAAAAGTTCTGTAATTTCTTTCTGTGAAGTTGGACATTGTTTGAACTTTTCAATGGTTATTTTTTTATCTGTACCAGCTAAATATTATTAGGTTTTTCTTTCAACCCTCATTGCATCCTTATTGCTTAATATTGAACCTTCGGGCCACCTTTATTTTATCATTAGTGATCAGTTGTCCATTGTCTCTTAGTCGGCTGGAATTCATTTGCCTCCGATATCATCAATATGTCTATTTTCTTCTCCTCTGTGATAAGAATAGCAGATCTCTTATATGGTCACTGATGTCTATAGTTTTGATACCCATCAAATATTTCAGTAGAGTTTAAAAATATTTCGATTGAGTCGTTGCTGTTCTGATTATTTTGAACCGTGAATATTTTTGTTATTTCTCTAGTTCCAAACAGCAATTTGAAAACTTTTGCCTAGCAAGAATGCCGTGATTCTTTCCCGCTTCTCGAAATGTGAAAGGATTGGTCTTCTGCCTCTTCAAGTGGGCCACAGTAGTTTTCGTGAGCTCGAAGTTCGGAGCGGACTTTGAAAATAGTAGCGTAAAACGTGTTGTTTCGGTTTGTTTGAACATCTCGAATAATAAATATTGTAAGTAATGACTCATTATATTTCCTATGCTCATTAGTTTTGAATGATCCTATCATTTATTGTAATTGTTTTAATGCAAATATTCAAAAAGTTTTACATTTTAATGAGCTTTATGGTCGAAATAAAAACATTATCTGTACCATTTATTCATTCGAATTGTAATTAAAATTAGTTTCTTGAATGACAGATATGTTGTGACAAAAGATGGTTGAGATTGTGGAAAAACTTATGAGTTTTTGCTAAGGTTTCGAACTTTGATGAGTTCATCCTCAGATCTCATGAACAATTATTTCTGATATAATTATATGTTATAATTGTCAATATACAGTGCAGTAAAAAGGAAAGGGATACATTAGTGATGACACCACTTTAATTCACAATGGAAATAGTGTACAATAAATAATCAAAATCATTATTTCGAGAGACCTTGATAACATATCTTTATGGCTTTAATGCCATAAAAGTCACTAGATTTTCAGAAATCTTCTTATACGTTCATATCAAAAAGGTCTTTATTAATTGATTCAAAATATGCAATTGAATTCAATAATAAAAATATTAAATAATTTCCTAGTGCAAATTTTTTGGTATAATAGTAATAATAAAAAAAATTGCTTCTATAATTTGGATTTTATTCAAAATAAGAAATGTTGTTTCCCTTAAATTCCTCAAATAAATTTATTTTTCATCAGTATATTCCAAAATTCAATATGTAATATTAGTATGGGAAATGGCAACAAATTCCTTATTGAAACCAATTAAAAAACTTCAGAACAAAATTTTAAGGTGTATTTTCAATTAGAACTACAAGGAGCCTATAGTCAATCTGTATAAAACAAAAAACTATTAGATTTGTCATCCTTACATGAATTCAAATTATGTACCTTCATTCGTTTGGTCAAAAATAAGCTCAAACATTCTAATCTGACTTTCAAAATCGATGATGACCAATACAACCATTTGACAAGATATTTAGGCAATCTGAAATTATTGAAAAGGAAAACAAATATTGGGTAAAATTTTTAAAGTAATCAAGTTTTACAATGAGCTACCGAATGCTTCAAAAATTTAATAAACAAAAATTCCGGAATGATTTGAAAAAATATTCATTGTTTGCATATTATCTGAGAACTTGAAATATATAACGTGGAATTGAGTTGTCAACATTCTAACTTCTCGAACGGTGTACATGGGAGAACAAAAAATAAGAAATTTCAATGAAGAGTAAACTACCCTTATTTTCGACATTAATTAAAAAAGTGTATTGAAAAAAGTTATTTGAAATCACACCCACCTACGTGACAAAACAAAAATTGCAAAATTGATATTTCACTCTGTATGTATGTGCATAATAACTATCAGTATGATTTAAAGACAATAAATTATTGACTTAATTAATTAATGCTGAACAATTACCTGATACAAATCTGTAAGTTAAAGATCACTTTAATTATATATGTATACAGGGCTGTTCAAATTCTTGTCTGTACATGGGGATCTCGTAAACGATAAGAGATAGAGTGTCGGTTGAAGTATTGCAAAGTTGCATATTTTAGAGACCTATTCAATGATGTAAAGAAATCGAATATAGCTCTTTTGGTTCGGGAGATATAAAGGAAAAACCAAAAAATCCCAAATAATTTTTTGCCTATATCTTCTTCATTCGCAGACATATTGAAAATCTGTCCACATTTTGCTATTGGCACTTGATGTGGGCTCTCAGAATATATCCATGAATCTTTTATACAAGGTGTATAGCAAGGTGACTTGGGCCACCCCCATCTTTGAATTTTTAAATACAGACCTGTAGTTTTTGGATCGTAGACGTTCACTTCATACTGAGAAATTGAATTCATATTTCGGGATTTTTCGGTGATATTCGATTATAATTGTGTGAATTATTCCCTTTTGAATTACGGCCCTGGAAATTGGTTGACTGAGTTGAATAAAAATACAATAGCAACTTTCACGTCTTCCTATGTACCGTAGAGTTTTTCGAGAGTTTTTTTTTTTCATTTTTAGGTACCTATTCATATTTTTTCCAGTGCTCTGAGCGTTTTCTACAATGAACTTCGAATATAATATATATTATATTAGAAATTAAAAAAACCCTGTTGTCTAGCTCATCATGGAATTGAACTAGACCACATACCTGATTATGACAATGTGGCTATTTCAGAACCTGAATCCAATTTAAAAAGAAGCACTTTTCTCGAAATGACAAACATTTTCAAAGAACCAAATTCAATCAACTATCGAATTGACATAGATCATATTAGCGCCATTTGTTCATATCTACTAAGTCGCCCTCGTCAAGGGACTTCTAACAACTAATATAACTGTTCTAAAGATAAATACAATATTGGCAACCCTTTATAGTTGGAGTTTTCATTTTTCATCTCTCATTGTTATGTTGGCAACAAGGTCAAGAAAATCACTGTCATTAATTTCATTACTGTCAACTGTCAACTTCATATCATCCATTCATTCGATTCAGAATAAAAAAAAATTGTCACTTCCTCTTTGATTCCATCATAGTATCTATGTTAGTCCATATTTAATAAAAATTTGTGTTTGTCAAATAATTCGATCAATCAATACCTAATGTATTTGTGATATGTTATTTTTACAAATTTCGGTAAGTGAAAGGGATTACCAACCTCACTCTCGTAAGTTTCACATGTTTTACAATTTGTCAAATCAATATTGAAATCAATTTAATCAATTCATTGTAGAGTTCCTGAGAAGAGAATTCATCAACAATGCTACTACTTGTGGCTACCACGTCATTCATAGTGTGTCCAGTGACTGTAATAGTGGTGTCATCTGTAAACATGGTTAAAAGCCAGTCCCTCACGTGTTCAGGCAAATCATTAATGAATATAATAAATAATAATGGTCCTAAAACTGAGCCCTGAGGAACGCCCAGTTCAAGGAAATACTCATTTGTCAATGTGCCACCATATTTAACTGACTTACAGCGCCACCCATATAGGAGCTCAGCAAAATCAAAAACATTGCTTGGGAGACCAAGATTGATCAACTTATTAGATATAAATTTCCATGAGAAAGTGTCGACTGCCTTAGGTAAATCAATATATACTTATAACAAAGTTACCAGCATCCAATTTGAAATATATATTATTGAGAAAGTGAAATGAAGCTGTTTCTATTGAGCGATTCTTCCTGAACTATGCTGGTTGTTACATAACAGGTTGTTTCATACACTTTTGAGAGCGAGCTTAGTAGAGAAATCTGTTTATAGTTCTCGATCTCAGCACGATTTCCTTTTTTAAAAAAGAGAAATTACTAATATAGAGTATAACAATGCTTAGTTAGGAATTTGAAGTGTTGTCTCGAGCCAGAAAAATTTGCATAATCAACCGTGTTTCTGGCCAGTTCGTATTCAGCGTGAGCTTTCTTCTTATTCATGATTAGGTTCATAAGTTCTGATGAATATCATTGTGGGACGCGTGACTACTTCACCTTCTTGATTGGAACTGAACGCATTGATTAGGATCATGCGATTCGAATAATGTTATCCAATCAATAGAAGAAAAATAGTTATTCAAGTTAGGATAGTCAGCGTTTTCGAGGTCAAAATAAGATTCGTCATAGGTGAGAAGCTGTGTAGGTAGAATTAAAATAATACAAACATTTTGTATGGACATTTTTAGTCAGTGGCTCTAACTATTCTGTCTCATTCAATCCCATACTATTAGTTTTGGTAAAGGAAAAGTATGGTAAAATACCAATTTTATCCGTGAATTACTTAAGAAGATAAATTCATACAATATAATCGGTGGAGGAGCCAGGATTGCATTTCATTAACATTCGCAGTTGTTTCAAGTACAAGGCAGGCTTGCAGTGAGGTAATTTTTGGAGAAAATACGATCATAAAATGACACTGGACGATTTGAAATGAATAATCAAGTTGACAGACATTTTCTTTAAGTTGGTGAATTCTATTCTGTAGGTAAAACAAAGTTTGCAACCTTGACCAGGTCGAGAAGATTGGCAATTACTTGTTCACGAATGATTCATTACTGTAATTATGAACTTCGTTGAATGAAAATAAGTGTTATTTATTTTGAAGATTAATATCAATATGGGAGTCATAACATTGAGAATAGGGATGTATTTCTGTTTGCGATTGGAAAAAATAATTGATATGTAGATGTTCGAAATTTTGTGAGGTTTAGTCCTCAATTCATTCCACGTTCAATACATTTATTATCACTGACACACGCTGTCTGTTCAAAAAATACTTCAGAGTATTCCCCCTCAGATATAATACATTTGTGCCAGCGTTTTTCTCAATCTTCAAGGCAATTCTGATATGTACTTTTTGGTATGACCTTGAGCGATTCGGTTTTTTATCTCCTGAATCATCGCAAAGAGCAGAAAAAATTGTTGGGGGCGAAATATGGTAAATACGGTGGCTGAGGCCTGATCACGGTATTGTTTTGGCCAAACAATTACGAAAAAGCAATGAAGAGTAAGCAGGTGCACTATCGTTTCTCCTCAATACAGGACGTTTTCTCCATATTTCTCCCTGCACATAACTTCAAGATAATACTCCTTATTGGCCGTACGACCATGTGGCAACAACTCCCGACCTACAACGCCACGGTAATCGAAGAAAACAGTGAACAACACCTTGACAGTTGATCGAACTTGGCGAGCTTTTTCAATCTTGGCTCTCCTTGACTTTTCCATTGAGACGATTGGACTTTGGTTCAGAGATCATAACCATGTACCCATGATTCGTCACCAGTCACCTGTTATGCAAATATGGATCGTTGTTGACGTCATTCAAAAATTCGTGAGCGATGATCATCCAACGGTATTTTGTTCAAAATTCAGCAATTTTGGAAGGAATTTCGTCGCCACACGTTTCATGCGCAAAATTCCTGAAAAAATTGTATGGCATGAGCCAATCGATATGACATCCTCAGCAACTTCTCTAATATAATTCGACGATCCTGCATGACACTTTTCTTCACTTTCTTAATAAAACTTCATCGGTTGTGGATGTGCTGGGCCGTAGTGAAAAGAAATACCAGGGGGGAGAGGGAATCTAAATTTTCCCAACCCCATCAGCAAAATTTCCCAACTTTCGAAAAAAGGAATGCCGAGGGATTAGTTACTACTATAACATATTAATTTTCTTACTTAGATATCCAAAGATTGCCCGTTAGAGTATGCACAAACAAAAATAAATTTTGGTAATTATAAAAATAATAATGGTAATTTTTCTTCTTTGGACCAAGGTCCTTGGTATTCCACCATATCCACCATGTATAGAAATATTCAATACAAATGAAAGGAAACAACACTTAAATAATATTGTGCTTATTGTTTTCTACTATAATTTTTTATATCTTCAAGGCCCGAAATTTCCCAACTTTTCCAAGTCGAAAAAACAGCGAAAAGTTGGGAATTTTGTAAAATTGTCACTTCAAAATTTGTGGAATGTTCAGGACTGTTGTCTTACTTCGGAGAAATTGAACTTTTTGAATTTTTCCAACAACTCAGAATTTGAAAGTATGGGAGGTCCAAGTTATGCATGTTGAGAAATCCCAGCCTTCTCCCAGCTCTTTCCCTTTTCTAATTACCTCTTACTTTATTTTCTCTCATTTTTATTTTTTCAATTTTCGTTCATTTTATTACTAGTACTGTTTTTTATCTTCACGGACCAAAATTTCCCAACTTTTTTCCAACTTTTTCCCAAGTCGAAAAAGCAGGGGAGAGGCTCCCCCCAACCCCTACCCATGGCGACGGCCCTGGCTGGGGCGTCTATTGCGAGCATTGGCATTCTTTCTTCTAGACCTAGACCTTCTGTGAAACGCTTGTACCACTTTTATGCCTTCCACCAACAAACTAAATATTCTGAACAGCTGAAACTGTGAACATATGTTCTAGACGAGTGTACCAACATTAGAAAAAAATGTGAGTCGTCACGGGACGCCTGGCAGATGTGAAACATCGAAATTATTTCATACAAATAATATTTTCAAATAACACATTACGACTGGAACTAATATGGCATAATATAAAAATTAAATATTTTTTTTTTCTAGAAAATAATGATTGTTTATTTGAAAATTTTTTGCCAAAAAAATTATCCTATCAAATTTGTCTATTTCTAGTCATGTGTGTCGAAATAACCAATGAAACCATCATTACACTGATAACTACCCATGGATAGTTTTCACGGATAGTTATCACTTATGTCATGACATTGCTAAGCAACCAACACAATAAAGTTGTTTGACATTTCAGTAATTCAATTTATTTCGAAAATGTCACTTCCTCGCTTTGGTGTTCAAAATGATGCGGCAATTGACAAAATCATTGAAGAAAATACACCAAAAAATACTGTCAATAGTAAAAAATACACTTGGAAAATATTTATGGAGTTTTGTGACGCCAGAAAATATGAATTGGATGGAAATCGTACTCTCGAAGAGCTTGCATTAATACTCAAGGATTGGGCGATTAATATGAGAAAAAAGGATAGCACAGAGTTTAAGGAGGCTACTGTTAAAACCGTATGAAATATAACAAGCAAATTATTACAAGAAAAGTATTACAAGGAGTATAATATCATGCTAGACCCCTTTAAAAGTGTTGCATTCAAACAAGCGCGGAATGCACGCGACGCAGCACGAAGAAATTTACAAACAGATCCCACTAAACGCAAAACAAGCTCAGTACCATTAACTTCAAATGAAATGAGTAAAATTATAAACTTTTGGGATGAAAATACCCCTATAGGACTCCTACGCAAATTTTATCACATAGCAGCGGTGGAATTGGCTTGGAGAGATGGTGAAGGTGCTGCTTGCTTAGTTGATTATTTTCATATCGAAAAGGACAATGGATCTCCAACTAATAGGATATAATATAATCCAATTTTCAGTAAAACTTGCCAAGGGGGTTCAAAGAACTGCGCCTCTAGCAAATGGTTAGTTCAAAATAGTGATAACAATGCTTGTCCTGTCAGATTATTCATTAAATTATTATCAAAACGAGGCACAAATATCAAGACAAATAGACTATTTTTAAGGCCAAATCGTCACTGGAAGACAGGAAGCGATAACTGGTATGACAATATGCCTCTGGGTAGAAATATAATCAACGGATGGACGAAATCTTCTGCTGAAGCAATTGGCTTGGATACAAAACAGAGGAAAATGACCAATCACTCTAATAGAGCAACTGCAGTCAGTCAACTAGCTAAGAGTGGAGTTCAAGAACAGCAATTGTTGAAAATTACTGGGCACAATAATGGAAATTCCATAAAACCTTATTTGAATATTGATCAGGAACATCATAACCAAATAATCAATAGTATGCGTGGAAACACCTATGCAGTAACCGAGGCAAATACAGCAAGATCAACGGAATATCATTATACGAATTGTTCTTTTAATAACTGTGTGTTCAATAAATAATTTTGTTCGAATTGCAAAAAATTTTCTCACCGAATATCCCTCGAACATTGATAAATAACTCATAATTTTATCACAACTTCGGCGTCGGGATGTTACCAAATAACGTGCTTTCGAAAACTGTGATAAAATTATTTCGTTAGTTATCAATGTCCTTGGGATATTATAGCTGATAAATATCCATTTTCATTAAATATAAAAATCAAAAAATTCATATTCATTTCAACTTGTGACAACTCAAATCTTTTAATCAGTGACTTCGGTAATAGTTACATTTGTTGTTGCCTCTGATGGTATTACTGTGACAATTGGTCGATGATAACGGAAGTTAGTTTGTTACAAAAGTACTGGACATTATTATTATTTACTCTAAACAAATATGAAAGTGGTAATAGAAACTAAAATAAAAATTGGTATATTCTGATACTATCAGATCAATGAAGTTAATTTATAGTTAATTAATAGTGTGTCTTGTCTGATCTTCGTGATGTCCTGTTAATAATAATAATAATAATAATGATGTCCTCTCTACTCTCCACTCTTAAAATCATACCAGCTTGCCGCACTAAGGCAGAAATCTTAGCCGTACAGATGCAGAAGGCTGTCATTCTTGGCTCACTGCGTTTGCTCAGATCACATGATTCTCGGACCCATTGATCACTTACCCCACGGTTGCGGGGAGTGGTCATTGGTTGATAATGCTGGCGCGCCCTCACGAATGTATCGGGGCTTCGGGGCAAAGGGACTGACCAGCGCACACTACAACGAAAAAAATAATAATAATAGGATTAAGCGCTTGCGATCTTCAAATTTGAATAAAACAAAGTGTGTGTGTGAGATATTATCGAAATTTTTCATTCGTTTGAAATACCTTTTGGTGCCATTATGTGTGGAGTATAACATCGTTCAAATGCCCGCCACTGCTTCTCTGGATGAAACGCTTCAGAAATGTCCAATTTTTCATGACTCTGGAGCATAAATCAGTTTACAGTGATGGCCTGACCAATGTCGTTCTCAGAGATGACGCCGCCAGCCCAAAATCCATACGAAACAGTGACTCTTTCGGGATGCATTGGACGCTCTTGGATCTCATGTGAGTTGGTATCGTTCCAAATTCGACAATTTTGTTGATTTGCTTACCCATTCATCCACAAATGGGTATCATTGCTTAAAATGGTTTTTCGATGAAAATTCAGGTCATTTGCCAAATGTTCTAGAGCAAACACACGTCGTTATATATGGTCGTTTACCTTCAGATACTGGGGCAGTTGAATTTTGCAAAATTCGCTAAGTTGTGGTCTGCGAAAGGACGAGTTCTTGTGAGCGACGCAAAATCGGCTGCCTTGGATTCTCTTACACACTCTCACAAGCAGCAGATATGTTTTCGGCAGATGTTGCGTTTCATCGACGTATGGGTGTTGGTCGATCGTTTACTGAACCAGTGGATTCCAATTTATCCACCACATTGCGAATAAACCTTTCGGTAGGACGATTGTGGCGACCGTAAAAATGTCGAAGCGCGCGGTACGTTGCTCTAACAGAACACCCATTTTGATAAAAACTTTTTTAACTATTTGCACATGTCATTGAATGCTATATCGTCCATGATGATTTGGCAAAACAGACTGAATAAATGCCAACCAATTTGACCAATGTAGCTTCAACAAGATGGCAATTATCAATTGTCGAAGTGTTGATTGTACTGAAATATTCATAAAAATATTTAAATAAAATATACATACAAAAAATTAATGTGGCTTCAATATACTAGTAAACTCAAGAATCCTAGTTAGCGATATATTACTGAAGATCTTGAATTATAAATACCAATATATTCGATATAAATTCCACAATTTTGAAAAATGAATTGATTCATTAATTTGTTCCTGGTAATAGCAAATAAAAAAAAAACGTTCGTACGTCACTCGCTATCAGCTGTTTTTGAAATACTATTTTATGTATTCATGAAATGTATTCTTCAAGCAAGTGTTTTAGTGCAATATTTTTCAGAAATTTAATTGAAATTAATTAATTACTGATTTGAAAATATTTTATGAAAATTGAATGAATTTTTATCTATCAAGAGAGTAATTTTCATATTCATTGACCCTTGACAAGACCAAATATACGCGGGCTTAATGCACAGATGAATGCATACTTTAATTACAAAATATCAAGATATAAATAACTTATTTAGAAATATACGTATTATGTATACTGTGGGAAACACAACCGTATACACTATAGGTAGGTATCCGAACTCAGTGTGGCGAGAGATATAGCATAACGCCGAACCAGTGGGAAGAGAATCAAATTAAAATTCATTGCATCCATATCCTATTAACAAGAAATAGATTATTTTCATATTTTTCATCCAATGAAAGATATACCTAATTGGATCCTCTGGCGTAGCTCCCAAAACACTGCTCCCAAAAATCAGAGCTGCAACACTCATCTCGACGAGCATTAAAAATCAGCGGAAACTTTCCCGAGTAACATTTCCGAGAATTTCTACTCGAAATCCACCAGAAGAGAAAACGAAACTGTAACCTGTTTGATACGAATTAAGAACAGATTTCGAGTTGGGAATTAGTCTACTTCATCTCCTGAAGAACACAACTTGGTTGATGAAACGCACGTCGATAAGAGTGTTGTTGTTATGAGTTTGGGATTTTCAATCAAAACAACATGTTTTCTTTTGGAAACGATACACTTTGAAGTATCTGTGACGTTATTTCATTCTATGATATATGTATTATTAATATTATCGATTACACTTTGATTGAATTACAACCACTAGGTAATTTTGGATGGAACTGAATCAATAGTTATAATAAATGATGATAACAAGTAAAATTAATTAATAATGATAATATAAAAAACTAACCACCAGCCACCAGAAAAGAAATGAGTAATTAAAACGTTGGGTGAGAGAGCACGATGTATCTGTGAACCTAGAAGTCTTCCCGAGGAGTCCATCATCTAAAAAATGTCTTCAAAGAGAATGGGTACAGCGAAGGAGAATTCGAGCGGGACATACGACCCTGAAGAGGGAACGCCAAAGTAACCCCAGCAAGGCCGGTCAATGGAAAGCTTTCCTTCCTTATGTTGAAGATGTTACAGACCGAATTGGTAGAACTTTGAAGAAACACGACGTGAAGCCAATATTTAGGCCAACGAAAACTATTAGAGAAAGTCTAGCAACACCCGGGATATACCGGATTCCTTGTAGCTGTGCGTCGCGTCGGTCTACACTGGAACCACGGAAAGAGGTATAGGTACCCGTTTCTTTGGAAACAAGAAAAATTGTCGCCTCGGACAAACAGACAAATCAGCTGTAGCCGAACATTATCTTAAAGAAGAAGGCACTCACATTATCTCATTCCAAGATACAGTAAAACTCGATGAATGTTTGTTTGAAGGTGGTTGACAGTGTTTCGTGGCTGAATCTCTGAAGCTAATGATCGGTCTGAGCGGAACATCCTTTTTGTGGATTTTGGGTAGTCCATACAAGTGAGGGGGCTTACTGTGGTGCGGTGTTAGTGATGATCTCTCTTTTTCCGAAGAATAGACTTGGTGTTTTTTCAAAGTCTGGTACAACTTCTTTTCAATTGATGTAGTAGGATCTCTTACGATCTTCGTGTATTTTCCTTTCTGAAGCACCTCTTCCATCTTCTGTTCGTAGAGATCAGTATCCATCACAACAGTAGCGTTTCCCTTATTTACAGGTGAAATTTTAATGGTGTTGTCTCAAGGTAGCCCGTTCAGGCCTCTCAGTTCTTCATTGCTGACGTTAGAAGTTGGAACTGGTTCTCGATCTAGTTGTTCTCTGATTTTCAATCTGAATTGTTCTGCCTCGATCTGATCCATAAGGGAACTGGTGGATTCTACTTTTTTTCAGGGATTTCGAATCAGTTTATATTATATTATACAATGAAAGTCCGAACTGATGTAATAAAACTCGATGAAATTCAAAATTATTATCCAAGAGTATAGAGGCCGTTTCTTTTATCATGTGGTATATTCTCAACCGTAACAGATACGAAGACGAATAAATATGAAAAAAGATAATCGTCATCGGGAACAATACAATGGTCGAGGAAAATTTACGGGGACTCTCGCCCTTCTCAAGTTATATGGAAAAAACCAAAAATGTTTTTTATCGTTTTTTAGAATGGAATTGTTATTTCGGAGAATATAACAAAATGAAAAAAAAAAGTTTTTGCATTCAAAGTGTACTATGATGATGTAATAATGAATATTTGATAAAACGTTTCGTGTCAACATGGCCATCATCAACTTTTTTTTTAATACGGATCTGTCTTTTTTATTACGGTTATTGATAAAGCGATGAATTCACACTCCAAAGGTATATCACATTTGATATTTTTATAACGTTTCATTTGAAATAACCACCATCATCAGTGACAACAATCAACCGGAAAAACGCTTTATTGTAACCTTACCAATCGATGACAAGGGTACAAGTCACCTGTCAACTCAACCCGAGACAGGTGGGTATTTGTGACTAGTCTCAGTGAAGACGGGGGGGTTCTTGGATGATATTTCAAGATTTAGATTAAAAAAAATAAATAAATGGGCGTCAGGTAAATTGCCTCACAAACACCCTAAATGTGTCGATACTACTAACTTACCAAATGATATGAAACAACAGGTACCGGTTTAAAAATGTATTCCAAACTGGAAACCACTTGTATCTATATGAGGTATAAGTCTTAGCAATCCAGCAAGCAGATTATACACTTTAGACAAGACAAAGCAAATCATATATATATATATATATATATATATATATATATATATTATTGAGTGTCTTGATATAGAAACAGAAGTTAATATCGGACATAACACTCAAGAAAGTGGCAAACCATAGTTTCGGGCTTTTGGCACATCATCAGTATGGTGCAGCCAAGTGTAAGGATGGGCAACACTTGGTTACCAAAAGATAGAAATACAAATACACGGAGCCACCAACAGGAGCCAACCGCACATTTGTGGTTTCAGTTGATAGATCTTGTGTTTACGAGAAAACTATCAAAATCACCACGGAGGCAGCTAGAGCTACCTGCGTGACATCCGGGTCCAGGAAATTATACAAATATGAAAGTTATTGAGTGTCTTGATATAGAAACAGAAGTTAATATCGGACATAACACTCAAGAAAGTGGCAAACCATAGACACGTGTTTCGGGCTTTTGGCCCATCATCAGTATGGTGCAGCCAAGTGTAAGGATGGGCAACACTTGGTTACCAAAAGATAGAAATACAAATACACGGAGCCACCAACAGGAGCCAACCGCACATTTGTGGTTTCAGTTGATAGATCTTGTGTTTACGAGACCCGGATGTCACGCAGGTAGCTATAGCTGCCTCCGTGGTGATTTTGATAGTTTTCTCGTAAACACAAGATCTATCAACTGAAACCACAAATGTGCGGTTGGCTCCTGTTGGTGGCTCCGTGTATTTGTATTTCTATCTTTTGGTAACCAAGTGTTGCCCATCCTTACACTTGGCTGCACCATACTGATGATGGGCCAAAAGCCCGAAACACGTGTCTATGGTTTGCCACTTTCTTGAGTGTTATGTCCGATATTAACTTCTGTTTCTATATATATATATATATATATATATATATATATATATATATATATATATATATATATATATATATATATATATATATATATATATATATATATATATATATATATATATATATATATTTCAAAGGATATCGTAGATCAATAATTATTTTTCGGGATTGTAACAGATTATTCTACAAATAGACAAGACATATATACATATAAGCACCAAACAGTAGGTACCAAGGTAAGAAAGGATCGGTAACTGAATATGGATTCAGCAAAAAAAAGGCATGTATCACAACCTATTCAAAATAATACACCAACCCGAATTTGATGCAGAAATTCAAATGTCGACAACAAGTTATAATGCGTCGCGAGAGCTCAAGCGTATGCGCAATTCAAAAATCATAAAAAAAAACATTAAATTTCCGCCTTACAATAAAAAAACGAAAGCACTAAAATAAATCAACAGAAAGAAGCAATAACTTGCGTGAATTCCCACAGTGGTTGTAGATGAGCAAAATGTTCTTGAATTGTAAGTGGACTAATGATAATATCGAAGTCTTCGATTAGCTTCTTTCCTTTCGTGCTGATGACCATGAACCGTTTCGTATGAAGGTGAGATTAACTCTTCGATAACCTCGTATATGGATTGATCTTCGATTACCAAAACGTCGAAAACTCTGGATTGAAGTTCCGTACAAAAAAAAAACCCTAGGAAAATAATATAATCATCTGTCAAGAACAAAACTTGGACGATATTCCGATATTCTTTACTATTTAATCCCCGTGTGAATAGCTACAGGTAGCACATGAATGAACTAATTTCAGCTATCTTCGTTGTAAAATATGTACAACAAAATCATCAACAGTTTAATTTAAGGTGCGACAACCCGTATGTACCATCCTATTATAGAAGGACAAAACACTATGAGACGATTAGCACAATTGAAAAAAATAAGAAAATTTTCTATCCTTTCTAAATGTTTTTTAAAGCTAATTCACCCTGTATTTACATGACTGTTTTAATTTTTTTTCCTCTCAGAATGTGGCACCAATACTTGATAAATTATTTGAAAAAAAACCCATCTATATCATTCTCTTTATTTTCAGTATCACGTTCAGTTTTCCTTGCTTCCTAATCAGTAGAATTAAAAAAACTATCTACAATATTACAATAAAAAAAATTATCCATGAGAACATTCCAGAGATCCAAGAAATTATAGAGCCAACTCGTTTGAATTAATTTCTTTCGAGATGAAATTCAGTATTCCGACTGGAAGTAAAAAGAAACATAAAAATACGCCACAAAAACATTACGTGACATTTGTTATATTTTGTTTATGAAAAATCAAATCTATGACGGACTTTCCTAGTCTCTCCACACATATATACAGATGTTATTTAGAAGTCATTGATAATAGCCAAAATAAATTATATGATTAAATCAGCACAACAACGAAATGGTTTATTTTTCATAGTTCAACGTACCTTCTGAGTTGGAAGGGTTTTTTTTGCTTTCCATTTTGCTTTCCTTCGATCTCCCAAAAAAAACACTGAACAACTACTTTTTCTCTAATTTGGAATCGTTCCAGCAAAAATTCTATGGAATTTCAAGAATGAATTCCGAACTATGAAAATTTTCTAATCCTCAATAAGAGAGTGGAATGCCACAACCAACAATATCATAAGTTCAATATAGGGCATAATTTCCACTAATCTCGGGCCCAGGAATATAATCCTCCAACGGAGTTGTTATCACAAACTTTTTATTCCACGAGCCCTTTAAAATTTTCTTCAATGGCTGCCAGCTACGATCTTCGAGATCAAGGAATGTTGACCTCGACCGGAAGAAGGAATTGCGTTCTTGCTTATTTTGAAAAAGTCTAGTGATAATCGCGCATGCCCCTCTGACACTTAAGTAGCCCGTTGGCCAATCCGAAATCGAAAATCGAAAATTCATCATTCCAACTAATTATCATAGTCCAGGTAAATTAGTCCAAAAGAAAACATTCGAAACCATGTTCAATATAAATTAGGAAATGTTTTTAACAAATCAGGGTATCATAAATATATCCTTAAGTATTATAGGTTAGCTGGAAAATAAGATTTTCTATACTAAGAATTGGTTTATTCGAATACTTACTGGGTGAGATGATATGGTCGAATTGATAATTGAAGCGTGATTTCAGAATACGGTATTATTTACTCAAAGTTTCAAGGAGAAAACATCTACCGTAAATTTAACCCGTTACATTATTTTATCATGAACTTTTGGGAAAAATGAAACTAATACGGAAAGTCAAAGCTACATGGCAATCTACATTAAATACTCGAATTGACAACCTCTGCACAAGCGATGATACCGCTCGAAATTTGACATATATGCCGAAGAGAACTGGTCCTAACACCGTGCCTTGCGGAACTCCATACTCAATATTTGCTACATCGCCCTGAACACCATTGACTCTTACCGTCTGCTGTCTTTCTGAAATGTTACTTTGGAATAATTCCATTTGGTTTCCTCTAACGCCTATATCCTCTAGTCTCTAGTGACTGCGCAAGTAAATTGTGACTGACCGTGTCGAATGCCTTGCTCAAGTCGGGAAAAATATCCAGACAAAGTTAACTTTGATTGAGGGCATTATAAATCTTGTTAGTCAGAGAAATTAAGACATCTTGGGTAGAAATTCGTTCTTTGGAGCTTGGTTATTGGCAATAATATTGTATTTTCTCAATGATCTTTTCAAATAACCAGGTGTGAAATGAGTGATATCGGCCTATAGTTATCGGTGGCAGTTTTGTCTCCTTTTTTTTACACGTTTTATATTAGCTTCACCTGTATGTATGTTTGTTTGTATATATGTATGTTTGCTTGTAACTCTCAAGCTCGGGATCTGTTTTGACAGAATAATCAGCATTATTGCTTGATCTATTCGCGGGCAGATGGCGCTGTACGTAACCTCCTTGATATTTCTTGATCTATTCGCAGGCAGATGGCGCTGTACGTACCTATCAATTAATGCTTGATCTATTCTCGGGCAGATAGCGCTGTACGTAATTGCCTTCATATTTCTTGATTTATTCGCGGGCAGATGGCGCTTTACGTAACCCACTTGATAGGTTGTTCAAAACAAAATCAAAATAAAAAACATTTTAAGAGTTATGAGTGTTAGCGAAATCAAAATAAAAAACATTTTAACAGTTATAAGTGTTAGCGAAATTTTGTACTACAGATGAAATATTTTGATATTTAAATATTTTCAATTACCCGTGATTTAGTACAGAAAAAATGTTACAACTGTCCGCTCTGTTGGATACTTACTGCATCTCAGTATTACTATAGAATTTAAAACCTCAAACTTTATTTTGTTGTTCGAGACAATTTTATATTCGTGCACCGTCTGTTGAAGATTTATAATACTAGTAACTAGAACATTAAAAAAAAATGTTTGACAATAAATCGGACTAAAAAGTGAAAAATAAATATGGTTTGAAAAAACTAAAAAACACGCTTGTATAGCATATGAAACTAAAAAGTAAAAAATAAATATAAAACACTTGAAGAACATCGAACTAAAAAGTTAAAAATTATTTTTTTAATAAGCTTTAAACAATAATAAACGAAAAATACTAGTATTGTTGTGAAAAAAGTGTGGGCGCTTTGTGTCATATTTTTTGTATATCAAGCGCCCTTCGCTTTTTTCACAAGTTTATTTAAAAAAAATATTTTTAACTTTTCAGTTCGATGTTATTTATAAGCGTGTTTTTTAGTTTTTTAATACTTTATTTATTTTTGCTACTACAACTGAATTTTTCAGCATCATAGGCCACACTCCATCTTGTATCCATCTATTAATTATGTATACTAAGGGGTCAATGATTTCTTGCGGTGTAGCATTGAGAATTTCTGTCGTAATTCCATCTGGTCCGGTGCTTTTTTTAGCTTTGAAGATCTGATCAAGGATTTCAACTCGTAACGATCGGTTGGAATAATTAAAAAGCTGTTAGGCATTCGACGTCTGTTGTGGTGATAATACGAGTTGGGTAATATTGTCTCAGCTAGTTTTCCCGATGTTTGAAAAGGTGTAGTTGAATTCATTAGCAATGTATTTCGTATCTATCAATATGTCTACGTGTTTATTCTTAACAGAATCGATGCATTTGGAAGTTTCACTTGTTTTAATTAAAAAAAAAAGCGATTTGTAATAGTTATTTTCAGTTATTACAATCAGAGCAGTAAGTTTATTCCTGTAATTTTTGAATTGGTTTCTCAATAGTTCATTATTTTGTTTTTTGTAGATTATTGAATAGTTTTTGCTTGGTATTGATTGATTTTAATGATATTCAAATATTCATCCATTCCGTGTTAGGAATCACACGTTAAAAGGTAAGACCTCGTTAGTCCTCAGTTCGCACAAGTTTCTCAACTTCTGAGAGTTGTCGTTCGTATGGGTGCGACAGCTGATTACCGGAAATACAGATTTATTTTATATATAGTATATGGATATCATATTGATGAATAACAGTGTTTTCATGGAAATATTGATCAATTGAAACTTCAAATTGATGTGATAATGGAAGTTCGAAAGCATTATAGTTGAAACAAATTTGGTTAAATCAGTTAAGTGAATGAATGATTTTTCGATTTTTTGTTTCATGAAAAAAAAAGAGTAAAATTCCTCATCAGCGAATATCAAAGTTATGCACTTTTTTTCAGTACATTTCCTATTCAAATGTGACATAAAATTTGAATATTCTAATGAAAACGAATCTGATATACTAAAGGCCGAATATACATAATCGATTGCATCAGTTTAGAACGTAAGATATTTTTGTATTCATTTAATACCTACATAATATAAGCGTTGGACGGATCATGTAAGTTTATATGAGATAATACTTTTGAGACGGAATTATTTTATTCTGTAATGGTATAAAATGCCAGGTACGAATATGAATGATCAATATTTAATTATTATCAATGGGGTATTTTTTCAATAGAAAAGTGAATATATAGATTCATCAGTACTTCACAATCTTCATCCCAAATCCAAAAAAATATATATTATTTGCCATTTTCGAAACGTTGGTGTATTTCAAAAGGAGCAAAACCATCATTTTGATCACTCCAGTTTCTTGCAAATAGGTAGACAACATTTGATAATATCCTATTCTAGCTCTTGTTTCGTTATGGAAAATTGGAATGTTGTTTAAACTTCAGTTTACAAGTTATCCACAAACTGTAATCTGCACAATTTGGGAAAAATATAATTTAAAGGTAATGGGAGAAATAACACAAAAAATTTGATAATATTGAAGGTTTCAAGTGGGCGCATATACAGGGTCTCCCAATAGGGTCTTACAAACTTTGCCAATTGATAACGGCCATCTTGTGAAGCAACATCTGTCAATTTAGTTGTCATTTATTCAAACTGTTTTGCCAAATCACCGTGGATGGATTTAGCATTCAACAACACGTGCGAATAATAATGGACTTCGCTCATTTTACGGTCGCCATAATAGTCCTACCGAGAGGACTACTCTCAATATGCTGGATGAATTTGACTCCACTTGTTCAGTAAACGATCGACCATCACCCGTTCATATCCGCCGAAAACATCACCGCTGTCTGTGAGAGTGTGCAGGAGAATTCGAGACAGTCGATTTCGCGTCGCTTACAACAAGAACTCGGCCTCTCACAGAATACAACTTGGGTAATTTTGGGTAGTGAACTGAAGGTAAACGAACAAAAAACAACGATGTGTGTTCGCTGAATGGGCTCTGGAGCAGTAGGCAACCGACCTTAATTTCAATTGAAAAATAATCTTCAGCGTTCAGACCCATTTCTGAGTGAATGGGTACGTAAACAGACAAAATTGTCGAATTTGGTACGATACCAATCCACACGAGATCCAAGATCACCGAATGCGGATGGTGTAGATTTTGGTCTGGCGGCATCATCGGTTGATTATCTGAACACGTTGAATGAATTTGGATATATATCCACAATGAACGCACCTACCAGAATACAAGGAAACAAGGAAACATGTTTGGACCATATTTTCATAAAATCGAAAAATCCTGATCAAACTGAAAATATTCTACCCATCGTATTGAAAACAACAATAACACACCACTTCTCTAGTTTACTTCAGATTGTATTTGCCGAAAAAATAAAACCAAACGTTAACAAAAAAATATTTGTAAAATGCATCAACACCAACAAAATACACAACGCCTTCAGCAATATTTCCTGGGAGGATGTATATACTTTACCTACACCAGACTCTGCAACAAAAAATATCGTCAAAATAACTATAAAAGCACTAGAAATATGCACAGATAAACGCCAGATTCGAAGAAGAAAAAATACCTAAATAGCACCCTGGTTAACGGATGGATTATTACACTCTATCAACAAAAAAAAACATCATGTTTAGCAACATGCAAAAGCAAATCATGATGAGGATCTAAAGAAAGAATACAAAAACTACAGAAACAAGCTAACATCTTTGATCAAAAAAGCTAAATTCAACTATTATAAAAAACAAATCGACAAAAATCATAATAATTCAAAAATGCTATGGGACATCACTCAACAAATATCTAAGACAAAAAAACACAAAATTGTTATAGATAAAATAAAACATCCCGACGGAACTCAAAAATACAATTTTCGAGCTTAAAAATAATAAGGCAGTGGGTTCTGATGATTTGAAAGCAGAAAATATAAAATCAATATCATATTACATTCTAGATCCCCTTACTCATATTCTCAACCGATGTGTGGAGGAAGGTGTTTACCCCTGTGATTTCAAAAAAACAATTGTTACTCCACTGTTTAAGAAAGGGGACACATCTATTATCACAAATTATCGTCCTATCTCATTAGTCACTCATCTCTCGAAAATTTTTGAAAAGATTATCAAAACAAACTCATCTCTTTCCTTGATGAATACAATCTGATTTCCAACAATCAATTCGGATTTAGAGAAAAAATGTCAACCCAAGATGCTATACTCACTCTGACTTCAAAAGTAACTGAGGCCTTGAATGAAAGCAAAACCAGTCTGTGCGTCTTCATTGACCTTTCGAAAGAATTTGACACCGTCAGTCACCATCTACTTCTTCAGTCTTTAGAAAATATCGCAATACGGGGTAACTCATTAAAATTATTTGAAAGTTATTTAACAGGAAGGAGCCGAGCAGTAAGAATCGATGATATATTGAGCAGTGATAAGGTGGACGACTGTATCGACTGTGGAGTACCTCAAGGCTCCGTGCTGGGACCAATACTATTTAATATATATATATATATATATATATATATATATATATATATATATTTCCGAACAAATCGAGATCCTTTTAAGATATAAAACATACAAGTAGAGATCCATTTTTCAAGGCGAGATCCGATTTCGGATCTCGTCTTGTATCCCTGTGTATATAGAGCTCATCAGGTGTAGGAAGGGTGGGGAAAGGCACGATTGAATTTTTGTTGGGATCTCACATTGGACCCATTTTATGCAATTTTATACTTCAGAAGTTCCTCGATGTTGCCTACAGAGGGTGTGGCAGTAACATACACCGGTATCAGCTCAATATGCATTTTACGGTAAACCTGAGATCCGGTAATTTTGGCGTTATTGTGGATCTCGTATCACCTTGCATTCCTCAAGACATATGTTAACATCACATCCTAATCTTTTGTGTTCATTATAATTTGTTTCGCAATTGTGCTTTTGCTAAATGGTGAAATATGTCATTCTACGTTGTCGAACGAGAATGCTGAAAAGGACATGTCTCTTGATACATGCAATTCTGTAGGTCGTCAGATTTTCTAAATTTTTAGATATAGGTATTATTTCAGTGATCAAGAAAAACAATTTTAGTTCGTAGAAGTTTTTTGTAACTGGACAGGGCGAGCCACAAAAAGCATTAAATGTCTAATATATATCAAGAAATTTGTCTACACATGCGTATTTTCTGTTGATTTTTGGATTTTATTTTCTTCAGACAAATCTGATCGAACTTTTTAGAAGAATTATTTCGTTGAATTTCTAGTTCGGACTTCCATTGTCTACTATATAAAATGATTTGAAATCCCTGAAACAACTAAAAAAGGAGAATTGAAAATGAATAACTGAAAATAACAATTATATTAACCAAAATAAACCTGAAATGAAATAATAGTGAAATAAAATATAAGTAAAAATAGAACAATTGAATGAATAAAATGAAAATAAAGAAATGAAAAAAGAAAATAAAAATAAAAAGTGGAGAGATTCCAAGTCACGTTAGTTCACGACGTTTTGATTGTTAGTATCTACAATCGTCTTCGGGTGATGACTGGACTGATTCCTCCGAGAGATGACTATTTATAGGTCGTTCGAGTACTTTCACTTATCCCCACTTTCCATTTTCCGCTTCACTGGTTCCGTGGGAGATGACCGTTTTGGCGGGAGATGGCCATTTTTCGCTTGATGATGGGTTTCCATATGTTGCGTATTTCTACGCTGGCTTGGCTGAATACGTTGTTGGACAACATGTATACGGCTTCCTTGAATTTTCTCCTAAACCAATGTTCCTCTCTGTGCAAGATCTCAGCTTGGGACCACTCGATGTTGTGTTGATGGATCCAAACATGGTCTGCTATTCCTGATTTGCTGGTTTCCCCTCGCTGTGTGTGTTTCTTGTGCTCGGCAATGCGAACATGCAATGGCCTCTTAGTTTCACCAATATAGGATTTTCCACACTCACAGGGTATCCGATAAATGCAATTCTTGGAATCGCAGTCCGCGTTTGGTGGCCTGGTTTTCGTGAGGCTGCTACGGATAGCGTTACCGGATCTGAAGCAGGTTCTGATGTTGTACTTGGAACCAATTCTTCTTATCCTCTCCGATAATCCTCTGATGTAGGGAAGTGCAAGCACTGGTTGTAACGGCTTCTCTTCCTTGCGAGGCTCCTGCTGTCTTCTAGCCAAAGTCTTTTCTACCATCGCTTTGGAGTAGCCATCCCGTTGAAGATCATTTTTTATAATGTCTAGTTCCTTCTCGAGACCTTCCTTCGTGCTTTTGGGCTTTGTAATACGAAGGAAGGTCTCGAGAAGGAACTAGACATCATCAAAAATGATCTTCAACGGAATAGCAAATCAGGAATAGCAGACCATGTTTGGACCCATCAACACAACATCGAGTGGTCCCAAGCTGAGATCTTGCACAGAGAGGAACATTGGTTAAGGAGAAAATTCAAGGAAGCCGCATACATGTTGTCCAACAACGTATTCAGCCAAGCCAGCGTAGAAATACGCAACATATGGAAACCCATCATCAAGCGAAAAATGACCAACTCCCGCCAAAACGGTCATCTCCCACGGAACCAGTGAAGCAGAAAATGGAAAGCGTGGATAAGTGAAAGTACTCGAACGACCTATAAATAGTCATCTCTCGGAGGAATCAGGTTTATTTTGGTTAATATAATTGTTATTTTCAGCTATTCATTTTCAATTCTCCTTTTTTAGTTGTTTCAGGGATTTCAAATCATTTCATATAGTAGACAATGGAAGTTCGAACTAGTGAAATTCATCATGAAACATTGTCAATCACCTTCAAAAAATTTATTTCGTTCGTGTGTCTACAGGGTTGGCCAAAAAAGTTGTTGAATGTCGGTCACCTCTTATGAGAAATTCTGTCTATGTTCCTGTGGATTGTTTATTGAATTATCGATATGATTTTTTTGTGCAATTGACAGAATTTTTGTTCAGTGTATCAGAATGTATTATTCGTTGGTAAAATTTGTATGCCCATATACAGGGTGTCCCACAATAAAGGGGACAAACTTTGATGGTAGGGATTTTAGGGATAAAAGTTCCAATAAACATATACCCTAAGATGAATGATAACCGAGTTACTGGGTGTTGAAAGCGACAAAAAATATATTTTTTCAGATTGACTCCATAACGGCTCAACTTCTCTTAATGAAATTTGGTATGTCACATGATAGCATTCAGTTCCAAATTTCAATGCAAATCATGTGTTCGTAACTTCAAACAGGAGCGTACGGCAGGTGGGTGCCCCTAATCGCCCCTCCCCAAATTTCACAACACTGGATTAATATCGATTTCGTCTTCTTTTTCTCAATCCCAAATATTTCCTACACAAAAAAGGGATGAGTTTTGTTTCACAAATATCAACGCTTTTCAAGATATTTTAAGTTGAATAAGTGCGTGCGTATCAAAATCTCTTGATTTTTTAAAGGAATGTGTGGGTTACTATTTATAACATTATAACCAACAGATTTCGTACCTTGCAATGAGTATGACTTCAAGTATATAGAAAATTGTTGGCATTTTTGAGGGATTTTGTTTACAAAAATTTCCCGATATAGAAAAACTTACATAGCAACTAATGAGTATCCCTATAACATACG